>NW_006917100.1:1343358-2061744 GCF_000516985.1 Pestalotiopsis fici W106-1
TTTGGTGAATTCACTTACAGCGCCTCTGACTACATGCGTGACGCCCATGGCGTGGTCATCAACGACGTTTGCAAAGTGGTATGTAGGAAACCCGTCCCGCTTGATAATGATGAAGTCGTCTTCCTTTTCTGGTCTGCTGTAACGACCATACACGAGGTCTCGCACCTCGGGTTTGCCGGTGCTCTTGAACCGGATGCAATATGGTTCGCCGTTGGCAGCGCGGCGATCAGACTCTGATGCCGAGACATGGTTGCATTTTCCGTTATAGTTACCATGTCCACTACTTTCAGGAGAGTTTTCCATGTTGTACTGTCTCAATGCATCGAGTTCCCCGGGTGTACAGAAGCAGCGGTATGCTTGCCCCGAGGAGAGGAGATCATTCGCATGCTGGTGGTAAATATGCAGTCTCTCGGACTATCAAATATAAGCACTCTGAGACCTGAGATGTGAATTGATGATTGAGGAATCATTACCTGTTTATATGAACCGAATGCACCCCCGACATCTGGACCTGTACAGAGTCAATCTCTCCTGTCCCCCTTTGGACTATGATGGCTCGACGTACCTTCATCCCAATTCAGCCCAGCCCATTTGAGGTCTTCGTATAGCCTCGGTTCAGCATCCCGAACGAGTCGTGACTTTGAGATTCAGTTGAATGGTTGCTCCATGCCACAGGCTTCCTTCCAAGGTACACATACCTGATCTGTGTCTTCAAGCCTGAGAAGAAACTGACCCCCAGTGGCTTTTGCCAAAAGGTAATTGTACAAGGCCGTCCTGAGAGAGCCTAGATGCAAATATCCCGTTGGTGAAGGAGCAAATCGCGTCCGAGCTGGTGTTGTAGGTAGCAGGGTGTCTTTGGTGTCGTCTTTTGGCTTTCCTATATGCTCAGGCCGGCCTTTGAAGGCATATTGCCTTTTGAAGACTTTTGCTGGATGAGCCCAAAGCTCACGGCGCAAAGGCCCGGGCAGCTGGAAGAGTCCTCTCATGGCCTCTTCTATTTCATATAAATGAAAACATATCTCAATGCTGTTTGTGTTTGTTGCACTTTTGTCACCTAGGGAGAGGAGGACGCCTTCGTTACAAACTCGGGTAGAACGATTTACCACTTAAGGGAAGGAATTGCCATAATCGCGTTGAAACATGATAGAAAACGACTGGCTACTGGGCCACCCAATGACGGCGCAGACCGAGTGCCATAACCCCACTAATTTTTATACTGGGTGTCGCGACTCGCGACTGTCCGGATGTCACCTACATACCTGAGCTACAATTTATAATGTATCTCCATGAGGTAGGCCGGCATTGATTCAGTGCCAGTTTTGCAGCCATGTTTTCTACAGGTGACAACTTTTGATTGATGAATGCTGCGTTTGTTTGGCAATGCCGATTGACGTCTTCACGTAAGAGCTATCCAAGTACTTCGTACAAGTGGGCTGGATTAGATTGTTTTGTAACAAGGAAAAAGAATTGTATACGGTTCTGGGTGGTTCCGGGAGATTCTGATTTTTTGAAAGGGCTGCATTGTCGGCGATTCGCATCACTTCTAGCTTGGAGTGAATCCATGTTCTCAAGTGTGTTTATAACGTCCGCCCGCGCCCGCCGGTAGGTACAAGCTTGACAGTAGGTCTGACAGCCTTGAGGTACAAGCACCCACTGGCACGCACTAATAATAAGTTGTAGGTTGCCAACGGCAAACGTCAGTCAGTCGCTGGTGCAACTTCTGCCCCGCTAAATATTTTCTCTGAAAGGCCCGACCAACCGCCTACAGATAATAATCCTATTCTTGCAGCGCGGATCGAGCTTTTCGAACCCGCTCTTTACCTTCCGACCAACAACGTCGACACAAAGACTGCATCTGTTTTAGATTTGTGCTTTTCTTTGCATTTGGCGACACTGCCCAACCCATTTAGGTACCGCCGAAATGGACAGCCCCGGACCTTCTGCAGGTCAAGATGACCTCGATCTCTACGGTGAGTTCTGCACTTATCGATAGGCCCTATCATCTATCGTTTGGTTGTACCGCAATCGCCGACTGACACAACCACATTGCAGAGTTGCTTGGCATCGAGAGAAGCGCAACCCCGGACCAGATCAAGAAGGCCTACCGGAAGGTACGTAACCATCATCTGGGAAATTGTGCGCATATCCACTAACTCACAACTCCAAAGCTTGCCCTGAAGCACCACCCCGACAAGGTCCCGGAGGACCAGCGCGAAGAGTCAGAAGCCAAGTTCAAGGCCGTCACACAAGCATATGAGATTCTTCGCGATGAAGACAAGCGAGAGATGTACGACCGCCACGGCATGGCCGCTTTTGACCCCAGCAGAGGCGGCGGCATGGGACCCGAGGTCGATATCAACGACATCCTGGCACAAATGTTCGGCATGGGTATGGGTGGAGGCCCTGGCGGTGGCAGGCCCCGAGGTCCTATGAAGGGCCCTGACGATGAGAATGCCTACAGCATCTCGCTGGAAGATCTCTACAAGGGCAAGACTGTCAAGTTCGCCGCAGACAAGCAGATCGTCTGCGGTACCTGCAAGGGCTCTGGCGCCAAGGAGAAGGTCAAGCCCGAGACCTGCCAGCGGTGCAAGGGCCGCGGCAAGGTTGAGGCCTTCAGACAGGTTGGTCCTGGTATGGTAGCCCGGGAGGCTGCCATTTGCGACAGATGTGAGGGTTCTGGCAATTCCATCAAGGAGAAGGACCGATGCAAGAAGTGCAAGGGCAAGCGCACAGTCAAGGAGAGGAAGCCGCTCGAGATTTACATTCCGCGCGGTTCCATGCAAGGCGAGCGTATTGTCCTCGAGGGCGAGGCTGATCAGCATCCGGATATGCGACCTGGAGACCTGGTTTTCATCCTGGAGGAGGAGCCGCATGACGTATTCAACAGAATCGGCGCCGATTTGTCGGCAGATCTCGATATCACTCTTGCAGAGGCTCTTACTGGATTCTCGCGCGTCGTCTTGACTCACCTTGACGGCCGCGGCATCAAGATTACCCACCCACGGGGCAAGATCTTGCAACCCGGCCAAGTGTTGAAGGTCGAGGGTGAAGGTATGCCTCACAAGCGTGGAGACGGCAAGGGCGATCTCTACCTGTTGGTCAAGATCCAGTTCCCCGAGGATGGATGGTTGCAGGATGATGACAGCCAATACGAGGCTCTTTGCAAGCTGTTGCCTCCCCCCGCTGAGCCCATCAAGGCTGAGGAAGTTGACGAGGTGGAGTACGACGAGGATGCTGACATTGAAGAGGTAAGTTTGTTAAGAGAAACGTTTCGGGCATGTTCGTATATGCTGACTGATGAAATAGATGGGAGCCCAGTCGGGAGACCCTCGATACCAGAATGAGTGGGCTGACGATGATGATGAGGCGGGCGGTGCCCAGTGTGCACAGCAGTAATGAGTTATGAGACATGAACACCATTGACTCAAAAGTATAGACAAGCGATGTATCAGGTTCAGGTTGGCGGGGAGCACTGCTTATAGACTGGTTGAGAGATACTGGTTACATCTCTGCGATTTGGGTCTTATGAGAATCGCCCAAGCAAGTCGGCATGAGTTCTCGGGGGGCCGTCCACACGTTTGACGATTCCCTCGGGCTCTTCGGCTGCTTGGTTGTAAAGAGGAGTTGTTGGTGCTATACTTCCAGCACCAATAAAAGAAAAAAATAACAGTGCAATTCTGGTTCATTGGTTCATGATGTGCAAAGTCTTCATGTCGGGCATTTTCATGATAGACGACAAACAAATAAGAAGAGTATGTGTGACAATGATACCAAGATCCTGAGGCATTCACACTGAACCAAGTAATTTTGATTTTATTTTATGAAAGGAGATTGAATTCATGCCATCAAGGGACTCAAGTTCGGAGACATCGGAGCCAGGCCCTAGATCAATCCTCTGCCACCGTACCTGCGGTCAATCTGAATATGGTCGTTATTGGGCTACGGTTCATCCTGTATGATGGCCAACATACTCTGTACATAGAGTACACACAATAGGTCCATATACAAAGTGGTATGCTCCATATCAGACCCCTGGCGACTGGCCTTTCTCCCAATCAAATGCATCAATCATCAGTCATAAAAAGGTTCAGAGGTTCCAAGTCCCGCCCCCCACCCAACCACATAGCCCCACCTCAGAAGTGCGCTAAGCTGCGGCTTTCCTCCAGCCAAAAAGCACCTGCTTTGGAAATTTTCTCTCACGTGACGCACAGAACCCTAAGCAAATCGACCAATCCACCAAAAATTTAGCGACTTGCAGGAGAGCAAAGGAAATTTGCCCTTGGAAGCGACCCGATCCGACCTCAATCGACAACCCATCGACCATCCCGACACGGTAAGGATAAAATCAGTCAAGGTGCGTTTGCTGCCCGGCAGACAGGATTCTGCTCGCCATTCCGACAATTATCTCGAGTTCATTTTCCAGCTGACATTCGATTCAAGATGGTTTCCGCAAAGAAGCACGTTCCCATCGTCAAGAAGCGTACGTCCAACCCGAATCCACGATCTCCACCGCAAAACGATGTCACGATCGAGCCGAGGAGTGAAACGAAAACGCAATGAGGAACCTCCAATGTTGACATGATATTTCGCAAATAGGCACCAAGAGCTTCCGTCGCCACCAGAGCGACCGCTTCATGCGCGTTGACCCATCATGGCGCAAGCCCAAGGGTATCGACAACCGTGTCCGCAGACGTTTCAAGGGTAACCAGGTCATGCCCTCGGTACGTTTTACCACCCGATTGACGGAGGAGACGATGGAGAGACGAACAAGAGATCTCTCACGGCAGGAACGAACATGAAAGCTGATGTTGGGACAATTTTGATTAGATCGGTTTCGGTTCCAACAAGAAGACTCGCCACATGATGCCTTCCGGCCACAAGGCTTTCCTCGTCAGCAACACCAAGGACGTTGAGTTGCTGCTTATGCACAACCGCACCTACGCCGCAGAGTATGTTTGACCCGATCGAATCTGGCTGGTCTGACGTCGACCACGGTCACCGCTGGCTGGGACGGATCATGGCGGGAGGCAAAGCTGACAAGAATTACAGGATCGCCCACAACGTTTCGTCGAGAAAGCGTGTCGATATCATCTCTCGCGCAAAGCAACTGGGTGTCAAGGTTACCAACCCCAAGGCAAAGGTTACCACCGAGATCTAAGGGAACGATCAATTGTGAACTGCGGCGACTTTTGGGGTGTACGGCTTCTCGATTTTCGGCAAACATTGCATTATGCATGGGAATGGATTTGCTCTGGTCAAGGACGGTCACGAGCCTGGCATGTATTTCGTGCTAGAAAAATGAAATACATCTACGAATGACAACATGAATTGGTCTTTTGTCTGGAGTTGTGAGGATAGGGGAAAAAAAGTTTGCAACGCCAAGGACACTCCAAACGACACAACGCTATACGAGCAGAGATACCACTTGCCTTCCGAAAGAAACAGGCAGAATGTATCACAGGTTCATTTTTGTTCCCTCAGCAAATGGAGATAGCGCAATGCCACCGCAATTGAAACTCCAAGGCTCCGCTGTCACATCATTTCTTGTCGAGTGAGATCCAGTCCAGTACTGAGACAGCATGCAACCTAGTCCTCCGCATTCAGCGACTTGAACAGCACAAAAGATTTTTTGACTGCTGACTCCAGCCTCAGAACCCAAGTTCAGATCACTCCTGTTGTTTTCGCCCCTGCTACCGAACAATCCCAGACTAATCATCTATTGAAGTATCATGGGCAAACCAATTGCTCTCTTCCCAGTCGCCTAACTGCAATCAAATAAATCATCAAGTCCGAGCTACTCTCTTCTCAAGGACTAGTCGCCTTTCTTGCCAAGACTTATATGCCACTTATTTAGATTGATGATTAGCTCTCACTGGCTAATCCAAGATTGCGATCATTGGTGAATAAGAATCTACGAGTTATTGGTACGAGGATAATTGAACATAAATGTCCTCCTTGGCTAGCATGGGCTGACAATTCAAATCGGCCACGACAATAGGCCATGCTTCCGCCGTCGTTCGCTTTTTCTTATTAACTGTCTCACTATTTCGGTAGTTTGCTAACATTCACTGTGGCTCATATTATTCGTCGAAAGTTTTGCAAATCTCATTACCAGAATTTCTCAGCTCCTGTAACTATGAGGTGACCTTGCTGGATAACAGGCACGAACGTTGACTTATGAGCTCAGAAATGACTAGAATTACACAAGCTATCGCTTGTCTTGTGCCCGAGACTAGGGTTTTTTTTTTTTTTTTTTTTTTTTTTTCCCTCTCTGTTTTGGGTTTTTGGTTTTATCAGTCATTTTCCTCTGCCAGATTGATGCAATTGAGAATTCTGGTTGAATGACAAGGTGGCAAGCGTGTCAACCCGAAACAGATATCAAGAACAAACCGACTTGAGAGATAACACATTGCGATTTTCTCGGTGCCCATGGTACTTGTCTTCATGATTTTGCAGGTATATCCGCTTTCGGACTCTGAGGTCAACGAATAGGCTTGGAATAGTGAGGGAGTCACTGGACGGTGTTGGGCGGATACTTGACATTGGCCATGGGAATATTTGCAAGCGATATATACTTGAAAAACGCAATAGTGAAATTTATCTGACAAGAAATGAAGTACACAATAATTGGCACGATCTAGCGGCCACGGTCTTCAACCCTTCCTGCACACCACTTGATTACCCACCCCCCAATCAATATCATCCATAATTTAGGACTCGGTAATGTCACTCTCGTCGTAGATGCAGTAGGTGCCATCAGCGCCAGAGCCAGTCTTGGTAGGCTCATCGCCCGTGTCATTGCCCTCATAGGTGACGCAAATATCGTCAACGTCGGAAACCGTAACATCGGAGAAGGTGGCCGAGTCACCGTAGTTCTCATTGATACCGGCGAGGGACGAGCCGTCAGAGGCGGTAACGCCGCTGATGATGACGTGGCGCTCATACATGTCGTCGCCTTGTTTCGATCATTAGGATGATGGTTATATTTACGTGGAAAGTTGCCACCAAGAAAGAAGAAAAAGAAGAAGAAAAACTTACAGTTGCCACAGCTACGGTAGAGCTTGCCAAATTCCGAGACGGTGAAATCGGAAATGGAAATGGTACCACCACCATTGTGCTGAATCACCTTGTCCTCGGCGCCAAAGGCACCGCCGCCCTTGATGTAGGTGGTGTCGCCGCTGTCCTGGACCTTGACAGTAAAGGCGTCCTCGCAGACGGCCGACCACCAAACGTTGCTGAGAGTGCAGCCACCTTGACACTGGAAGTAATGGATCATCAGTAGGAGCATGGTGAAGAAGAAATATGGCGTATAGCGAGGATTTCAGTAGAGGAAGCGGGTTATGTATGACTTACGTGAACACCCTCGATCTGGTTGGGTCCAATAATGACATTGCTCAGAGAAGCGCCCTCCTCGAGGATGAAGACGGCGTCAGAGTCACCACCCTCCTCCTGCCCGGTGCAAGAGACACCACGGTCAATGGCGTACATGCCACCATCAAAGGAGTCACCAGCAGCAATTGTCTTGGCCGATGAGAATGTGGAAGAGCCCGAAGATGCTGGGAGGGAGTCACGGGCTTTTAGAGCCTTGGGGGCCGGAGTGATGACCGGGCCAGGCGCGGCTGTGACTCCGAGAGCGAGAGCGGCGGCGACGAGTGCGTACTGCATTTTTGCGAAGAGATGGTGAAAAAAAGTGGTCTATAAGTCTGCTTGAGAAACTAGGGAAAGAAGGAAGATCCAAGCACTGCTTGTACTGAGTGAACAAGATATCAGGATAGAGAATCTGAAGACTTTATGAAGGAATGGATAGAGAGCTTGAAGAATGGTCATGATTCTGGTCGGATGAGACGGCATCTTTTATACAAATCTGAGCCCTATGGAAACTATTCAACCACCTTCAACAGTCGGTAGTCGGTGTCGACTCAACAACATTGGCTGCCCACGTGTATGGCGAGGGTATCATCCCGGTCTCCGCGAGACCAGGCATGATATTCGATAAGGCTTTTTTGAGATCTGAGTGATGGTTAGTTGTGTATAGTCCCCTGACACTACTCTAGATGCTTCTCAAAAAGAACAAGATGACAAAAAAGCCATCAATGAGAACAATCTTGTTTGCTCTTGGCAGGAATGTTTATGGGGATCTATTGCCGCCTTGAGACACGGTCACGGAAGCAGTGAACCAATGAAGACGAGATCGCTGACGAGTCCAAGGTCCCCAAATCTGGGGTACAGCCTTGGTTTGGAGTATTTTACAAATTTTCTGGAGTCCTGGTCAAGGGTCGTTATTGGTCACCCAGACCAGGAAAAAGCACATTTAAACCCTGGCTCATTTCTACAATAGGGAGAAAGGGGATCTATCTCTTACAACAACGCAGAGGGCTATGGTGGAAGTGGCAGCACAATATGATCAATCACATATACGTCAGTTGTATCGTCGAACTGGAGTAATAAGTCTTTGAAATTGTATCCTGCAGATATCCCATCCTTGAAAGGCAACCTCTTTTCTCTTGGCATGAGCGTCAAATTGTGATAAACTCGTATGTTTTTCTCAAAGTGTTGTAAATCCTTACCTGACGTATACCCGCGGAGCCAGTCAGCCGTCGACTCTATGCGGCGTGATAGCCATGAGGATACGATCCTGGAAGGATTTTGCGTGTTTTATTGCGAGTTGACCCCCATATACTCCATTATCCTACATGGTAGATGGGGACCATGGGGGTAACATTGCAAATGAAGAAAGAGAGAAAATGACTCTCTGGTTACACCTTGTACTGAACCACGTTGTCGGTTCTCGACGCTGAGCGGCGGAGAAATTATGAGCTTGTCAAGTCTTGTCGTCGCTTCCCGCCTCTGGATGTGGTATAGAGGCAGCGAAACCCCAGTCACAGGGGGTGGAATCTGTGACTGCCAAGCACGATCGGCCTCTTGGCAGCCCCCTCAGTGCAGGTTTAGCGACGGCGACAAACGGAAATAAGACCCCTGTGTTAAACCTGGAATATATTACTCTAGTCGTCATGCTTTCTTTTCCTGCTGTCCCCTAATGTTGGGGTATGGCTTGTATGGGTGGTCGTGTGCCTTGTACGACCATGATGAGGCTCAAAGTCTTGTCTCGGCTGCCACCTACACAAATGGAGAAGGGCTCGGCCGTTGGTGGCGTCCGATTTCTCCGGCGGCTGCCAAGTCAACTACCGGCAGATGGCCATGGTATCTCTGTTGTCTGCAGGCACATCGTTGCAGTTGCATTGTGCTTTCGCTATCGGCGACGGTACGGGATTAGGAGATATGATGATGTACGCAGGTTAGATTGACTCTTGTTTCGAAATAAGAACCGTCATGGTCAAGTTGTACAGATGTTGAACATGAACAAGAGCATCGGCTGACGCACTTTCCTGCCTTTCGCTATTTGGGTATGTTAATTGGTTCTTTCTATCGACTCTATTCGTACTCGGATTTTGAACCAGATGCCCTGGTTGGCCGCTTGCCAGCCGCTCTATAATCCTCCAACTCCGGATATCATCTATAACGCTATGCCAGCAGAAACGACAATCTATATCTTACAATGTGCATGTTGGCGACTTGCGCTTCGCCTACATGCTAGAACCTTGAGATGTCCCGTCCGAAAAGCCACGACATGCACCAGTAAACGGGCACCATGATCTTGTTTCGGATACTCATGCTCTTGGTCAAGTATGCCGTACGCCAGAGCACCCAGGCCGCCCAGCCCTTGAGATCATCCGCTTCGCTCTGGTGGATAGCCTTCCAGTTACCCAAGTAGGTCATTGTACCCCAGTTTCGGAACTTGAAGCCCGGTGCAAAGACATCTTCCTTGTTGAGCCTCTTGGCAAGATAAGTCGCCTTCTGGCTGGCGACCTGCGCAGTAGCCGGCAGCGCTTGATTATGGATGACGGCACAGTCGCCAATGGCGTAGACGTCGGGCAGGATGCTCTTGCCAGAGATTGATTTTCCGTCTTTCGATTCAGTCGACACGACACGGACGCGAAGGTGTTTGTCCGTCAAGATGCTACCGCTCTTTGGTTCCTTTTGAATCTGTACCTCTGTTGCCGCCTTTGCCACCCCAGTGACTGCCGAGTTGGGAGGAAAGACCTTGTCTGCCAGCTTTTGCACCAGAGGGTTCTGCATCAGACCGGTGCTCCAGACAACAATACCGGCGTCGACCTCTTCATTGCCATACTCCTGGATCTTGAGCTTAAGACAACCCTCGGTCTCCGTGTCTGGTCGAATTCTGGTCAAGTGATGCTTGGTTTTCACTTGAATGCCTTCGCGTCGGAAAAGATCCATGGCATAATTGGCGAGTGTCTGATCAAACATTGGCAGGACCTTGGGGGCCACATCGTAGACGGTAATGGCACTGAACTTGATGATGTCGGGATAGAGTTTCACCAAGTCCTCGTTGATCAAGTCATGCAACTCGGCGGCGAATTCGATACCAGTGGGCCCTCCACCCACGACGGCAAAATGGAGCAGCTTCTTTCGCTCCTCATCCGTCGTCGTTGGCAAGGCTGCCTTCTCGAAACATTGCAACACCTTGAGCCGAATATTTCTGGCGTCGCTCACGTCCCGTAAGAAGTTGGCATATTCACGAACACCCTCAATGCCAAACGTCTGACTATACGAGCCAACGGCGATGACTAATTTGTCATATGGAACCTCGAATATCTCTCCCTTTTTCTTCTGTATCGCAGAAGAGTCGCCAGAAGGAAGACGGGTTCGGGACGCCAAGTCTCCAGATGTGTTTGCTTCGACACGAATGACCTTTTTCGAAAAGTCAATGTCGTCGGCCCAACCCTGGTGGAAGTCGTCCAGCTCCAGCCTCCTGGTAGACTCAATGGTGGCACGAAATTCCAGCGTACCGACCGACGTGCCTGCAAGCAAAGGGGTGAAGACAAAATATGACCGCGGTGAGATCATCACACGCTCATACTTTTTCGGGTCCAGATCGCGTGCAAATCCATATCCGGCCCATCCGGATCCCAGCACGACAACTCGTTCCTTCTTTGCTTGAATGCTGTTAGTAGGAGGAACTTGAGGCGAATGCAATAAAAGGAAGACGACTTACTTTTGTTGGTCAAATCAACACTGATACAACGCGGCAATCCGGCAGAAACTCGATTAGGAGTTAATGCTACTCTGGTACACGGGCGTGCCGAAGTCGCAATATGACCCACGTTTACAATAGGTCGTCCACGGATTATAGGCATTTCGGAGTCAGAACTTGTATGACAACATACGATAATCATACAACAAAAGACGAGGAAAAAGATAGAATACACGTCAAATCCAGAAAATGAAACTCGGAAAAGAAAAAGGGAGAGACATGGTCAAGTATTAGGAGTGAGTAATACGATAATGGGACGGGGCGTCCGGTTTTCGTTCCGGGACCTATAAACTACTTCCCATTTGGCCGATGACCTCTTGGCCAAGGCTTCTCGGGAAACAACTCGGGGAATCCACAAACTGCGAGACCGCCTCGCTTTGCGGGTTTACTGATGATTACTTATTGAAAACTTTATGCTCATGTTTAGACGGTGATGCGGGCATCATTGCTGGTTGGTGGTACACAAGTGGTAATAAGTGGTGGAGATGAGGGACAAATTTGTAGATGACTATTAATAGGCCCGTTCAAAAAAAGGCCCGTATGATCCCATACTTTTTCATTGCCGATCAGCGAAGACCGGATGTGCTGCGTGCGTTCTTTTTCCTTTTGTTGGGACTGTGTAATAGATACAGGCAATGTTATGTGCTCGGATCGGTTATAACATGTCCTCCACTTTAGATGCTGCATGGGAAAAGAGCCTCCTCGCTTTTGACTTGGCAATATCGCCAAGATGTGAGGGTGCGTGCAAAAGCATCACGAGTCTGTCAGAATTCTAGTTAGCCTAGAGGCGAGACAAGGGAAGAAAAAGGGCAAGTTTGGAGCATTGGCGGCCAATGAGGTCATGCGTCACTGGGCGTCCCCCGACGGCGCCGGCTGGCTCACTCAGCCCAGCCCAGCCCCGTTAAGTGCTAATCGATAACAACTTTTTGCAAGAAAACTAAACGCGATGGCCGAACCGACCCCAGACGCCTTCCCGCTCGGCTCGAATGCAGGTCCATCAGCCAGCCGTGAGCAGCAGCAGCAGCAGTACATTTCACAACTGCAGTCATCATGTTTCGCGCGGGCTCCTCCAGAATCTTGTCGAGGAACCTCGCGTCCTCGGCTAGATTTCAGCCCTCTTTACTGAGACCCTCGGTTGCGCGGGTATCGGCGCGGAGTCTAGCGTCCGTCAACATCCCATCACCCAAGGTATGTGTGACCACGGCGATCCAGCGGCTCCGATCAATGCTTCAAACGGGACCTCTACAAGTGCAATCTAACCCCTTTCTCCAGGAACCCACTGATCTCGACAACATTACCACACTGCCGAATGGCGTTCGGGTCGCATCCGAAGCCCTTCCTGGCTCCTTCTCTGGTGTTGGAGTCTACATAGAAGCCGGCTCAAGATTCGAGAACCCATATCTCAGTGGTGTCAGTCACATTGTCGATCGTCTGGCCTTTGCTTCGACAGACAAGCGCAGCGGCGAACAAATACAAGAGACCGTCGAGTCTCTGGGTGGAAACATACAATGTGTCTCGAGCAGAGAATCCATGATGTACCAGGCCGCCACCTTCAACTCGGCCGTCCCGACGGCAACCGAGCTCCTCGCTGAGACGATACGGAACCCTCAAATTACCGAGGAAGAGGTCGCGCAGGAGTTGGCTACTGCCGAGTACGAAATCACAGAGATCTGGAAGAAGCCCGAACTCATTCTCCCGGAACTGGTGCACATGGCTGCCTTCAAGGACAACACGCTGGGCAACCCGCTTCTGTGTCCGGCCGAGAGGATACCCGAAATCAACAAGTCCGTCGTCGAAGCTTACCGGGAAGCCTTCTACAGACCAGAGCGGACCGTCGTGGCTTTTGCTGGAGTACCTCACGCCGAGGCAGTGCAACTAGCTACGCAATTCTTTGGCGACATGAAGGCATCTGACCGGCCGGCACTTTCTAGGACAGGCTCCGAGACGTCTCTTGGCTCGACATCATCAGAAACCTCGGATGCTTCATCAGACAGCTTGTCCTCGTCGAGTGTATCTTCCACATCTTCTACTTCGTCGCAACAATCCAGCATATTATCCAAGATACCCCTTTTCAAGAACCTCTCCACTTCAGCATCAAACAATGCATCTGTGCTCGACGCGAGCCAGCAATATCCCACTCAGCAGCAATTAATTGCCCCCGCGCAGTACACTGGCGGCTTCGTTTCACTCCCCTCTCAACCCCCGTCTTACAACCCCATGCAGCCAGTCTTTACGCACATCCACTTGGCTTTTGAAGGTCTTCCAATCGCCTCTGATGATATCTACGCTCTGGCGACTCTGAACACGCTACTTGGTGGTGGTGGATCGTTCTCAGCTGGAGGACCTGGCAAGGGCATGTACTCTCGCCTGTACACCAATGTCCTGAACCAGCATGCGTGGGTGGAGTCGTGTGTGGCGTTCAACCACTCTTACACTGACTCGGGTCTGTTTGGTATCTCGGCAATGTGCATTCCAGGCAGGACCCAGGCCATGCTTGACGTCATGTGCCAGGAGCTGCGCGCCTTGACCCTCGAGACTGGCTTTGCCGCACTCGGACAGGTCGAGGTCAGCCGTGCAAAGAACCAATTGCGATCCAGTCTCTTGATGAACCTGGAGAGCAGAATGGTTGAGCTCGAGGACCTTGGTAGGCAAGTTCAAGTACACGGCCGAAAGGTTCCCGTGCATGAAATGTGCCGCAAGATCGAGGCTCTCACAGTGGAAGATCTGCGACGAGTAGCCCGTGAGGTGACTGGTGGTCTTGTCCAGAACCCCGGCGGCGGCAGTGGCCACCCCACTGTTGTGCTGCAAGAGGCCCAAAACATTGGCTCAAACGCGAAATCGATGAGCTGGGAAGAGATCCAGGATAGAATCTATAGATGGGGTCTCGGCAGGAGGTAGAAAAGTCGGATCATTGGTTGATATAACACCATTATCTAGTCGGGGGAGACGCACTCGAGAGGTCTTGTACGATACAGCGAGGTTTCTGTGTACACATAGTTGCATCATAGCATCCATTCCATGTACAACAGATACTACTTTAATGAGCATATGGGTCTGTAGAGCATCCAATCAATCAAGCTACAATAAAGCATCTAGGTGCTCTTTCCGTCTTGTCGAAATGCAGAGTGTGCTTGTGTCAAATTTCCTTCCTACATTGTCCCTCAGGGCGTACAAGCGTCGTGTTTGGTTGCATTATAAGGAAGAGAAGGAATTCGAAACTACCCCGAAGAATGAAAACTCAGGCACTGAACAAGATCGATCATTTGGAAACGAGATATGGTTTACTTGGTTTATTGAATGGAATCCATCAGATCCTAGGTTTTGAGAAAAGGGTTAGAGTTCCAGAGCACACAAGCTGTAACAAAGCATCGATGTTTTCTTTTCGAAATGTCGAGGTGTATCGTGTGCTCGTGCTACTGCTCTCCTTGTATGCGGTGGATTAGGATCAGCTCAATTAAGAATTTGAAATAAACATCAGCACAAAAGATAGAATTATAGATTCAAGATGAGCAAATGCACATTCAAAAGCAAAATGGTCAAAATAATGCTCGAACCTCTTACAATTGATGTTTAGTATATTATAAAATAGAATAAATAAATTTGAAATGCCCTGATACTATTTCCTTGTAGCTTGGGTATTCCGAGTAGAGAGTTGCTCGGCGCTAAGACTATTACTCGTACATTTGTGAGTTTGAATGATATGCTGACGAGCAACAATAGTGAATGGAGCCCTTAGATGAGGGCCTCTGAGAAAATCTCAGTCGTTAAGCCAACCCAAATCACTGCCAATCTGATCAAACACTTTTCAGGGCGTACCCAGATACGAAGACTTGGAAACCCAAGATGTATTGAGAAGGCAAGAGCAGGTACGAAAGGCAAGGGCAGGTACGTTCCCCGTCTATCATTAGGCAACATTTTTGTCTCTACGTCAACCCACCAGAGTCTTCAATGTTTGTTTCATTTACATCTTGGTCATTCTCGCCCACTGTAGTGTAGATACTTTTTTCGACTCTTCATTTCCCATTGATCAAGAACAGGCTATTTTGCCGCTGGCGGTCACTGCTTGGGATTTCAGCAAAGCCAGTCAATTCCACAGTACGACACGGGATCAATACCCACAATCTCGTTTCTCCCTCTTTGCATCTTCCAATCCGCTCACCAGCAAGGCCTCAGCAGGTGTTTATTAAGTACACAGCACCAGATCACGATGGCAACTGAACAGAACGCGTGGCCTCCAGGCGTGAGTGGTTCTGTCGTGTTCGACTTTGACGTGGCGATTTCAGAGATTCGCAACAAGCTGAGCCCGACCTTTTTGGAGAGAGGGTGGGCTGCAACTCTGTTCAAGGCTGCCAAGGAATGCAAAAACGAACTGAGCAAGTCGATAACTATCGAGATCTCTACTCTATATGTTCAGGTCACTTTTCTTGACATCCTCTGGGAGCGTCTTTGTAAGTGGATGTGGCAAGCACGCAGAGAATAAGTATTAATATATGTCTAGTCGGTGCCGCTAATGGTTCCTCGCCCTGGAAAATGATTCGCCGCAAAATTAACTACAAAACTCGATTCGGCGAAGGTGACAAGGTTACGAAAAAGTCCAATTTCGACGGGCTCAGTATTGAAGCCGCAGCGGGAGAAGAACGCTTGTTCAAAGCTCTTTGCGGAGGGTTTGACGGTAGACCAAGAAATAGCAAGACTTCAATCAGCAAGCCAGAACTGTTTGGTCATTTTTTCAATGGAGCAATCGGCAGCACAGCTCCAGAGAATGATGTATAGTTTATCCCAATACTCCAGAATCAGGCTTTAACTGATGAATAGAGAACTGGTCGCTCCGTGAAGAGAGATTCTGATATCAAGGAGGAGGGGCTCACCCCGAAGAGACCACGAACAGTCCACGAAACGCTATACTAAGCGACAAATCCAAAGAAAGATCCACGAAGAATTATCACGGCATTTTGTTGTTCGCAATTTTGGAGTGATGTAGGGGATTGAAATTTGTGGTTCATGGGTTTCAGTAGGGCAAGTTTTTCGCAAGAGGCATAGGAGACATGCAAAAGTACTGATACAAAGAGGATGTCAGCATGCCATAGTTAGACAGCTATGACAATCACTAGGAAGAAGAGGACCTCTCACATTCATCTTTTTTGTTACATTGACCCCCGCTTCATTGTAAAGCTCTAGTGAGATGTTTGACTTGATGTATAATCGCGAACCCTTAACGAAGACTGCTTTCGTGCTCGTACTTTCCGGCTCGCAGCCAAATGGGATGACCATCATTATACTGAGTACCCTAGACTGGCCGGTTCCAACTGAGCCAAAGGTTCATTTCACCGTTTGTCAAGAACCAGGTTTGCTCAAGGAACAAAAACATTTGCAAGTCATTTGCATTCTGGTTGTTCCCATATCTTACCGTTCCTTCCATTTTCAACCTCTCTGTTGAGCTCAATCACCACTTGCGGCAATTGCGCAAGAATATCGCAACCAATTCTGCCACAACTCAACTCTGCCCTTCATCATCCTCACCTTTAACCTTTTCTTTTCAGTCAACGGATCATCTTACTTGCCAACAATCCCAAGACCGCGACTCACAACAAGCACGCCATGTCTTTGTATCAACCGTCGGGCTGGCTTCCGGGCATGACCTTGGACTTTGCTGTCGCCATCGCAGAGGTCCGTGACAAGGTAGGCCACTCGTTCCAGCAGGGAGAATGGAACACCGTGCTCTACAATATCATCAACGACTGGCTCTGCGACGAACGCAAACTCGACTACGGAGTCAACGTAGAGTACTCTCTCATGTACATTCACGTCGAGTTTCTCAACACTCTCTGGCGAGAGTTGTGTAAGTCAAGTTGAGATATTGAGAATTCGGAAAGCGCGCAACTGACTGCTTCAAGACGGCCGCCTTGGTAGACCTTCACCCTGGGCTCTCTTGGACCCCATGCTTTTTGAGAGCAACACCAAGAGCGACATCGTTCTCGAAGCAAAGCCTTTGCTCGACCATCTCTTGCACACCACTACTCAAGACGACTTCATTCAAGTGCTCGCCAGTGGAAAGATTCCCGACAGCAAGGAAAGCGTCAAGGACGAGGACGAGGACGAGGTATATAGTATGCTCTCGTTCCTTTGTGTATCGCAATATCTACAAGAAACTGGACGCTAACAAAAAACCATGACAGGCTCCGTCAGCTGGTAGTTCGAGCCCAGAAACCGCCGAGAATGAGTCGGAGGATGACTTGTTTGCTCGACAGCCTCCCACTTATCGATCTACTCTGAGAAGATGGTAACAACACACAAATAACGCATCGGACCTACTCGCATTTCACCAGTTGAACGACCCGGCACATTTCCCTTCAGAAGTTGTCTCTGGAGTCTAGCGTTTCGCAAGCAGTCAGGAGCACACAGAAGTCTGTCTACGTTGATATGGGAGCAAGTCAGAAGGCATGGGTGGGCAGCTATGATAATCACTCGGAATTGCCAATGAGTCGGGAGAGCAGGAAGGGAAGAAGGAAGGAGCAAAATGGAGAAAAAAGAAAAGAAAAGACGGCGTACTTACAAAGTGATCGCTGATGGCATTACGTTGCAAGGAACCCTTTCGATGACTTTATACTAGTCCCTAGTAGCCTCGAGAACCGTAATCAATTTTACAGATAATCCATGTCAAAAATATCACCTGGACCGCCATGAGTTGCACGTAACATCAGAGCATTGTATCATAGAAAATTAGGAGTCGATAATGTTTCAAGATGCCATTGAAAGACTTGTAAATAAGCCGGGTCTGCGCAGAATGGTATTGTGCTAACTTTTGATCTATATACTGGTATTCGTGTCCCATGATGCAAAAATGTATTTACAGAAAAGTCAAACTTGCTCAAGCGAAGATATCATATATCAACGTCTCAAAAGGCGAAAGCTGAACTGATAAATCATTGGACTCCGGCCGGAAAAGGCAATGTGAAAAATGAGCACGTTTAGTAGACGGGCTGGAGCTTGAAGGCGTCAAAGGTGTAGGTCCAGCTGTCAATGGAGGCCTCGTCGCTGACGCAGTCAAAGGTGGAGCTGTTGCCCGACCAGAGAGGACGGAGGGGCCACTGGCAGAGCTGCTGGACCTCACCCTCGTAGGTGCCCGAGGAGACGGTGGCGTTGAGGTAGCTGGGAGTGACACCCTGCTCGACCCAGGCAATGATGGTGGCCATGTTGTCCTCGGGGTAGGGGCCGGGCTGGAGGGAGTTGGTACCGCAGTGGGCAGCACCGGGGATCAGGTAGAACTGGTACCAGTCGGCAAGAGCCTCCTGAGCCTCCTCGTCGGACAGGTCGGGGTACATGACGGAGCGGACCGACTGCCAGTAGTGGACGGAAGAGGGCGAGGGAATACTGGGGTCAGACTCGCCGTGGTAGTGGAGCAGCTTTCCGCCAGTGGACTGGAAGGGGGTGAGGTCGGGCAGGGTGGTCTGCAAGCTGTCGAGGTAACGGATCATACCAGTGTTCATCCAGTCGACGAGAGTGTCGTAGGTGACGTTGTTCAGGTCCGACAGGTTGTCGAGGTCGAGCAGCTGAACGAACTTGGTGACGTACTCACCACCAGTGGAGGGGATGTTGAGCTCGTACTCGCCAGTCTCGTTGTTGTAGGTAGGGTCGGCATCGCTGAGGTCGGAACCAATCTGCCACGAGAGGTAGGCACGCTTTCCGTCCGAGGAGTGGAGACCATCGTAGACGGCCTGGGCAATGGCCACGTCCTCAGCAGAGACGGTGCCGTTCTGGGCGGGGGTGGTGCTGGTCTGGCTGCCTTCAGCACGCTTGCTGAAGCCGAAACCAAGGGAGCTCGAAGTAGTGGCAGCGCAGTAGTACGACTGGCCAATGATGGAGGTGAGGTTGAAGTTGAGCTTGCAAAGATCAGTGCGAGAAATGACACCGTCGGTACGGCCGTCAAGAGGGTCGCAAGCCTCAATGGTAGCGTTGACAATCTTGTCGAGAGCGCAGGGCTCGGGGAAGTAACCGGTAACCTGCTCAACGGTGGCAGGGTAGACGTGGTGAACCTGCTGCTGAGCAAATCGGAAAGCGGGAGCACCGGCGACGACACCATCGTACTCCTCACCCCAGCGCTGGACCTGGGACATACCCTCACGACCACCGTCAGAGCAACCCTCAAAGTAGGTGTAAATCTTGGTGTCGGTGGTCAGGGCGTAGAAACCCTGAGTGGTGGGCTTGCCAATCTTGGTGAGCTCACCAAGGGCAGTGTAAGCGAAAGCGTAGGTGGCATCCCAGTTGATGGAGCCGTTGCCGTAGAGGACCTTCTCGTCGTAGCTGTAGTCAAAGGCATCGTAGCCGGCCGAGGTGGCTCCGGAGGCGGCGCCGTAAGCGAGACCGCCGGTGGCATCGGAGGAGATGGAGAAGCCTCCACCACCAGCAAGGTACCAGCGGTTCTCAAAGTCGCTGGGGTCCGGGAAAGCTAGCTTGATGGGGATGACGTCGCCCTTGCCGGTGTGGGTATAGCTGACGGTGGCGTTGCAGTACGAGTAGGTCTCGGTGCTGCCCATGCCGGCGCTGGCATTGTAGACGGCGGCGGCCGTGACGGTCGAGGGCAGCAGCTCAATGCCGAGAAGGGTGCCGTTGGCGGGAAGAGCCGCCTGGACGTTGGAAACCGTGCAAAGATCGGCGAGCGAGGCAGCATTAGCAGATGCTGCCATGGCAGCCGCAGCTGCGCGGCAAGACTGGCGCATGGTCACGTAGAAAGAGTGGACTAAAAAATGGTAAAGACTGTATAAGGTAGGAGTTTGTTTGCCTTGGTGGTGGCCAACTCAAGCCAAGGAAACGAAACAAGCGCCATGATTCTTAAGTATAACCTCATCTTCGGATTTAGATACTCACATTCGGCGCTCCGAGCAGTCAGGGCGTAATTCAAGGGCCGATGAGAAGCAGACGGGCGATCGACGAGTATTGACCGCGTATGTTTCCACTTGGTATAGCGTAGCCAGGCCCATCCAGGTCATGCTATGGCTGGAGCTCAACCCAGTCGAGTCATCTATGTGATGGGTTGGGGGGGTTACCTACAGGCTGGCTCAGCCTCCACTGATGACATAACACAGCGACTAGCTGGGACGCAGTAGCTGAAGCAGGCCGACATCCGCGCAAAAAGGACTTGAACGAGAACAAAAAGCTCACAATTTTGCTGCTTCGTGGACTGCATGTGCAGTGTGGAGTCGGTAGCGCCGGCCCTTGTGGGAGAAGTCCTACGGGATGTGGTGGACAGAAGCGTCGGCAGCTTCTTCGTTGTGGACCGGGAGCCAATTTGGGGTCCAACACCAAGGCCAGTCGAGGAAAGGTACCGGCAGATCTGCATTTCTATTCATCTCAAACTGCATTGCATAGCTGCACGTGCGATCCAGCCTCATTTTGCAGCCCGGGTCCAGGTCACCTAGGGTTTTCGTACCATATGGCTTCAAGTAGAGACTCGATAGCTGCACCAGCGACATTTCGTACTTTTCAGTAGTATCGAAACGAGGCGACTAGTAGAAGACAATGGTACATGAATCGAGTCGACTAAAATTCCTTCTTCTGTTGGACTTCTTTTTGCTCAACCCCTCGGAAGTTGCCGCATTCGTAGTCCCCGTGAGGCTCAAGGCTTGATTCTTCTCACCGAGTCAAGAGTTCAAGCATGAAAAAAGAGGAGGCAATGATGTCGTGTACAGCTGCTTTGTGCATTGGATGAGGTTTGTCGAAATTCCAAAGGGGCCAAGCCGCGTCATTAGCTCAGTTTTAGACAACTGCGGATTCGATCGGTGACGCGTCCTGCCGGGTTGGCACGAGGCGGAGCTGCGTAAACGTTTTCCAAATCAACTGTTAACTCCCTCTCGGAGCCGAGCTCACAAGGCTGGAAGTAAGGCTGAGATGATAGAGAAATAATTTCAAAAAGATGCAATTGAATTGATACATATACTTGGTTGACCCTCCCTTGGATGGAAAAGACAAGATGTTGTTCTTGTTGTTCGAACGATGAGACGTTGGTTACCTAATCTTGGCTTGGCGAACCCCTTTCCGATTCGAGCAGAGGTTGATGGCCAGGTACCGTGACCCCACTTGAGCCAACCGACCAGGGAGCCCAACCCCCGACTTTTTTCCCTTCTTCCTGCGCATTCAGGGAGCAGAAACCCCGAGAATCGGCGCGAAGAAAAACAACAGGCCGCCTAAAAAGCATTTTCATTACCAGGAAGGAAGAGAGAGAGTATTTGACCACTCTTGTCGCGATAAGATTTGTGACAATCAATCATCTTATCTCAGTCGGGACTCCGTCAATTTGCTTTTCATCCGTTTCTCGCATCATCGACATGGTTGTGACACAATGCAGGGGCTCGAGTTGAAATGTTAGCCAGCCAGGACGCGGCCGCCGAAAACTTCCCAGATCAGCTCTCGTCTCACAATCGGCACAGAGCCGCCTTTCGGCCTACCTCTTTCAGCAATCCGCCCGTTTGCTCAGCCAGACGAAACATCAAAACCTGGTCGCATTCTCGGTTAGGCAAGTATAGGGCTCATGAGGCTCAAGCGGCTGGAAAGCAATGAAGAGGTGCGCAGGGGCGGTCAGAATCCAAGTAAGCTTAGATGACGATAGTTAGGCCGTGTCTGCAAAACAGCCGCCTGATTGTTCTTACTCAATGCCTTGCCTAGTCAGGTAGACTGGGCAATGTATGAAGAAGTGCTGTAATAGTGCCACTTCTGCATCGTACTTGTTCTATTGCATTTCAATAGGAATGAACGTCTGGACATGCTTAGAAGGTTGATCATGCATCGTCGTGCAAGCGGCAGCCTGGGCAATCATCTGAACATGTCCTCGAGCTTCCAGGGAACGTCGAGATGAGAACCGTACTTGCAGTACATCGTAAGACATGAGAAACAGCATTGACTGGCATTGGGTGGATCAATGGGCGATGCGCCGTAGCATTCCGTCGCAGCAGATCTGGATCTACAGAGGCCCGACGATCCACCAAACAGATGCAGGTCCATGTGTTATAGTAGCAGACTTATACCTGGCATCTAGGTTCCTCTGAGCAAGCCACCATCGTGTGGTTCGATGCACAGCTAGCAATTGGTTCATTTGCTCGTCGTTTGATTGCACTACTGTAGCCGACTTGCCGGATCGTGGTAGGTATGCTCATAGAAACGAGGGCTTATACCTGTCTGCCTGGTGAGGCATTGATCCACTTTATCAACTATTTGCAATTTTCATTCAGATCATGTTCATGTATAGACGCAGTATTCAGCATCCAGAAAGATATTTGCAGATGTTACCTGGCGATCCCGACAGTCAACTCTAGTCGTACTATCAAAGAAGAGCAGCAATGGCCTCCACGTCATTATAATACCTAAAACTGTGCGAGTGGATGGCCAAGAGCATGTTCAAACCATCCCATTTTGCCTCTGTCAACTTATATAAGATGGCAGGCAGCGCTTGTGTGCACCCCCGACTCGCGGCTCACGGACGCGGCGGCGTATGAAACTTGATGTTTGTCGCAGAAAGATCCACAAGCCTACCATTGCCAGCAGCATTTCGACCCCTTAAATCCCGAATCCTCTGGTACACACAACATGGACCCCCACACCAGCCACATTGAGGAAATCCCAGGTAAGTGATTCGATATTTCCAAATGTTCCAAATCCCGTGCAAGCCAGAACAAGAGCGTTTAACGGTTGCGCTTCTGTCAAAAAGGACATACCGGACGAGGGCGGCTCATTGGCTACCTTTAGTCTGCCATTGGTCTTGGCGCATTCTTGCTCCAATTAAAAAGGTTAAGAAATATACTATAATAGTACTAGGGTCCGCATATAGCACCTAATCATCACGTATTGCACAGAAGTCTAGCGCTTAGCAATCAACTTACCAATCTCACCATAATCTGCAAAGGGCTGATTAACATACTCTGTGATTGAGGCTCAACAATCAAAGTTCTGGACTCTATTTTCTCTGGGTCATTGTCCACATTTCCACGCAGTAGTGTATACTATGGTAATAAGCCTATCAGTGATAAGAATAGACTCGTCCCGTCCAAGCGTGCCGGCGGGGCCGAGCTGTCGTCGCATCCGTCATGCCATGCGATTCGACTTGGCTGTTGAAGAAGAGCGACAGGTTGTCCCCAGCGGCACGAAACTGTCGTCTGACGGTTTCTGGCTTCCCTGCTCCCCATCAGATGATGGACTATTCCAGTTTGTCTGCTGCTTCTCCTACGGGAATAGCAGAGATTCAAGGTTGCATGCGGCCAAGACGGGCCACAGACGATCCCCTAAGGAGGCGAAAGCGGGTCCGAAAAAGCGGCTCTTCTTGTCAGAACACCAACTGCAGCCCACAATTCTCGCGACAGCACAAGTTGCAGAACGTTATAGTAGGGCCGAACCTGTCAGAACATGTGTGCGTGTGTAGGTAAGTAGGTGAGAGCGTGTAAGTGAGTAAGTGCCTGGAGCGAGTATGCTTGTGTGCTGCGCCTGTGGATGTATCGTCTTGTTTTTATTGTGACTGTAGTGCAGAGTAGTTTGGTATATAGATGGTGATGCCGGGCGACTCCTTTGTGTATCATTCTCTTCTCTCCTCGGTTCATTTCTGCTCATCGCTCTCTTTCGCTTCTTTTTCATCATCATCAGCTGGCTGTTTGTTTAGTTCGATTCTCAACGTCTTTGTATTATTACATAATCCACTTCTTCCACCCAACTCATCCAGCCTTCGCTTGCTTTACGATATCGACGATCATCATGATGTATTCCCTCCGTCAGGCTTTTGTTGTCTCTGCTTGTGTCGCTTTGGCTAGCGGCCAAAACATCATTAGTGCTCAAGGTGCCAAGAGCAGCAACACCAGCACTGGTCTTCAAGGTTAGTACCATATGACTACTCAAATATCTCGAGTGATTATTGACAAGGTTGCAAACTATAGTCGACTTGACCGACCCCAATGACTTCAACATCATCAGGACGGCCGAAATCTCCTCAAACGTTGTGAACCAGTGCGGCCGGACCGTCGCCGGAGGCAACATCGATGTCGGCGCCAAGACCGAGGATGCCCTCGCCAACGGCGCCGTCACCACCGTCACCAAGGGCAGCAGCGTCAAGGTGACCATGAGCGTCAACAGCACGACCGACACCAACTTTTCGTGCGACCTCGACCCCCAGGGCAACGTTGCCGGTGCCACTGGCCAGACGGCTCTGACCCAAAAGACTGCCAACACTTCCAAGAACAGCAAGAACAACAAGAACACCAACAGGAAGCTTGTTGTCAGGCAGCCGCTGTTTGCTAGAGCCAAGAACTCCAACAGCGCCAACACCATGACTCTAACTGTCGACATGCCCGATGACCTGGCATGTATTGGTGGTAAGTACTCAAGCATATCCAGTCCCAAAGCCAGGTTGCAACTTTGAACCATGCATGACTGACACGTCATCATAGCTTCTGCCGGTAACGTCTGTACCGTGCGCTGCATCAACGCCGATGAAGTCGGCGGCTGCTTCGCCGTCCAGCAGACCGACACCACTGCCCTGCCCGGCGACAACGACCCCAGCAACATTGCCACCACGGCCAAGGACGAGGCGGCCAACCAGGCCCAGATTGACCAGAACAACAAGGACATTGACGCGGCCAAGTCGGCCATTGCCGGCTCCAGCGCCGACGCCCTGACCGACGAGGGTGCCCAAAACGCCGCCGTCGCCTCGGCCATTATCGCCGCCGACCCCTCTGTTACTGTGGCCGCTGCCGCCGCCACCAGCTCTGCCGCCTCGAAAAAGTCGGGCAAGGCTAACAAGAACAACAAGAACAACAAGAAGCGCGATCTCCCCATTGACCAGAGGTTGTCCAGCAGACGCTCTTACGAGCTGCTCTCGGACGAGTAAGCGGGTTACCCTGGGCTGTAGATAAACCGAGTTATAGTGTATACCTGAGTGTGAGCGTTGGCCAAGTGAGCGAAGGATGTCCCCTGTGGTGGCATAGAGAAGAGTTTTCCCTTTTTTTACATATTTCCATTGTTGCAGGACCATTGGTATATTTTTGTGTTGAACCCCTTAGAGAGAGCTATAAAATGACGAAAAAAAACACAATAGAAGAGAATTTTAGCTGCAAGTGGTGATTACTTCCTTGGACGCATTGGGCGTGAGTTGAGGTTCATTTAAAGCTGGTCGTGATAATCTGGAGACGAGTCATAAATTTATAATGATACTTTTTGATTGACGTTGTAGCGACAATGCCAGCTGTTACGGGGGTGGGGGGGGTTGTGATCTTGCGGTGCTTGCGACTAAAGTAGACGCCGCCACATGCCAGGCTATATCGTTGGGGACCAACTGCGAGTGAGTTGTCAAACGCTGTCAGGGTATAGAATTAGACGGAAAGCCTAATGCGACACTTGTTTTAGTTGGAGCACTCTTTCCTGAAGCTACTATCTATATACTGGAGCGCCTTAATATTTTAGCTTGGGATGTGCACCACGGCGTAGTCAATTACAGACTCGATGTGATCAACATCAATTAACAAGTTCTCGATGCAGAGGGATTCTGGCCCGAATGCTCGGAGCTTGCCATTGGTAGGCCAAGCGCCGTGTTCGTTGCGGGGTCAGACTCAGCCTGACCGGGCTCTCTGACCTTTTTCTTGATGATGACATTTGTATCTTCACGACACCAACCAGACTATAATGTTTGAGCAAGCTGCCACTCTTCATTTGGCTACGGAACGGGCCGCGGAGCGACTGCGAACACGACTAATGGACCTTTAAATACCTACATCTTCACGAGCAGACGACCCAACGCGATGCTCCCTCTGCGCAACCATATACCCCACCATGTCAGCATTCTCGACCCCAGGGACTATGAAGTAGTCTGGATAGCCCCTCTAGAGATTGAGGCACGCGCAGCCCTCTACTTGCTTGACGAGCGGTTTGACGGCAAATTCGCCGTTACGCGGGGTGACGAGTATGTCTACCACGCCGGCAGGATGTGCGGGCACAAGATCGTTATCGCCGCACTACCGGCAGGCCAGGAATACGGAACAGGATCTGCGGCTGCGCTCGCGAGCCAGGTTAAAAAGTTCTTCCCAAATCTGTGGTTTGGCCTTCTCGTCGGCGTCGCCGCAGGATTGCCCGATCTAACCCGAAAGCCTCCAAGAGATATCCGGCTCGGCGATGTACTCGTTGGTCTTCCCCAAGGTGATGGTGCCGGACTGATCGCATATGATCTGGGAAAGGAAACAGCCAGTGGGTTCCAGCCGCTCCGAGGGGGCCAAGTTCTAGCAATGACCGAACCTATCGTTCGCTCGGCTATTAGTAATATCAAGCTGGAGGCTCCAAATGACGCACACAAGTTCCTCCCTTATTACGAGGCAATCCGTGACAAAGAGCATGCAGATGGGACATTCGCCGACCCTGGAGAAAGCAATGATGCATTATATCTTGTGACAGACGACGAGACTATACAGCGAGTGGATCGTGTTCCACGCCCCAAGGAAAAACGCACCCGTGTATGGTATGGGCCAATCGGATCCGGTGAAAAATTGTCAAAGAGCGCGCGAGTAAGAGATGAACTCCGAGATAGGTACGGCTTGATCGGACTGGAAATGGAGGCGGCAGGAACTATGAATCGAATTCCCGTCGGCGTGATTCGTGGAGTTTGCGACTACGGCGATGAGCACAAGAACAAGGAGTGGCAACCGTATGCATCGGCCATGGCGGCAGCGTACGGTAAGGCCGTGCTTGCTGAAATAGTGCCAATGCACAAGCCGACAGCAGAAAGCCCGACAGAAAACAAACCCACGACATCAGGTATGTTGCTGGTCAGTGTAGAAGTACATCATTGCAAGCTCGCTAATCGCAGCATAGACAAATCTACCGGGCCATTTTACTATATGCAAATGTCCAAAAATGCACGGTTTACTGGTCGAGCAGCAATTTTGCAAGCGCTGCAGGAGAAGCTTTTCGGTCAGCAACCATGCGAGAGAGTAGCACTCGTCGGGCTTGGGGGTGTAGGCAAGACGCAGATTGCCGTTCGCTTTGCTTACCAAATCAAAGAAAGCCAGTCGGACTGTTCAATCTTCTGGGTTCCTCTTTTGGGCAAAAGCAGTCTGGAGCAGGCCTACATCGAAATCGCCAAGAGGATTGGTCTGCAGCAGAACAAGGACGAAGATATCAAGGACCTTGTTTGCCGATACCTCAGCTCGGACCAAGCTGGGCAGTGGCTCATGGTGGTTGACAACGCAGACGATCGCGATCTATTGTTTGGAGAGAGCGACAGTACTGGTGTTGAGGAGTTTCTACCTCAAAGCGAGCAAGGCTCGATCCTGCTAACAACACGGTCAAAACAAGTGGCCGTCGAGTTCTCACAAGGAGAAGTATTTGACGTGGAACAGATGAGCTACGATGAAGCCCTTCCATTTTTGGAGAAATCGCTACACAAAATTCCTGGCCCACAAGACGACAATTCTATAAGAGAACTTTTTACGCATTTGACCTACCTCCCGCTTGCAATCGCGCAGGCAGCAGCCTATCTCAACGAAAATATGATGCCAATCCGCAAATACTTAGGTCTCTTGCGTGGTGCCGAAAATGACGTTGCTAGAGTTCTTGGTCGAGACTTCAAGGATTACACTCGATATAGGAGCTCACGAAACGCTATAGCGACGACATGGCTCATCTCTTTTGAGCAGATCCAGAAGTCCAACCGCGCTGCTACAAAGATTCTTTCGTTTCTGTCCTGTATCGAGCCCAAGGCGATACCCGAGTCGATCCTCCCAAAGTGTGAATCGGAGGTAGAGCTGCAAGAGGCTATCGGCATGCTTTGTGGGTATTCCTTTCTGGTGCGGCGAGGAGATAGTGATGTATTCGATATGCATCATCTAGTGCAGCTGGCCACACGCGGATGGATTGAAAAGGGTGGGATGCAAGAGGAGGCACTGAGTGAAGGAGTAAGCCATCTTGCAAGCACATTCCCCTCGGACTATGTCATAGAGCATGACACTCAGCTTCAGTATTTGCCACATGCATTCAGGGTACTGGCAAGAAGTAGTGATCTCGAAACGGCAGAGCGGGCGCATTTGTGTATGAATGTCGGGATATGTTTATTTGTAGACCGTCGGTTCAAAGAAGCTATCGGCTATTTCGAAGTTGCATACCACTACAGGAAAACGATTTGCCCAGAAGACGATCACTCTCGGCGTTATTCAGAGTCCATGCTTGCCAGCACATACCTAGACGCTCGGCGGATCAGAGAGGCAATCGAGATATTCGAGCACCTAACGTCGGTAAATAAAACGATACTAGTCGACGAGAGTGCTTTTCGATTAGCCGCCGAACACGAACTCGCGCGTGCCTACTTTGAGAACCGACAGACTCAAAAAGCGATCGAGATACTCGAGCATGTGGTATTAGTTCGAAGAAGAATATTGGACGAAAAAGACGGAGGTCGAGTTGCGTCGGAGCAGATGCTTGCCGCCGCATATAGTCACGATGGGCGACTCAAAGAGGCAATCGAAATTCTCGAGCCAGCAGCATCGGTGCGAAACATGACGCTCGCCGAAGAGGACCATGATCGCCTTACAACAGAATACTCACTGGGCTCTGCTTACCACAAAGACGGGCGTATCAAAGAAGCAATCAGAATTCTCGAGCATGTCGTCTCGGTGCGAAGGAAAACGCTGGCCGAAGAGGATCACGATCAGCTTCTGTCACAACACGAACTGGCCAGCGCATACCTGGACGACGGGCGGGTTAAAGAGGCAATCGAAATTTTCGAGCATGTTGTCTCAATTAAAAGGACGACGCTAGCCGAAGGGGATCACCAACAGCTTGCGTCACAACACGAACTGGCCCGCGCTTACCTGGACGACGGGCGGGTTGAAGAGGCAATCGAAATTCTCGAGTATGTTGTCTCGATGCAAAGGATGACGCTGGCTAAAGCGGATGATGTTCGACTTCTATCGGAGTGCGTGCTTGCCAGAGCCTATCTCGCCGACTATCAGGCTCAGAAAGCGATCGATCTTCTCGAAAACATTGTAGCTTTACGCCAACAGGATGATCCCAAAAGGCCATATGCCGTTGACTTATTGCTTGATGCGCGTGATCAATTGGAGGCGGAACGAGGGCCTACAGATGTTTACAGTGATAGCTCTGATTAGCAGAGGTATGCCAACCAGCATAGATTCTTTGCTGTTGCTTATATATGTGTATCTTCACTGTAAGTAGATCTGGAAGTGACTTGGTCATGTCAGCGACGTTGAGTATAAACCACGTTTTTGTCTTTATAGTCAGCGTAACCCCTGTTGAGTACGTCTCGGAGTTCTTTTAAAGCAAATGTTACGATTTGGCTTGCGCTCGACACTAGTAGGTACCCTACTTACTTCTAGTTAGTCGTCCTTTCACCAAGAATATTCATATAAATGAAAGATTCAGATCGAGGGAGCGGACATTATGTGGTGCGCCCAAGTAAACCCCTGTCTTCGTGTTGGTGGGATCATGCGCGAGCGCTCCCGCAACGGCTCAACTCGTGTGGCCAGAGGGAGCACAAACAAAGAAAAGGAAATTCTTCGACTGGACAAGGATTAAAGGTACATAGATTAAATTGAACGAGCATTTGTTAACCAACTGCGAAGGCTGCTTCGGTGGCCGAGTGGTATGAAACTCTAGAGTAAGTTGGCTAGGCAAAATTTCAGCATCTGTTTGTTGTGTTTTCCGGAGGTTGGCTGTTCGGGACGCCGAACGGCCAGGACCTCTCTTTTTGTCTCTTTTCTTTTTAACCCCTTGCAAGCATGAATTCCAGCTATTATATCTTTTGGTCTGAGGTTACTTTGGCCAATAATTGCTCGGAATATTCCCACAGCCTCTTGTTTGTAAAAGGTCTTGTCTACACACATATACTGGCTGGCAAAGGACAGCATGGAGGGACAGAGAAATGGATAGGCAGGAGGTAGATCAACCCTTACTGTGAGTTGGAATAGGTATGTTTGGCGTCTTTAATCGATCCTTTGATAAGTCATTATCTCGGTCGGTCGGTCCAGATAATGCCAGGCGAGCCATGGTGGCGAACCTTATTGTCCATTTCGCAGCAGCTGGCTTAATCACGAAAAGCCTCAAGGGGAGACCATCAAGTGCTGAAAGGATTGGCAAAAGTAGCCATGGTCTTCTCGAATTTTGCGCGGATATACAAGTTGAACTTGATTTCGACCCCAGAACAAGAAAGTCATCGAGGGTTCTGTTTGGAGGGAGGGGGGATAAGTTGCCATGACGTTTGGCCTTTCGCATGAATACTGGCGAATAACTCTGGCCTCCTCGCTGAAAAATGTTTCAAGGTTGAACACCGGCGCCACCAGAAGTCGTGAGTCACACTTCATACTTTTTAGCCCGAGGGGTCCTCGAAGCTCAACAAAAGTTGGAAACAATCCGTCCATCAAAATATAAAGCAGGCCCAGGCGTGTACACCTTATTAATCTATTCATTTCCCCCACTAGCTTTCTCGGTCCCATTCCGCTTCTCTACCAAAGCAAAGACCCTCTCTGATTTCCATATTTTTGATCACACGTCAACGGACACTCTCGCCTCTTCGCTTCAAGCTAGCATTATACAATATTCAAACAGAAGTCTCTCTTTTCAGCGACACAGCGGCTGATGCAGTGAGACCGCAAGGACTCACAAAACGAAAGGAGATAAAAGAGAGAATATCTCTTGGGCTAAACGCAAAGATTTCCGAAAATGGCCGCCACGCAAACTAACAAAACTTCATCCGAGGCTAGAGTCTTACGATTAAGGGACAGTATCACTAGAAGCTGGCCTGCCGCAAGCAAAGAAGAAATAACAATCGAAATGGAGGATATCTACAGAGTCCATTCTCACAGCGATGGACCTGCGAAGCCTTTAACTGAGGTTTTCGCAAAAGTTCTGTCATCGCTTACATCGATACAAGCACAAAGTCTTCCACAAGATGAAATGAAGCGCATCGATGGCATCGAGAAGCAACTACGACAGTCCATGAATCGCGTCGTGTTCGGAAGCAATTACATAGAGCACGTTGGACTCGGCCTCAATGAGACCCTGGGACTTTGTGAACGTGTCTTTCAAGGCGAAGATGTCGAGATCATTGATGAGAGAACCCCGGACTACGAAAAGAGGCTCTGGGAGGAATATGGCGCCCAGCTCAACAGCAAAGACGACAGGACAGTCAAATCCTTCAGTTACGGACGCACAGAAGTGATTAATCATGCCAAGGCTTTCCAGTACATGATCGATCAAATCGTTTCACTGGATATGCCAATTACGGAAGAGTGCATCACGACCACTCACCGGATCCTCTGCCAAGATACGCCCATCTTTCACCGAAGCGGTTCTGTTACTGACCCTCTCCATTACGCTGGCATTTACCGAGACGTTAGAAATATTCACGTTGGAGCTGGCGATACTAGTACGTAACTTTTCGTATTATTTTCCCCTCTTTTGGTTTATCTTATAGACAAACATTTCCCTTTGTGGTGCTATAGTGTAGTAGCTCTATGCGGAGATGCCCAAAACAGCTTCTTATAAACACGTTTATTGATCCAAAGAGGAAATTGCTAATATATATTTGTTGAAGTGTTCACTCCACCGAAAAAGGTTCCCGGAGCAATGAAGGCTATGATTGCCGACTTGAATCAAGATCTCGAGAATGCACAAAAGCACAAGAAGATCGACCCTTTTGCGTTAGCTGCCAAATATTCCATGCAATTCGTGCAAATCCATCCCTTTCAAGACGGCAACGGTCGCATGTGTCGTCTGATTCTCAACACAATACTGTGCAAATACGCTGGCGTAGTCGTGCCAATTGGCGAAGACGAAGACGACAAAAAGGCGTATATCGACATCAAGAAAAGGGCCAGCGCGGATGCATTGGATCATGGAGAGTATGCGACCTTTGTCCTACAGAAATCCGAGATACGATTACGCAACTTGAAAAAGATGCTTTCGGGAAAGAAAAGGTCAACAACCTTTCTTCTTTGATATGTTTTTTCCCTCTCTCTCTTCCCCCATTCTATCTGTTTCTTGCTTTCCGATTTTTTTCTTTCCCTGGCTGAACATATCAAGAAGTACTAACAAATCCCGGCAGTCGTGAGGAGACTTCTGCTTAGTCATTGTGCGTATTGGACAATTGTCCTCGGTGTGCAATTCGCAAATGGTCAACATTACATATCAGGGGCAACGTTATTCCATCGAGGTTTCAGGCGCTCGCTCGACGCACGGTGCCTAGGGTACCTACCTACCTACCTACGCAAAGTGCCTGGCGGAAACACGCCCAGCATTACCTGCTTTGGTAATGTTGACTGATGCGTTTGACCTGGGATTAGGATAGAGTGCAGTTGATGCATGTGAATGGGGAACCAGAGCAAAGGAAGAAAATTCGAAACAGCTGCAAATGATTGACTAAGGGATTTTACTTAAGGGGTGGGTACGCAAAAAAGGCGTGGAGCAACCGATGTTCAACTTCGTATAATATCCATCCATTATCCCTTCAGCGATTCGAAAACGGGGCCGAGTCTGTTTGGTCAAGGTGGAAATGACGACACTTTGAGAGGTAACTACTAGTGGAAGAGCAATAAAATACATTTCACGTTAGGCAAGGTACATACATATGTAGATAGTATAACCCAGCCATTTTGCGCGCATGTGTGTGTGTGTGCCACTTTTGATTCTGCTGCATTTATTACACTATTGCGTGCTTCCTCTCGAGTCAGCAGCGTTTTGACCTGGACCAGCTGCTGACATTGCTTTCTACTGCAGCAATTTGAACACATGTAAGCTATAAAGGTGTCAAAGATGACTGACTGGTCTGATCGACATGAAATTAGTTGCAAATGATCAATCAAATGTGCCAAAAAAAAAATTGTAACAAAGGACACTGGTACATTCCATCTACCTAACCCAGTGCCTAATTTGATGGCTCTGCAGAGAAGCGCCAGTAGGACGTTTCGGGTCGCCTAGCCCCCCAAAGGAGGTTCGTTCCGCTGCCAGTGCGCTCTGGACCTTGGCCCGACGGGAGAACCGACAGAAGCAACAAGCGTGCGCCAGTGGTGCCAACAAGTACCTCAGCGTACCTTTTACCTAACGCAGTGCACTGCATCTTTCTCATGCCCAGCTGATGCGAAAGTGGAAACATTAAAAAACCCCCCGCCTAGCAGCCAGCCATTGATACCGGTCGAGTACGTGCGTGCAGCGACAGAACTCGAGCCGGCAGCCAGCCAGCAAGCATCAGCACCGGCAGTCCGGGGGAAGTGCCAGCCAGCCGATCTCTGGAAAGCAGAGGGGGAGAGGAAGAGAGGGAAAGGGAAAAAAAGGGACTCCATGGTACATTGCCTGGCCCAGACAGGCATAAGCAGGACCATGACAGCAGCAGCAGCCGCAGGACCTTGGGCTTGAGCTCTTGGGCTGGACTTGGGACATGGACTTGGGACTTGACCCCAACTTTCCTTTTCCTGCCTTTCTCACGCTCTCGCTCGCTCATTCGACCAAAAGCAACGCCCAGTCGCATTGTTCATCTCCATCCCCATTCTCCGTTCTTTTTCGAGTCTCGCCTGCCCATTCCCTCGCCAATCCTCAACGTCCCTTTTATTTTACGATACAATCGTCGAATATCGTGCATCTCGACACGGGACACTGCCAAGAAGAGACAGGAACTCCGCCAACTCATTCCGAACTTGATTTCTCCAACATTTAGTACGGAAATACTCGACTTTTTGTTGCGCCTCGCCTTCTCATTCTGCTCCGTTCCTATTCGAGCCCCACAGATCCATGCCTCGAACCCATCACCGATCGCCTCTTTCTTAGCGAACACTGATCACGTTAGTGCCGGCCACCGCTGACCTGACCGGGCACCTCGAGGTACGCCGCCCTTTTGTTCCTCTTTTACATCATCCCGTCTTCATCGCTCGAGTCTTGCCTTGCAATTACAGACCCGAATACAACATTGCTGCTGCGCTGCAAGCGCCCAACCAAAGTCGACAACTCTCAAGGAATATCATAATTGTTGTTCGGGTTGTACAAAGCAGCACGAGACATTCATCTGATCTCCAGCGGTTACTGATGCCCTCCTAGAGACCTGTCGACCAAACAAAGTCGCACCGGTCCAGGCCACAGCCTACCTTGATTATCGATCGGTTCATGCGCAGTCGACCTTTTCCGTCAGCCTGGAACGACGCTGCTGCAACATCTCGGCGGTAGCGAAGAATGGCTGGATACAGTCGCGCGTTAAGTTTCTCGGAAAGTAGAGGAAGCGTAATGGGGGACGATATGACCCTGAACACAACCAGCGGTCCGGTGAACCACAGGATGGACAAGATGCAACAACCGAGGCCGAGAGGGCCACCGACGCCCAGTATGAGTACTCCCGCGCCAGACTTTGACCAGCAACAGCAACAACAGCAGCAGCTCACGGGTTCTCCCCCGCCACCTCCCACGCCAGCTGCTTCTCCTGGTCCAGCACACCCTCAGGCAGACTGGAGCGAAGCAGCCGAGGATGAGGACTTCTTTCTCGCCCACGTTCGTCAACATTTTCAGACCTGCTCCGGACCGCAGCGAAATCGACTTCTGGCCGACCTGTTGAACATGTGCACAACCCAGCAACTGAGTTTCGTACATCAGTTCGTAAGCCCTCTGCTCAAGAAGGATCCATTCACAAGTTTGCCGGACGAGCTATGCCTGCGGATATTGTCCTTCATCGACGACCCCCTCGTCTTGGCCCGGGCTTCCCAAGTTTCCCGGAGGTGGCGAGATCTGTTGAGTGACGATGTGACATGGAAGAACCTGTGTGTCAAGCACGACTACGGGCGTAGATTGTCCGAAGTATATCACGGTGTCCCCAACCATGCACCGACTCGACCAGGTCTCCACCCGCTATCTGATTCCGATCAACCCAACCATAGCTTCCCCGGGGCTTACCGACCGGCCCCGCCCATGCAGCAAGTCTCGAGGAGTTTTGACGGTTCAGATCGCCCAAAGCTGCGATCTTACAAATCTCACTTCAAGCAGAGATATTTGGTGGAGTCAGCATGGCGCACTGGAGGCCGCAACACCATTCGAACCATTACACAGGACGGCAGGGTCGTGACTAGCTTGCACTTGACGCCCAAGTACATTGTCGTGGCTCTGGATAATGCCAGAATCCATGTCTTTGACCGTGAAGGAAATGCATTGTGGACTTTGCAGGGACACGTTATGGGCGTATGGGCCATGGTCCCATGGGACGACTTATTGGTGAGTGGTGGTTGTGATCGTGACGTCCGAGTCTGGGATATGCAGACGGGGCAATGCCTCCACACTCTTCGCGGCCACACTTCCACCGTAAGGTGTCTTAAGATGTCAGACGCCAACACGGCCATCTCGGGATCTCGGGATACAACTCTGCGAGTTTGGGATATTCGGACGGGAGTGTGCCGGAATGTTCTAGTTGGCCATCAGGCCAGCGTTCGGTGTCTCGAGATCAAGGGTGATATCGTGGTTTCCGGCAGTTATGATGCAACAGCCAAGATTTGGAGCATCTCGGAGGGCAGGTGCCTGCACACGTTGAGTGGACACTTCAGTCAGATCTACGCCATTGCATTTGATGGCCAAAGGGTTGTCACCGGCTCCCTCGATACTAGTGTTCGCGTCTGGGATGCTCACACTGGTGAGCCTGTTGCAGTTCTGCAAGGGCACACTTCATTAGTCGGCCAATTGCAGCTCAGGGGTAATACTCTTGTTACCGGAGGTTCGGATGGCTCAGTCAGGGTCTGGTCTCTGGAAAAGATGTGCCCCATTCACCGACTGGCCGCCCACGATAACAGCGTCACGAGCCTGCAATTTGATGATACGCGCGTTGTCAGTGGTGGCAGCGACGGCCGGGTCAAGATTTGGGATGTCAAAACCGGTCATCTCGTCCGAGAACTGATTACAGGTTTGTAGTGATGCACCTCCTGATTGTTCCTCTTACTTACCAGGAAGCAGCTGAATCTGTCTGGCGTGTCGTATTCGAGGACGAAAAGTGTGTGGCTGTGGCTAACCGCGGGAACCGCGTTATGATGGAGGTAAGCTAAATCTATTTTACCCAACTGATGGACTCAATCTTATCATCGTTTAAGGTCTGGTCATTTTCACCTCCCGAGGACGTGTATTCCGATCGCCCAGTCTCTTTTCCCCAAGCTGCAGAAAAGGAGCCTGCAAGGACCTTGAACCTCGACTATCGACGCTCCACTTTGGGCTTGCCGAGCATTATCCCGACTGACGACGAAGATGTCGACATGAGGGACGCTGCACCTTCGACAGCCCCTACTCATACTACAACCTTTTTCCATGACGAAGAGGAACACTAGTTTCCAGGTCAGCCATTGTTCAGACAGGCTGGAAAGACTCTTCAAACATGATTACCCACTTTTATTGGTTGATGAGGACACGGGAAGGTTACATACACTTGACGCTTCATCATTTGTCAAAAGCAGTAAGCATACTTGGCACAAATTGCATGGCTAGGCGTTGGCAACAGACGAAATTGGCATTATTTTACCACCTCGGAGCATGATATCATTTGGAACGGGACTTCGAATTTTCACATAGACGCGAGGAGGTTCGCGTGTGGCGTTTTTTCACCAACAGGAAGGATGGGCACGGATACCAGACTTTTTTTTTAATGTGAATATGCTGGGATGCTTGGCGCTTGGCCGTTCAGTATTATCGGCTTACTATAGTAAAACCATTGGTTTATCTATATTGATATATAAGAGAACTTTGACAAAGAGCTAGCGATGTTCAGGTGACTTATTGTGAATATGATGGATTGACAGGAAAACTGCCGAGTCAAATGCAATGGTGCAGGAAGTGAACAGTGAGCCGCAAACATCAAAACATGGCTGGCTCATTATAGCATTTGCAGTTTCGCCTCGTAATACAATGGTATATACGCACTATCGTACAAAAGCGTATCTATATCTCATCATGGTGTCTCGTAGGGTAACCCGCTATCATCGATTATCGTGGTCGTACAGTATCAGGACACATGACTTTTCCACTTTCTTTCCCTGAATCCTCCATCACTATATCGAAAACAAAACATCCGGCCGAACAACGCCCTGTCTATATTGCCTTCAACTCCCAAAAAGTTTTTCTCGTACATCTTTTGATCGCTCATTTCAAGGAATTATACAGCCATGAAACATGGACAAGTCTAGTGATGATGTCCAAACTGCATTAACAGAGGGAGCAGCATCCCTGCGACGGTCGCGATAGTGTCACGCATTTGCGGTCTTGTTTGTTTCCTTGGGCCCATATTCGGGCTCTCTGCGTATCCATTGGAGTTGACGACATCGTGAGAAGAGCCAGCCTCGCCTTCTTGCATTGCGTGCATTGCCACGTATCTGTGACGATGGGCATTAGTGTCCGTCTGAATGGAGAGAATCCGCACAAGTACTCACAAGAATGTGCCTGCAGAAAAGAGTAGCAGCATTCCGGTCCACCACTGGTTCCATTCGCCGGCTTCGCCCCCCTCTGCTCGTCCACCCAAGAGATTTACCAGGATGAAAGTAGCCCAAGCGCCGAATGGCGATGCCAAGCTGAAGACTATCAGATGGCCCCTGGCTCCTCTTTTCGACAGACCTTGCTTCAAAAGGACAGATGTCAAGCCAAAAGCCGCCGGAGCCTTGTGTATCATGATAGCCAGGAACACAATAAAACCCAACTTCATGTCCGATCCGGCGGCGGAAGCGCCCATCGCAATGCCATCGGCAGCGGCATGGATAACGAGACCCGTCGTGGTGGCCAAGCTCCTCGATTGTCTAGGCGTTGGTGTCAGGCTGCCCAGGAAACCCTCACTTTCGTCCTCGTCGCCGGGCAGATCCGAAGCCCCCAGATTGCTCAGACTGATGTGCCGCGGGGCTGGTGGAGGCGTAAAGTTGTCCGAAGCATGGCGAGGCAGGCGGTCGATTAGGAACATGAGGACAAAACCAAGTATCAATGATAATCCGACATAAAATGTAGGCACCGCTTCAGGGGGCGCAGGGAGGTGCTCGGACGGTGTCTTTGTGGGCGGGTCATCCTCTCGTGGACCAACAGCAGTACTGCTGGCGAAGGCATCGGCATCGGGCATAATGACTGGTAGTGTCTGTTTCAATTGTTCGTCGACTTGCCCAGTCTTGACCGTGTCAATCTCGTAGCGATCGCCTGTCCAGTGCATCAAGGCATCGGCTCGTCCCACCAAAACGTCTCTCCGGGCTCCATGGGTGTGGCCCGCCCCCAACGACGCCTCCGAAATGGCAGATATGCCTTCAGGTATAATGACAATCAAGGATGTGCCGACGAGAATTCCAACTCCTATACTGGACAAGAGGCGCAGTTGCGATTGTGACAAGGACATGGATAATGGAAGTGCACCAGCTAGGAAGGACCTGTTCGGACATCAGTTTTTTCTCCTTCGGACCTCAAGTCGCTGGTTCGATCGAATGAGAGGGCTTACGCTATAGCCATGACGGCCTGAATGAAAAAAGAGTCAGCATCATTCATTTATCAATTGTAAAGACTTGGGTGGCCGGTGTGGGTGGTTGTGGTAGCAAAACTGACCGTCAAGGCGAGTAACAACATCACTCCTGCCATGGTGGCTTCTTGATCTCGCGTACGTAGCGTTGAGCTTTCAGCGTTCCTAAGGTATTGCGCTACGAAGACATTGGCGATGTCCAAATCCAGAAGAAGTAGCAGGAAAACCCCTTACGAACAGAGAATGTATTCGTTCGAGCCGATGAGAAGGGGGTAGTATTTGTAAAAGCAAGAACTTGCAGAGAGCGGGCCGGTTCCCAAACGTTGATTCTTCTTTGCTCCCTCTGTTGCCGAAAGCAAAAAGGCAGATGGATTTGTAGGACCATCAAATCAATTGCTTGGCTGGTCTGGTACTTGTCAATGCTTTATTAGCGCGAGCTACCTCCCTGGTACATTGGAAATGTACATTTTTAGGTGCAGCATCGATCCACTAACGAACCCCTGTCGCATTCCACCAAACCCCTGGACCGACCATCGTACGTCACGTCACTGCCGCTGAACCGTTCACTCAGATATCAAAACCACCATTGTCGGTCCATAGCTACTGGACCACATCCATATCTGAGGCACCTTGATGTTTCAACCACTGATATATATCGATCATAACTGTAGATATTGTACTGGAAATTCTCAGCTTCAAAGCCTGGAACTCTTCGGCGTGCCTGCAAGAAAAGAAAACAGCCAAGTTATTCGGGAACACCAGCTACCAGCCACCTGTTTCTATATAGGTTTGGCTCTTGGTGCCGATTTCCAGAATCATGCTAATGAGGTATAGGTTTGCAGGCAGAGTCGGTTGAGTCTCGATACTTCAAGGTTCTCAAGGGACTAGATTCAGGTATACTGGTGGTGATATCTTAGGGTCAACTTTTATCAAACTGCCATACGCCATACAAAGATATCAATATTTCATGCAGAGAAGCTGTACTGTTATTCTGGAGTAAATGCCTATTTGTCCCTTGTTTTCTTCTTCTTCAATCTTCAAACCTTGGACAATGAAATGAATGCAGCAAAGTGCATAACCACAGCCGACTTCCCATGTATCGCCACACACATTGCTAGGCATTACTTGAGGGGAATATTTAATACAGAGGACACGTTCCTTGAATCTATGGACACAAGGAATATGGATTATGAAAGAATAAGTTTTCATCCTATCTGTGGGAAATAAATTCAAAGGCGCAAGTCAAGACCTTCGGTCATTGATCATTGAATAATATAGGGACGACAAACAAGATAATGGTTGATCTGATAAGAATAACGCCCAAGGATATCTATCTAGTATACTAATACAGACAGCTCTTTTTATTAGTCGAGAGGCCGATCAGGTACAAGATCAAAAGGGTCCCCCCGGTGCGGTTTGCTAAAAGAATTGTGGCCCGTGCTTGCCGTCTGCTGCCCCATCAATTTAGTGAGACGCGCCTAAGGACGATGCAGCAGCAGCGCGTTCAAGGTATCGCGTTTAATTGATTTCGCATAAAGCTGCATTGAAGCTCAACAAATCAACTTTTCAATTCAATCACCAATAACAGCATAATTAGAGCCCAGAGCCTCTACACCGACTGGCAGAACCCGCCAGATCTACAATTTCACTTGAGTCAGAAACAAAGCGCATTCCTGGCAACAGGACTGCCACAAACGCGGCTCACCATGGCCAGCGACGAAGAGTGTATGCGACACCTTGAATATACACCCGAGATCGCAGCCGTTGCGCAATGCTAATGAAACCACAGGGATCGTCGATGCCAATGAGGCGTTCAACATCTCGTTGGTACGCCCCCGCGAGTCGGGCCTCGAAAAAGTCGAGTCCTTCCACCCTACATTCTCGTATCCCATCTTCGGCGAGCAAGAGCAAATCTTTGGCTATAAGGGCCTGAAAATCAACCTGCAATTCAATGCTAGTGATGTGCGACCAAATCTCTCGGTTTCATCGACCAAGAAGTTCCAGACTCTCGGTGAGGCTGAGGCACTCGATGTCGCTGGCACTCTGAAGAACTTCCTGCCTGGAGGTACGTGTCATTCCCCCCAAGAGAATCTCTATGTTCGACGCTGACTGGGCGCAGTCGCTTTCCAAAACAAGAAAGATTTCGAGGCTGCCGTAAAGGCAGTGCCCACAGACTGGACCCCACCGGGTGAGCTGATCAAGACATTCGAACGCGACGGTGAAACCTACGAGGTCTGGAAGGGTAATCTTGCAGACCAAACCGTGAAGCAGTTGGTTAAGCGCCTTCAGATTCTGGTTCTGCTCTACATCGAAGGCGGTTCATACATTGGCGAGGACGCGGACGGTAACGACGAACCCGAGTACTCTCTTGCACGATGGGACGTGTATTTCCTGTACAAGAAACAGACCACCGACGGCGGACTCGCAGAGTATACCTTCCAAGGCTATTCTACCGTGTACAACTTTTGGCTGTTTGAGTCTCTTACGCCCCCTTCAACTCCGCCAAAGCTTCTTGAGCCCAAGGTCGACCAGTCATGGGAGCTGCCCCAGGGAGATTTGCCATACTCGCAGATTCCTCACCGCGCGCGGATATCACAGTTCGTTATTCTCCCTCCTTTCCAAGGCAAGGGCTGTGGCGCCATGCTTTACAACACCATCTTTGAAACTGAGCTCAAGGACGTTATGACCAAGGAGGTCACGGTTGAAGACCCAAATGAAGCCTTCGACCTCCTCCGCGATCTCTGCGACATGAAGTACCTTCGCGCAAACGTCCCAGAGTTTGCAGAGCTGTCTATCAAACCCGACATTTCCATCCCCCAGAAGGGTGGAATCTTGCACCACAACCTACAGGTTACACATGCAAACAGTGCCATTTCTCCAAAGGCCATTGTCGACATTGATGTCCTTGAATCCATTCGTAAGAAGACAAAGATTGCTCCCAGACAGTTCCACCGCCTCGTCGAAATGCATTTGATGTCAAAGTTGCCACTTTCTGTGCGCCCAGTCCCCGAGTCAACAGACGAGAGCATGGACCCGCCCAAGACTGGCAAGCCTTCAGACGCAGACAAGAACGTCTACACACAATGGCGCCTTTTGCTGAAGCAGCGTTTGTACCGTCGCAACGTGGGAGTCTTGGCTGAATTTGAGACTACGGAGCGAATCATCAAGTTGAATGAGACTCTGGAGAACGTGGAATGGGAGTACGCCCGCATTCTCGAGAGATTGAATGCCCCTAGACTAGGCGAGCAGAACGATGAGGGTACGACGGACGCAAAGGGAAAGAGGAAGGCTAGCGGTGGAGAAGACGGCGAGCCGTCGTCGAAGAAGGCAAAGGTGGACAGTGTTTGAGATGATGCTTTTCATTTTGATACAATGTACGCCCATGGTGCCTGGCCAAGATCTCATGTGACTGGCATGGAAATGCGGTCACTGAAGTTCTCCTGACTCTGCAATATCGAGCAGAACGGCAGACAAGGAAAAGGACTGGAAAATAACTGAGCTTTGGTGGATAAGAAAGCTCTCATATGGCTGCGCCAAACCCGGTTGTATCCGAGTTGTGATGCCACCTAATTTACATACCCCTTGAATTAGTCACGGACAAAAAGACTTCATAGTGAGACGAGAATATGTTATATTCGTGTATTGATGTTGCATTTCGCAAGTCAAATCTGCTAGCACCACAGTTGCAGTTCGTGTTACTTCTTTATTCAGTCTAGGTTATATACGGTCTATGGCTTCTAGATGTGTAAAATGATACGAAATGAATCATCCACCGCTTGGTAGGAGAAATGACATCAGTAGTGAACAGTTGGAGCGAGATACATATTTCCCCAAACGTAAAACCCCCTACTTCCCTTTGACACGATCCAACAACCAAATAAGTAGCTACTCCCAACTATTCACGTGATGTCCGCCATGCCTCCTCGTCCCGTTGACACCAGTCTCGCCGCGACCCAGGGCACTGGCAATAGAGGATGACTCTCTTACCGCTCTGCTTACCGCACCTCGAACGCCACCCTCTTCGAGAACGAGGAGACCGCCAATGGTGCAGCCACCGGGCGTGGCCACCTTGTCCCTCACGGAGGCCGGATGCTCGCCGGCCAACACCATGGCTGCAGTACCACGCATCGACTGCGCGGCCATGCGGGTAGCCTCGTCGCGAGGGAGACCCATGGCCACGGCACCATCGATGGCGGCCTCGAGCACGAGGGAGAAGAAGGCAGGAGCAGATCCAACAAGAGCGGTGGAGGCATCCATGCTGTGGACGGGCAAGTAGACGACATCTCCAATGCGGCGGAAGATCCAAGTGACCAGGGTAGCGACCTGGGGCGGCGGCGGCACGTTGCTGTCGGCAATGACGGTCATACCCTCACCGATGACGCTGGCCGTGTTGGCCAAGGCGCGGATGATCTGGACTCGGTTCTTGTCGCTGCCATCCACAGCATCTGCATCGGCCACCGAGGTTGGCTCGGACGCTGTAAGAATGCTCTCAATGTGCGATACGGTGATACCGGCACAGATGCTGATCAGCAGCTTGCCATGAAGCGCCTTGGCCATGCCCGGCTCTGACAGAATAGGCTTGATGGCATGGGGCTTACAGGCCAACAAGATGATCTCGGATCTAAGGAGGAGAACGCATTAGCTCATTCTTATCCTTGGGTGCAGTATTCTCGGTTTAAGTCACTCGAAGTCTGCACCATCAGAAATGATGAGTTCTGACTGCAGCCACATGTGCAAGGGTTTCCCTTTGATGAGAGGCGGCGCCGTTCTTGCCGTGCATCAGACTAAGGCAAGGTAATCCCGTTTCGTGAAACGCGGGCCGGCGATGCAAGCAATCGGTGAATTTATTATCAAGGATGAGCATACCTTTGTACAGCCGCAACATTGTCCTTCTGTACCACCTTGACGCAAGAAGTATGTTGCCAGAGCTCCTTCTTCACTCGCTTGGCAGTGGCCGGGGTGCGGACACAGGCAATGAATCGGGTAGGCAAACTGGCCGGAACCTCCTCAGCAGGAGCCGAAGGGTCGGACTGAAGCGGCCTGGGCCCGCGCAGAGAGTTCAGAGAAGCCAGAATGCCAGATAGGATGGCAATGCCCATGTTGCCTGTTTCCAAGAAAGCATGTTAGGTGATGTTAAAAATGGCATGGTATCTTTACGAAATCACTTGCAACCTTATTTGGCTGCAACTGTATCGTTTTGTGAAAAAGGCGTACCGCATCCAAGCACCGCCATTGTGAGCTCTCCGCCCTCATTTGGGTGTGACGGTAATGCTAGCATCTTGAATTTATAATAATAAGTATCTCGAGACTCGAGTCTGTGTAAGTGGTAAAATGGTTGTAAATCGCAGGATAGGGAAAAGGAGACAGGAGGAAACAGATTTCAAAGTTCTCTAGAAATAGTAGTAGTAAAAAAAGAGCGCCAAGAGCTTGGGCCTTGCCAGTAACGACTATTTTACTTCGTATGCAACGACAGAATATCCCTTGAACAGCTTTGGACAAGAGTCAATCAAAGCTTCAAAAAAAGGAGGACCTCAGGACCCCGCTTCAACCAAGCTTCGTGTTTGCAGTGTGCACGCTCTGGAATTATTACACGATTGCAGACAGGTACCTGTTATTATTAAACCCGTCCTGAGCAGTTGCGACAATTTTCAATCCAGTTCATCTCATTCAGCGATACCCCGCGATCTCCATTTGACTTGATCCGAAGTCGCATGAGCCTCGACAAACAATTGAGCTTGGTCTAGCCATCTTACGTACTACATTGAGCCTGAAATCGCCTAGCGGTTGCATTTCGACATCATATCGGTACATAAACCTTGAGGTCTCTAGTGCCCACACGGTCGGACCACAATGGGTGTTCGCCGATGCAAGAAAAAGCCCCGCGGCACCTGGAAGGGGCGCCGTGGTGCACGGTCGTTAGATCGGCGTCAGGCTCTTAACCATAGACGCGACAGCGACAGCGACAGTGTGGGGTTGCCATTGTCTATCCGGCAGGGTTCACCAGAGGGTAGCAGCTACCAAGTTCGCGACAAACCTCGCGACAAACCTGATGACGACAAACGTGCGCACAGCACAAGCAGCTTGTTGACCCCATTGACCGATCACAATATTGTCAGCCACAAGGACGAGGATTTGAGCAGTAATCAGGAATATCAGTACGACGAGTATCAGCTGCGTGCCAAGCGCAATCTCGCTCGCGCCGCCAACGACAGCCTTAGACAACAATTTCATCCAGCTGCTGTTGCAGGTGAACTCGCCCAAGGCAACCGACCGCCCACTCCGATTCCACAAAGCCCTCACTGGGATATCTACACCAGAGCATCATCGCATCACCAGCCAAGGGACAAGCCCAATAATCCCAAGACTAATTACGGTTCGGGAAATCGTGGCCGCAAGCGCAAAGCTCACGACAGCTCCCAGTCCAAGTCTTGGACAGACGCCCGGGTTGATTTCTTGGGCAATTTTCGCCGTAAATCTTCCACCAAGAGACACAGACCTTCACAGACTTTCGTTCCTCAACCAGAGCAGGCTGATCGCAATCCTCCCAACTGTGGCAACAGCGACGACGACGAAGACGACGAGCCTCTAATCCCCCTCAGTGTCGCCCTCGCATCACTGCGTCCTACACAGCCTGCCTTTTGGAGTTTTAGAAATATTCGAAATTGGGCAAAGGCCCCCGAGATTGTTGAACAGGACAGAAGGCGCAAGATTATAGAGGACTACGACTTGAACATGGCCGACCCTTTTGAGGTTCGCATGCGCTTCAGCGGCCAGTTGCAACACCTCAATGCTAGTGTGGTCTCAGCCCAAAAGGCCGCCCAGTATGCCATGAAGCATCGGGATATGAGCGAGGACTTGCACAGCTGTATCTTGGAGCAGCTGGAAAAGGTGTGTATTAGTGGATAATATCGGTCTTGGGTCGGTAGTAACGAACAATTGTCGCTGACCACATTTTCACACGCAGAACTCCATGAATACCCGAGCCAACATCATGTATTTCATTGAACCTTTCCTCGAGCTGGCCGAGAAGGAGCGAAATGGCAACGACTATATTAGGAGGATGCAGCGCGACATTATTCGCGTCGTCGATGCAGTCTGTCCCGAAGATGGGTCTGGCGCTGCCAACGTTAAGGTCGTCCGCAAAGTTCTGCGTGGCCTCATGGGCAAGGGCTTTCTTCTAGAGCAAACGGTAGAGGAGATTGAAGAGTGTCTCAAAGATCGTGCTGCCGCTAGCCACGCAGACCTGGGGTTCTCAAGTCCCGTAAATGGCACGGCTGATAGTGCGGCAAAAGGCACTGACTACAAGGCCACAACAGCTATTGCTGATGCGAATGCCCCCAAAGCCAAGCCAGCTAAGCTCGAGAAACGCCAGATTGAACAGCGTATTGAGGAGGATCGTGAGCGCCACAAGAAGATGCGTGAGAATATGTGGGTTACTCCCAAGGACCAAGAGGAGAAGCTCCGCAAGCTCTGGGACGAAGTAAGCGATTGCGGTGAGGATGATGACCGTCTAGGTCAGGAGGATGAAGACGAGTGTGTCGAGCTCACAGGCACTGGTGTCGATCAAGCTGCCCGAAGAAGTGAGTATCTTGCCAGAGAGCAAGCAAAGAAGAAGCCTCATGACCGGACCCAGAATGGCTTCACGACAGATCTGGAGGGCGATGTTCGCATGAACGGAAATCATTTGCGATAGAGGCGAGAGGATTCGCCTACACTCACCTCGTTGATCACTGAGACGGAATCGAGGTTAGAGCTGGAGTCGGGGTCTACACTGGGTCGAGATCGAACGCAAGAGCAAGGCCAAATATGAAGATAAAATAATGAGTGGCCGCCGAGGAAACATGACGTTTGGCGGTCATGACCGAAAAGCATTTGCAGGTGTTTGCGGTGGCACAGGGCACGGAAGGCGATCAAAAGGGACATTGCAACGGCGTTCAAGAAGCTGCTTTTTGCGAATTCAAAATGGCATAGGAGGAAACGTTTCCGCATCAACAATCACGGCTGAGATCCAGAGAAATTCTCAAGTGGTATTTGGTTCTGTTGTATAGTATAATTGCAGGCCGGAGTATGGTTTTCAGATGAGTTGGCAGCGATTGGCCGATATGCGATTCACTCGGCAATGGCGCAATGATACCCATAGCAGGATAGGTAGACTTTGACTGTATTTGCATAAAAAGAGTTTCTCCCCGGTGCGTCGATTGAGATGCTAACATCTTTGTGTGTATTGTTACAGTGTGGTTAGTTAGGTACATGTATGCACATTTCTCCCTTTTCTATATCTGCCATTTATATCCACCCCCTAAACCATGAGTGGATTTCGTAGACAGTAGACATAACCATGCCTTATGGTACACAAATCCGGCGGACCAGATTGCCTCGTTCTTGTGTAGAGAGTATTTATTCCATCGTGACAACAGCGCCGAGCTCCTTCAGCGTTGCCATGATCTTCTCAGCCTCCTCCTTGGGTACGCTGTCCTTCAGCGTCTTGGGTGCGCTCTCGACAAACTTCTTGCTGTCCACCAGCGAGAGACCGAGCAGACCCTTCACCTCCTTGATGATCTTGGCCTTGGCGCCAGCGTCAAAAGACTGCAGCTTAATGGCAAACAGAGTCTTCTCTTGTGCGGCCGGGGCGGGCTCATCGGCCTCCTCTGCGGCTGCGGCTGCTGGCGCAGCCGGTGCTGCGGCGAAACCTCCAACGGGGAGATCAGGAATGTTGAGACGCGACTGCAGCAAGTCTTGTTAGTATCTGGGTCTTGCTCTGGGTGAATTGATAGTGAAGTCGTGCGTGAACTTCGATGGGGTCGTTTCTGGATCTTGTGGCGCGTGCTCATATCACAGTCCAAGACTGAGGGGCTTGGCGCAACCTATGTGTGGTACCATGCGTTTCGAACCTACCTTCAGAGAAGAGACAAGGTCGGCAGTCTCGAGCAGGGTCAATTGGCTGATCTGGTCGACAATGGTGGCGATCTTTGGGTTGGTCGAGACGGCAGCCTCTGTAGATTCGCACCTCCTCTGGATGAATGATGTGGAGGGGCGGAGGGAGCTTCGGACTCGGATGGAGCGAGCGCAGCTGCGAGCTGCTATTCTGCACGGCGACGACATGGCGGCTGGGTGGGATGGGCTGAATTGTGGAATACGCAACTGATCGGACTCCCTTGGGATTGAAGCTTCGCGATGACTTCGAAATTTGAGCTGCCCCGGCCCATGCACGCTGGGACACGGAACGCGGACCCACTACGACCAACGGCCCGACGAATCACCGCCAACCATTACTCTTGGGCTCTGACCGCCTGCAGATCGGGGGGTCGCCCTGGCCCATAACTTTTTGGGTTCTAGGCGGCAGAAAAAAGTTATCGATAGCGAGTCGCATTGGCGGGCAGAAGGCAAAGTCGCAGGCCTATTGATAGTATTTTCAGAGTGAAGATTTCACCATACGACAGGCGCATCTCGAGCGCTTCTGCGGCAGCCATGGCGACTATCGATGTCAGCTCCCACCGGAGGCATCTCCTAGCTGACGAGCAACTCTTGACCAATTTACCTGTTGAATTATCTCAGGTAATTCGGAATTATGCCGCGACCAATTTCATGGATGCGGTAGCTGCCGCAGCGCTGCTCCCTCAGGCGAGCAACCAAATATTTGCCTATTTTGAGGACGTCTTTGCCGACATATGCGCAAGATGGCTCCTTGCCCCCCAAAATCGAGCGCAAAGTGACGAAGTTATTTCTGCTTTTGCAAGGATACTTCCTTTCGCGCCCTACTTATCAGTTTTTCTCGAAAAGTATTTGCGAGAAACGTCGGATCCAGGCGAATCCGACTTACAGCGTCTGCGCATCATCTCGCTAGATACACCACAAATTCTAAACCTGCCATCGCAGACCTTGGAACCCATTCTTATCGCACTATGGCGACTTCTCAGTTTCGACAAGCGGACTTTCAGCAAGCTTGTGCAGCCCTCTCAGATACAAGTGCTATTCGAACACGACAAGCAACCTGTGAGATACTTGGCAATCAGGGTTTTCTGCCAATTATTATCTGCCTCGGATGCAAAACTTGAGGTGCTCATTAGCAAATACATTGCGACGGATAATGTGTTAGCCTATGATTATGAGTCGCAAGCTGAAGCTCTGAGGACCTCCGAGGAGAGAGGAACCTCGCTCATCGGCGACTTTGATGGTCAGCGTGTGGATTACACTTTTCTGTCTTTGCATGAGCAGAAGCGAGCAAGCGCTATAGAAAATCTTCGACGAGAATTGAAAGATACTATTCACAACGCCCCGACCGAGAATTTTCCACTGCAGTCTCTTACGCCTCTTGTCGTTCCTTATGGTGCCACCCTGCTTCCTAGACCCCGAGGCGCACCGGGCTCGTCTTCGTCCTTGGTGCACTCGTCTACAACTCTTGCAAACCTCGAGAGCCTATCCCGAACTCTTCAGAAATCTGGACCGGTGCTATTGCATGGCTTGCCTGGTTCTGGCAAAACTTCAGTGGTGAATGAGCTGGCGCGCGAGCTCGGAATGGATTCTACCATGGTCACCCTCCACTTGAATGAACAAACAGATGCCAAGATGCTGATTGGCTTGTATTCAACCGACTCAAAACCAGGTTCTTTTTCGTGGCGGCCTGGTGTGTTGACTACTGCAGTTAGGGAGGGCCGCTGGGTGTTGATTGAGGATCTGGATAGGGCACCAAATGAGGTTATGAGCACACTTTTACCTCTGGTAGAGCGTGGTGAGCTTCTCATTCCGAGTCGAGGCGAGACTATAATCGCGCCGAGCAGTTTCCGTCTCTTTGCTACCGTGCGAACGACAAGAGGCATGCACGATCAGGAGAGTTTGCCGACTTTGCTTGGTCAACGTTTTTGGCACGCGGTTTCTATAAAGATGCCAGTATCAAGCGAGCTCCAAGAAATCATTATTGGAACGTTTCCACTTCTCCACAAGTACTCACCGGATGTTATATCAGTATATAATAGATTGGCCAGCCTGCCTTCAAGGTCCGTCGCAGGACGGGGCGTTTCGGATAGATCAATCACACCGCGAGACCTCCTCAAATGGTGTCGACGCCTAAACGACCTTCTGGTTGCTGCTGGCTGCACGACAGGCGAAGAACCTATTAGCGAGACCACCCGAGACTGGATTTTCCTTGAAGCAGTCGACTGCTTTTGCGGAAGCATTCCCAATCCTGATGTGCGCGCCACTCTTGTTAGCAGTATTGCTCAGCAGATGCATCTGCCTCCTCGAAGGGTTGAGCACTATCTCCATGCATATGTGCCTCATTTGGAGGAGACGCAGACCAGTCTCAGAGTTGGCCGGACTGCGCTAAGCCGAAAGATGGGAGGTAACAGAATCAGCAAACCGAAGAAGACTTTTGCAAGCACCAGCCATGCAAAGCGGCTATTGGAGCAAATTGCCGTGGCCGTCAAGCTTCGCGAGCCGGCTCTTCTCGTTGGAGAAACTGGAATTGGTAAAACAACCGTGGTACAGCAACTGGCTGATGTCCTGGGTCATAAACTCGTTGCTGTCAACCTGTCACAGCAAAGTGAAGTCGGCGATCTGTTGGGTGGTTTCAAGCCTGTGAACGTGCGAACATTGGCAGTGCCCCTGAAGGAGGAGTTTGAAGATCTGTTCTCATCTACTGGCATCTCTGCCGACAAGAACCAGAAATACCTTGAGTCGATTGGAAAATGCATCGCTAAAGGCCAGTGGACGAAAGTCTCGAAACTCTGGCGAGAAGCTCCCAAGATGTTCCGGAAAATTCTTGCTGAACTGGAAAATAGAGCCAAGCAGGCAGTTGCTGAGGAAAGTGAGGATCGGCCTTCCGTGAAACGGAGGAAGACGGGGTCAAAATTGCAATCGTTGCGCGATCTTCAGTCACGATGGGATGCTTTTGACAAGAACCTGGACCAATTTGATGTTCAGATCTCGGGAGGTTCTGGGAGTTTTGCATTTGCTTTCATCGAGGGTAATATTGTCAAGGCTGCCAGAAATGGTGACTGGGTCTTGCTGGACGAGATCAATCTGGCGTCGCCGGACACTTTGGAAAGCATTGCGGATCTGCTCGCGTCAGGGCCAAATGACGAACCCTCAATATTATTGTCGGAGACGGGTGAAATTGAGCGTGTGAAAGCCCACCCTGATTTCCGGATATTCGGTGCCATGAACCCAGCTACCGATATCGGCAAGAGGGATCTGCCTCTTGGACTTCGGTCGCGATTCACCGAATTATACGTCAGCAGTCCGGACAGGGATCTCAAGGACCTTTTGACGATTATCAAGGCATACTTGAAGGGCAACAGCTCGAAAGACGAGCAGGCCGCTGACGACATTGCAAGGCTATACCTCAAGACGAAAGAACTTGCAGAACAGAAGAAACTTGTGGATGGTGCAAATGAGGTGCCTCACTTCAGCTTGCGAACACTGACAAGGGTTCTCAGTTACGTCAATGACATTGCTCCCTTTTACGGCCTCCGCCGCGCTTTGTACGAGGGCTTTTCCATGGGTTTCTTGACGCTCTTGAGTCGAGATTCTGAGGATCTTCTGACACCTGAAATTCGCCGACATTTGCTTGACAAGCGCGGCAATGCAAAATCAATACTGTCACAGCCCCCGAAGCATCCCAATGATGGCAAGCAGTACGTCCGATTCCAGAACAACGACAAAGACCGCCATTACTGGCTACTCCAAGGAGTCGAGACTCCGCGAGAAAGGAAGGACTACATCATCACAAAATCCATTGAGAGGAACCTTCTGAACCTTGTCCGCGCAACTTCGACAAGACGCTTTCCTGTGCTCATCCAGGGCCCAACCTCATCCGGCAAGACTAGCATGATCGAGTTTCTTGCCAATTTCAGCGGTAACAAGTTCGTTCGAATCAACAACCACGAGCATACCGACTTGCAGGAGTACCTTGGAACCTACGTTTCTGGCGCAGATGGAAAGCTTCGTTTCCAAGAAGGTCTCTTGGTTCAGGCCCTGCGCGAAGGTCATTGGATCGTACTGGATGAGCTGAATCTGGCACCAACAGATGTTCTGGAAGCATTGAACCGTCTTCTTGACGACAATAGGGAATTGCTCATACCCGAAACTCAGGAAGTTGTTCGACCACACGAGAACTTTATGCTATTCGCGACTCAAAACCCGCCAGGATTGTATGGAGGTCGCAAGGTGTTATCTCGTGCCTTTCGAAATCGTTTCCTCGAGCTACACTTCGATGACATTCCGGAGAACGAGCTGCAGACAATTTTGGAGAAGCGCAGCATCCACACAGCGCCGTCCGATTGCAAGAGGATCGTTGAGGTCTACAAGGAACTCGCTCGTTTGAGACAGTCGAGCAGACTTTTCGAGAACAAGGACAGTTTTGCAACACTTCGAGATCTGTTTCGTTGGGCTCTGCGAGGTGCTGCGATCCGAACCCCAACCGTGCCTGGAGCTCTGCCTCGCGAGGAGATTGCGAATCATGGATTCATGTTGCTTGCTGAGCGAGTCCGAGACGAGGAAGAGCGTGTCGCAGTCAAGGAGGTCATCGACAAGGTTTTCAAGGTCAAGATCGACCCCGAAAAATTGTACGACGTCAACACTTCACCTTATCTTGCTCAACTCAAATCAAAGGAGAACTCACAGGGTGTCGTTTGGACTAATGCTATGCGTCGTCTTTACGTCTTGGTTGCACAGGCTTTGGAGAATAGCGAGCCGGTCCTCTTGGTTGGTGAGACTGGATGTGGCAAAACAACAGTATGCCAGCTTTTGGCTGAAGCACTTGGTAAAGAGCTGCATATTGTCAACGCTCATCAAAACACAGAGACCGGTGACTTGATTGGATCGCAACGTCCCGTCAGAAACCGTGGAGCTGTACTCGAAGCACTGCACCAAGACCTTGTCAAGGCATTTGCGCTTCTTGGACAAGCCGTAGATGGTGAGGTTGATCAGCTGCTACCACTGTACCATGCTATCGATGCTGCTCAAGCTGCCCAAATCCCAGAACAACTCCAGCAAAAAATTCATGTAAATGAGGTCAAGAGCAAGGCACTTTTCGAGTGGTCCGATGGAAGTTTGGTCCAAGCCATGAGAAGCGGACAGTTTTTCCTCCTTGATGAGATTTCGCTTGCGGATGATTCTGTTCTTGAAAGACTCAATTCAGTACTAGAGCCCTCGCGGACGCTACTACTTGCTGAGAAGGGCATCGACAACTCGTTTGTGAAAGCTGCCGACGACTTCAAGTTCTTCGCAACCATGAACCCTGGAGGCGATTTCGGCAAGAAAGAGCTATCGCCTGCTCTGAGGAACCGTTTCACTGAGATCTGGGTCCCGCCCCTGTCCGGAGATGAAGATGTTCTCCAGATTGTCAAGTCGAAGCTGAAACCGGAGTTCCAAGAGGCTGCACCTGTGATCGTTGGGTTTTCGTACTGGTTCGGCCAGGCCTACCGTTCTACAGCTGCAAGCGCTTTCTCGATCCGTGATATCCTAGTCTGGGTCAAGTTCATCAACGAAAGCACACACATCTCTCCAGCAGCAGCAGTTATTCATGGTGCTGCCACTGTCTTCATCGATACGCTGGGTGCTAATCCGTCGGCCCTCATCGCTCTTGATCCCAGGAGCATGGACTCCCAGAGGCAGCAATGTCTTGACAGGCTGAGTGAGCTCATTGGAACCAATGCTACATCCATCTATCGAGCGCCGTTGGATCTTGTTGTTGAGAAGGAACAGCTTCGCATCGGCGATTTTGTTATAAGCCGTGCGGCCAACGAGTCGTTTGAAACAGGCTTTGCCCTACACGCGCCCACAACCAAGCTCAATGCTATGCGAGTGATTCGAGCACTCCAGGTACACAAGCCTATCCTCCTAGAGGGAAGTCCCGGTGTCGGTAAGACAACCTTGGTGAGCGCTTTGGCCAAGGCTTGTGGGCAGCCTTTGACGAGAATCAACTTGTCCGATCAGACGGATCTGATGGACTTGTTCGGTACTGATGTACCCGTCGAAGGTGCAGAAGCGGGTAATTTTGCGTGGCGGGATGCACCCTTTTTGCGCGCTATGCAGAATGGCGAGTGGGTTCTGCTGGATGAGATGAACCTTGCTTCGCAGTCAGTTCTCGAGGGTCTGAATGCTTGTCTTGATCATCGTGGCGAGGTCTACATCAGTGAACTTGATCAAACTTTCAAGCGCCACCCAAACTTTCGCCTCTTTGCGGCGCAGAATCCTCATCACCAGGGTGGTGGACGAAAGGGCCTGCCCAGCTCATTCGTCAACCGTTTCATCGTTGTCTATGCCGATGTGTTCAGTGAGGACGATCTTCTTCTCATTGCTCAGCACAACTTCCCCAGTGCTCCGGCAGAGACGGTCAAGAACTTGATCAGGTTCATCTCCAAGTTGGATGAGAAGGTTGTTGTGGAAAGAGCATTTGGAGCCCAAGGTGCACCATGGGAGTTCAACCTTCGTGACACTCTTCGATGGTTGCACCTCTTGACATCGCAAGACCCTCTCCTGAAGACTGGCAACGTTGATGACTTCTTGGATATTGTTATCCGACAGCGTTTCCGCAATGCCACAGACCGGCAGCACGTCAACGAACTATTCACAGACGCATTTGACTCGGTGCCAAAAGATCACCAGCTGTTCCACACCCGGACTGCTCAGGTAGTGCAGATTGGACTAGCACTCATTCAACGAGATCAGCTCATCCAGCCGACTCCATTCCCCTGCATCGATCCTGTCAGTCGATTGGCCGAGATCGAATCGGTTCTGATCTGCATCAAGCAGAACCTGCCTTGTATTCTTGCAGGTCCTTCTGGTAGTGGCAAGTCGGCTCTATTGCAGCACGTTGCGGCTTTGTCTGGTAAGGCTCTTGTGACCTTCCCGATGAATGCCGATATCGATACGATGGATCTGGTTGGAGGCTTTGAACAGCGTGACCCTCTACGCGAGGTCAATGTTGCCCTCCAAGAGCTGAGCCAAACCCTTCACAAGTCTATTTTGCAGGGTCTGCCTCAAGCCGCTCCCAAGTATGCTGTTGATCTACTAGGTGCGCTCGAGGATGTCGACGCCCAAAACGGTGATAACTCGAGGCTCGTATCCTTGATCCAAGGACTGCAGAGTCAGATTTCTGCAGACTCTCACTTAGCCACACTTTTAACCCGCGCGCAGTCACTATTGCTGAGACCAACCGGTATCCGCGATCCTACATTCGAGTGGCTGGATGGCATCATCGTGCATGCCTTGCAAAAAGGACAGTGGCTCGTTCTTGATAATGCCAATCTCTGTAGCGCATCGGTGCTTGACAGACTCAACGGATTGCTCGAGCCTAACGGCTGTTTGATTATCAATGAGCACTGTGGACCAAATGGAGAACCGAGAATCATCAACCCTCATCCCGACTTTAGGGTATTCCTGACCATGGACCCACGCTACGGAGAGCTTTCCAGAGCCATGCGCAATCGTGCTATCGAGATCCATCTAGACCATAATGGCGCGAGCAGACCTACCTACCAACAGAAGATGGCACAAGTAGAGTCAAGCCTCTCGAGATTCGAATTACTGAATGCGGCTATCTCTGTTGACGCAACCGACAATTCCACCATAGCACCTTTCGCTGCTGACAACTTGAGTCTCTCGGACTTGCCTGCGCTTGCCAGATACTGGAGTAATTTTGGAAGTCCGGCAGTCAACAGTAGCCCGCAAGAACAACTGGACCAGAGCGCATCGAGCACACAGGACCATGCACTCGGCTCGCTCATGTCCTTTACCAAGTCTGCTACTGGTACAACCACGACGATGTGTAATGCTTTGCAGGTGGTATACGGGCAATTGTCTGACCATGTATACCCTGGCTTTGGTGATGTGCAGCCGATTCACTCATTGCACAATGCTGTCGTTCAACCTTTACTGGCCGGTCAAGACCTTGGTATGCCGACCTGGCTAGCGATTTGTTACGAGATTTACGCGGACATCCTCAAAGCACGATCCTCGATGACAAGTGAACTGGACAAGGTTTACAGCGAAGGTCTCAGTCTTTCTTCTCACAACCGATTCCAACGCTCTTGCAGAGCTGGTCAGGTGCCTGACTTCGCAAAGGACTCCACGGCTGAGGCAGCCAAGTTTCTCGAAGGTACTCTTGGTGCACTAGAGACCTACCTGCAGAATCAACTCACAACCCCAGGCGACTTTACAGAGCGGAAGCACTTTTTGAAGAACTTGATGCACTTTTGGTGGCGTACCTTCGCGCAGCTGTCTGGCAACGTCACGTCTTACTTTGATGAGGCGGCCTTCCAAGCTCATCTACGGATTGGCACAGAATCTTTGACAAGATATATCGCAGAAGATGCTCATGATGTCGTGACCCGGGAACTTGGGTCGTACATTTTGAAAGGTCTCACTGAAAGTTTTCTTGCAGGCTTCAGGTTGAGCACGGGATTGAGTATCGAGTCATTGTGGACCAGATTCAGGCCAATGTCCATCGCCAATCACCATCTTTCGGAGATGATATACACCTTGGAATCTTTTGCACCCCAATTCGATCGTCTGAAATGGGACAATAGGGCATCTGTGCTCGAGCTCGCCCAGGTCATCACATCCTTAACGAACACGTACAAATTGATTCGAGAAGATGTTCCCCAGGGCGACGATATCATCAAAACTGTTCGTGAGCAGCTCGAGAAACTGGCTTCCGAGACTGAGAGCCATCTTGCCACCCGACCTTTCATGGCCGGTGAATTCGAGTATCTGCGCCAAGTAATCACTCTCGAATCAATGGCACGCCAAAAAGCTATCAACACCCATGTTGATGAGGCGCTTGTCCTTTCGGATCTTCCTATCCTCACTCAATTGCAGCTTCTGAGCAGCACGCCCTCATCGCAGGCCCTCCAATATGCTGGCTACCTGATGCAACCCAGAACACTCAAATATTTGAGCGAAGACAATGAATCGTCGCCTGTGTATGCTTGGTCGGAAAGCTTGTCAACTCGCCTAGTCTCAAGACTTGAATCCAGCGGCTCTATCAAGCTTCAAGCTATGCACATGTTGGATGTTGAGTTGCCTGCTCTTGCAAAGAAGATCGCACAAAATTCTGAAGCTATCACGGATGACCCACTCCGTAAATTGGGCGATGGCCTTCGTGTACTTCTTAACAACCTCATTGAAGCGCTTGGTGCCGACTTCAGCGTCGAGTTCAGTCAAGTCAGAGACGCAATTGCAAACAGCGCTTCAAAAGCATGTGTCAAGCTCACGAACTCCGGATTGCAGTACAACCTGGGTTTTACTCCACAATTCTCGACAAAGATTCCTGTGCACCTTGCCCAAATAACCCTTCAGCATCTGGTTCCAGCCATCATCTCGATGTGGGCTGCAAATGAAGACGCCCAAGCGAGGCAAGCGTATCTGGCCAATGCATGGATTCATTTCAGTGTTTGTACCATCAAACTCTTCATCCCGGACAAGATCTACGATCCTCAACTGAAGCCTCTTGTTGAAGCTCAAAGCTACGAGGAGAGGCTTCAACTTCTGTCGGAGCAGCTAGCGTCTCTTGAAAAGTTCTCGAGCTTCCTTACTGGCCAATCGACGAACCTTCGGAGTAGACTGGTGCAGGATGAGATTGTCCACCTTGGTACAAAACCTCAGTTGCTGGACCCAGTCTACCGATCGACGGGCGGTCTACGTGGCGATGATCTGCGGGAGCTACAGGGCCATTTCAATAACATTCTGAAGGCTGTCCTTGATACAGACATCCCAGCAGTACTGGCGCGTCATTGCCTTGGTGACGAGGATGCAACCCTGCAGCTTCAGGTCGTTCAGCAGAATGTTGCTGCACTTCTTCATAGGATGAGCTGGAGAAAGAACAGCGAATATGAAGACCTCCGCGCTCCAGCATTGAATATTGTGCACTGCCTCGAGATTGGACTTTCCCTTTCCGACGGGGCTCTCATACAAGTTGCCTCTAAGAAGCCGTTATCAAGTCATCTTGTAGGACTAGTGCCATTCATGGGCGGCACACCTGACAACAGCCCACTCAATGGCAGTACCGTTGACGAAATGTGTCTGCTATCCTACATTTCCGCAGCTGTCTCAGTCGAAAGTACCGAAGGTCTGGATGCGAGCATGCGCGAGATCCTCTTCCGCGCCATCAACTCCTTCTATGACAGCTGGAGCCAGAAGCTCGAGGCCGACCGGAAGGCTGAGGAGCAAAAGAAGAGCATGTACCGCTATCGCGATGGCTATGACGAGCAGGAAGCCAAGGAGCTGGAAGACTTCCAGGAACTCTTCCCCGACTATGACCAAGCCCAAGATTCATCGCAACCATTGAAGATCAGCGACGCTCGCGCTTTGGCTATCGAGCTAGCGCAAGTGCACAAGCGAATCTTTATTGCCCCACGTCCACCCAAGGAGAGCATACAAGATCTCAGCAAGCTCGCCATTCGCAAATTCAGTGCAGCAGCCGAGAAGCAAGCCTCTGACCGTACCTTGCTTCCCGCGGCCCTCTTGGCCTTGGACGACAAGCTGGAGGCCTTCAGGTCGACTCCAATGTCAACAAGTTACAACTTCTACGTCGACCCGAACCTCCCTGAGGCTCGAAAGCTCGTCAAACTGGCAAATGAGACCAGGGCACGTTTCCGTCAATTGCAACAGGTCGATGAGATCGGCCATATGCAGCCTCTAGTTGATGTCATTGGCGCATGTGACGCCCTGCTCGATCTATCTCACACGGAACCATTGGCGAAAGTCATCACTTTGCTCGAGAAGCTACATGGACACGTTTATGAATGGCAGCATGGTGGCTGGGCGCCGAAGATTTATGGCGCCTTGACTATCTACAACAACTTGACAGACATGATTGTCTCGTGGCGACGACTTGAGCTCTCCACCTGGAGCAACCTATTTGACATGGAGGCTAAGAAGTGTGAAGATGATGCCAACTCCTGGTGGTTCATCGCATATCAGGCAGTCATTGCTGGACCCATGGTACTGGCCCATTCCGGGGCTGACATGTCTGCCCACGCTACAGAGTTGCTGAAGAATCTAGAGGCGTACTTCTCCACTGCTGTCGTTGGCCAATTTGTGGCTCGTTTGGCTTTACTCAGACAGCTGTTTGAACAGCTTAAGCTCCTCGTAGTCGACTGGCCTGCCATGTCGATCATTCGCGATGCCGTCTCCAATTTCATCAGCTACTACGCGCATTTCGAGAAGCTTGCCGAAGAGACCATTGTTAAGGGACGAGCACCCATTGAGAGACAGATGAAGGATGTACTTCTTCTAGCGAGCTGGAAAGACACCAACATTGTTGCCCTTCGCGAAAGTGCACGCAAATCTCATCAGAAGCTCTTCAGAATCGTGCGCAAATTCCGCGATGTCCTCGGACAACCGATGCAAGCAATCATCGGCACTGGTCTTCCAGATGAGCCTCAAGACGGCTCCCCTATGTCTGCAATAAGCCTCGGTGAAGCTCCCAATGTCAATGACATGGCATTGCGCGTTTGTGAAGACGTCGTTCCTGAGTGGCAGACCGCGTACAAGAGACTGGCAAATGTGTCCAAGACTGTGCGCATTATGACGAAAATGGCACAGCTTCCATCGTCTAGTGTTGATGCTTCCGAGGTCGTCTCCGCCTTCTTGTCGGACCTGGAGACCTCGGCCACGGAGTTGCGCAAGGAGACGCCGCCATTTCTGACTGATGAGAACAAGGATTTGGTGAAGCACCTTAAATCTAGAAAGAGAAAGCTCTTTGCAGAGACCCTCCGAAGTGTCCGGGACATGGGATTCCGATACAACCTGGGTACCGATGTTCTGGCCCAGCAAGAATCTCTATCTGTAGTGCTCTCAACCACGCCCCCGGACTCTGCTTTCCAATCGGAACTTGAGAAGAGCACAAGTGCAGAATATTACTTCCACAAGATGCTTGACCTTGCACCACGTTTCCGAAGCGCTGCCCAAACTCATAATGAGGATCTCACTGGCGCTGAAGTCACCAGAAGTATTGGATACCTGGAAAGCATGATGCAGAGCATTCTAAATCAACGTCGCAACCTAGCTACTACTGGCCGCGACTTTGGCGAGTTCGTGAAGCAAGCAGCCAAGCTCTCGGCATTTACAAATGCCCAATCGGCCACCAGTATCTCCAGAGAGTCGACGCGCAGTAATTCAAGCAAAATTCTGGCTTGGATCACGGCGCTCCTCTCATTCGGTGTCGACCTTGTCCGGCTTCACGGAAAATTCAGTTCTTCTGACAACACTCCACTAGTTGAATTGCTCAAGTCGTACCTAGGGCGATTACACGATTTGAAGAAAAACTGGAAGAACAACATGCTTCCTCCTGGACTTGTCACTACGGATCAGCGCCTCGTTGAGAATCAACTAATGGAAATTCTGGAGCAACTCGCCACAGACTTGCAGGTACACGGCGAAGCTCGTCCTGACCTTGCCTTTATCCTGGAGCAAATTCTTCTCTGGACGACCATTGACGTTCAAAATATTGACACTATCAACGCTGATCAGGTTGCCCCCTCCAAGCTACTCGCCTCTTTCAAGCAACTCACTGACAGTATCCTCGTCGCCATTGAGCGCTACAACAAAGCATTCGCCGATGTGCCTACCTCGAGCGACCAAGCGGGGTGGCTTATTCAATACGACAATGCCATGTCTGTTTCTCTCCGGGCTCTTCATATACCCAAGATCATCGAAAGCCTCCAGGCAACGATGACTGCCATCTCTGGTGCTGAGATTGATGACAAGAGAGTTGGAGAATTAGCTGCTAGTCTCTCGGCCGTGGCTTCTCCCATCATCCAACGCTATTGGAGCATTTGCCAGCACGCTCTTTCGGTCTACAGACATTTCCACAAAGACGTCACACAGATGGCCTTCAGCCTCAGCAAGACGTTTGTTCAGTTGGCTGGGCAAGGTTTCTGTACTCCCCAGGAGAAGTCGGACGAGACGTCTGGTGAAAGCGGCAAGTTGGAAAGTGGTACAGGACTGGGCGAGGGTGAGGGCGCCGAGGATATCAGCAAGGATATCCAGCCCGATGAGGACCTCTCTGAACTCGCCCAGGAGAAGAACAAGGAGTCGAAAGATGGCGAGATTGAAGATGAGAAGGATGCCGTTGACATGGCTGACGAAGAAATGGAAGGTGAACTTGGAAGCGTCGCTGATGAGGACGAGGATGACAAGGGCTCCAAGTCTGGCGATGAGGAGGATGGCGAGAATGATATGGACGAAGAGTCGGGCGATGTCGATGACCTGGACCCCAATGCGGTAGACGAGAAGATGTGGGATGGTGAGAATGAGGAAGATGCCGAGAAGGATCAACAGGGCGACAAGCCTAAGGGTCAGCAAAAGCAGGATGAGCAAATGGCTGCCGATCAAAATACGGACGACAAGGATGCTCAAAATGAAGATGGTGACCAGCAAGGTGAGGAGGAAGAGAACGATGAGCTTGGTGCAGAACAAGACGAGGATGTTCAGTTCGACGACATGAACCGACAAGACCAAAATGTCGAGGAACAGGAGACCTTGGCGTTACCCGACGATATGAACATTGACGGCAATGATGACGATGACTTGTCATCAATCAGTGACGATAATTTGGACGAACTATCGGATGCCGAAGAACAGGATACCAATGAGCAGGGCGAGATTAGCGACAATGAGAGTGAAAAGGGAGATGGAGACGAAGGCACCATGAATGTTCCTACGGAAGAGGAAAAGGATGATGCTGAGATGGAAGAGCAGCAAAATGAGGAGGCGAACATCCAGGAGGATGAAGAAATGGAAGCCGACCCCGAGCTTGACGATCAAGAGAAAACCGAGGACCAAATTAAGAACGAAACGGACCCCAGTCAGGCCGATGTCGCGCCAAGTGATGTTCGCAGCGGCGGTCAAGACCAGAACGCCGATCAAACAGAGGAACAAGAGCAGGATAGTGCCCAGGAAAATGCTGCTGAACGAGAAGGAGGCGAGATGGGAGAAAGTGCAGCTGACCAAGACACCTCTGCTGGAAACAAGGGCAACGTCTCACAAGCTCAAGAACAGGCTGCTGATGGAGAGATGGATGACGCCAAGGACTCATCCAACGATCAGCCTTTCAAAGCTCTGGGCGACGCTCTTGAGAAGTTCTATCGCCAACAGCGCGACATCAAAGAGGCAAAGAAGGAGGAGACTCAACCGCAACAGGATATCAAGGCCGATGCGAGCGAGCAGGAAATGGCTTCGCGGGAGTTCCAGCACCTCGAGAATGACGAGTCGGCAGCCGATGCGCAGGCTGTCGGAACGGCCACGGAAGATGAAGCACGCCCCTTTGACGATGCCATGGCCATTGATGACGAGACACAAGCTCAAGACAATCACATCCAGCCCGAGGATAAGGATGAACTTGGTGAGGACACGGCCGAGACCGAAAAGATGGACACCTCGGAGCCCCTTGAATCAGCTTCCAAGCAAGATACCAAGCCAGACGAGCCGCGCACTGGTGTCTCGACTCGACAAGGCGCATACGACCGCGAAGAGACCCCGCCCATGGAAGGAGTAGAACGCGAAATTCAAGACGAAGAGGAAGACGTGGAAGAGACATCTGTTCAGCTCGAGTCTACACATTTGTCAGCACCAGCTTTTGAGCTGAGAGACTTTGAGGAGTCCATGCAGCAGTGGACCAGTTTCCAGTCAAAGACAAACCCACTGTCTCTCTCGCTCACCTCCCAGCTTCGCCTCATTCTTACGCCATCGCAATCCACCAAGCTCTCTGGCTCGTACCGTACGGGTAAACGTCTCAACATCAAGCGTATCATTCCCTACATCGCTTCGAGCTACAAGCGAGACAAGATTTGGATGCGCCGCGCTATCCCTACCAAGAGATCGTACCAGATTCTGCTCTGCGTTGATGACAGTAAATCCATGGGCGAGTCATCATCAGGCACCTTGGCTCTCGAGTCCCTAGTCATGGTTTCACGAGCGCTTACCATGCTCGAGGTTGGCCAGGTCGGTGTCCTCGGCTTCGGTGCAAACACATTCATGGCTCATGAGTTCACCGAGCCTTTTGCATCCCACGATGCTGGCGCCAAAGTGCTACAGAAATTCAGCTTTGACCAAGATCATACGGACATCAGTTTGTTGATTCGTCAAACGATTGCGCGCTTCCGCGCCGCACGTCTACAAAACCCAGGTCGTGGTTCCGAGGACCTGTGGCAGCTCGCCCTCATTCTGTCTGATGGTCTCACGCCATCGGACAAGCACGACGAGATCCGTCGCCTTTTGCGAGAGGCACATGAAGAGAGGATCATGATTGTCTTCATTGTCATGGACGACACTACGACACACAAGCGCGACAGTGTTCTCAACCTGCGCAAGGTGCAATTCATCAAGGACGATCTCGGCCACACTACGGGCGAGATGCGCATGGAGTATTACCTCGACAGCTTCCCGTTCCGCTACTACCTTATTGTACATAATCTGGAGGACCTCCCGGGCGCCTTGGCAGGCCTTCTCAGGAGTTGGTTTGCCGAAGTCAATGCTTGAATGGGCGATTAGTAGAGATATCCCAGCCTCTGAAATTGGGTAGAAGTTATGCCAATTTCATCATTTTCGTGGCGTTTGGAGTGTATGGTAGTAGTTTTTTTTTTTTTTCCCCATATGCATGTAGAATGTCAAAAGATTGACCGCAGGGTCGCACGAATATTTTCGTTGTTTTTGGGTCATGTTCCATCTCATCTTGTCTCAAAGCTTCGTCTTGAGATTTCAGTGTCAACTTCATAAGCAAGTATTTCAATTAGTGAGACTCTATTTTTAGACAAGACTTGACTTTTAACAAAAAAAATAAAAAAAAAAAAATTAAATAAATAAAAAAATAAGCCCTGTCTTAGCCAAGGCTTCCCGGCTAGAGCGGGTCATATTCCGCGATACCCGGACCCGGCTCCGGCCCCGCTGAGGCGCCGTTCTGATCCTCATGTGTGTAAATGCACAGCTTGTGGGGCACAGGGTATGATCGAACCTACACATTTTGTGCCTCGGTATCTACACTTGTGAGCTTGCGCAAGCGAGAGAAGAAAAGCAAGAAGATAAGAATAAAGAAAGAATATTCAGAAAAAAAGAAGAAGAAGACCACAAAAATCATGTCTGGCTTGCGACGTTCCTCCTCCTCCGCCGCCACGGCAGTCGCCAGCATGAAGAAATGGTTCCCTACAACATCATCCCCATTGATAGTCTCGGCGCCAATGGCTTTTGTGACCAATGTGCAACTAGCGACAGAAGTGACCAAGGCAGGTGGATTGGGTACGTTTTTTATGGCATTCACAATATCCAATGCTCGGAATGTGATATCCGCCTTCGCGCCAGGCAAAGAACTAATCACGCTACTTTCAGGTTTCATTACTGGGGGCCGTGACTTTTCTCCCGAGTCCCCGGCGCTCAAGAAGCTCGACGAGGATCTCACAACAGCGCGCCAGTCGCTCTCGCTCCAAGCAAAAAGCATCCTCCACCATCAAGAAGCAGGCGCCGCCGCCGGCAGTGCAGGAGAGAAGGACGATGGGGTGCTGCCCATTGGCGTAGGCTTTGTCACGTACGATGCCTCGCTCGGCGCCTTTGCGCAGACCACGACGCCCATTTTGCGCACCCATCGGCCGGCGGCCGTGTGGCTCTTTGCGCCGTCCCCGCGGGCCGCGACCACGACGGCCGAGGTGATTGCGTCCCTGGCTGCGGCCGGCCGCGAGTGGGGCCTCAAGATCGTGGTGCAGGTCGGCACGGTCGCGGCGGCCCGGGAGGCGGCCCGGGACGGGGCCCATGTCATTGTGGCCCAGGGCGTGGATGCCGGTGGTCACCAGTGGGCCAGCGGCGCTGGTGTCATTAGTCTGGTGCCCGAGGTGGTGGATATGCTGAGAAGCGAATTTCCGGACCGAGAGATTGCCGTCTGGGCGGCTGGGGGCATCGCGGATGGCCGTGGTGTGGTGGCTTCCTTGGCCTTGGGTGCCGAGGCGGCTGTTGTGGGCACGAGGGTATTTCTTCAAGCTTTTTTCCCCTCTTTTTCCCAAACGATTTCATTCCTCGTTTCATGATGACTAACTGATGGCAATTAGTTCATGGTCGCTCATGAATCATCGGCACAAGACTATAAGCGCAAGGCCATTCTCTCAACGTCGGACGGTGGCACGAATACAGTCAAGTAAGTTTAGGAGACCATGAAACCATTTGTATCTTGATCTTGATACTTCAGTGAAAGGAAAACAAAAGCTGACTACTACGTGTCTCAATATATAGATCACAAATACACGACCATGTTCAGGGCAATAAAGAGTGGCCCGACTTATACGATGGCAGAGCAATTGTTCACCATTCATACCATGACCACCAGGCCGGCGTGACCCTCGAAGAGAATGAGAGACGGTACCAGGCCGCAAAGGAAAGTGGTGATCATGCTAGATTGGTGACTTGGTCGTAAGTTGGACTGCAAGAACTGAATATCTAGGTACATAGTACTAATACTCTCTCGTAGGGGCACTGGAGTCGGTCTTGTGAAACAAGCCTTGCCAGCAGGTGAGATGGTGAGAACATTGAGGAATGAGGCCTCCCAGGTTTTGCAACATCTCAAAGGTTTAACTGCTTAAGCATATTGATGCGATCTTCAACATATAATACTAAAAAGAGGGAAATGAAAGATAACTTGTGTGTCGTGATTGGACCAATCAACAGAACTTCCCAGAAATGATGGTGGGTTATATATCATACACCAAAACTCCGAACGTGTTCATGTTTGGTTGAGTGCATTCCCAGGCAGATATCCGCATACATGAATAAGGAGTATTCATTCATACGTACGTATGCCCAGTACGTACGACCAGGATCTTCTTCCAGAAAGCTGAAAGTCGACAGGGGTCCAATGATCCTGGAGGTCCAGGGGTTCGTGACGCCAATCATCGCCAATGAAATCACTGCCGAGTTGATCCTCCCACCAGGGCCGGGCAAATATCTCGCGTGGGGTAACGCGCTATCAATTCTATTTTCAGTTTCTTTACTTGTCAAACTCGGTTCGCACCTTGAATTGAGGTGGTATCTGACTGCAGGGCCGTTGCACTAATCTTTTGAGCTCTGAAAACTCATCGCTTGCCAGCTTGACTACACAAACCTGTACAATCAGGTTGATTGGAGTATGCGTGACTTCTTCAACATTACCTTCAAATAGGCCCTGCTGCTGATCCCTGACAACTCCTGGACTTTTCGATAGCACCTATACAGAACTGTGACTCACTCCTTTCAATCATGATCTGTACAAATCATGGTCTTCGGCGCATTGCATGACACATCGTGGCGACACGCATCTGTTGGCGGGTATGGAGAGTCCAAAGCTTATGATGCCGGACATGAGTCCGTCGTGCCGTCGCCGCCGCCGCCGCCGTCGTTTCTGGCAGTAAGGACGTCATCGATGTCTTCCACCTCGGTCGCAGCAGCTCGGTTTCCCCAGGACGCCCATGACTGGGACTTTGCCGCGCCCATCATACGGGAACTCTACATGGTACAGAATCTACCTCTGTCGCGGGTCATTGAGATCATGACCACAAAGCATGGATTCAAAGCCACGTACGCTATGCCATTTCTACGTATTCTTCTACGGCCATGGAAAGGGAGTAGTGCTAACACACGATATCTACCCTCAGCGCAAGGATGTACAAGAGCCGATTCCCAAAATGGGGGTGGGCAAAGAACGAAAAAAGAAAACCGCCAGAGAAAAGAGCGCCGAGAAAGTCTCGGCGTTCAGCGCCGCAGGCGGAGCCAGGGTCATCGGAAATGATAGCCGCCGCCGCCGCCGCCCAAACTCCTTTGCCCCCGACCTCGCCCGCCGATCGGCTAATGCTGCACGAGAGTCCGTACGCTCGACACCTGTATGAGAGCTGCCGGGCCCTGGACATCTTCATCACATCATGGGCCGCCCGGGACCCTCGGTGGCAAGGGGATACCTTGCTCACCAGCCTGGCGGTACAACCACTCCCGAGCTACATTGACCAGGCCGTCAGCCACTTTGAGGGCGGCGATTATCAGCAGGGCGGCAAGTTTCTGCGGCTGGCATTTCTTGATGTTGAAGTTTGCATCAAGGACGATCATGTTCTCAATATATTTGGCCTCTTGGTGGAATGGAGTGATCCGCTCATCAGGTTCCCAGGCGTCAACGACGTCGAAGTGCTCATGGCCTTTAGCAAGTAAGACCTTCTCTCTTTATTTTATGTATTGCCTTGAGTGGTGCATGTGGACACGTTGGTTAACATGCGTGCGTAATCAGATACGTTTATCAACAGGTATGATTTCATGTAAACGCAAGTTAGTCTTTTATGACTACGGTACCATGCTAACCCATCGACTCAAGGCCCTGATACATTGGGGAAACCATCCCATCACCCTAATGTGTAGAGGTCTCCTAGAAGCAACACGTTACGGCACCGAGAGGGTAGTGTCGTGGATGCAGAGCATGTTTCGCCTCAGGATCGACGTCTTCAGATCCCTACGAGGAACAGACCTGGCCACAATATCAGGACAGACGCAGTTCCTCTCGAGATGGCCCGACCACAACATGACGCTCGACTACATGCAAAGCCAGCACCGGCGCATCCAACAAATCCAAGAGACGTACGGCGCCGACCACCACCTGGTCCTGCGCGACCAAATGGCGCTGCTGCGCATCGAGCTCGTGCAAAAGCTGCCCAGCGGCAACCTCGAGGCCCGTCTGGAGCGCCTCTGCGCCGCCACCAGCCGGTACAAGCGCTCGGCGGACCGCGACAAGGACCCCTATGCTGCCCTGAAACAGCACACCATCTTTCGCGGCAGCCATTTCCTCTTGGCTCTCTTCCGGGCCTCGCAAAACGACTGGGAAAAGATGCTCGCCGCCTGCAGGGAGGTTATTTATCTAGACTGCGAGCCGGTGACGCCCTGGGGCTCGTTCGTGGTCCTTGTCATTGATTTACTGCGCGAGCATGGTCTACACGAGGAAGAAGAGAGAATTATTGCTTGGAAAAAGTCGGTGGAGCTGTCGCCGTCGCTGGAGAAACTCTTGGAAGAGGAAACCGCTTCAGGGGAAGGGGCATCAAACCTGGTGAGTGGCCTTGTGAATTGCAAAAGGGAAGAGACGGTGGAGTAGAAAAGGCAATCTCCTCAGAATGCCGCTGGGGTCATGAAGATAGATATATGACAGACGATTGATTGGTTGGGGAGGACTGTCAAACCCATCAAGATCTATAACGATTATTCACGGAGACAGATCAGTATAGATGAGCTGGATCGGCCCGAGTGGATCGCCGTCCCAGAGGGCGGTTGAGAGTGACATACTGCCGGATCGAGATATGAGGATAAGCTTAGTGCGCATTATGAATTAAAGATGGTGGACTTCAGTGTCATGGCAATGAGTCAGTATTGTACTATTTCTGTAGCTTATACTACCTGCTTATATTGGCCATTTAACCTTGACGACCCTTGTACTGCGATTCCAAATTAGTTTCAACCGCCATTTCCCCCAAAGTTCCTGCGTGTAGCTAGAGGATAATATTAGATTTCGATTCGTAATACTCCGCGAATCATTCAAAATCGCATACCTGCAGGGAAGGCGATCCCAAAACCGACTCGACATACCAATCACATATGCGGCTAGAAAAGAGGATGGTCTAATATGATATGACATGATCTGATTGCTCACCGCAACATTATAAGCCCCGTCGGTAATGGGACCACCACTCGGCCCGAGACATGTCGCCCGCGAAAAAAAGGACTTTGTCATACCGAGCCCTGGCCCCGCCTGCTCCGAGCCGATCGCCGCTGCGCGTAGTGCTCCTGATGGGAACGGGCAGCGCGGGCGGCCAGATGGCCAACGACGCCGCGGCCTCATCCGAGTATACCAGAGATGGCAACGACTCGGGTAGTTCGTCCACAGCAGCATGGCTCTTTCGAATGTGAGCCAAAGAAGGTATACGAATGACGATAAAGTGTATCCGAGAATACCCTTCTCCTTGTTATACGTGATACAGGATCAATATCACTATAAGGCTGGAGTCGTCGAAGGATATTTACCATTGTTGATTGACAATGTAAGCAAAAAGCTTGGGCTCGACTTTTTCCCATCTCGGCAATCATGGATCGCTATCGTGACTTGTGAATGTACAAACCGATATATGATTCAGTCGCAAGTCTCGATATCTCAAGAATAGAGGTTATCTTTCACTTTTCATGAATCAAGCCAACAGTTGAGAAATGAACCGAGCAATAAGTAGGTATCGATTCATAGTATCAGAGTCCAAGCAAACGCTCAAACACTAGTCCGCGTCGTCGTCACGCCTCATCCAGCCTTGCCCAGCAACCAGAGTCCTCTCACTGGCTGGCTGTTGGCCGTTTGCACCTTTTCAGAGGAATTTCATTCGTTGCTCGGCCAGCATGAAACCATCAACCCCCTCCCCCTCTCCCCCTCCTCAAACCACTGGAGGTCTAATAAATGAAGATAATCTGCTCTGTTTTCAACAAAGAACACAAAACACTGAGCTCGGGTTTGCAATAGCTTAGTGGTATTCCTGACAAGTTTCTAATCGCGCGCTCTGGAAACTTGTCATCAATACCACAAGCGCGCCAGTTCGATTCCACCAGTTGGCTCGAATTGTTCCCAGCCAGTAAGATCAAATAAGGTGCTCATACCACCACATAGAGGGACACGGGGGCTCTAGATCGAATTAGATAATTAGATAGTTTTTTTTTTTGTCACTCTTTTTGGTCAATCTTGACATCTTGCCAAGCTGATGAATATCTCGTTTTATATCTCTGATAAGACAGAAGTTGACGCGTGTTTAGTGGTATGTTTATGTTTTGACTACTTAGTGTACTTGTCCATTTACGGTGACTCCTCACCTTCTATGTCTTCTGATTCCAACGCTTGTTCAATCTTTTTGACAAAGTATTTCTCCTTCTGCTGGTCCCTGTCCTCCTTGTTATGCTCCTCGCAATGGACGCCCCTTGCTGGTTTGTGACATGCACCCTTTCTGCAAATGCCGAGCTCCCTGAATCGACTGCGGACGTTTTGGTGATAGTCGCAATACAGAGATTTGGAACTTATGGATATTATCTCGGTGCAAAATAACTGCTTGCAGAGCTCCTGCTGCCCAGAGCATCTCCGCAGCCGTGCATGATACTCCTCGAGAAAGTGGTATTTGCATAGGCCGTCTTTGGTCTCGGCGGGATAGAGACAATGTTTCACAGTCTTTTCGTTCTTGGGGTTCCCTGCAACTACAAACTGGCAATGCTCAGTAGCCGTGCTGCTATTGCTGCCGCTTACAAACCCTAGCAACCTGTCCTTTGCAAAGTCCAGGGCGTCGAGTTGACTGGAGCCATCCCATCCGCACCAGCTACAACAGTCACAAGGATACGGTATCGGCCTTTCGCAACTCGGGCATCGTCGCGCGCTCCATCTTTGGCATTGCTCCTTGATTTCAAGGAATTCTGCTGGAGCCGTTCGGACAAGTTCGGGCATGTGTAGGATACAGAAACGTTGTCCATCGGCCGCTGGCGCGCTGCAGTCTTTCCTGAAACTACATGGTACTGTCCCACGCGCTTTGAAAATCCGTCAGCATTATCCAAAAGGCAATGAGGAAGACTTAAAAAAAAAAGAGAAGTTTTATTTTGAATGTCATGATGTATGCTTACATCTTCTTCGTTTCTCGTTTTCCTTTTCTTGCAAGCTGCTTGTGGTTTGTAGGCGCAATCCATCTCCTGAATCCATGTTTTTATAGTCTCATGCGTGTCACTTGTCCTCACGATTGATTCCCAGAATCCACTGGCGTCAAGGCAAATGTCAAAATTAGGAGGACCAAAGATCCCAGTACAGACTCATGCGTCTTTTGATTTAAGCTACCTAAGCTGTAAGTCTAGATGGATTATTTATATTGATGACATGAGATCCGCTATCTGTTTTGGAGCTTATAATGCGACAAAGAAATCGACATGTCGTAGATAATGATGACTTGGTGTTTCATTCCTAGATGACCAAGCCGACGAGATCCTTTACCGACTTTCGTCAGAACATGTTGAATGACAAAGCAAAGACGGGGTCCGCTCGTGGCTACAGTCAGGATCAACTCTCCCAAGTGTTGCTTAAATCTTTTGTTTTTGTGTTGTGCGCGCGTTTGGGCATAGTCCTCTGCCGAGTAGCCTTACCCATGAGGCATTCAATTTGCCTGTAGTCTTCAGCCATTGATATTCAGATCATCAAGTTGCCGCCCTAAGTCGATACTGATACCAGGGCGGCAACTTCCTTCGTATCGTAGACCAGTGCTCAATAGATGGATGCCCAGGTGATGGCTCGAGACGATGACATGGAGAGACGACTACCACTCATTCTCCTCAACCCAGACCGAGCTCAAAGGCCATCATCTTGTTGCCGAGGTATCTCATCACGCTCCTTTCAAAAGAAAAGAAAAAGTGGATATCATGGTGATGACGCTTGCGTCATCTTGGCAAAGATACTATCCTCGCCTGTGCTAAGGCATACCCCCAGGAGTCTCCTCCCAGTGGGCGGTACCGTTTCTGTATCGATATTCGACAAAAGTCTGCGCAAATGCTCGGAACGGCCGACGCAGCCGACTTTGTTTTGCCTCGACCAGTTCGTTGGGGTCTCGCTCCCGCGTGGCTTGCAGGTACTGTGCTGTTCTCTGCACCACCATTTCGACCCAATGCAGAAAGGCAGAAACCTTGGCCTCCTGCTCCTGCGGCTCGTTGCCCTGCCCGCAGTCCTGTATCACTGCCAGCGTGTCAATGTCGTTTAGTGCCGGGTTGTCAATTTGGCGGAGCCGGCACCGCGTCCTGGGCGCCGGGAACGTCGTCTTCAAGGGGTGGCGGCCGACAGAAGCAGGAAGAATAATGGTTAGTGTATCCATATTGCGGAAATATGTCATTAGAGCCAGAGACCGAGCACCGTAATTCAAAAACGTCTCCGACTGCATGGCGATATGATGAACCGCTTCACAGCGACTGTCGTTACTGAACCAGACTGGATTCGAGACTAAAGCAGGGATATACAGAATGTCCAAATCAGGTCGAAAGGGTCTCGTGGGCACGTCCATCATGGCGAATTGAGAATAGCGAAAGGCCGTTCTGGCCATGGCAAACACACGCCATTCGCGACAGACATGCATTCCGACCGGATAGGCAGTCTTGATCACCAGACTATGCTCGGCAGAGTCATCCGGACGCGGGCCCAGGGGAGTGATGGGGCGCAACCCGGCCGGCAGGATGGCGATTTCCGGCACATGCTCCGGCATCGAATACTGCCAAATGAACTCCTTGAGTTCGGTTGGGAGTTTATCGAATGGTGATTTCGACCCCGGCGCACTGACACGCGACGTCATGGCTGGCTGGGTGCTATACCTAATTCCCCATTTGATGAGCATGGGGTCATTCATCACATAGGCAGGCATGAGGACAGTCATCGCTTGATGGATTGAACCTCCCCGGACTCCAGCACTTACTTTTCGTTGCTTAAGGTGATATGTGATGGGTGATGATTCTTGCGTGTGCATATGCGCGCGTGAACAGAGTCAAAACAAAACAACGCAACGCTTGGGCGGGCAGCAGCATTGCCAATGTTGATGAACAGATGGGCAAACAGACAGACAGACGGGACCATGGTCTGCTGGGCAACCTCAGCCCTACACACCACAGACCTTCCTCAATCGCACAAAAGGTTTCTTGAATCTCTGGACAAGCACGACTCCATTAATTTCGCATTGGGAGTTGCCGCATTATCACGATGTGTCTGTCTAGCTGGGAGAGGTGGAAAGAAGGTCGCTGGTGAAAGGACAGTATTGGGACTGCAAACGACCTGCAGATTGACCCCCTCACGTGTGTATTGTATGTAAATGGGAACAAACGTATTTCAGAGAGGAATAAAGGTAAGAAGATGCACGAGGAGATGTATGCAGTATCTATCTAACAGCCGCCCAGTAAGTTCCGTAGATGCAGGAGCTGCTAGCGAAAAAAGACTGCCAGTATTAGTCTCGGCACTCGTAAATGGTCAAAATTTCGTGGAGGAGAGCGAAAGTCTGACGATAAGGAATGGCGCCTTGTTGAGATATAAAGAAAAGAGAAGAAGAGTCGAAGCGGCTCACAGAAAAAAAAATTTCAAATAAAGAGGTCCCGCGTCGCTGGATTCCTCCGCCGCTCAACGCGCTAGTGGTCCGTTAGCGGCACCGACAAGACGTTTAGGGTAAGGCTGACAACACCTGCCGGGCTCCTCCTCATCCATTTTATGCAACCTCCACTAAACCTGCATGGGCTCAGTGCAGTGAAAGCCCACCGTCACCCCCCATAAGCCAGTCGGATCTCAACGGGCTCAGGGCCACCGGCTAGATTCATAGATCCATGCCACAACGCAGATGCAGTCGGCCGAACTTGAAATGCCGCTGCGGTGCTGTGCGACCGCTTGATCCACGATTCTCAAGAGAGGAAGTCAATCGCTGCATCGTCTCTGTGTAGGTATATAGGTGTACGTGCATATTTCATACACACCGCTCGAGCATCTTCTCTCTCTCTATGTGTTTAGAGGCAAAGGGGTCTCTCAAAAGGAAACTGGGCTAGGGCATTTTGCGGTGGGAAAAAGTAAGCAGTCATATTTCCTCTCCCTCTCTTCACAAACTCCATATCTGTCTATCTACAAGCCGTGGTGTAGTACAATCCATCCATCATTTCCTTGTTGGCCTGCCTATCCACAGATTTAGCTTTAGGTATGCCTAAGTAGGGAAAACTGGTTCGCGCCTGTCCGAATGCTTGGATCAAGCCGACTCGATATAATCGAGTTGCGTAAAGTACAGCCTCACTACTTCCGTCTTCTTATGTATGTCGTGGTGCTTTGACCCATTCCTCAAAGAGAAGCTATGCGGCAAAATGATTGATAATTGAGCAACGCCGTCTTGATCTGCAGGGGAGATTGCTTGCGTATATGCCTTTGGAACACGAATGTCCAACGGACCACTCCGGCAAAACAAAAATCAAATGTGGCAATCCTCTCGAGGGTATCTTAACCAGGTGGAGACCCCTTAAAACGTGTGCAAAAGCATGCCCCTCCCCTGGTAATGCTATACGCTGTGCCATGAAACAAAAACGCCCACTTCTGACAACGCCAATCGTCATGCCTCATAGGTATCATGCAGTCATCAAAACAAACAGGAAAGGAAATCAGACCTTGATTTCTTTGAGATCTGACACGGCTTTGGCTACTTCGTTGTAAGCCAGTTTCTCGCAGTGTCGACGCGTCTCTTCGCTAAGAGACTCTTCGGGTACCTCCTTGTAAAGCCGCCGAGACAAGTCGCGATTGATAATAGTGTACTCATCTGCCGTGATACTGCCTGATTTATAATGTGGTTTCAATGCAGCTTTGATCATGGCACTAATGCTTTCCTTTGTTTGAAGTGGGAGAGACTCGCGTGTTGGTGAAGATTCTGGCGAATGAGAAGTGTGATTGAGGTCAGTATTGATGTTGATATGTGTTTGCCGACGAGGTTGGGGGTTACGGATATGCGATTGACGCGGTGCCACCTGCTGAGGATGAGAGCGGCGAGACGTTGACTCGGAATCACTGCCGCTCTGGTCGCCACCATTGCGCAGGCGGCTGGGTGAAAAGTTTGACATGGAAGGGTAAATCGGTTCAATGTGTGATGACAAGGACAGCGGCGATCCAGGCCTGTCGGCGATCCCTCGTGGTGGCGGCGTAGCAGAGAGAGCACGGGGGCTGCTGGGCCCGGAGGGCGACGGAGATCTAGCTGGTGATGATGCGTCTATCGATGGTCGGGTCAATGAGCCGATAAAGTTGCGAACATTCTCGTCATCAGAGCCCTTGCTAGTTTCAACCTCCTTGAGAAGCGACGACAGAAATGTAGGCGCGCCCTCCTGGGCTGAGAGCTCAGGGCTTTGCTGCAAAGGCGCCGCTGGCAGCAGGGACTGGTTGGCCCTCGACGATTCACCGTTTTGGCGTGACGAAGAAGCTTCGCTGGCATTAGGCATGCGACGGGTGCGAGGGCGTTTTAGCCGGCGTTCTGGCTCAGGGGCAGGCTCCCTTGGTGATGCACTCGCAGAACGTGACTTTCGCTTGCGACGGTTGTTGGAAGACGAGCCTTCGGAGCTTGCGGTAGCTTCCATAGCCTTCTCAAGAGCACCCCAGGCCTTCTTCTCCTCAACGGTCTCTTGAGGAGGGGGCGGCGGGCGAGTCGGCTGACGATGTTGCTGGGATCGGTGGGTAAGGCCCCTTGCCAGATTTTCGGCAAAAGTATCACCGGCGCCCAAGCGATTCGCTATATTGAGGCGCTGTTGCCACCTCTCGTACTCTTGTCGCTCTCGCTCCCGACGATGCTGCGAGCGCCGCCAGTTTTGTAGAGCCTCGTCGTCGTCGTGGTTATCGAGGTCAAGATCGAGTGCATCGAAAATATGACTGGCAATTTGACCCCATGCGCCTTGCCACTCGTCCGATCGTGCCCTCCGACGTGCACGGCGCATGGTCGCTTGTGTGCGCGGCAAATAATCTGAGCGCCGATTGCTTAGTTCATCGTCATCGTCTGCCTCTTCCCATTCCTCTCCTGTAACAGCCCTGTACTGAGCATTACATTCCATGCATAGCCAGTGACCGCGCGGAACGCAGTCTAGGCCAACGCAATAAGTGTGGTAAGGTGCATCGCAGCTGTCGCACAACAGCGTCAGTTCTTCGTGGTCGGAATTTTGGCAGATAATACAGGGCTGTGCGGGCTCGTTGTCTTCAGGGTTCTCGTCCAGCCATGCTTGGGCATCAAACTCGGCAACTTGCTTCTTGTCTTCGACAGTATACGATTCGAGCTTGGTGCCTCCTACTCTGTCGTAGACATGGACGAGGTTGAAGGATTGGCGACATATCGGACAGCTATTCGCCTTTCCAGTCCACTCGCGCAAGCAGGAATTATGCAGAATGTGGCCACAAATGTCAATTTCGGCGATCTTGGAGTCGTCATCGACGACGGATCCAAGGGGTTCAGCGTGGCCGTTTCCTTCCGTGGCAGTCGAGTGTGCGTGTACAGGTGCCGCAGCGGATTCAGGTACCGCCGACTCGCTTGGCTGCACCTTTGAGGCAGCCGCCTGCTCAGCCGTGGGAGAGACAGATCCCAGAATGGGCTGCTCGTCCAGGTTTTCCAGACATACAATACATTGTTCAGCCATCAGAACAGAACTTCATGAAAAGTCTATGCTGATGAGTTGACATGTAATAAGGCGGTACTTTGTATTTAGGTGTTGCAGTAGTTGTCGGTGATGCAGTAGATGGGATGCAGCAAGCCGAAGGGTGTTTTGGTGGATCAGCAGTGGACAACGGTAGGTAGGTTGGCAGATAGGTAGGTAGGTATTGTACCCAAAGTCAAACTTGGGGGGACCACAGACACCGAGGGGCACGGAATAGGTTGTCGAGCGGCAGGGGCAGAGGCGCTTGAAAGGATCCGTGCTTGTCAGACCCGTGGGGATGAAGATGGGCAGCACTGCGTGGTAGCTGCGTAGTGTATTGCGCAAAAGAAAGAGTGAATGGGGCTTGGCAAAGGTCGTTGTTCCAGAGAGTTTGGCTACTGCTGCTGATGTATTCCGTAGCCGTATTGTGCTGTATGGGACGGCAGGTCAAGTCAGGGCGGCCGAGGTGGGTGACAGTAAAGGTTAAAGAACCACTACCACACAGATTTGGCAGGTATGGGTTTCGAACGCAGCGAAAAGCTCGAATGGGGTTTTTGAACGACGGGTGCAGGACAGTACCAGGTATGTAATAATGAGATAGTAAAGGTAGGCGAGAGGATTTGGGGGTATCGAAAGGATCGATGTATGACTTGTGGGCCTAGGTGGAGGCTGGTAACAAGCTCTCCTACGAAAAGAGCTGCCGGAAAATTGTCGATGATCAAAGGCCAGCGGTTTTGGCGTCTTTTGAAGGTGGCCAATTCCTAGCAGCAGCGGTTCTTGGTTAGATCATACAGGCAACGAGGCAGCAGCGGAAGATTTGCATGGAAATATGGTGTGGGTTTTAAAGATGAGCAAAGTTATTCCGTAATGTAGAGGGGCAATGTAGGATTGGTTGGTTGTTATGATTGTGGTAGTGTAGACAGGCAGGTTGGCAAGGCAAACTAGGTGTGCAAAGTAGAGACCGAAACCCACCCTGGCAGTGAGTTCAGAGAAGAGAAGACGAGAGAGCGAGAGATTGACTTGGGGGGGACGAGTTCCAAGGTTTGATTTGGGAAGAGGGAGTGTGTGAATGAGCGAGTTAGCATTCAAGAGAACAAGGGCCCGTACACATGTGCGGCAAATCTGAAGGGCCAGAAAGAAGCTGGCTGACAGTTAGGTTAGAAAAAAGAGAGAGAGAGAGCTAGGTACTCTGTAGGTTACTTCGTACATAGGAAAAGAGTCCAGTAGAAGAAGAAAAAGGCGTGGCAGCCAAGTACCTACATTAGGTGCCTGTTCGATCCGTAACCGATGATGACTGGAAAGCTGTACGGTTTTGGGATAGGGAAAACTCTCGTCTCGTGTATCTGTCTCTGGTCGGCAAGTCGGGTGTGGCAGAGAGAGTCACACACTTACTATCACTTGAAGGAGAGACGGATGTGAATGAACTAATGAAGGAGCCCGCCTAGCAGTACATTGAATTCATGAATGTACCTACCGGGCACTGGACTCTTGGGCGTTTAGAGGGCGTTGGGCGCTGAGGGAAACGGGCAGCGGCCTCGCAGTTCGCGCGGGCTTTGACGAGTTTAGCGCTGCCTTGTCGGTCGAGGAGGCTTGTTGGCTTAGCGGACCTATCAGCTGATCCACTAAAACGACTTCTGCCACACAAACCTCGTGGGCTAGTCTTGCCTCGAGCAGGGATTAGCGCATCAAAGGAATGGATATACCAAGGTATACGACCCAGAGTTGGCGAGGGCGGTCGGTTGCCTATCGGTGAAGGACGTTTAGAAGGAGGGGGAAAACAAATCCAGGTAACAAAGGAGAACAAGTAAATGACGCCGAAGCTTGGTAGCAGCAATGATTATGAAATGTTGGCAAGTTGATGTATTGGCCCTTTGCGGATGTGATATGCAGTCGAATGAGTGCAGGGAGTATGTTGCAGGCAGCTTCCTAGGCAGCTGGTGTACGTACCTTTTCAAATTTACAAAAGTGCAGTATGCAATGAAGAAAGATTGTGGGCTTCTTGAGGAGCCCTCCAAGCTCGAATCAAAATCCGTAACACAATAATGGAGGTGAATTAAGTTTCGTAGAAAGGTAGGTACCAGCCTATACCGTGTGTACTGACCTAATAACGTTCCAGTCAACTCTCCGTATGCGAGAATGCAGCGTCACTGGCCTTGTACGCACTGTCCAATGACAAGGGGCCGTATTGTCAAATGGGGGACCACACCACCCTCCCTCATCCTCAAGCTACACAGATACCAAGAATACTCAACATACTAGCCTCCAACACTCCAACAAAAGGGCAACGGCCGGTTTTTGTGTGGGTGACTAGAGAACTCAGCAGTCCGGGAAGAGGTCTGTTGCTACCTTGGTCATGGAGAATTCGATTCACAGGCCTCATTGCGCGTGACCACTTACACAGGTAGTCTTTGTTCCGTAATGGGACGTGGATAATACATGTACGAAGTAGTGGTGAGTGTACGTATCTGGATAGTGGAGCCGACATGGCAGTAGCAATCAATCAGTCCTCGTGGCCCCCAGAATAGGAACCTGCTGTTCTTGCAAAAGGCACCCGCTGCAACGACAGGAAAATGAGGCCATTCGCCGCAACAGGCCGGGTTGGTCCGCCGGAGCAACTGAGCACGTCGACAAAATACGTTACAAGACCTACATAGGCAGTGTGAAAATATCCTGCTGCAAGAGCTGTCTACTTACTACTTTACTTGGAGATGAAAGTTTGGCTTGCACGCCGTGGCGCTAGCAATTGGTCGACAATTGTACTGGTGTAGATCGAGAACAGACATAGTCTCCAATTTCACAAAAGGCGTCCAGATGTTGCAATGCTCCGCTCGGCTATGCTCCTGCTGGAGTAATACAGGTAAACTTGCACAAAGAACACGGAATACCTTATGTCAGAGGAACAGGTTTGACAGCCAGCCCGCCCCCCCAAGTCAGTCGCCAATTCTCACAACTTAAGCTTGCCAATGACCTCCTTTGCCGCAACTTATAGCGGGTACCCATGTGTGCCAAATTTCCAAAAAAAAAAAAAAAAGTTCGTGTTCTCAGTTGGACAAATGATACCCAAGCATCATCAAGATATGGCACGTTGATCCCAACATGTATTTCAACGACGCACGGCGCCCTTGTAGGCACTCGTGTCGCCAAGTACTGCTAACGGACCATGATGGATGCTAACGCCCGTGGACGACATACACATATCAAACCGACGGGTGTGCCAACCGCAGTGACGTTTCTATGGGGTAGCGGCAGTAGCACGGGTCTCGGGTGCTCCCCTATAAGTTCAACAATAATCCATAATCAAGAAAAATAAGAATGAGCCTACATATTCTTAGCGAACGAGCGCACTTTTCATATGCTTCCATGATTTTGATTCATTTGCAACTATCGGTCGAAAAGTGTCTCCAACGCTTACAGCCTAGTTCATTGCACGAGTACACAGCATTATTGTACCAAAAGCCAAGAGGACATGAGTGAAACGAGATCGAACGTGGATTGGGATGCGCTTTGGATCACCCCATCGAGACTGAAGCATGGAACTCTGTTGGCCACTCGCAACTCGACTGGGAGACGTAAGGACTGGTCTCCATGTTGGGCTCATTGGCGAGTAGCGTGAGAGAAGGATCCTCGACGAAAGTCTCCATCATGTTTCAAGCGATGCATCTCACATGGAGCACACTGCAAATGCGCGGATTGCGGTCCAGAATGGCATCCAGCATTTGCTGTAATCAAATGTGCGAATTGTGGTCGGGATCTGAGGTCTTTTGGTCATGTCTTTGTCATTGCTGGTCCATTGCGTCTCTCTCTAGAAACGGAGGTCGAGAACCGATCCGCACGGTGTCAACCTTAGAATGGTATGCGTAAGAAATCCGATTTTCCCTGTACAACACCGAAGCCAAATGCAGAAACCATTCCCACTCAAACGCTGCCAGGTATTTAAACCTCAGCAATCTCCCTCAGACGACGCAGCGTTGATCGCATGGCAACAGCGGCAGGGGTCCTAAGCATGAAGTTGTTAGTCATGTGTGCCATAGTCCTAGCCAGGCTGGCACATCTTTCGCAGAGTCCAGCACGAAAGATGCCCGTGATTGAATTACACATACGAGACAGTGTAGGCACCACCGGCAACAGTCTTGCGGCAAGATCTGCAGTTCCAGATACCGACGGAGTGGCGCTTGACGTTGACCTTTCCGCAGAAGGTGCAGGTGTACTTGGCGTGCTGGGTGATTTCCATCTTCTTCACCTGCTTACGCAGGGAAGCACCGTATCTGTAATAATAAAAATTCCCGTCAGCATTCCCGCTCTAGATTCTGATGTGTTTTCGCATTGAATCGGGTGAGGGTATTGGGACGGGTTCGTGATGGCGGGATATCGTGGATAGGAGCGGATTTGGATGCAAGTCGTTCGTGCTTTTTATCGTGCGAGCCGTTGAAGAGGCAGAAATATCGTGGATACACACCTGGTACCGTATTTACCGGTCACGCCGACCTTCTTGGTGCGCTTGGTCATCTTGGCTGTTTTGTTCGGTGTTGTGTCGTGGGTTGTAGATGACCGAGTTGTGCGGATTGACGCTTCACTGAAATTTCCGTGTCACTTCGTGGATTTTTGTCGGGCTGGCAAAAATTGGAGTGGTGCTCCTAGGGTTGCGTGTGGGAAAAGCGGATCAACAGATTGACCAGTCTCCGAAAAGTACCTGGCTCATACCAAGTACCTACAGCATGGCAAGAAGTTCCGATCGAGACCTGACATCAAGCCCCGCGCTACGCCTATAAGTGGGTCACTTTTCGAGGGGCACTTCAAGAAACGCTGAGCCACAAATGGAGCACCTCATTTTTTTTAACGATATCAGATAGGTAATATTGAAGTCCTCGCAGCCGCTGCAGCTCACGCCAGCTGCCAAGCTCAATCACCAGTCTACGAGCGTTGGTGAAATGACGTTACGGGCAGATGGTGAATACACATGTATCATGCGCAATGAACGTACGTAGTGGAATCAATTTAGCCTCCATATTAGTAACGCACTGCAAGAAGGTAGTTTTTGCGATTTTGGTTTAATTCATTATTGTGAGTAGGCATAATAACTTATCATGGTGAGAATTCATTGTTTTATGACAAGTGTTATGTTTCTTTTCCCCCTTCCAAAGTTGAATATTCCAACTTTGAACTTACCGCTGGCATTTGGTTAGACTTTTCTTTTTTCGCTCTCCCCAAAATAGATGATGACATGTGAAGGCGTCCTGCTTCAATCTGGAGGGGACGAAATTGATCCACCTCTCCCCATAGCTCCAGCAAGCAGACTTTTTTTTTTNTTTTTTTTTTTTTTTTACCAATCTCAGTACGTCCCGTTGGGTTGATGAATGAAGAGCTTTCTCACATCAACATGGTGAAGCTTTCAATTTTGAGGTCGGATTTTGTAGCACCGGACCGGGTTTGAGCTGCCGAGGCAATGTCGCTTCTACTTCCGTTCTGAGCAAGCCGCCAAACTGGCCCCAAGATGCAAGATGGCGATTGCGGCTGGGGGTTGGCTACTCAAATGAAACCTTGACCATTTCCCAAGAAATTGTGTTTTTTTCTCGTGCTTGACCTTGACATTGTGTTGACATTGATAAGAGCCTTTCTCGTGGAGACATTACAATCACTTAAATTCGCCTTCCAATCTTAAACTGGACATCGTCACACCTTGAGAGTAGACTTTCGTAGTTTATCAACGGATTGATCGTGGATCTCAACATGTCTGCAAAGCGGCACGGACGTCAATACGACGTTGTCGTTTTCGGTGCCACAGGTCAGCTTTGTCACATTGGTCTTGTCCCAAACTTGGCAGAATTCTAACAAAGACAATCAGGGTATACTGGTCTCATGACTGCTGAGCACATTGCAGCTCGTTTCCCGACAGATACCAAATGGGCACTTGCTGGTCGATCAGCAGAGAAGCTGCAAAAGGTTGTGGCCGAATGCAAGACTATAAACGCAGATAGGATTCAGCCTGGTTGGTGACCTTATCTTCTCACTGTCTTGATAGTGGATGCTAACAGTGTGCTTAGAGATTGAAATCTGCAGCCTCAATGACGATGATCTATTGGCTCTGGCGAGAAAGACCTTTGTGCTAATCACCACTGTTGGCCCCTACGCGCAGTATGGTGAGCATGCCTTCAAAGCATGTGCAGAAGCAGGCACACACTATATTGATTGCACTGGTGAGGCGCCATGGACCTTGAAGATGATCAAGAAGTACGAATCAAAGGCCAAGGAAACAGGCGCAATAATCATTCCGCAAAGTGGAGTTGAGTCCGCACCATCCGACGTACTGGCCTGGGAACTGTGCCGGACTATACGCTCTCAACTGTCCGCTCCGACCGCTGATGTGATAGTGGAAATACACGAGCTCAAGTAAGTTTTGTCTAAGAATCGTCAATACGCGTTTAGTGACTCAAGACTAAAAAGTTCTGTACCTTCCGGAGGCACACTGGCTACGTTGCTTGGTCTCTTCGATTCCTTTAGCATCCAGGAATTCGTAGACTCCGTCAAGCCGTATGCTTTGTCTCCGGTTCCTCATCCACGCGGTACTCCCAGCCCCTCGATCTTCTCGAGACTCACAGGCTTGTACAATGTTCCCAATCTTGGGCTGCTGAGCACTTCTATTACTGCTGCAACGAATGCTTCTATTGTTCAGCGCACCTGGGGCCTATTTCAGCTAGAGCCGAGCCGTCAAAAGGAGTTTTATGGCTCCAACTTCTCCTACCAGGAACTCATGAAGGCCAGGAACTTTGCTACTGGTATTGCCATGCATTATGGCGCCATGGTAGCCGGCGCTCTGCTCATGTTTGTTCCCCCATTTCGAACCCTTGTCCGCAAGTTCGTCTTCAAGCCAGGGGAAGGACCCAGCCGAGAGGATTGTGCAAACGAGTATATAGAGTTCAGGGGTATCGCCAACCCTGACCTACCCAATAGCCGCAAGCAGGCCTTTGTCAAGGCTCGATACCAAGGATCAATGTATTATCGTAAGTATGCCTGCTTATTCATGTCTACTTTGTCCCCTAATCATGGCATCAGTAACCGCGACCCTCATGGCCCATGCTGCCGCTACGTTGTTGCAAGAAGATGTTAAATTGAGCGGAGGAGTCTATACGCCCGCCAGCTTGGGTCAGGGATATGTCGATCGCCTGGACGAGAATGGATTCAAAGTAGAGTCCAAACTGTTGGACTTGTAGAGTTGTACCGCCCAAACTGTTTATCTTTATATTTTTATTTTTATTTCTAGAAGCCAGAATTGATGATTGACACGTGAATTAGAAATGCATTTTCAGCGCTTACATATGCCTGCATTTTAACAGCTAATAATCCGTAATGGCCTTGAGGGTATAAGTCTTTTCTGCGAAGACTACTATGTGCAGAGTATCGTCATATGCGTCATGAACCGACGGGATTGACTCACTATACACAAGGACCAAGTGTGTACTGGATTCCAGCCCGAAACTTGCAGAGATGAGAGAAGGCAATTACAACAAACTTCTATTGTATAATGGATAGGTACTTTCAAGAATTAATTCTACTTGCAGTGTATGACCGCCTTACCTAAGAATGCAATAGCGTCAGGAGTTTCCCCGCAAAAACAGCGCATTGGGTGCAGGTGCAGGGATCCCAGTGTGTCGTTAGGCGATCTGCCCAAAATTTCCAAGCTCAGTTTAGACGTCATCAGAAGAAGGGAGCACAACAAATATCGACAATAACATTTCGAGATATCAGTAGTGTGCCCTCAAGCTACAGAAACACGTCGACTTCCCAGCAGTCGCAATTCCCTTGTCGGAGAGGATATAATTATTTTTTCGCATGCGGCTCACTCACGCGACGATATTCGTCGTACCATCATAACAAAGCATCGGCTAGCTGTCAGTGCCTCGAAGCTTCGACGGTCTTCTTCAAATCTGGACATTGCCGCGCACAGCAGCAGAAGCAGTAGGGCTTAGCTTCTGGGCATGGCTTCCTCGAGTGCTTCGTCGTCTTCAACGGCAATGGACTCGAACCCTGAGCGGACACCGTTACTTCACGACGCCGACCGGCCGAGGCCTGCTCGCACAGTGACCTTCAACCCGAACCCCGTGTCGAGCACGTACTTCCCCGAGCCCGCGTCTTTGAGCTCGTCACCAAGCAGCGTGCTCGGCACGATACAGCCGGTCAATGCATTGACTCCAGTCAGGACGACGGGCTCGATACCGAACCCTCCAGGACCTGCCGCGCATCATTCCACGATATCAGCCATGACCAACCGTCTACGGCGCCGCAATTCTCACGGTGGTACCTTTACCTCACTACCTGCGCCGCTGGGTCCCATACCAAAATTGGGACCACAGAGATCGAGTAAAACTGCACAAAAGCTCAAGCTCTTGCCAAATCCCGATCTCGGTGAAGCTGTCGCGGATGAAGAAAGCGGCAGAGATGTCTATAGCCAGTATACCAGAATCCAAGACCCGGTTGCAAGAAGGGACGCTGCGCGTCTAGGCAAAGCAGACCGCGACCGACTGCCCAGAGTAACAGCGTACTGTACGGCCAATAACTATCAAATGGAAGGCCTTCTGCGATTCCTCAAAGGTCGTGGAAAGACCAGGGGCGCCAATCCAAAGCTCATCGACGAATGCATATACACTCCGTACAACTACAGTACCGGAAAAGGTGCCGAACGCGCCGAGGCAGTGGATGAGCGAATCAGGAGGGAACGCGAAGAGCAGGAACAGAGGGAAAGACAAGCACAACAAAATTCCGCAACGAGGCCCATGCCGAGTTATGAGAGGCGGCATTCGACGGGTCAGTTGATTGATGTGAATGATGGCACTACCACCCCAGGAATTGACGACTCCTTCAATGGTGGTCGGGACTCACATAGCAATCTTTCCTACCCATCGCATCTCGAGGAAACACATGATCCGTCAGAGGGTCACCACCAGGCCGACTTCGACACAACAGTTCATGTCCCAGAAGTTTTTCTGTTTGAATATGGCGTCGTGGTGATATGGGGAATGTCCCTCGCACACGAGCAGAGATTCCTGAAGGACATTGCCAAGTTTGAGCTTGAAAAACTGGATATAGACGATGTCGAGACGGAATGCTTCAACTTCTACTACACGCAAGAGTACCAAGCACGGATATACAATGATTTTATCACGCTTCGGGATAAGAATAACTACATGATCAAGTTGGCGATAAGTCATGCATTGGCACAAAGCGTCAAGGTGCGTATCTGCGAAACAGTCCGGTCGGCCTCAAGATCATACTGACAAGATGACAGACTTCCTTGTTTGAAGAGCTCATTGCTAGCACCATTGACACCTGCAAAGATATTCCGACACAGATTGCATTGACTGGCAAAATTGCACTATCCCGTAATCAGATCAATATGCAGATTGGCGAACTCTTCATACTACGAATCAACATTCATCTAAATGGCTCTGTGCTCGACACGCCCGAGCTTTTCTGGGTAGAACCTGCTTTGGAACCAGTGTACCAAGCTGTACGATCCTACTTGGAGATGGATCAGAGAGTTGGGCTTCTTACCGAAAGACTTGATGTCATTGCGGATCTCCTGGCTGTACTCAAGGATCAGCTAAGTCATGGCCATGGAGAAAAGTTGGAGTGGATCGGTCAGTATTACCTATTTTCTTCTCTATGTGAATTGTAACAACACTCGTCCTCAAAATACTGACTTGCTTGCAGTCATTGTGCTCATTGCAGCAGAGATTTTGGTGGCGGCAGTCAACATTGTTGTCGATCTGTATGCTGGAGTGGACTAGGTACCGTTTGCGATACGCGCGTGATCAGATACGATCAGCGGCCAAACAAGACAACCTTTATGCCAGCAGCAAAGAGACATTGTCATTGATACCAACCTAGATGGTAGAACTATTCAGTTTTCTACAACTTAATACATAGACTAATGAGGACAATGGGCGCCGTGGCAAGCAATGGATGGTAAAGGGACTAGGGATCGCATACTTACAGCATGGATTGGCTCTCGATTTTAGCAAATTGGTTTTTCATGGTCCCGTATATATTCAATAGTCTACTTTCGGTTTTCGATACCTGAGTAGACTTTGCAGCTTTGCACAGAAAAACAGAGAATGATTTGGTCGAGTTGTAATGATGAGAACTGCTGAAAGGACTCGGAGAACCGCCATGAAGGATGTGAACTTCCACCCACATTACCAGTAGTCAGTGAGAAAGCACTCAGTAGACAGGTATACTGTTGTGATGGAATGGAAAGATTGGCAACACTTCAGCTTGATGTACCACCTATCATGGACAGGATCAGGCGTGCCTTGGTATTTGTTCTCTGTGATAAATCGTCTCCATAATGATACGCTATAAGCACTCAAGACATTAAGATTTGTATAAAAGACCATGCGGACTACGGCGAATAACCCCTTTTCTAACTCCTTGAACGCCGTTTTCTAGTACTAGGACTGACGAAGAAAACATACCAAGCCACTGAGTGAAGACCATGTGACAATGCCGCTTGGACTTTTACCAATGTCTGTAGAACTAATATCGCTATGTCTTCCAAAATTCTGTGCTGTCACATGCCCCATACCTTGGAAGGATTCGCAGGACTCCAGATCAGATTTCCCAGGGCCATGAGGCAGGTATCCGTAGTAAAATCCGACCCACGCCCGATGTCTAATCTGACTGGTCACGGTCCTGGTCTTCGTCCTCGGCCTCCGTCTCGGGATCAGAAGCGCCTGGATCAACGTCCTCGTCGGCCTGATCCGCGTCACCCATCTCGATGTCCTGCTCGTCGCCCTGGTCCTCGACGACACTAACATCCTCGTCGTCTGGTTGTGTTACATGAGAGCGGTTTCTGGCAGCTGCACCAGAGGCGCGGCCACGCCTACTCGAACCATAGTGACGATCGTAACCATTCCGTCCAGCCTTTGAGGCATTCTTGACGCTGCGGCGATAGGCATCACGCTCCTCCTTCCACTGCTTCAAAGCCTCTTCATATCGCTTCTGATAAACACCTTGCTCATCAGTGGTAAGGTCCTTCCAGCCTTTAGCTAGCTCTTGCTCCAACTGGTATTCGCCATTGGCAATCTCGTCCTTGTGCTCCTGCTGAAGTTTAGGCCGGGTATCGTTGCAGTAAATTTCAAAGCCATTGCTGGGGCGCTTCGGCGGCTTGGGTGCAAGTCCATTCTGGGCATATTGGTCCTGCGAGAAGGACTCTGACATGGGCGAGAAGGGGCGCGGGTTGTCGTTTATGAAGGTTGGTCCGGAAGAGGCGAGTTCCGATGCCAATAGAGACGACTTGTGTCCCCTCTTGACACGCATGGGCTTGTCCTCTGGCTAAACACCTCGAGAATCAGTCGAGGCCATCAGACTGTGGGGTGAAGTGGCATACCGTAGGCGGAGGGCTCGGGCTACCCTCGGAGTCTTCCACGTTTGTGCTTGTACGCTTTGCGATTTGCTCCAAGAGGAATGCGCGCTCAAGACGAGCTTTCTGGATCTGGCGTTCGAGGCGCGTGAGGCGCAACTTATACGCATTGTTCTCGTCTTCGATCTCCTTTGATCTCTGCTTCAATTGTATGCATTTCCGTCGGTAAGCTTCCTCTACCGTAGGAGGTAGAGAAGGCGGGTTTGCTGTAATGGATGTCTATTAGCAACCAGGACTGTTTTCTAACATTTAAATCGGTTGCTAGACAAATCCTCAGGGTTCGACGTGATCTAGAGTCTGTTTTGGGGGTGGTCTGGCGAGGAGATGACGGTGGCGCACGGCAACAACGTGCGGTAGCCGAGAGATGGCAGGAAATGCGAGCTCCGGCCGACACTTGACCAGGCAATACTTCAAGATCTTGTATCCGTCCTAGTGCTCATTCGCGTGCATCTAGGAGACACGCGACAGAGGATAAGGATGGTTGAGTGCTAGATGACATTGCAAACTTACAATTTGATGGTGCCATGTTGCGTTCGCTAAAGCGCGATGGACAGGGCGTGCGACAAGTATGGCAGTGGGTGGGTTGAGTTGGATCGCAGACTGTGGTGATGTGATGGGTTAAAAGTTACGCGTCTCCGAATCTGGTTCGGCGATACAAGGTGGGAGAATGAAGAAGTGAGGTTGGCCAACGACGCTGAAAATGTCGGAGTAAAACCTTGGTGTTGCCGTGGTAAGATTGGCAGTAAGAGAGTGAATGTTATCAGAAGAAAGCTGATTGCGCCGACGAGGCTGGCAAAGCTGGACAAGAAGGTAACGCTGCAGGGGGGCTTTGTTAGTGATCGACTGGCCTTTGCTAATGTAAAGTCGTGAGCTTTGGCTGGCACATTAGTACACGCGCTCACAACATACAGCTTGACTGCAAGGCTTCAAATGTTCCTGCTCAGGTCTGCACATGAGGTACCTTGTCACATACTGATTAGCTACAAGCAGCTAGGTACCTACTCTTTGCGGTACCCAAGTGCTTGTTCTCTCCTAATGAATGTAAGCAGAGGATAGCTTTCCTGATCAGGGTACCAAAGTTAGCCTGATCAAATTCGATGTTTTTGCAACGAATATGATCTGAGTGATGCGAGATCAAAATTGATAATATTAATTACTTAATAGAAACAAAAGTACAAACAATACATGATATGTATTGTCGAGAAATCATGCCCATGCCTTTTATACAGTACTTACCATTTCACCGTAGGGGGTTCAATGGTCACTTACAAGAAGCCAGCCTGTGCCCCACCTTAAATTCTTAGTGAGGGTCTCTCCTGTCTTTTGGCAGCTGCTCGAACTTTTTTCCATCTGGGGAGCTTTCCATGCGGGCCAGGCTGCTGTCAGTATCCAAGTCCAGTCCAGCGCAACCTTGGATCTTCACCACGACCGAACAATTTGACAGCAGTGTTTGTGTGGTCTCATTGCACCTGCAGACCACCTTTCCAACATGTCGCTGAACATTCCCAACGCGCCCAACGCCGGCCTGTTCAAGGGCGGCTATAACAAGTATGTCGTCGACTTTCCACACCCCGCCACCCCTCTGACCCTGAGGATGCCATGTCCCTGACTGACCCTTTGCAGCTACGACTCCGAGGATGGAGCGGTTCTCAGAAACATCGATGCCTGCCGTGCCATTGCTTCGACCGTCCAGACCTCGCTGGGTCCCTATGGCCGCAACAAGATCGTCATCAACCACCTCCAGAAGATGATCCTCACTTCCGACGCCGCCACTATCCTGAAGGAGCTCGATGTCGTCCACCCTGCCGCTAAGCTCCTGGTCATGGCCAGTCAACAGCAGGAGGCCGAGATGGGCGATGCCACGAACCTGGTCATCGTCCTCGCCGGAGAGTTGCTGAAGAAGGCTGAGGACTTGCTGCGCATGGGCCTCAAGACTGCCGATATCGTCCAGGGGTACGAGAGGGCTCAGCATTTCGCCCTAGAGGCTCTCGAGGAGCTTGTTGTCGACAAGGTTGAAAACATGCGGGATCAAGAGGAGCTCAGCAAGGCTATCCGAACTGTCGTTGCCAGCAAGCAGAATGGCAATGAGGATTTCCTGGCTGACCTCGTTGCCGAAGCAGTCCTGGCCGTGCTGCCCAAGAACCCTGCCAACTTCAACGTCGACAACATCCGTGTCGTCAAGATCATGGGTGGTGCTCTCGAGCAGAGCCGCGTAGTCAAGGGTATGGTCTTCCCCAAGGAGCCCGATGGTGCCGTCAAGAAGGCTCAAAAGGCTAAGGTCGGTGTCTACTCGTGCCCGCTTGACACCAGCCAAACCGAGACCAAGGGCACTGTGCTGTTGCACAATGCCAAGGAGATGATGGATTTCACCAAGGGCGAAGAAGCCCAGCTGGATGCTGCTATCAAGGAGCTCCACGACGCTGGTCTGCGCGTGGTCATTGCCGGCTCCACTGTTGGAGAACTCGCAATGCACTACCTCAACCGATATGGCATTCTGGTCATCAAGATTCTCAGCAAGTTCGAACTCCGGAGAATATGCAGAGTCGTTGGTGCCACACCCCTTGCTCGTCTCGGAGCACCGATGCCCGACGAGATGGGTTCGGTTGATGTTGTCGAAACACTCGAGATTGGCGGTGACCGCGTAACAGTCTTCAGGCAAGAGAATGAAGTGACACGCACAGCAACCATTGTGCTCCGCGGTGCCACCCAGAACCACCTGGATGACGTCGAACGTGCAGTCGATGACGGTGTGAATGTCGTCAAGGCCATCACTAGAGATCCCCGTCTGGTTCCCGGTGCTGGAGCCGCAGAGACGCAGCTGGTGGAACGGATACAAGCATTTGGTGACAAGACCCCTGGACTCGCACAGTACTCCATCCGGAAGTTCGGTGAAGCCTTCGAGGTCGTTCCGAGAACCCTGGCCGAAAGCGCCGGTCTTGATGCTACCGAAGTTCTTAGCAGACTCTACACTGCACACCACAAGAAGGATGACTGGAAGACCGGTATCGATATCGAGGTAAATATTCCCGTATTTCTCATCTACTTACTCTCTGGATCATTAAGACTCACTATGGCATCCATAATAGAACAACGATGGCAGTGGTACATTCGACGCAAACAACGAAGGTATCCTGGACTTGATGGTCACAAAGGCATGGGCTATCAAATTGGCCACGGATGCAGTACGTACAGTACTCTCTGTCGACCAGATTATTGTGGCCAGACAGGCTGGTGGACCCAAGCCTCCAGGACCCAACCCCAACTGGGATGACGATTGAGGAGCTAAATAACTAGTAATAATGAATGAGCAAGACGAGGTGATTGACCTGGGTTCACAAAAGGATCTGCTAGACTATTGGCGTTCAAACAGTCTCATAGACGGTCTATCAAGATACCAAATGCGTTATGCCAAGCAAAGGATACCGCATCATACATCCAGAGCAGAGTGAATATTGCCCGCGACCATGTACACGACTTATATCAGTCTGTGGTGATTCTCTTGATTATAGCTGGGGCGCAAATGTACAGGATGTGAGTACATACACAACTCGAATGCTACTGGCCGTTGCCTTCTCGGATCGAACTCGTCTGTTTCGATGGATCACAGTCTCTCCTCGTACTTGGCTATTCGATCCGTACGTGTCTCGAGTAAAAAGCCAACTCAGAAGTCATTCCAGTCAGATATGCCAAAGCCAAAGCAAAATATATGTATATTTTCAGGGAAACAGCTGGGCTTGAAACATTTAAATGATTTACGCCAGGGCTTTCTTATGATTATACGAGGCTTTCATGCCCGCCTATCAGATTGGATTATACTTTCGACACTGATATTATGCAGCTATTACCTACGATTGGCCTACATCCTATCCAACCGAGCCAAGCAGGAGGGAACGTTGGGGCAGGGTGCAATTTGAGAGATGTCATCCAAGAATCCAAGAATCAAACAGCTGCTTCACCGTCTCGATAGTTTTATAGAGTTTCTCCGGAATATTTTACCCAACATTTAATTGGATTGATTCACCGTTGAGGTTTGAAGCCCTGTGGACAGAAGCAATGTTTTTATACAATTCATTACGTAGAAAACGATCCAATCCCTAGGCCACACATGCAAGCGGGACTTGCACAAAAGTATCCCGTACTGAAAGACTCCTCTTCGTGTATTCTACATACCCAGCGTACCAATATAGCGTTTTCCGGAATCTGAAGTGCCAACTGCTAGACAGCGAAACTAGCAGCAGTCTCTAGACACTCGTCCCAAGATGCTGTATTTTCAACTCCGTAATTCAACCCCAGGAACACCAGTTCTTATAAGAAAAAAAAATACAGAAATAATTATAAAGAGCAGCTCAATAGTATGTAAGTTCAAAATGATTTTTCACGCTTTTTGTGGTTGACCTTTGGCTGTGTAAAGCTGGGCTATCAGCCAGCGAACATTGAATGTCAATTGACTAATGTAATGCATGGGTCCTGCTGAGCGGCGATACATTCTCCCTCTTTCACTGTGTCACCTTTACAGCAGCAATGTAGCACTCTCACTGGCAACCTCACCCATGCGAATACCTCCTAGTACTTGAACAACGTCACAAAAAGAAGGCCTGGGAACAAGGCGGCAACATTTGAGAATCACCCAGCCAGCATTTTTTTTTTTTTTTTTTAAAGGAAAAAAAAAAACAACTTGGTCACCACTCCATATACCCCGCACTGAACATACTCGCCATGAGCGACGCCCAGCTATGCTCTAGCTGTCAAAAACTGATTTTGGACGACTGGAAACTCATAACTGAGTTGAGGACCTTAGATGCTGGCCATACTATCCTCACTGGGATCTGCGACGAACGACTTGAATACGAACGTCAAGATGTCTATCCTGATTTCCCATCTCTCGAGGCGACGGCCCAAGAAGGATGTCACCTGTGTGCACAATTACGTGCGACTTTTCTTCGCATCCTTGGTTCACATCTTGAGGATCACTTACAAAAATCACGAAATGCTGCTCGGAAAGCCGAGAGGCAACCTATAGATTCCATTGGCGTTACTTTCAAAAATTTCCAGTTCAGGCACGACTCCCCAAGTGTATACTACGGTCAACCTAAAAATGCATCATATCTTTTGGGGTTTATGTACTTACAAGATCCCATGGAAATCTTGCCCAAGGGGTCCTTTTCTGGGATCACCCTTCAGGTCGCCGCAGAGCAAGGTAAGTCGGGTCCCAGCTTGGAACTGACTCTGCTAAGGCCAGAGACTACAGATAGTCTCGTGAAACGTTATCTTGGGGTGCATCGAGTACCGCGTCAACCAGATATCCTTTGCGACACGAATATTGACCACATCAACCAATGGCTTAACGTGTGCAGTTCTGAACATTCCCTATGCTCGGTAACCAACCCTACTTTCTGCCCCAAAAGGTTGCTCTTCGTTGGAAGGGAGGGTGGCGACAATGACTGCTTGCGCTTAATCAATACAGCCGATGATCCCACCGTCGGGAAACTTATTACACAACAAGCTGTCGTACCTTACGCAGCGTTGAGTTACTGTTGGGGTGACCAATCCAAGTATCCACCGCTCGAGACCCGACCCACGACTATACGGGATCGATTGAAATCCATAGATATCGATCAAGTTCCACACACCATACGTGATGCTGTTATCGTTACTAGACGACTGGGAATTCAATTTCTTTGGGTTGACGCACTCTGTGAGTATTGCTCCTCCAGTTATTATAAGACCAGCACTAAACGATCTGATCTTGGAGGCATAATTCAAGGTGACACAAAGGACTGGCAGGATCACGTTGCGCTGCTTCCAGCTATTTACAGCAATGCTTGGATTGTTATTGCCGCTGCGCTAGGAGACTCCAGTCATTCTGGCTTCCTGCAACGTGATAGGACCTTGAATCAGATCAGCATACCATGTAATGCATTGAAAAGACGATTCGGACATAGCGGCAAGATCACATTGGACATGGACTCAAATCTATCATACGAGTGGGACTACTTTCGCCAAGAGATCGATGGTTCCCCCTGGGACCGGCGTGCGTGGACGCATCAAGAACGGACATTTGCACGCCGCGTCTTATTCTTTGGCAATCGTCTATACTACCAATGCCAGGAATGCTCCCGCATTGAAGATATCCCAGATCGACCTGTATCGCCGATAAGCCTCAACTTCGAGATTGAGGAAAGGATATACACCCTAATGAAAGGCTCTCGGTCAGTCACTGAGAACTATCAGCACTGGAGACGTCTCGTCCAAGCCTACAGCGAGCGTCTTCTAACGTATCCAAGCGACAAGCTGGCCGCCATTTCCGGGGTTGCGCAATATCTTGGACAAATATGCAACGACGAAAACCTTGCTGGTCTCTGGCGGAAGAATCTACAATTAGATCTACTCTGGACCATGAAAACACGAGTATCCCGAGATCAAGACTTCATAGGCACTAGATGGGCTAAGAGTCAGAACAAGGAACGGCTAGACCTGAGAAACGCGGACTACATGGCGCCTACTTGGACGTGGGCCTCTTCCGACAAGCCAATCAGATGGATTAGCTTTTGTGATGGACGAACGGAAAATCTAAAAACGTGCGCAGTCGTGGATATAAGTTCAACACTCAAAGGGGCGAATCCAATGGATGCACTTCGGGGAGCGTGTATTGTTCTCAAAGGCAAATCCACCCTACTGGACCCCTCATGGATATCTGAACGTACATGGATCTGGCGCTGGGACTATGCGGACGAAACACCAGACCCGAAAGCCATCAAGGCCTTTGTCGTCGCAGAGGAAAGACGAGAAGATCGCTTGGCATGTTGTATGGGTCGTACGCGCCCGCCAAAAACGTACACGCCGGTAGCGTGCGGTCTGCTACTTGAAAAGACAGATTTTTACAATAAGCGAGAAGGAGCATATAGACGTGTGGGGATGTTCAAAATAGCACATCGAGATAGAGATATTCTGGACAGCTGCGCTATTGAGACTGTAACCATAGTTTAGTAAACACAAAGTCTTTTGGTATTGCTATGAATATTTGCTGCCACTGTGACAAATAAAAAATTAAAAAATTACAACACCGGGGATTCCCCAGCCGCCATCGATCTGAGCACTAATCCGGCGGCCAACCACTATGCCTTGCCCGGCTCGCCGACAAGACAATATAGAAAGTCAAAGTGCTCTACTTCGTGCAGTGACAAATGGTGGACGCCGTAGGCCAGGGTGACCGCGGAAATCGTGAATGGCCAGCAAAAGGTGCCTAGTCCTCCGTCGCTGACGTGTAGATAAAGAAGTGCTCCCCTCTCCGTCAATAAAGCGATCTATCAATGCCAGCTTCTTGCCTCCCCTGATTTGTTGTCTTGTTCCGTTGATTCAAAACAAGTGTGTGATCAAACCCATAAATACTGGGACCTTTCAAGTAGACACTAATCTGTAGTATGTTGTTACGTGGCACACCTGAGACGGACCAATAAACGTGGCGAGAGCGGGTGGGTTTAAAAAAAATCGTGGTAGGATGATATGGAGCCCTCCGTATGAGTTGAGACTGGCAGATTGAGTTTCCGCTCAATACTCTCAGCCGTCTGCAATTATTTTGATACAACATCGACAAGTGCGAATAACTCAGTCCACGGTCAGATCTCAAGGAAGTAAAACGCTGGCAATCATCGAAAAGATCCTTCAAGACGGCACGAATACCAGCGCAGAGTCATCACGCCATAGACGTCCAAATCACTTCCTCAATATGGGCTTCAGAGTCCACGCAGAGGTCGACGAAGCGATGGGCTGGTTTGAAGCCATCAGTAGCTATACCGACAGTTCCCTTCCTGCAGGCCACGATGTTGCGCCTGGGCTCGGCTGGCCTACGGAACTTGAGCAGAAGTGTCCGGATTGGACAGAGGCCTTCAAGGGGATACCACTGCGCGACACTATCGGTCAACCATCCAGACTCGTGCTTTTACAGTTCAGCGACGAGATACACCCAGAGCAGCCTGTACAATATGCCGTGGTGCGTCCCGAGCAGCCGGTACAATATGCCGCCGTCTCATATGCTTGGGCTCAATGCAAAAAGATAGAGGATATATTATGCCGACTAAGGATGTTAATGGAGCCGGTCGGATTGGTTTATCTCTGGATAGACCAGCTGTGCATCGACCAAAAATCAGAGTATGATAAAAGGGTCGAAGTCGGCAGGATGGGAGATTACTATGCTCAGGCGGCGGTCACCTATGTGATGGTTCCTGAATGGTCCCCTACGTTTACGTGGGAGCTGGCTGGTTTTAGAATGAGCAGTCAGCAGGCTGCAAAGGCCTTTACAGAAGTCGAGGCATTAGAAACCACTTCATGGGCGTCAAGAGTATGGACAATGCAGGAGGCGATGCTCTCCGGCAGGACCGTTTTCGTAGGACGAAGCCAGGCGAAGAGTGCAGCGGAACTGGCAATCGCCTATCGACTACATTGTACAGAAGGAGGTGCGGACGCGCATACAGTATGGCGCAGGATAGGACACCGCAGTGACGTGCGGGTCGAGCAGAGGATTGCACGTGGCCATAGGGTCGCGCTGGTCTCCGCTACTCACCTTTTGAAGGACAATATCGTACTGCCGGAAACAGGTGACAGTATAAACCACCAGTTTCGCTTTCTTGACGACGTGTGGAGGATAGCAGGGGCAAGATATTGCAGCGCAGAAGAAGACAGAGTATATGGGATGCTGGGCCTGGTATGGCGTGGTGAGACAGTGAATGTGGAGTATGGTATAGGCTTTGAGGAGGCGGTACGGAGGGCCGCAGAGAAGGGCCTTATCTCACCTGGCCTCCTCCTGGCACGAACTAATTCTCAAAAACCGGGAAGATGCTGGTGTCCCGCCCCCGGAACGGAGAGTCGACTCAGAGCTACCAAACGGAGGGTGGAAGACTTCGACGAGGCGCCGACGTTACACTTGACAGTAGATGGACTGTGCATTGTACAAGCGGCCAGGTTACGAATGCCAAGCGAACCGGAGTTACCAAGCGAGTATAGTTCCGAGGTAATATTTTGTAGAAACATGGAAGGCGGCAGAGATTTCAGAATCAAGTTTGACTGTGGAGTACCGGAAGGCGAGGAATGGGGAGGGGATTGGCTGGCCGTGGTAGACTCTAGGGATATCTACGGCAGGCGTCGTTTGGACCGAGCCACCCTCATCAAGTACGAAACCAAAGAAGGAGGAATACTGGTCAAGTTGCAGGCTCTAGAAGCAAGTATTTGGTTCCTTGAAAACGAGTACGTGAGAGAGTTCTTGCTTGGCTAGTCCGTACGCTCTATTCTCATCAGCGTCACAGCAAAAGAATGTTTGCCTTCCTCAAGAATCTGTTATATTACTCCAAAATAAAACTTCCAAACACATTTACCATCTCTGCTACCAGATTGAAAGGCTCTTCAAAAAAAAAAAATACAACAGATTTCGGCACGATAACAAAAATCATACAGTACTATTGTATGGTAAAAACCATACAACACCGGGGATTCCCCAGCCGTCACTGATTTGAGTACTAATCCGGCCGTGACAAATGGTTTATAACCAGGTAGCCATGAGCAAACTGATGACAAAGTTAGAAATATGAGCATTGGTTTCTCCTTCACAGCAGTGGACCGTCATCGGCAAGGACATGCTAGTGGGTTACTTGTCGATATGTCGATATGCACAACCGTGCACGCAGCTTCGGACGTCCGATTCAGCTAGAGGCTACGACAGAGAAATCAAAGAGTTCTATTTCAAGTATGGATCCGAGCTTGTAGTTTACGTCGTGTCAGGAATTGTAAAAGTCCATCACGATTGGGCAACCAAAGAGGAATGATGAAGGCATCAGGATATGGTTTATTTTATGACGGTCGCAGAGTTGCCAAAGCTACTGCCGTGGTTATATTAGAGCACAGTCGCCTTGGCGTGACTCTTTCGACTATGTTGCCTGGTTGTGGAAATCACTTCTAGAGCTCACACGTGTGATTTCCAGGCCATCACAGGCGTGGATGCAGGCATGGAGCGCAAATCGCCGCGCAGGCTGGCTTTACACATGTGATAACTTTGGTCTCACCAAGGGTATACTCATGGTGCTTCGCCTTTGCTAAAGGACCAGTAGGACTTGTCATTGGTTCTGCAGCTCTCATTTCCGCGTTTGCAAGAGCCATGGGAACACCCGACATGCTGCCTCGAAAGGGAATAGGCTTGAGGAAAGGGAGCCAGGCAACTGGCGTGGTGCTTTCCCATCGACGTCAATTATCACCTCCGAGGCTTGGATGCCTTAGTGTACACCTACCATAGTGCCTTTCGAGAAGTCTAAATCGCCTTAAGCTAATCGAGCTAACATGTCGATTGCCGAACTAGATGAACCAAACCCAGGCGGCGGGGGCAAGAGGAGAGAAGAGTTATAGCATAATAGGATTACACCAATGACATTTAGGCAACGTCGGTGGGAAATATGAGGATGTCAGTTCTTTTCCCGTAAGGCTCATACTTTGATGCATTATTTGGCGATGCTTTCTACTCTTGTCAGAGAGAGCATCTTATTTCTTTTTTAAAGCGCATGTAAGACCTGATTATAGACGGCATCGGTGACTAATCAAGAATTTAAACGTATACATAGCATTACAACCTCTAATTAATGATGAAGTCGTCGTACCATCTTATCACATCTGACACAACGCTGCCTTATCGCCTCCTGTATGATGGTAATTTGATGGGATGTCTAGCTTTAGTGAGATTACGGGCCATCGCGTAAGGCTTGATATGGGGATGTCTCCTTGACCTACAGAAAATAAATATCAGCCAGCTGTATCTTTGCATCGTATCAAGTTAGAGCCGAATCTTCCATGGAATTCACGCGTGGCGAAATTGAGCGGAGACTAGTTCATGTAATGCCGCCGGATCAGCAATGTGTCATGGCCATCATCACAACGTTGGTTCGCCGACGGACAGACACTTTCATTGCACTTTACGTACGGCACAGCTCTGATCACGCGCTGGAACTGATAAGAAGGCCAACGTCTGGCTGAGGAATGGTGCCGCCCCCAAAAGCCTACATTCGATACTGTAACCCTAGCTGCATGAAGCCCTACCTGGCATATAAGCTTGTGGTTGGCTTCAGTCTGATAAAACTAGGTTGGTAGCTGTATACGGCTAAACACCTAGAGAACGGGACGATTACGCGAGTTTCTGATTACCTATATGGGCCGTATCCAATCATTACTTAGCAGTACATACCCCCTATGCACTCTAGCCAGGCAGAAGCGCCAGTGGGGTTGAGAAGTGCCCAAGTGTTGTGTAGGGGGAAAGCGCCTTGCTTGCCTACTAGGTACATGAACATAGTGCGAATCTTTGCACTGATTTGCCATTGCCAAAGCTGCGGCTCACATTAGCGAGTACCTATGCATGAGACTTTCAGCAGTTTGGGGATCTACTGGTCGCATTTTACCACTGGTAATTGACATGCAGGGATGCGACCCCATCCCTTCCATAAATACCGGGAATATATCCACAGTCATGGCCCCTTCAAAACGTCAAGGGAATGGCACAAAACCTTCGTCCTTAGGTTCCTAGCTTTTTGTATGTATTGTCTTCCTTCAATCCTTGTGCAGATGGAGAACTTGAAAATTATGCACAATTGAGATTATGATATTGCCTTTAATTGGCTCCCAGCATCCAAACCGACCTTGGATTTCTTCAGTATGCAATCGCAGTCCCAATGATCCTACAGCCAAATACTCGCAAGCTCATGGTTTGAAGGATTAGATCTGTGACGCTGCCAAATTCCATTTTCTGCATCACTTCCGAAAGCGCGATAGCTTAGGTATATTTGTCGTGCGGAAGACATTTGGTGGCCATGTCTCGGCGAACAATTTCTTTCCTGTGGGGGTACCATAACCAAGAAAAACGTGAGAAGGAGGCTTTTGATGCTAAGGAGCGTGATCCGCTGCGTGTTCCCTCCAAACTTGTGCGGATTTCCATTACTCCCCGAAGTAGATTTCTCCTAACTGTGTGACAGGATCGCACTCGCAATGAGATCACGACGCAGACATACACATACGATGGACTCAGCAGAGGATCCTCGTCGCTGCGGCTCATGGAAATTCTTCCCGGCACCAGGCAAGAAGATTTAGCATGTCGCTTATACGAAACTACGCTGGACGAATCTACAGGCTCCTATGCGGCATTAAGCTACGTATGGGGTGATGGGGCGGAAACCACTCCTATCCAGATCAACAACAAGACTATGGATATCGGTATCAATCTGAGGACAGCCTTGTTCAACTTGCGTGATTTGAGGGATCCCATCACTTTGTGGGCAGATGCCATATGTATCAATCAAGGAGATGTGAAGGAGTGTAGTCAGCAGGTGGTCATCATGGGCGAAATCTATCGTCGGGCAACGAAAACAATAATATGGCTACGAGATCAAGTAGAAGGAGAGACGGAAAGAGCCTTTGATTTGCTGCACAAACTGGCCGCTCACGCCGAAGCGCATCGCAAGAAGCATAGTTCCTCTCGTGCTGAACGACCCAGCGATCCGGAAAACATGATACACCTTGCAAACCATCCACTATCACTTTTAGAGAGGGCTGAAGTCCCTGAGGAGTTCGATCGTTACCGCTACGATCAGACCATCATTCACGTTCTACAGTCCGAATGGTGGCGCCGCTCTTGGACGACCCAGGAGATTCTCCTCGCAACAAAGGCAACCGTTGTGATTGGAACTCATCACATAGACTGGGACGAGATGTGTTTTGGTGGAAATCATGGCGTCAATCTGGGAATCTGGTCCACCCTCAAACTTGGGGTTACCCACGACACCATCATCACGCCCTATCTATCGCTACAACTGATGGAGGCTACGTACCGCAACAGTACAGAATCCCCTGCAAAGTTACTTTTGGAATTGATGATTCAATGCCAGTTTCGCGGCGCCAAAAAGCCGCAAGACAAGATTTATTCATTATTAGGGCTTGTCACCAAGACAAGCCCTTCAGGAATAGACCAGGAACAGGCGCCGAAAACAATCTCGCCCCTTGGTATACGGCCTGATTATACACTGTCAGAGGGCAGTGTTTATTCCAACTTCGCGTACCAAATGATGTACGAGACGGGATCACTCGATATCCTCGGCGCTTGTGCAGCAGCGGCTACCCCGGAATATCTCGTTTCCAATCTGATACCAGACCGTCTAGAAAAGATTGACCCTGAGGACACCCACTCAAGCCACCTCAATCTACAACTTCCATCGTGGGTTCCCGATTGGAGCATGGTCGAGACCACCGTGGTTCCACTGCTACACGATGCACTTGGTCGGCCACGTAAGACGCACGCTGCGGCACAAAGCACATACCAGCCGCACCTGCTTGAGGAGAATGCTGACGGCCAACCGACAACCTTGCTGCTAGAAGCTCACGAGTTGACCGCGCTCATCGATCTGTCTGACCCGCTCAGAGAATGTTTTAATGGCATAGCTCCGGGTTTGAAGCCGAAGAAGCTGAAAGAGAAGGATGACCCTAACGACAAAGGCTTACAAAAATTAGGCCGTGTACAGCGTGTTCTCTTGCAGTATGAGTTTTTCATGAGTATGGTTTCACACCTGACCATCTTTGCCGAATGGGAAGAGTTCGCGCGTAAGACTCAACCAACCAACCCACGCCCAACCAGTACGATGAGATGGCTCACCAGGAACGCCAGCGTTCTGAGTCTTGGTCCCGGTCCTATCACAGCCGCAGCAGCGGAGATGGAGGAAGAGCCCGAGGACCGTCTAGCAATCTACTGGCAGACGCTGTGTACCGGCACGTACCCGGACGAGGCCGAGGCCAGCACCGAAGCAAAGGGCCGAGGCTCCAAGATCGCGGCGCAAATATCCTTCTACAAGTGGCGTGCGTCTCTGAAGCTGATAAGAGATCTCCACCGATGGCAGGCGGAAAGCAAATTGAGACCACTTGCGTTTTTGGGCTACATCATGAAGACGTGGAACATGTACAGCGACTTCTTGCGGTTCCTCGACGGTAGCTACGGCCGCCGTCTCGCCCGCGGTGCCAACGGCTACCTGTGTCTGGTACCTGCGCAAGCTATGGAGGGCGATATGGTGATTCTTGCCAAGGGTGGGAGGGCGCCTCTGGTAATCAGGCCTCATGAAGCAAATGCTGGGGCAGGCGAATATTGGCAGTTGGTGGGTGAGGCCTACGTGCAGGGCATCATGAATGGCGAAGCCTGGAATGAAACAAAGTGCCAGGCGTTCAAGATTCGGTAATGGCTAATGATGACGCCGCCGATGATTCATTTCTCATGCGCAAGCGCTGTTTCAACAATCTTATAGGAAACGCGAAATGGTAGACGGATGGAGGTGTGCGTCCATTTTGCGTCAGCTTTGGGCTAAGGCTCGGGTTCCAGCCCGGGTTTCGTTGTGGGCATGACCGTGATAGCATTGGTCCTTGTAAGCAATTAGACTTGTAATATTGTCTTGTTGTAGTTGCTATTGACCGTTTCTATCTTGCCGCCCAAGGCCAAATATAGGTTGACGGTCCCGATCCTTCGCCGGAACATATCTTCGTTCTCCGCCTTTTCTCTCTGCCTGGCCTGCTGATTTGTACCTGGAACTGCCTAAAGCTCTTGAAACCAGCTTCTGATTATGTTTGACATCGTGACCAAGCCTACCACAGCGGTGCATGTGACAAATATCCCTTAAAGGGTTATGATGCTGATTGAAAGTTGGTCGTCCCTTTAGTCGCCTCCAGCGCAATGGTCCTTATGGCCGAGATACAAATACATGCAGACGGTGCTGCAACTATACACTACCCAGCTCGCTCTTATAATAGTCACCGCGAGGAGTAAACACGAGGTTCGGGCCATCGTGGCTCGCAACGGCATGATCGAGCAGCTGGTACTGGTCTACCCTGTCCCTCCCATCCAGCCGTCCAGGCTCACCGCCGCCGAGCTTCCCAGCCTCTCCCGGGGCCTTCCTGAAGTCAAAGTACCAGAGCGTCTTTGCGAGAACAAGGCACATCTCGTGGTATGCCATTGCCTTGCCCAGGCAGCCCGTCTCCCCGAAAGCAAACGGCGCAAACGCCTCTCGCATCGCGGCTCTCTCTTGACTATCATGGCCCAGCCATCGGTCGGGGCGAAACAGGAAAGGCTCAGGGAAGTACTTCTCATTATGCATAACGCAATAAGGGTTGACGCCGACCAGAACTCCTCGCGGTATAACATGCCCGTCGACGATAAATTGATCGGTATAATCAGGGAATGGCTCGCGCCAAAAGGTGCCCGTAAACGGCGGAGCAGACCGCAGGGTCTCATCAATCGTAGCTCGCAGGTATTCACAACCGGAAAGCTGCGGTCCGATTTTGATATCGCTACCCGAAGAGAATCGTGTGCGGATCTCAGTGGCGAGCGTCGAATATACATCTGGATAGCGTGACAAGTAGAAAAAGGCAGCAGATATAGCCGAGGCAATAGTAGTTCCTCCTGTACGTCAACATCAGTCCTGCAGCCGCCAAGGGATTCAAGACAAACAGCGCCATTGAATCAATATGGCTGATAGATGAATTATCTCAGTGCGCCATATGATAAGACCAGACCTTTGAATGCAGAAGGGCCCAGAAGGAAATAACAGGGGTTCACAACATGAAAGATTTTGCTTACCAGCAGGAAGGATAAAGATCGCCTCGGCCCACAAGTGGCTTGCCTTCAAGCCCTCTTCCGTAGTACTGTCGTCCGTCGCTACGAGAGAGAAGAAGTCGTGCCTGGCGTCTTTCGGAAGGTCTTTGCGTTTGTTCACTATCCCCCGAATGGCATTTGAGAATGCTGCACCGTTTTTTTTATTTAGGCGTGCCAGCAATGGCCATGCCTTTTTAAGGACAGGCCAACACACTACATGATCAATTTTAGTTGATGTAATTATTCAGAAAGGAAGAGGAAGACATACTGAAGATATTGACAACGGCATTCATTGATACCATAGCACGAGGGAAAAGTTTATTTGTTTCCTCTACCTGCGTGTTCAGGGGCTGCCCGAAAGCTAGCTGACCTGCAATATCAGTAGTTAGGTACTCACACATGGGCGAGATGTTAACAATTTGAGAAGCATTTCTGAGCAGCTGGGCTAAGAACACATTGATCTCATAAGTCATGGAAGGCTCGAAACTGCGCAGCGACCGTTCCGAGAGAACAGATCCATAGATCTTTCTCTTTTGTCGGTGTTGCTCTTTATCAAGTGTTCCAAATATGTTGATTTGAGCATTGAATTGAGTATGCTGGTAGACGTGCGCCTTGCCAATACCGTTATTAAGGTATATATCTATTCAAGTCAGCGATATAAACAATGATCGGATAACTCTGTATAAGTACTCACCGCGCAAAGCTGCTGATGTATTGAAAACTAGACGATTGGGAGCTTGGCGGTAGACAGATCCTATATTACAAAGGTCAATAAGCGGATCTTCTTAACACTGGTTTCGAGGAGAACTCGCATGCCCGGCAAATGTGAAAAGGAAAAGCAGAACGAGAACGGAAAAGAGACGTACCATATTTTATATGGTCGCTATACGTTGCAAGATGAACTCGCTTCTTGAAAGCAAAGTATCCAGCATAGCCGTCGGTTACCCTAGCTACAAAAGGGCCAGGATACTTTGCCAAAGGATGTGCCAGTAATCGGTAGCTGAGGAGAAAAATGCTCTGCCGCGCATCAAAGTTAGCAAAACATCTTGTCAAATTATCTCTCGTACTATTGCCAAAAGGACAAGATTACCAGAAGAAGCGCAAAGCCGAATAGGCCCGGCGTCGATTCGGAAATGGCGATGAAGGAGCTCATGATCATTCAGATCAAGAATGCCGTACTATTATGATCTATGCCTTTGCAAGCCTGAGATCCCAAAAGATGGAGGTTATAGTAATTTACCGTTATGCTGCTGCAGACATGGGGTGGCATAAAAGTAGACCAGCCCGCACAGTGCAAATACGGTAAGCAAGCCCGCCATCTCCTGCAAGACGTCTGTTGGTGATCAGTCTGGATTTTTCTCATGCAGCCTCTCTGCAGTGTAATCGTCCTCAGACCATCTGCAACGTTGGGGCCAACCAGGCACCACAGCCGTTGCAACCGTCGCGTCTAGGAGGGCTTGGAGAGCAATATTCTTGAACCAAACCAGAAGTCTACATGTATACATAGTAATTTGCTATGCGCGCAATATGCAGATACTCATAGGCGACAGCCACTCACTGCCTTGCTCGGATTTGCGATTGGGTCTCCGGTGACGGGGTTCCATTCTTTGCCTCGCGTATGCCGGCGGAAGGTCCCGCCGCAGAGTCGCGCATACTCCTTGTCTCGAATGAAATCCCAGGTCTGTGCAAAGAGCCTTCCTCATTCTATCAGGCAAGTTCTTTGACTCAACCCAGTTGTGATATTTGGAATTGAACAATCTGCGAACGATAGGTATCATGAAGTTGGAAAACAATAATCCATCAATCTCTATTGGAGGGCTGGAACCGCAGACAAACGATCATGATGTGTCTTCTCTGGACAGGGACTCTGGCTTGGATACTGGCGGTGCAAAAGAGATCGTCTATCTCAAGGGCATCCGCTTCGTGATGCTTGCCTCATTGTTTGTTGCCCCTACACAATTTCTTTTCCTTCCTCTTCTTCTTTTTTTTTTTTTTTTTTTTTAAAAAAAATACCGTCATGGAGCAATCTCGAAAGCGTTTCTAAAGCTGATACTTTCTGACCGGAAACAGAATAGGCATCATGGTCTTCATTGTGAGTGTGGAAGCCAATGTCGCGGTGACTTCACTCATAGCCATCACGGATGGCTTGGGCGATTTCGACAGAGAATTGGTATTGCACAGTGGCTTGGTGCTGAAGTCTTCGCTACTGTCGGATATGATGACAAAAAGAAGCTGTTCATGGATCGATTTGGCATCCCTGCCGACCATATCTTCTACAGCCGCAATACATCTTTTGCGAAGGGCGTCATGCGCATGACCAATGACTACGGCGTCGACGTGATACTCAATTCACTGTCTGGAGAGGAACTCAAAGCAAGGTGGGAATGTATCGCCCCTTATGGACGCTTCGTGGAAATCGGAAAAGCAGATATCATCTCCAACTCCTCCCTGCCAATGTCCTGTTTCGCCAAGAACAAAAGTTTTGCTGCTGTGGATCTCGTCCACATATTAGAATCGAGGCCGAAGTTAATCACTCAGATGATGAAACGTCTTCTGGACCTACTTTCTCAAGGCATCATCAGCGGTCCCGACCCCTTGCACATATTTGGTCTTCCAGATGTCGAGAAAGCATTCCGACTCATGCAGAGCGGAACAAACACAGGACGAATCATATTGAACAGTTCCAAAGATGACCTGGTTCAAGTAAGTCTCACCTATGATCATTGATTCCAGCAATAACTAACGACCGAAAAGAAGTTTGTTACTCTCAAGAGTTCCTAGGATTTTGATCCAGTCGCATCTTACATCGTTGCGGGAGGGTTTGGTGGCATTGGCCGCGCTATTCTCACGTGGATGGTAGGAAGAGGCGCAAAAAATCTGATCGTACCATCCAGATCTGGAGCTTCGACGCAGGCAGCCTTGGCAATTATTGGAGAGCTGGCAGGCAGAGGTGTGCGTATGATGGCGCCACGCTGTGATGCAGCCTCTTCCAACGACTTGACGGCATTGCTGCACAATTGTACCACAGACATGCCCCCCATTAAGGGGTGCATAAACGCTGCCATGGTGCTTCAGGTATGTGCATCTGCACAGGTTTCCATTGTTCACATGATGCATCAAGCCTGTGAGCTATTAACCCACTTTGAGACTTTCACTTACCGGCAAGACTTTTGCTAATAACTCCACAGGATTCAGTATCCGAGAATATGAGCTATACGCAATGGTCAACAACGATCCAATCAAAGGTAGCCACGAGCTGGAATTTGCACTCATTGCTGCCGCAAGACATGGACTTCTTCATCATGCTCTCTTCAATCGCCGGTGTTTGCGGATCTCCCGGTCAGAGTCACTACGCGGCCGGGTGTTCATTCCAAGATGCACTGGCTCGATACCGATCTGCAACTGGATGTCGAGGCTCAGTATCTGTCGACATCGGCCGCATGCGCAACATTGGCATCATCGCCGAGACCGAAGAGTACCGCCGGAAACGAAATGACGGCGCCCACATGTATACCGTCGAAGAGCCCGATTTCTTTGCATTGCTGGAGCACTACTGCGATCCTTGCTTAGGCGTTTTGCACACCGACCACAGCCAAGTCCAGATCGGAATGCTGACGCCAGCGTATTTTCTCGCGCTGGGAGAGACGCCGCACCACATCTTCACCCCGACCACTCTTTGCCGGATTCAATGCACCCCATTTGCACAACGGCAGCGGTAAGAACTCGGCCGTCTCCACGCAGGTGGACGTGGCAGCACTTTTCCAACAGGCGACTACGCCGGCTGAGCGCAGCGCCATTGTGGTTGAAGCCATAGCAGCAAAACTGGCACGAACGCTCGAGGTCGCACTAGAACAGATTGATCTCCATGATAGTCTCTCCCATTATGGAACTGATTCTTTAATGGTTGTTGAGCTGCGTAACTGGATACACAGGGACTTTGGAGTTGGCGTTGCCGTCTTTGAGATCATGGGTGGAGCTAGCATAATGGCAATCGGAGACCTTGTGGCCAGAAAGGCTGATGAGGAGTAACAGGAGGAATAGAGTTTAGAGGATATCTTCTAGGAAATTATTTTTAGGTGTGTTAGCAGTCAATTCCACTTTCTGTTTTAAATCAAGTCCACTTTTGGTGTCTTATAAGAGGACATTTCTTCTTCCATGTGTGAAGCTAGTAAACGACACAACAAACAAAAATGTTCAATATTTTTGCACTTCCTACAGCGATGCTTGTTATCCAATGCAAAGCCACGATCCCAGTATTCTGGGATAGCAAAAAAGACATACAACACCGGGGATTCCCCAGCCGTCACCGATCTGAGTACTAATCCGGCGCTTCTCAGTTTATCTAGGGCAGAGCGGACGGGATGCCGAGTTTTCTAAGAGCTATGGTCGTATGTGATGGTAATTCCTTTTGTTACCAATTATTATGTAACGGTTCACAAAGAGTGGTCGGGGCCGGGGCCATGCCGAAACGACTCTGGCTATCGTTTGGAGTCGAAGCTCATGTATAACTACCAGGCCATGAAATCAATCTTATCATTTCGGTTTGTATCAAATTCTCAGATATCGTGAAAAGTGCCAATGTTAATACTCAGCAACGTTCCCCAGTGTCAGGTCAGTTGTGTGAAATAATGCCTATTTTGGAATAAATATGAACCACCCTAGGGATTCGCGGATCCTTTACTTCATTGGATTGTTAAGGCAAACAAAAATAAATGATTTAAAGGCCACTATTGATGCAACCAGTATCCAAAATAAAGTATAATTTACAAATGGTCTACATTTATTACGAAATTTATGTGTGAATAAACAGACTTGATAACCCTTCCCCATTGTGTCGCCCGAGGACACTAACCAGCCACACTGTGGCGCATCAGTCATAGAACAAGTCATCCCGCAGACCCCGCCATAGCGAGATGCCTCGAATCTTGGATTCAGCCTTGAGGGTCCATTCGACCATTAGTGGCCAAGGCATTATGGCCGCCAATTGATAGTACTAGGTACAGTACCGGTAGGTAAGCGACATGTGGACCTCGTTGGTTGGTGCATGGCGTATACCTCAGCGAGTAAACTGCATATTGGCATGCAGAATTTGATTCGGGGATACGGGAAAATGTTCTTCAACACGGGAAATATATCACTAGGCCTTAGCGGATGCGGTCGCTCTTTTCATGTTCTGTCGATTGAACAGACGACTTATGACCAAGGCACCAAGATGGCCGATGCATAGTCGTCTCTCTTTTTATTTTTTTATTTTTTTAAATCAAGGTTCCAAGTGGTCGACAATAGCGGAACTCCATTTATTATACTATTAGGTACTCTCTAGCAATAAGCACCAGAGTTGCAGATCCCACTAGCGCTATGGTGCTGTATCAATTGGGGGTGGGGGGTCAAGTATAGTGTAGTGGGCAATGGACATATCTCATGCTTGTATCCCATCGCCAGGCCACTTTTAGTGGTCTCAATGTCCAGATTGCCCGCGAGGATCCTTTGGCGTCTGGTGCTTGTATTGGTGTTGTTCTGTCTGCGTAATAATCTTTGCCGCGTGTGCTTTTGCTTTGTCGCGATTCCACTGACCCAGACTTATCTGAGTGACTCTGTCTGGAAATATGTCGCGATCGTCTAGATAATTGTGAAGAGTCCATTTCGGGTCGCTACATCAGACTATTAGTCTCCCATAGGGGCTATGTGAGTAGGACAAATGCATACTTTTGTGTCGCGCCATCTCTGTCACCAGCCGCAGCAGTGCCAGATCCGACCGAGGCCATGTTGCCGCCAGGATCGAATTAGTCGTTGAAAATAACGTTCAAGGGAGAAATAAAAGCCTGAAGATCAGACCATAGAAATTTTGTCCAACGGGCCCGGTTCAAGCTGAGTAGTGCTCGGCGTCGTGGGATGACAGGCTGATCGACGACGTGGCTGAGGGCCCGTTTCTAGATATACATGGTGATGAGGTCTCTCGCAGTATCGGGTCTATGTCTATTTGTTATTTTCAGATTCTCGCACCGCCAATACGGCCAATCTGATTCGGTGGATGACGGTGATATATGTCTCGAGAGACTTGCAGGTGACCTGCTCTCTGAATGGTTTGGTATTGAAATCAACAGTCTCGAGCGGCCAATCAGAGTGCTACACTGCCTCGAGCAAGTCAAAGGCCAGATGGCTGCTGTTGTGGAGGAAGAAGGACATGTGCTTGCTGAAGATAGGACTGAGTATCCGGAAACGGATGACATGCTTGATGTTGATGCTGCTGATGACCAACCCTACAGTGGAGGAAATCCCAGCCAATTTGCACCTCACCGACACTCACAAGGCGGCGAAGCAAGTGGTCAATCGGGAACAAACAAGAAGCGGCTCAACAACGGCGACCTTAAATCGTCAATACCATCTGGGCTCAAGGCGACAACGAGATATCCCAAGAAAAAACGTCGCACTGGACTCAACCTTAGCTGTCCCTATAGAAAGCGTGACCCTTGTCGCTTCAATGCGCAGCAGTACGAACGGTGCGCCCTCAGATGATATGCGGACGTGACCGCCCTAAAGTGAGTTTCCACATTTTCTGTTATGTTTGAGGTGTAAAACCATGGTTCCATTTGGTCATCAAAGTTTCGAGCCCTTAAACAAAACCTACAGAGAATTTCTCTTACCTGAGAAGCTAGCACTCGGCTTACCATTGATAGAAAACATCTCTTCACCAATAATGAGCAACCCGGGTACGCGGAATAGCGTAACTTGGCTTTCCACTGATGGAAGCTTCGTTATGGGCCCAGATATGAGCTGGCATGATGGGACCAACTATTTTGGAAATGAGTGAAATAGTTGTTGAAGCGATTGCATTTTAGGAGGGCGACATTGTGGACAAAGCTAGCTCTTTTGGAGATGGAGAAAACTCGGCCGCATCGAGAGCGGTCACAGTCTTCCAGTATACTGCAGATCATGTCAATATACGCCCGGCACGTCCTCAGTTGTCAAAAGCCAATCGATTCATCTTCATCTAATGTAAAAGTCCTCAACTCTCAGCTTCGCCACTTGAGCAACCATCTCTGATTCCTCCTCCAACAAGTCCCGTATGAAAGCAGCCCCGACCATTCTGTGCCATATTATGTCATCACATGTCCCATGAAATGGTTTCTCATCACCATCGTCTGCAGAAATGCCACCAGTGCGTTTTTCCTCTCGAAGAACGATTGGGTGAAAGTAGGGAGCCAAAGGCATGATAACAACATCACCCTCCTCGACAGGCTCACCTACGAAGCTGAAATACATTTCTTCCTGAAAAAGCACTTTAAAAACACTCCTGCCACTCAAACCGAAAGCGCAGAACCCGATAAAGACTCTGAGGTAGTATTTCAGTGTTTCTTCCTTTGTTTGTGTTTGAGCATCCCAGCTGTCCTGTATAGACTCGAACAAACCTTTCAAGAAAGCAGTTGTGTCTTGAAACCCTCTTTCAATTTCGCCTTTCGCAAATTCGAAAGCCGCTTCCGTTTGCAGCCCGGCAAATATGTCTCTGGGTATTCTGGCGGATGAATTTAATGCAGGCACTGCGTCCATCGTCTCCAGCAGTAGGTTCCATGATCTAGGGTTTTTCTGCGTGTGGATCATTTCCATGACGTGCTCAGCATTGTAATAGTAATCCTCCGCGAAGCTCCGCGGAGACTGGCACTGGCCAAGCTTGCGAGCAGTCATGCGCAACGAGGGCAGGTTACCTGACAGGTATCGCAGACGCGGCCGGGTAGGATCCTTTTTGACGTGTGCATCTACATACTCACACTCTTCACCTTTCCCATATGGCCCGTTGGACTTGGAAGCCGGAAGCTTCATAGTCTGCCATTCTTCTGAACCATCTGGTCCGAGAGCATCGGCACCGGAACTTTTCTGTTCCAAAGAAGAATTGAATGTCGCAAGTTGATGGAGGCTCGCTGGGATCGTGCTGTGCTTTGGCTCTCCAGCGACCACGACACCAACGCCAGGCTGCCCCACCACCACGACGCAGTCGCGTTGGTGTGTGGCAGGCATGGTGTCGTCGTGAGCTGACCTTTGTAGCAGGCTTTTTGCCGCCGGTTTGATCAAACTCGAGATAGGGCAATGTGAGTCGAAATCCGGGATCCAGGATGGCAATGACAAATTGTCAGAGAACCGGGTTGGCCTCATACCAAAAAAATGAAACAACCAGGCTCCTTCAGGATCTTCAAATTCCACACTCGAAATGCCTGCCTGGGTCAAAACTTCCTCAACCAAGATGTCTTTACCATAGTCGACATTACAATGGAAAAGACTTCGCCTCGAATCGAGCCCTAATAATGCGTATATTCGATCTCGAGGATCATGACACTTGCGTCCGATCGTGGCCTTGATCAACGCCGGCAATTCTAGACCGCCATCACCACGCATATTTTTATGGCGTGCTATCAGAATGCCGTCGAGAATGACCCTAATTTTCCCTGCTGTCAGAGTGAATCTTATGGATTCAGTTTCACTCACACCATATCTGGCAGGTTCCAGATCTACCAGTTCAGCTTTGGGTATATGACGTCGGTATTTGTATGGCACTGGACTATCTTTGCTTGTGTCAAGAAATACAGAGAGATTGGCCGTATGGGTACCGTAGACACAAATAGGATCGCTCTTTGGCAGCGAGATCTCTTGAAAAGTCCACATTCGCTGCCAATATGGCAACAGGAGGAAGTCTAGGAATCCAAGATACGCCTTCCCGCCTTCTGTGAGACGGGATAGGTCATCTATACGTGAATCTTTATTGCTGGTGAGATCTCTTTTGGATATGTTCTTGTCGTCAATGTCTAGCTTTCGTTGCTCCTCGATGCTGGTCTCTGCATCTTGGCATGAAGTTCGAGTGCGATCCGAGGATAATGGAGGGGCGACCTCAGGTGAGATGGACTCGAACTTGATCTGCTTGTTCGCCTCGGGGCGCGCGTGGTGAACCCATCGGAATAGAGCTTCAATCTTGTCGTTCCCCTCACCAAGCCAGGCGATAACCCGTGACGCTTGCGTGTAGATATCCCGCATCAATGGGATCTGAAAGTTTTTCTCTCGGATGCTTTCAGGATCATTTCCCTGATCAATGCATATAGCATCAATCCATATCAATTGTGGTTCGGATTTTTGCAGTCGAAGCAACGCGGCCTTTAAGTTCTTTTTCACCTTGAAGCCCGCACCATTGATGGTGATCGGTTCGGGCTCATCTTCGTGGCCCCATACATACGAGAGTGCAAGGAACTCTGGCTGCTGCTCGAGGTCGAGAGAAACAACATGTAATCGCCCATTGATCTTGCCGTCCCAAGACGGTAGCAAAGTTAAGAGTCGAATCTCACGACGCGACGGGTCGAGTGGTTCATACTGGAATGACATGGTTCAAAATAACTGTGAGCTTTTATCGAATTCGACTGTCTCGCAATTTCAAGGTGCCAGAGATTGCATCCGTCTCAGGCGGCGACAGAAAGTAGACCGAGAAGGAGGAGATGGCAAATAGCTGAAGGCGACATCACAGATGGCCTTAATCGAAAAGGTTGTCTTAATAAGAGCACGAAACGTAGAGCTTCAGCAAGAATCGTCTAATGTTTCTTGTGAAAACCCGGCTGTATGCCTTTTCGTGACTATGATGAAATCTCAAATACTTGCACACCATGGATGAGAGGTCTTTAAGGAACAGCGAGACACAACAGGATGTCAGAATTTGTCAGGAGGCTGTGCGGCTGAACACAATTGACTGGACCGGCAGTAGCCAGTACGAGTTACATTGAACGGTCATTTGGTGCTGAAACAATCGTTTTTGGAACATCGAGCCAAGAATCATTGCTTATTATACAGCATGGGGGAGGGGGGAAAGCAATCCAAGTTGATTGGATCAAACCTAGGCCAATGTCTTATGTCTTAGAACGGCTTTACCCGAATTGAGCTTCAGCACTCGGGATATAGTTTTAATGGGTAAATATTTCCGACAATCTTTTATTCATTATCAGATGGGAAACCCAAAGACCCACGCTCGGAATAGCATTTGTGAGAGAAAGACAGAATCGAAGTCCGTCTCAATCAGTTGAGCGACGTTGAGGTCTCCACATTCGGCTGCCACTGCCTTGTTTCAACCAGCCCCTTTTGCTTTGATACGTAAGCACCTCACTTTTGCTTCAAGCTTCCATTTGACCATGATCTTGGTGGATGAGTAGTGAGGTATCGCTATCTTATCCACTTTCTACATTCCCAGTTCCCCCATCATATGTCTCTCCTGCTTATAACAAACCACGCCAGCTCAGGTGTCAACGAACCGCGACGTTTTGGCTTAAACTACTAGTAGTACATGCGTACCAGACTCCTTTGATTAAATACTTTTAAGTTTCTGAACAAAATTACATTGAAATATGATTAAACGTCAAGCTGGATCAGGACTTGGCCAAAGTGAATTCCTACGTTTAGAGTCTCAGCTGTTTTCTAATTATTTGCAGAATCATGTATCGAGGCACCTTGGCCAGTAGCATCATCTTGATTTTTAAATGCTATAGAAAGACTCGGCCTTACAGCTCATAGTTTGAGGTGTTCCCTTCCCACCGCCGAATCGCATCGGCACATGCTGCGCGATCGAATCTATCCGGCCAGCCGTGATCACGGTATATCTGGCGAACCTCCTAGACCAACAGAATTAGCTGAAGGGTCCACATACAACACGAAGACGAGATAATAAGATTCTCATTATGCTGGAACACGGTGTCAATTACTGAGCTTACCTCGGAACCAGCATCGTAGCTAATTACAACGCCATCGTCGGCGTTCTCGATCAAGGGTGCCCACTCCAACGTGCGGTACTTGTCCTTCCACTCTTCGAAAAACTCCTCTGCTGGCCTGGTGTGGTAGGCGCGCCACGCGTCTGGGCTGTCTTGCGCCGGCTCAGACCGCTCAGGGCGCTCCTGTTGGATGAAATCCGTGATCGCGCCTAGTAAAGCAGGAGAATGGTTAGGGCCCCTCTAACCAGTACGACGACACCGTTTGTGTCGACACACCCACGGGTTGTCAGCACTCCCTCTATTCAGTCACTTGCCTGTCTCGGTGTCCAGCAGAAGCCAGCTGCCGTATCGACTCCCAGACGTCAAGACGGCCACGTGTGGCGGTACATCCCCGGCGCCGATTGGAGCCAGATTGCCATCGATGAGGCCTCTGTTTAGCGTCCATCGAGTAGTGGAGTCGGTGTAATTCGTAGCTGTCGTCCACGGTGCAATCTGCTGATTGTTTTGCCCGTTGGGACGAATGTACGGGAGGTGTCGTAGGAGATCGCACACGACCGGTGTCTTCCCCAGAGCAGCCAGATACGCGTCTGTCAGATCAGGCCATCCCTGTTCCGGCGGATCCAAGATGTCGTCAGCCGATAGGCGCGGGAGGCCCGCCAGGAAAGTATAGAAGGAGCGCACAGCCTCAATCACTTCGTTGCGTGTGTAGCCGCTCATTTTCGAAGAACTCGCGGCGCGACGGGTTGGAGTGGGATAGCTGGGAGCTTTGACTACCCAAGCGAGCACTGTCTTAATGTCTCTGGCACGCGTTTAGATCATCGGAATCTGCCTACGGCTCGCTAAGCCGCACTACAACCGGTTCGCTTCCACCTTACCTCTATGTCAGGCCACAACTACAGACGTTCAAAATCATTGTCTAGGAACATATTGTTGGTAATTAGGAGTGCGCTGATGATGTCGTGATTTCTAGCTTGACTTTGCACATAAACGAAAAATTGATACGTTATAGAAGACACCCCAAAAGAATGGATGATTATCACGTCTTTATAACAAGGCGTTATACCGGCATGAGTTGAGATGGTTCTCCAATCAACGGGCTTCGATTCAAATGTATTTGAAGAGCTTCAAGTGAACGATAAGGACGACTCCGGCGACTCAGTCGACGATTCTTCCTGCTGGTCGTCGAAACCCCGAAACGCTAACAAAGTCTCTGGGTCACAAGTCATCGAGACTCGTACATACAATGGTATCACAGAGACATTGTATATTTTGATCAGGAGGCATGCTAGACTGACAATTTTATGTTTGTTCATCAAGCACTGTTACATGACGTTAGAAAATTCGTAATACTCCCAAAATCCTTCACGTCGCAATGAGTTGGAAGCATAGAACTATTCTCTCGAGGTAAAGATTATTTCTTGTATAGACATGAATATAAAATAAAACTTCAAGATCGTAAAGTACCATGCGCAACACGGCTGCTTACAAGCCTACCGGGTAAACTACAAGAATTTCTATTCTCAATGATTTAGTCGTATTATATCCACCTTGCCGACACTTCCAGACCATGACCTCCTAGGAACACGGAAGTATACCACGCATCAACAGTATCTGTGCTCACAATCGCAAGGCAATACTGACCGGCGCATTCGCTAAAGAAGTCCGAGACGGAGAAGGACATGTGTATCCTGATGGCCGAGCCCTCTTGACCACTGCGCTGGAGGGACAAAAAAAAAAAAGGGACACAGTCGACCTGCCTCATGGAGCTCTCCAGGCACAGGCGATGACAGTTTGTAGCGAACGACTTGATGAAAGGATGCATCATTGCACGTGGTGGGAGGCACAAGAAGAAGAAAAAAACGTGGCAAGCACATCACATGCCTCTTCTGTCTAACCTATCTGTCTACTTTGACCGGCGCGCAATGACAACGGAGGCGGAGGCGGGTGCATTATATGTGTTTAAGCGAGCAGCCGTGCGCGAGCCGCGAAAACGGCGGCTATCTTGAATTTTTACCTTTGACCTCGTCATCGGCCGAGATATTTCATCGTGTGCTTACTTTATTGGCTGTTTTGGGTGGGGGAGGGGGTTATATCTTTCTATGGTTCAGAATTGCCAAAACACCAACCCAATCTTCATACCCTTTCGTCGATCTTTGCAGCGAAAGAGGAGGGTACCCTTCCAGAAAACCCTCAGATGCCGCTCGGACAAAAAGAGCGGACGGGGCCGTTGTAGAGATAGGTGTGTGTGTGTGTGTGTGAGTGTGTGTGTGGCAACATGTCCACCCACCCAGTCGCAGTGTACAGCTTGCACACATAGTCGCACGCTCTCTCTCGAGGTGCCCGCACATTGACCAACATGTCACCCACAGACTGTTCATTAATACGAGCTCAACATTTTCTTGTCTCTCTTTTCTCTACATCTTGAGTCGGTGAGGCCTGTCCGTATTGCTTCGATACAACCAAGAATGCGGTGAAAAGCTGCCGTGTTCGGTTCCCGGCAAGTACAGTAGATAATCATAACAAATGTGGTTATGATCAATCGCGCGAATTACAGATAGGCGAGGAAGCTTAAAAAAAAAAGGTTCATAGGTTATAAGATGCGGTGAGAGAAAAATGGTTTATGAACAGGTTACCGCCGTAACCGTCAGTGTCAGTCACATAGACACAGACAGCACGACAGACTTTGTCTTTCCGGCCGGGAATATAAAAGATGTGCGTCACAGCTGTCGGTAGTCGAGGTGCAGGAGAAGGGCCGTCCGGGAAAGAAACAGAGGAACGCATGTATGTAGGTGGTATCTGCAAAGGAGGTAGCCATGACGTTTTGAAAAAAAAAAAAAATCTTCGAATCTCTCCCCCTGTGCGCCCGCTACCTTACACAACATTGCAGATAGATGGGAATCCACCTTCCAGCATCGTCATAGCATAGCTTTCACACAGACCATGTCTGTACTACATGTAGGGTGCGTTATCTAGAGTTACACATGGGTGTGTTCCTTGGCACGTTCATTTGTATAGGTATCCTACAGGAGAAGGGTGCAGCGACGATGGATGGGTAAATGGGGTGGTGATACATTGACGAGTCGCATTTTAGATGCGGTTAAAGTCAGCAAACGACTCGGGGCTGGTACGTTCGCATTTCAGAGCAGGCAATAAAGACTTGGACTTACTCAGCCAACGGTAGCATTTGCCCTCTTTTTCATCCTCTGCTGCGAGTAATCGATTGGACACACGAAGTTTTGTACACTGGTAGGAGCTAGGAGGATCTGGTGGGATCTGGCCAAAGTGTTTCCCTAGGAATGAACAAGTGAGAGCGACACACAGACGCGAAGGTAGCCTTGAACAAGAAGCGTTTCCTGGACATGTTACCAGGTCCGGACGTCGCGCCGAACAGTCTGTAGGGGCGCCATGTACCATGTATGTGCACATGTGGGGGAGCAAAAAAGAGAGTGCAGGCCACCAGTTCAGAGTGGAGTGCATATGCATCGGCCACGAGAAAGCGGAAGAAGAGAGACAGACAATCGCATCGAGGAAGAGCCTGAGTGAGAGCAGTCAGGCAAGGTAGCCCAGTGGGTAGGCAATAGGTACCTCAAAGTTGCAGAGAGATCCAGGTACGTAGCATCGTCCGAGATTTGGATGCTTGCTGCATGTGCCTTTGCCATGGTTGAATGAGCCCGGGGGCCCCGGGCAGGTTTCGGAGACCACGCTTGAGATGTCTTTGTTTCATTTTGCTCGGAACGACACCCAGAACACGATGAAACCAAACCAGGTCCAGATTTTTTGGAAGTGTAAAAATCTCGCGCACGAGGGTTAAAAAAAAAAGAGCTGGAATTGGGCGCATTATTCGCCAACAAGGGTTCATGGTTTTTTTTNTTTTTTTTTTTTTCCTAATAGCATTTTATGACATGGGCAAAGTTCGAGCAGCTTGGAATTGTTGATGCCCGACCTGGCATGATTCAATCACAGTATGTGGACCGCGGTCGCCGAAGGCAAAAGGCTCTCGCAGGTTACACGATGGATCTGAGTGTTGCTTGTCGCACGTTGAGGAGCCGAGCATCCCGCCCAGTCTTGGGATCAGCGACTGGCGAATGTTGTAAGCTGAGTTTGTTGAGAGTTGAATGGTGTTGAGCAACAGCCAGTGGGTAGATCTTGATGCTGATACTGATGCTGTTTGCCTGCCTTGCCTTGATTACCTTGTATCTCAAACATGGCATGACCCTGCCAAAGATCAATTTGCCAATGGACCAATGGACGAAAAGCTCTTGGCAGCCAGTCAGGCTCCCTGAGGAGGGAGGGGCTCAAGGGATCTGCAAAGGAGCCCCTCCAAAGGTCGTTCCAGAGCTGGGCTGGACTGGACTTGTTGGAGACTGTCAGTCATCAGTAGCAAGCAGTCTGCGCGGAAGGGAGGGAGGGAGGAGACGTTGATCAACACGGAGTAGATCTCAAGTTGATAATATCCGTGGGTGGGGATTTCGGACGACCTCCCTAGCATATCAGAGAACATGCTGCTGCTCGCTTTCGCTAGGTAACAAGGCCATAACCACGTTTGTTGCCTGGGCAGTTTTGAGATGGATGAGCGAATTAACAAAAAGGACAGAAAAAGAAAAAGACACCAATTGGCGGTTGGAATTGAGTAGTCATATATCATCATTATCCCCGTCTATAAGACCAGGTTCATGCCAGCGACTTCCAGGCTCAATGTACCACTTGATCTCAGCAAATGCATGTGGTTAATTGGGCAATTCGCAATGGACCGACGTGGGTTGTCTCATTGGATCGTTTTCCCCTCCGTGGTAGCGACACCTTAGCGGAATTCCACCAACTGCTCCCGCGGAACTGGGGCGCTACATAATGTACCTGGGCCACCTCAATTGACCTAGGGCCAGCCATGTACTATTTTACCGGCAGAGAGGTACAAGATATATTACATTCGGCACGAGCCCACCGAAAGCAGCAGGGGCAGAAACACGTGCAATATTCTCGCTTCGAGAAATCCCCTGGCAAAAATTGCTTTCTTTTCTTTCTTTACAGCAGTAGGATACGATTAGAGGAAGCTGGAGAGGATTGATGATTTGGAATGGAAAGAAATAGGATGCGACGGAATGAGTTGGTGTTAGGTTGACGGGGTGTTGTGACTTGCATTTAAGGGATCTTACGAATACTTCCTACCAGCCTACAACGAAACGCCAGCAGCAGGATGTGCATCCTTAACTAATTTTTGAGAATGCCAGAATCCTTCCCAATCCCCTGGCAAGCCTGATGCTCTGTTATGCCTCAAGTTTCTGCCACACCAATTGATTCCTTATAAAACCCATCGGGGCGCAGACAGTTCTCGTGAAGGCAAATATGTACAATAGATAACGTACGTGAGTTCGCACTGGGAAACTTCTCGTAGTAAGAGGATGGCACCACCTGGGCACCCACCAGACCCTGGTAGGTATGGGGTTTGGTTCGATTTCAGCACTTGCAAGGACCCCATTTGCCAGGGATCGGAAAATTTACTGGCGTGCCGAGATTAATAAAATGACGATTGCCGGACGCTGACCTGGCGAATTTCTGAAGAGAAAAGAAAAGAGAAGAGGAAAAAAAATCTCGTTCCGCGTAAGAAATAATACGAACAGAAAATTAGGAGTCGACATTGATGACAACTCGTGTAGTTTCGTACCCATAATGAACTACGTACTACCTTGTGGAATCATGTCGCCCTGTTTGGTGGAGTGTGCGGCTCACTGGTTCGGCGGAGCGGCACGTGTCGTCAAAGGAATGCCTGAAGATCCTCTATATATATATATCTTTCATAATCCTTTCGTTGCAACCCTTTTGATGGCGGGGATAGGCATCCTTTTACTGCAGTGATCTTGCCTTAAATACCCGCATGGGCATACGCACACACGCACACACAGGATTGGGACATTGTACAGCTGTATGCTGACCGTGGCAAAGAAGCGGCACGGCCAGAGGCCAGAAAGAAATCCTTCCCGCAGTCACCAATCGAGTCATGCCAACCCGTAACGGGCAGGCTGGATCGTGGTCTAGGTGGGTATCAGCCGCATGCTGACTGATCGTTGGTCGACCAAGATGGTGTCCTCGAAAACGATCTCGACGTGCCCATACAATACCGTCACTGCCCAGCTTGTAACTGAAAATGGCATAATCTTGATAAGCGTGCACAAGTAGTCCAAATCGTGCCCGTTGCCGCATGCAGTAGTATGCCTGGTTCTAATTGAAATGTCATGTACATGAATCGATAGATGGCATGTTGGACCAAGCTTCACCTGAATCAGTCGAGTCCGCTGGGCTGGTAAACTCATATGATTGGGCGCCGGGAGATGTTAGCTCAAGCCCGTTCTGTATTGTGGCGGAGAAGCTGTTTGCGTCTCTTCCTTTGTAGGGGAAGCTAGAGAAGGTCCATGGAAGCCGCGATATTTCAGCGTGCTGAGTTGGGGGGGAGGGTGGGAAAGAAAGGAGCGAAGAAGCGAGAATGCCGCAAACTTGTCGAGGAGACATGCAAGCTTTGTAATTCGCCTTTTTGAACCATGTCGACTATAGGTAGTGAAGAGTAGTGGATGCAATGCAATGCAAGAATTGCATGGAGACCACGTTGTGGTCACTGTACAGCGTAAAAATAATGTTGTTTACCTACCTAACTTGCCGTCTGGTAATAAAGCCAGGGTGCTGCTGGAACCTCGGAAGCTGAGCAACAAGAGCTCAAGGCACTAAAGCGAACCCTATTTCATTACACTGCAGGTCTACCTAGATTCTAGCGTGTATAGCCGAAGGGTTCAGGTGAGCTGCAACGGCAAAGCACCAGCGCTCGGGAGGCACAAAGTAACGGCTTTCCAGCCATGTTTCACTGAAAGGCCATGATATACTCGAAACGGTCGGTGGTGTTTGTTCTAAAGGCGTCGGCATCAACTACCTGATGAGATGTTGCGCTGCCTGATTGAAAGTGAGCAACGCAGGCGATACCTGGGTACGTAGTAGGTAGCTCGTTTTTCTTACCTCCTTTCAACATTCGAAAATTCCAAATTCCCGTATTGACTTATAAGTGGACCATGCTCGTAGGTATGTAGGCAGCTTACTCGGTGTATATTGTGCTACCTGGCTTTAAAAAGAAGCAACCGACTAGTTAGGAAAACACTAGCAGAGATCGTCACCCGAAAGACGCATGTCCTTGATTTTAGTATAGGACACTCAAGTGCTGCTTGTCTCAAAATGTACGAGAGTGGAACCATGAGGGGAAAGAAAAGTGCAAGAATCTGTAACGAATACTGCCCAAGAGACAGGCAAAACAAGGAAAAGGAGGCAAGCAGGCCCCATTTTCCCAGTAGCCGTCAATACTTGGTATTGAATCATACAGTTGAACGGAATCATGGTGCATCCCCGCGATACCATTCTCAAATGAGCAAGCGAACGCATATAATAGAACAACACAGATTGCTGCTTACACGGTAACCACTCACTGCTTGGTACCGCTGTCCGAAACTCGTATTGTACAAGTGTATCCGTTGATCGACTCCAGACAAACATTGAAATTCTACTCTATAGTCCATATCCGACAGGGCGGCTCCCTAACTACCGAGATTGATGCTTCAGTTGTCACAACAAACGGTTCCCAGCAAGTTGGGTCGTCTTCCGGTTTGGCTGGAATGCCCAAGGTCCAAGCCCTTCCCACCAGGCGTAAACTTTGACCATCCAGGACCCTGCTTTTTTTCCCCCTCCCATTATGTTTACTCTGCCTTTGTCAATCTATCGGCAAGGCTTGCCTGAGAACCACGATCCGGTGGGGTAATCCCATTTACCACTCTTATCGAAAGGGTTGATACCATGACATCTTTAGTCTAGGCAGGATACGTACGTAGTCAACGGTTGTATTTTGAATAAAGCGGGTGTCTATTCGCCGCAGGCTGGGTAATGTCATTGATGTACAATGACCCCGCCCAGGTTGACGTATCGATAGGTCCCATTTACACAGCAGGTCATGCAGGCCATATATGTTGGTAGTGGCTCAAGTGTCCATCATGACCGCAGGCACGTATAGAAGTCAGTGCGCCCCCCAACTAGCTTTGCTAGCAGATATATAACAACGTGAAAATATCCGCAAACCCTGCTCTCATACACATCAATTGATTTCTGGAGTATATTTCGTAAAAGACACGAGATGTGGCGGTACACGATAATCATCTGGATTAATCTCACTGCATTAGATCCCCGGCAGTTCGGGGCGCTGCACTGAGCCCGAGGTACTTCTGCGGACCTCTTCATTTGCTTTAAGCCAGTCCATAACCAACCGTTGGCCTTTGCTCTTTTTCTTGGGTCCCTCAATTCTGTTTTCGCGCCGAGTATTCGTCAACGCTACTTGCCACGTGCTTATGGATCAACTGGGAGGAAAAAAACCACACCAAAAGAGAAAGTTCTTTCCCCCTTTCTCCTCTAGTCGCTGAGCTAAGCATCTTTTTTTCCCAGGGACGATTCCACAATCTCAGCGCTTGGGAAGAGCAAGCCGGTCGCCGGGAGTGGTGCTAAACGCTCGAGCCCCCCCTTACCGTGAACATCATCATGTAGGGTAAGGCCATTTTGCCTACATCATCTAGCCCAATTAGATAGCTAAGCAGTAGAAACATTTTCTTGTCTGTTGAGCAGAAAACTCGATGGATTTCTGCAGCAAGATTCATGGCGCGGATCTGGATTTGGGGACGAAAGGAGAAGGGGTGACGAGGCGATGAGCAACCTTGACGTGGACTAGTGGGTCAATCGACGACTATAATTTTCAGCCGCCCGCGAATCGTCGCGTCGCGGGGGGCAAAGCAGTATGATACCGGTTGTGTCCTTCGAGTCTTCAGGCCCTTTTGTCTGTCGTCTAAGCCACTGGGTAGGTAAATGAATGAGTTTCTTGGTCGATCTCTTGGACCAGCGGCACTTTTCAATTGGAGCGTTACCTGATACCATGGTAGATATCTACTTATTTCCAACTTCCAACCTAGCTTGAGCATGCTTTCCATGAAGTTAATATTACCCGGCACTCTCGTCAGAAACGATTGGCATGTGCTCTTTTAGTAGAGATCGAGCGGTTGAGCTCAACGGCATAGATCGTTTGATTGACCCTTGGTCCCTATGGTCCTACTACATGAGATTTCCATATGCAAAACAGCTGTAGCCCAGGCGACTATTGCTTAGCAGGATGGTTGATGGCTCAGACGGCTTGGAATTAGCACCTGATCTACAGCACGCTACTTGGGTAGGCAGTCTTCCGGATCCATTAGTCTACAATCGACCAACCACAAAGGCAAGGAGTGTCCCTGCCAAAGCGAATTGCTGGCCGTACTTGGTGGTAAATCTTCTCTATGGTAGCAGTGATGGGATGGTCCTGGGTGTAGATCGCGCACGGTCATGAAGACAGAAAATCTGGGCAAAACCACCTATCATGGAGTATAGCCAGTGACGCAAGCTGTTGTTAAGGCATTTTTGATATAGTAGGTCATGCTCAAACGCAAAAGGCACACACATGCGTACAAGCAGCACATGCCCTGTACATTGCGCGCGCGCACGCACAAGCAATGATGGAAAGCCATGGGATGTAGCGCATCTACCGATCAGAACCCGCCAACAGGCAGCCCAGAGCAGGAGGAGGAGCTGCTGGGCGATGCTAATGTAGATAATGTAGGTATTTAGCACCTAGCATTTCAAGTTGGATCCCCTTGCTGCGCTCAGGGATGGGGCACCGGGGGAGTGCTGCCGACTAGGATCATTGGAGCATGACTCTGGACTTTTTAAGAGTGTCTGAACACTAACCTTGCAGGTACGTACATGATCACGGACCCCTGAACGGAAGTCGACATCCCTCCAGAAGGGGCCTGTCGACTCCACTGCTGCATGGCCATATGCGGTGCCCACCCAGTCACCCAGCCAATTTGTCCATGTATGCAGGCTGGGTAGTACATTGAAATCCTATCTGCATGTGCTCTTCTGGACAGGTACCTCTGCCGCCGCCGGGGACTGGGACTGGGACTGGGACTGGGCTGAAAACGCAGTGTACCTGCTCTGTACTGTTGGGGGGTAATTGAAGGTAGTAGGTAGGAAATACAGACCGTCGCTCCTCCAAGATCCAGGCCGGACAAAGAGAGGAAGTGAGTGAGGGAGGAGCGACGAGGGTCCAGATGCGCGCCAGGCTCGCCCATCATCTTTTCCTACCTTAATGTAGCGTATCCCCTAGCCAAAGTGGTCCGGCGGCTTGACCTGGACTGGCATACCTTGCTCTGGCAGAACGAGCTTCTCCAGTCACTGCAAATGAAATAACATCCCCATGATCCCCAGTTTTCCTCTTCTATCATACCTACCTTGTTTGATTGCCTCCTTTCAGACACTCGCTGGTGGCTCTTGGGGAAATTTTTTTTCTTCTTCTTCTATTATCCTCTTTCCTCCTTCCTTCCCTAACCCGCCTTGTGCGCCACAGCCATTGTAGCAACCACCAACTGTGTGTTTGAGTGAGAGAGAGAGACATTCAATCGGCTTGCCCGCTAGCCTAGGACGTGATCTCGTCAACAGCGACCAGAAGCAAGCAACGCAACGCAACGACGCACGACCGCCCACACGCCGCAGTCTCAGATCCGCCATCGCAAGCTGGGGTCGGCCTGTTCCGCAGTCTAAGAAAAGAATCAAGGCAAGACATAGTTCTGCGGATCAATTAGAAGAGGGGGGACCCCATTTCCTCCGCTTGTCACACGTTTTTTTCCTGCCGACAGACGACACTTGTTTTCTATTCATTTTTCTCAAACGTTTTCTGCAAAAACAAGCGGGCGGAAGAGGCTATCGATTCGTCAATTGCTTGCGACAATAGTCGAGTAAAAGGGCCGGTGCCAATTGGCTTTCAGTACATACACCCGCCAAGCAACATACTTAACGCACGTCGACTATTATCGGATGGAGGGAGTCATTGCATGATTGGTGCTCCCCTTCTGACCACCACCCACCCCGCCAAAGCAACCAAACCAGGGAAGCCCGCGCGCCCGACCGGTCTCCGACCACCACCGACCTGTTCAACGATCCCAGGGAACATCAATCCTTCGGGACTCAAAGCCTCACCCGCGATACACATACGCAAATCAAAGTCACTTTTTGTGATCTTGTAGTCTGACTCAACCTTGTCATAAGCCACGTGGAGGACTTTTTGTGCCACCTCGCCAGGCTGCTCCGATTTTACGCCCGCCATCTTTTTTGATTGACGAAGGAGAGAAAAAGCTTCCCACCCCCAATGCGCCAGCAGCACCACCTTTGAGCACTTACGTCGCCCGCATTGAAAAGTTCCAGACTGTGAAACAGGTTGCAGGGCATGCAGAACAATTGTGACACAGCCACCCTAAAGAAAGCAAAAAAATCCCATCTGGGACAAAAAACGTCTTCTCCACTGCTACATGCCGACCAGTCGGGCCTGGAGCTGAACTTTAATTTCCATCCCATTGATTTGGTAGTATATACTTCTCTCAAGTGATTCGCATCGCATCGCCCTCTGCCACATGTTTGGTCGGTCGGCCTCGAAACAAAGCGGATTCACAGGTGCATCGGGTGGGAGAGAAAATCGAGGGAGGGATCAGATTGGTGGTAACCTGCGCGAACTTGGAATCCTCGGCAGTTTATCCTCAGAATCTCGATCATTGCGCAGCCCTTTTAAGAGGAACAAACCACGATCACCACAAACTCCAGTTCAGAACGACTGGGATAGCGGGTTCGATTATCAACCTTCGTTTCCCGAAAAGAGTGAGTTCTTCCTCTGGCACTCAACGACCCGCGACCGTGCGCACATGCGCTCAGAGACGAGTTGCCGGCACGACCTCATGATCGCCACTGCACAACACGCGCCTCTCTCTTTCTCGTTCTGGGGCGCCGAAGACTCGCATAATCTATGCCCATTCACCTTGTCTGGTAGTAATAATTGCTGACTTGAAACCTCGCTTTAGATCACTCCATCTCTGCTGGAACTTCTCGCTCATTTCCCCAGCGAGCTCCTTCACATCGTTCGGTTGCTTCGATCAAATCGTCTGCCTCTAGGGATACTGTGAGACAGACCAGCCCGCGTTCAGCTACTGCAATGTCGAGCATGATGAGCGCAGATCGCACTCGTAACCGGCGGGAGCGCACTTTCGTCGGTAGCGAATGCGCTGTCTGCGAGGAGCCGTTGGAGCACACGCTTCGAGGAGAGAGGATTTTGCAGTTTTCTTGCGGGCATGTTTCGCACGAGGCTTGTTTCTATGAATTCATTCGCGAGTTCGAGTCGCAATACTGCCCATCATGTAATGCGCCGTTACATCTGGACACCAGCCGAGGAGGCAATGTCCTAGATATCGGTAAGAGCAGATCATACGATACTGCCCAGATCATTACTGACGAGGTTTCCAACCCCACAGAAAAGATCACAAGCATGGTGCGATCCGCATCTACTAGCGAAAGAGAATCGCAACATACAACGCCCCCCTCAGGCCCTTGGGAGGAGCCAATTCCCCATCACAGAGGCCCGTCACAAAGCAATGGACGCGATAGTGGTACTCGAGGAAGTTTGAGGGACAGCCGCGAGGCGCCTTCGTCATATGGCGCACACTCTCGTCACGGCCGTAGCGATAGCGAAGCCACTGGAGTTGCATCCTCGGGAGGCTACCCTGAAACAACACAGAGCGGACCTGCCCGGCGCCACGATTATGATCTTCAAGCCATGGAGACAACGCCCACGAGCCCTCAGAGGATATCGCGTAACCCAATTCCTGCACCGACAGTCACAGTCCGCTCGGAATTCCCAACCATAAGCAAGTCACGACAGCAGCAGACCTTGACCTGTCTCATTACAGTTGAAGTGCCCGATAATAAGTGGAAACCAGATCCAGAGGACCTTGGCTCCGTTGTGCCCGCTCCACCCACGCGCGGTGAAGACGCCTACGCCCAACGGCCGCCTTCACCAGCAAAGAGCAACAAGCCTCGCTTCTATCCTTATGAGTCGCCCGAAGTCTTGCAAGAGATGACCGAGAACTTGCGCGACCGCGTGGACAACTGGCATGGGCTGGACTTCAACAGGTTCGGAAAGCTTCGTCTTTACGGTACCTTGCGGGTTGGCAAGGACAAGGTGTCCTGGCAAGAGCTTGAGTGCTTTCTCTTTGCCGAGATGCTCATCTGCGTCAAGGAGAAGAGAAACAATGCAGCGGCCCAGCAATTGGACGAGTACGGTGCTCCGCGAAAGGCCACGCGTTGCACTCTCAAGGGTTCCATTCTCATCAAGAAGCACCTCAATGACGTAGCAGAAACTGGCTCCATTGACGAAAATGTGCTGACCCTGAGCCTGTCTGTTTCAGAGCTCCCGTCTTTCCATCTGCGATTTGACAACCGCAACCAGCTGAAGCTTTGGCAACAGGCGCTCCGGGACCTCAATGCAACAGAGGGTTCGCCTGTCCGGGGCCCCGACTATGAGCGTGCTGAGACGTCCGAAACAGATGAGGACGACTGGGGCCGCCAAGGTGGACCTCGCCGGGTGTCTGCTGCTTCTTCTGGCTGGGGCGGACCAAAGTCCACAACCACGGCCCCTACCGAGTATACAACATTTGCGAAGAGCCCGTTGTTTTCGTCGGTACATGTGCCAATTGATGTCGTCGTGGTTGTTCCAATCTCGTCATCAATGCAAGGGGTCAAGATTAACCTTGTCAGAGACGCCCTGAAATTCATGGTTGGCAATTTGGGCGAGAGAGATCGCATGGGACTAGTCACGTTCGGCTCTGGTGGCGGCGGTGTCCCCATTGTCGGCATGACCACCAAGGCATGGCACGGTTGGAACAATGTTCTGGCTTCCATCAAGCCTGTTGGCCAAAAGAGCCACCGAGCTGACGTGGTGGAAGGCGCCAATGTTGCCATGGATCTGTTGATGCAACGCAAGCACAACAACCCTATTGCCTCCATCATGCTCATCAGCGATGCCTCAACATCCGATGCTGATAGCGTCGACTTTGTCGTTTCGAGAGCTGAGGCGGCCAAGATTACCATCCACTCCTTTGGCCTTGGTATGACCCACAAGCCCGACACCATGATCGAATTGTCAACCCGGACAAAGGCCTCTTACACCTATGTAAAGGACTGGATGATGCTGAGGGAGTGTCTTGGTGGTTGCCTCGGATCCATGCAGTCACTGTCCCACCAAAACGTCAAGCTCAAGCTCAGGCTTCCAGAAGGCTCGCCAGCCAAATTTTACAAAGTCAGCGGTGCGTTGCAAGTTACCAAGCGCGCCACAGGTCGGGATGCCGAGGCTTCTCTTGGTGATTTGCGATTTGGCGACAAGAGAGACATTTTGGTGCAACTGGTCATTGTACCTGATACGACATCCCAGGATCAGTTGCCACAAGACCCATGGGAAACGATCGTCTCTGGTCTTGAGGCCCTCGGTGGACCTATGGACTCTGATGACCAGAGGACCCTGTCCGTCGAAGAACTGCCCCTCATCCAAGCAGATCTTGTCTGGGGCGATATTCTGCGGGAGGGCACCATGATGCATCTTCCCAGGCCCTCTCTGCTTGCAATTACCATGCTGCCACCTGTGGCAAGTTCAAGGAAGTCATCCTGGCAAAACAACCCGCCTATTCCTCCTCACCAGAGCATTGTTCAGCGACGTATGGAGTTGCTCACATCGGATATGCTGACACGAGCATTGACGCTTGTATCAAGGGGTCAGCATGACCGAGCTCATACTCTTCTCAACGAAACACGTTCCATATTGAAGGGACTGGGCAAAGGTGGACTGCCGCCTGTCCCGCCTCCACCTGGCAAGGCGCCTAGCTTGGGCTTGGAACCCGAGTCCGCAACACCTGATCGTAAGCACACGCCGTCGCCGACTGCCTCAGCGAATGGGTCTGTAAACAATGGCGTTGCCTCTAGTCGTCCCAATGACGGCCTTGCATTGAGTTCCTCTGGTGGCATAGATCCCGGCACCGTGGCCGCTCTCGACGCCGAACTCGAGGCGAGCTTGGAATGGATCAGCCACCCAGCTGTCTTTGGACGTGACAGTCGCAAACAGGTTCTGCAAGCCATTGGCGTTATTAGCAGCCAGCGCGCGTACACTTTCCGCACACCCATTGAGAGCCTTTGGGCTTCAAGAGTAGGTGGTGTCAAGAAGCTGACCGACAAGAGCCGCGAGTGGAGAGAGGAAGCCTCGGGTGAAGGCATCATTGAAGAGCCATAAGCGCCGCCTTGGCATCCTCAGCGTACGATCATACCGCCATTCACATTTGTTGCGTCAGAGCTCGCCGCAATTTGCAATTTCTCTGATCAGCGTCATATACTTCATTTCATTCTACCAACATATCCATCGGCCGCATATAATAGTCGGATCATACCCTATTTCTTTTACACAGAGACACTGGCCCACCTCATGTGGGGTGATACTCTCTGGGATATTTCATGTTATTCATATCAATGATACCACTTATCGATTTGTTTGCCGTGGGCCGCAGCATAGCATTGCACCTGTTATTATCTACGGCTGCCTTGGCTGAGGCAGAAGTCTCCTTGTTTTCCTTATCTCTTATTCTTATTCTTCTTCATATTCTCTTCCTTTCTACAATCACGATTACGCATTTATCAGTTCCGACCTCTTGGGAAAAGGCAGGAAGGCCGTGAGCTCGGACAACGACAAAAGGGAGTGGGGACACTATCGATTCATTTGATCGACCTAGTGGAAGGAATTTGGAGTTGATTTGGGGTTGTTTGTACAATGTGATGATGGAAGCTCTCTGGTATATAGAGAAAGATGGGATGCACGACGCCTGGAGTCAAATAAAGCTCAGTCGCCTATTGAACATATTACCTCGGCCTGTGATTTTGCCATTAGTGTTTTCCAGGAGATCTTGTGATTGCCACGTACGAGAAGTAAAATGCACCTGTTTGAGGTTGACAAAACGGAAAGCTAAAGCGCATGGAGTGGACGGGGGCAGAGTATGCCGATGGTCCACAGGGACGACTCCGCATGCGAAGGTCGGTAGTAAGATACGGGAGCAGCGAAGCATCGAACGCTGCCGAGTTGGAGTCGTCTCTTTCCCCGCATTCTGACGCACATGTCATTTAAGGCGGGATGGATGGAAAGAGACGGGGTAATTATTTGCTTAATTCAAGTGACTTTGTATCACAGTTGCTGTTTCTCTATACAAAATTTACGACATTGAATAATGATTGCAAGTTCAATCCACAAATTCACAGTGACTGCTAGACCTACACCACTATCTGTGAAGCTTTCGATCCGGTTACATAGTAGCAGGGCAATATCAGTACCACGCAGCTGGACCTGGGCTTCACGTACGGCTTATACTCGCCCTGGAGCAAACCTGCAGCTTCGGACTCAAACCACAGCCTCTGCATCTCTACGAAATCCATCACTCGGCATCCCAACACGCTCACCGGTGCGCAGCACAGCAGCGGCAGTCAAAGCAGACATGACCAAGGACAAGTACACCGAATTCACCCCGGAACACTACCCGCCGTTCCCGGATGGTCTACCCACGGTGGAACTCGAGACCATCTCGCTCAGCAGACTCCTCGAGAGCGCTCCGGAGGAGCAGAGCCGCATGTTTGAGGCGTGCAAGGGTAGGGGCTTCTTCTACCTCGACCTCCGAGGCTCCAAGGCAGGGCGGATTCTGCTCGAGGGCGCTGAGCGAATTGCCCGCGTCGGCGAGGAGACGTTTGACTTGCCTGTGGACGAGAAGATGAAGTATGCCCAGGGCATCAAGGCGAGGACACTATTTGGCTACAAGTGTGAGTGGAGAAAGCGCTTCTCGGATTCTGCTTTTCACATTTCTGCTGTCTCGGCTGCAGTCAAGTTGAGAAATCATATTACAGACTGAGGCTATACATGATATATGGAAAGACTAGGGGAGATGAGAACTGTACCAGCTGACAAGTACCTGGCGTTCTGGCCAAGAACAGGCGTCGGAGCAACCGTGACGGACAAGGCCGGCACCAAGGACACGGCCGAGTTCTTCAATGTAGCCAAGAACGACATGATTGTCGCCGACGATGCCATGCGGTATCCATGGCCGGCACCCGTGCTCGAAGCCAAGCCGCTGTTTCGCGAGTATATGCAGACGGCGCACGCCGTCGGCATGACGATCCTGGGCGCCCTGGCCGAGAAGCTCGGCGTCGACGCCGCCGCCATCACCAGCCAGCATCGCATCGAGGAGCTTGCGGGCGACCACGTCCGGATCACGCGGGGCCCGCCGCGGGAGACGGAGGATATGCCCGAGATTCAGACGCCTTCGCATACGGACTTTGGAACGTAAGTTCCTGGCTCTCTCTACTCACATTTGGGTTCTTCCAAAGAGAAGATGAGTATTTGTGCTTTTAAGACTATAAGCTGAAATGTTGTGGAAATATCAGTATTACGATATTGATGAACTGGCTCGGTGGTCTGCAAGTATGGTCCGAGTCGGCACGCAAAGCTCAGCTCAACAATGGCCAACCCGACTCACCGGGAGAATGGCTATGGGTAAAGCCCCAGAAGGGCTGTGCCATTATCAATCTGGGTAGGTGATACTAATAATATGCTCTCTCTCTTTCCACTTTGATAAGGCATGGGCAAAATGCTGACCACACTCTCTCTGACAGGTGATGCCGCAGTCAAGTTCACCAACGGAGTCCTGTGCTCGGGCCGCCACCGCGTCATCCCATCGCCGGGTACGCAGGGCAAGTGGCCGCGGTATAGCATCGTGTACTTTGTCCGGCCTGAAGATAAGTGTATACTGAAACAGTTGAGAGGCCCGGGCATTCCCGACGGACCCGAAGAAGAAGGGCTGACGGCGGCGGACTGGATTTATAGACAGGCGCAGGGACTGGGAACCAAGTTTGACAAGTGAAAACAGCAACGGACGGCCCCCATTAAGTTTCACTGTTTGGGGAGTCACATGAAGTGATGAACGAGCCACTATCTTGATAAACGGTGGCATGCATCAATGATGGGACGCTTTTGTCAAAGATTAATATTTGTTGCTTGCCAAAAAGATGCTTTGTGGCTGTTTCTCTCTCTCTCTCTCTTTTAATCCATGACAAGAGACTGCCTTAGAAGGTATCGACAAGTGACTCCAAGCATACAACACACACGGGCTTCAAAAATTGTCACAACCGGGGTGTCACAATGTGTAATGGACAGCTTCTTCTTCTTCTCTCCCTCCCACCTGCTTCTTTAGAGAAAGGTATGTTGAGCCTGCCTTCTTGTGCTAATATCTTAATAGTCTCCCGCTTTACTTTCAGAACATCGACAACACCAGTATGAGGCCGTCAAGGAATCATCGTGTGCTCTCTGAGCTGTAATATATGTTCATCGAATAAATAGATAGGACTTTGGAATGATTGATGTGTCTACCTTTAAATATTGCTCGTCTACTCCTGCCTCCCGTCTTGTTTCACTGTTGCTGTTCATGTAAAGTTTTCGTATGAGATGCTGGTTTTACTGGTGTTTTGTATTCATCTCGACTGAATGGCGAGTAGTAGCATCTAGTTCGAATGGCCCAAGTACAGCCGGTAAAAGGATGCCTAGAAAGTCTGGACACAACGCAGTTGCTGGCCGGGTACCTGATAATACATATATTTTGTACAAGTCCACTTTTTGTGATATTCTACAGCTTCTACCAGAGCTTGGTGTCTTCCTTCTTCTCCGTCTTCTGCTTCTTGGCCTTGACGAGCTTGCTCGGCGGCACTCTGAAGAAGAGCGAGGGCGACTCGCCGGGCTTGAGCAGGTGGCTCAGGTAACCCCGGTGCGCCGGGTCTCGGTAGTACTCAACGTCCCAACGGCTCGTCGGGTCGGGCAGGCGGTAGAAGAAGCCCTTTTGCCGCACCTGCTCCAGCACGGGGCCGACGTTCTCGGAGCCCACGGGCAGGGGCAGATCCGTGTTGACGCTCTTGCCCTCGACCAGCCTCTTGATGGACTGCCTTGTGTAGTAGCGGGTCACGACCTTGCCGCCGGCCTTTTCAATGGCCTCGATGGCGGCGGCCGAGACGCGCGACACCATGACGTCGATGGGCTGCTTCAGGGTGGTTGCGCCGCGGGCGAGGATCTTGACGCCGTCCTTGATGCTACCGACTAGATTTGACTGGATAATCTCCTTTGGCGTGATCTGTTTCGTGGGGTCGATTCGGCCCTGGTCTATCCATTCTTGAAGCTTGTCGAGGTTGACTTCTGACATGACGGGGGCGCGACTGAGAGGGTCCATGTTAGCATTGGTCTACTACGAAAAGACCTCTTTCCGTAAGAACTTGGTGTTCTAGCGGGGGAGGAAAACAGGCTATGTTTCCAGCGAGCGCAGAAGAAAAGACATACAGGTTCTCAAAACCCATGCGACCTCTAGAGTAGATCAAGGGCGTCTGACCACCCTGGAACCACGGATTGACCTTGCCATGCTGCTTCTGACCCTTGTGACCTCTTCCGGACGTCTTGCCCTTGCCCGACGAGGGACCTCGACCGACACGGACGCGCTTCTGGTATGCGCCGCGGTTGTCCCTGAGATCGGCGAGGATGGAGGCGTGACGGGTCTGCTGCACCGAGAGGGCGGCGAAGGCGCCAATGAGGGATTGCGACTGCGACTTTGGGGTCTCGAGGGCCGCGCGACAGCACTGCGCCGTGAAGCGTGTCGGTATCCTGGGAGGCATCTTGGGGCTGTGTGACTGTGAATTGTATGTGTTTGGAGTCAATTGCAGCTCCTACAACCACAGAGGCGTTCTGGTCGGTCCCCAGAGCTGTCGTACCAAGATGTTGAACCGAGACTCGTTCTCGATAAATTTTTGTGGCCCGTGCTTGGGTGCTGGTCTGTGCTGCCTCCAGCTCTGAGTGAGTGTCCCAAACAGTTGGATTAGTTTATATACTAATACTACTAAGCTCACTATTCCATTGGCTGCAACTAACAGTATTGACTCTTTTTTTGGAATACCCCGACTTGTAACAATATAATTCATCAACGCACCTTTGTCCAGGCTCGCCCAGTGTCTTGATTTGAACAATGATTGTACATGGACTAATCACATATCAAGTACAACCCTCCCCTTTGCTAGACTCCACTCAACTACGTTCTCGCATTGTTATTATAACACATTTTCATCGTGACTGTTGCATACTTTGATACTCCATTTTTCGTGGATTATTGACTGATTCGAATAGTTACTCTGCAAGTACACCTGCTCACCAATCATGGTCCTCTCCATGGCGGCTTTTTAACAACCTTTTCTTCCTTGGCTGGGACCTTTCTCTGCCCTCTTTCGGGACTTGTTGTCTTGGGTGAAAGCAAGCGACCACTGTTTTCATCCATTTTAGCCAAACATCGTCTACCTTCTGGATATGTCCCTCGAACTGATTCGGGAACATATAAGCCTAGATACAGTTTCATCATGATGATGGATGCAAACTTGGTCTCGAGCTTTTGCTCAGCGACAAGCTTTACTCCGTGCTCCACTAGTTCTTTGGGAAGATCGTCTGTAAAGGCACCAGGCCCGCTCTTGACGAGACAACCGCATTTCGTGGCCCTCTTCAAGCTGCCATGGCGAAACGTGATTCTGGCTGCGCGGCCATTTGCTCTTGGAAAATATGAGCCTTGACAGCCCGTGTGACTATTCCCAATCATGACTTGGGGCAAGCCATCTTTAGGGTCGTGATCGTACCCGCGATCAAAGATGCCGTCTCTTACCTCGGCATCGTCTTCTTTGGAAAGCACTTTGGATGCTCGAATACCATCCCGCTCCGGGTTGGGCCCCGCAAATGACATGTTCAGATCTAGTAACGGAAATTTATCCTTTTTTTTCTTTCTCCGAATGGAGAAATCCAAAGTTCCATTCTGGCATACCCTGGCAGAATTTATACTGGTCCAGTCAAAGCATGTCTTTTGTGCTCATGAGGCTGATCAAACCCAATCATACAAGGGCCAGTGATCCCCCCGGACAAAGTCAACGGGGCTTTGGCAAGATCCAGGCCTCGGACAAAGAACACATCACGAGGTCTCGAACAGTGCAACAAAGATTGAACACTCAATGTTATAGAACATCATAAAGCGTAACTACACTATGCAGCTTATTGATTGAGGACAAGAGAATTGTTACTCGGAATAAAGCCAGTTTGGGTAGGCCAATGATTATAAAATCATGGGGCACCCTGACAAGTATGATGAACAACAAGAACAATACAACACTAAAGAAAGAAGGAGGAAAGAAAAACTCAAAAAAAGTAAATACTAGGAAAATAGCATTATGGCCAACGTACTCGTACCTGCCAAAGAATGGATCCACCCGGCTCTGAGAGAGCCGTGTCCGACAGCAACCGAGGAGCAGTCGGCACTAGAGTATGCTACGCCATTGATGATCAAGTATGCCTACGAAAAGTACCGATACAACCTCACTCCCCGCGAGGTGTACGAGATTCTGTACGAGGGTTGCTGGGAGGGTGTTGACGACTTTGTCGAGTACATGCAACAAGACATGAGCCCAACTCCCGAGGGTCTGCGCGTGTATACATTTGAAGAGGTAGACGCCATGGATGCAGCCCTGCGCAAGGGAGAGTGTGCTGAAGAAGAAATTATTGAGGATTTCGATGATGAATCGGAAGACGACGAGGAGGAGCAGGTTCGTAACATCCGCGATGTGCTCGAAGATGGTGGAGAGGATACCCAATTCTTTTTCCGCATGTTGGAGCGCGACGAGGAAGATAATGAGACTGAAGAGGACTTGATGCCACTCGATCCACTGCCGCTCTATGAGAGCCAATGTGGAGACGATGAAGCCATCCTTGAATCAGACATGCCTCCTTCCTTTTCGCCTGGGCCCGCTCCTCCCGAGTATACCGCCCAAGCCTTGGTATTGTCTTGTCACGATCAAGTAGTCGAGAATGAAGAAGACTTAGTGGCTACCATCGTTGAGGATTATTACTCCGAGGTTGACACGGAAGTCGAGGTCGACGAGAGCGTCAAAAGTGCCCAGGAGCCTATTCAGAGCAGTGCCATTTCGCAGTTCTGGCCATCGCCTCTTGGTACTGCTGGGTGGACGCAAGACAAGATCTCGAATTCCCGACGTGTATTTACATCGACTGCAGTCAAGGTCGTGCCGGCCTTGGTGATTATGGGAACTCTGCTTTGGAGAGATCTGCAGGGAAAATCATGAACCGATCGTTGGACGTTGATGGCTGAGGGATTATCGATTATCGATTTTGTTTTCCTTGTTTACACGTAGGCTTTTCATAGCCATCAAAGCATTGTCCTTTATTATAAGTCATTATTTGAATTGTAAATCACTTAGTGATCCTTGTATAGTGTTCAGTAATGTGGTTACGGGCAAAGTTCATCCCGAGCTTGTCAGGGACAAATTCAACAGGAAATGCACTGCCAGAGTCTTCATTTTTGCCGCTGATCTACACTGATCTGGATTGTCTTGTCATTCAGGCCCGAGTAACATGGTGCATATTCACTTCATAATAGTAAAGGCCTGGTATTGTTGACCACATGATCAGCAACGATAAAATGGACGCATCTCAAAATATTTTCGACCTCGGGTTTCCAATGAGCTATTGAGTCTGAGTGACCAGAACTGCTTTGCCGAAAGCCAGCGGATTCTGGGGCCCCGTTCCTTTAGGAGAATACGGGTTCCACAATCATGGGCCAAGGCTCTCGTGTGTCCCTGGTCGGCACCGAAATAGAGCACCTTTGAGAAAGGGTGCTTACTGGGAAGGAGAGCCCGATAGTTTCAGAAATCTCACAACGTCCCACATCACAGTTGAGTAGACAGCAATATCCGCTTTGGACCGCATGCATTGGTTGAAAACAACTTGGAGATCGTCATGAACCTCTGGTGTACCCTCGGTTGTGGGCTGTCAGATGCCGTTGACCCGGGCGAGACTTATGACCAATGTCGTCTGCCGCAAAAAGAAAATCTACTACGCCAAAAGAAATCACTTCTTCTCTTTCTCCTGCCTCCCTTTGGCTATATAATTTGTTACTGACATTGAGAGGATCACAAAGACAGAAGAATAAAAGAAGCCTTGGGCTGGATCATATGACCCACCTTGAAACAAGCCTAACCTAAAGTTTTCCACTGTATCGGTCGGCTGGTCCCGAGGTGACATCGCTGATCGTATACTCGTTCGGGGCAGTCAGGTACCCGTTTCCCGCAGGACAGTTCAGCGTACTGTCAAGTCTATAGCAGGGATCCTCGCTTACAATACGAGCTTCCAGCGAACTGCTAAATCAAGATTGATTCTGATTGAAAAGGAAGCAAATCATCAATGATCGGGATCTCAAAGCCCCATTGAGCTAGAGCTAGCGGCTAATTTCTGCCTGCTCAAGTCCTCTGGCCTTTAGGTAGATGCCTCTCTAGTGTGCGGCACAGCTGCTGGGAGCTTGATCCAAAACAGGCCTTTGTCGTCGTCCCATTCGTCTGTCCGGGCTGTAGACCGACCCTCTAATTACGGCCCGTTTCTTTTTGCATCCTTTCGGACCCTTTGTAGGTTAGATACATGTCCACTATGGGTAAGATTTTGTTCCGTGTACCTGATCTAATTATAAGTGTAAAAACAAAAATGCTAAAGAGAATTAAACTAGTCTTTCCCCCCATGTCTTGTCGTCTCCCTTTCTGTAGCCAACTCTTCCCTTAAAACAACGTCGTGCCAAGCACCAACCATATTGTAGCCTTCAATTGTTTACTCTTCGAACCATTCACTCATTCATCAAAAGTCAACTATCGTCAATCGCTCTTCTTTCCTCGATACATTTTTACTTTCACCTAAAACAAACAAAGCAAGCCATTGACAAGATGAAGTCTATTTTTTGCCTCTTGCCTCTCGCTGTCGCCGTACTTGCCTCCTCCGGGGCCGAGGAAACAGCTGCCGAAGATCCCATCAAGGGCACCGACACCGTTCATGGCTGCTACTCTTCCGTCGGCGAACTGACGTTCAACAGCACCAATGCTTTCAACGGCCAAGGCCTCTGCAGTACGTATTGCAGAGGTGGTGGCTTCGCCGTCGCCGCCTCCCAAAGCTCGGATTGCTACTGCGGTGACAAGTACCCGCCAGAGAGCACATTGGTCGACGATTCCGAGTGCAACGAGCCTTGCCCGGGTTTTAGCGTCGATGCTTGCGGCGGTGCTGATACCTACACGGTCTACAACACTGGTGAAAAGGTCAATGTCGATTCTTCATCTGATGTAAGTTTTTATCACAATATACTACTTTGTTCGCTTACATACACACCTGAACTTTGCTCACATGTCATGACTAGGACTCCACGTCGTCTTCGGCATCAGCATCTGGCAGCACTACCATCAATACTGCCGCCTCTACTGCCGTCTCAACTGGCACCTCGGCGGCCGCAACGACGACAGGCTCGGCCTCAAACGGTACGGCCACCACTGGTACCACTACCTCGACCTCTGCCACTACTGTCATCACAAACGCCGCTGTTGCTCAGCTTCCCGTTCTCGGCCTCAACTTGGCCGTCTTGGGTCTCGGCGCTGCCGCTCTTGTATTGTAAACTATGGCTTTTCAGCAACGCTTGTAATCTAGCTTGGGAGCACATCTTCCCCAAAAGACTTTGCATAAAAGACTTCGTACATTGTGTACCGCATATGCACATTACACATATCATCATATGAGTCAAATAGCATTCCCAAGGATTTTTTGTGCAATAAATGTACGTAATCGAGCTTAAGTATAATGATATCTTCCATTTCCGAGAGTCACGCAGGGGCTCTTGTTTCTGGACAAAAAGACTTGAAATCTTAATTTACTCTGAATATACATGCTCTTGTCGACTCCTTGTCAACGACAAGCATATGTTAGGATTTCTCATAACGCTATATACCTGTATATACAATGTTGATGCTGTGGCATTATGTTGCAATAATGCATTTTTAATAATACAGGACTTCGTGGTCCAGTGGACTTGGAATACCAAGTCGTCTTCCATTAGACAATTGCACGATCGCCAGCTATAGCTTCCCATTCTCTCTGTAGCACCAATGATTTCTTCTTTTCCCAAGCTCCTACACTTTTCGAATCCTGACTAGGCGCCCTCAAACCCTCCAGCCGTGCCATCTCTCGTGCAGCATTATTGACAGCGGAAACGGCTGCTTTTCGAGTCCAGATATACTTTTCCGGATCCGAATCGTCGAGCAAAGACGAGTACAGCAAGGCTGCCTCGGGCGCGTCTAGCGTCTCGGCAGAGTACTTGAATATATCCTTGGCCCTTTGCGGGTTCTTGAGGCGCAGGTAGACCTTGCCCATCTCGACGGCGCAGGCACCTTGCCACTCCCACGCCCCGGGTTCCTCGCCGCCCAGCGACGCTGCCAGACGGAACCACTCGAGCGCCTTCTTGTCCGTCTCGGGCGTTGACTTGGCCATCAGGATCATCCCTTGCAGCGTGCAGGCATTTGGATCGTCTTTGCGCCGGACCAATGCCGCAAACTTTTCCTCAGTCTCTCTGAATTGTGGCTGTCCCAGCAAATTTCTCATCAAGGCCAACCGCGTCATGGTCAAGATGCTCGGCGTGTAGTTTAGTGAGACCAGTGTCGTGTAAATGTGCAAGGCAATTGGAAAGGCAGGACCTGGAGACCCGGCGATTACCATGGCTGCCATGTAGTGGAGCGTTTCATAGGACAGTGAGTGAGGAGGGTCCCTCAGAGTGTTGCGCCAGCCCGGCCTGTCGGCAATGGCCAGGTCGACATAGGTATGAGCGGACCTGAAGCAGTCTTCTGGGTCCAGGCCCGAGACGAGAGGCGGCCGTGCCCTCTCTTTCCAGAATGCCAATTGGGGGACGTCCGTCTGTGAGAAGCGTACTTTGGCGAAGGAGCCGCCAGCCTTGATCCTGGGTCCTGCGTCGCAGCGTCTGGTCGTAGAGAAAGGTGAAATCGAGGTATACTGATGCACACTTGCTGACTCCCAGATGTTCAACTTTCCCCGGCATGAAGAAGGTCGCAGACACCTCGAGTGCCTCCTTGCTAGGCTCGTGAACATGATGCTGCCTCTGCCCCTATGTAGGGATTGTTTCGCTCCCAAACGCCCGATTGTTCACGAGCTGTCTCTTTTTGCTGTATATTGATCCACTGCCAAAGCGAATTTTTAGCATCAACTTGAAATCCTCGTCGTTGTGATCATGTTCATGTTGTCCTTCTGGAGGATAGTGAGTGTTGCAGAAGTAGAAGTGTATGCAAGTAACCCGTATTATGGGACTTCAAGGTAGAGGACCGTCTTATCTTATCGGCCCGCTCCGCCCCAGAAAAAAAGTTGGGAGGAACGAACAAGCAGAAGATGGCCGACACAATTGTGGGCAACTTTTGACGACCAACCAGTTCTTTCGCCATTGTCCTCGACTTTTTCCAACCAGCGCGGCCTCTGAACGTTGCGCAATCATTTAATTGCCCGGTCCTGTCACCATGGCGCCTCTCACTAGAAGAAGAAAGGCGGCTCTGGACAGCCCTCAGCAGCCTTCAAGTGCCCCACCATCGTCGGCGGCATCGAAATCCAAGCGCAAGTCAATCTCAGAAGAGGCAGAGGTCTCGGCCGACGAACAAAATACCGACACGGTTACGCCAAAGCGCCAGAAGCTTGCCGTCCGCACCACAAAGGATCAGACAAAGACGCCCACCAACCAAGAGCCACATTCGACGGTCAAGTCGAAGCGCAGCCGCGACGCTCTGGTGGCCGACTCGGACGACAGCGACGATGCCGAGCCATTAAACACCCCATACCAGCTCTCAAAGCAGCTCGAGGAGGACGCCAATCAGCAATTGAATCAGGAGCTCAAGGCTGCGCAGTCTCAACAATCGAAAGCTGCTGCCGCGCCCGCGAAGAGCAATCGCATTGTCTTTGGCGACGACGATGATGTGGAGCAATATGTAGCCGCAGCTGCACAAAAGGCCGAGAAGGCCAAGGATGCCGAAGAGGAGGCAGAGGAAGAGGATAGCGACGATGAGGCACCCGAAGCCGTGACGGCTTCCGCAGCAGCGCAGGAGTCGAAGAAATTGGCACAGGCTCAGACAGACGCAGCAGAACAGTAAGCCACGGATCTTTGTAACTAGGTGCTAGTTTATCACCTACTAACAACATGACGCAGACAAGCTGCAAAGCAAAAGAGAAAGCGCCAAGACAGAGACAATGCTCTTAAACAACAAGCCCAGAAGCGGAAACGGGCAAGCAAACCAAGTCGCGACACAGCAGATGGCGACGACGAGGACAAGGTGACAACCGGCCGTAAGAGAGCCGAGAAGTTCAACCTGCCAAACGAGCTGCCCGCAGAATTCTTGACGGACTCGGAAGACGAAGAGGAAGACGAGCGGGATCTGAGGGTGGTACGAAAGCCCACAAAGATCAAGTTTGACGACGCAATGAACGCGCTTTCCAAGGAGGGCAGAGCGCCAAAGGACGAAATTGTAGGCTCCACGGCATACAGGGTCATGATGGATGAGGCCGATCAGACGCTCGCCCCAAGAGCAAACCAAAACTCCAAGAGCGTAAAGGAAATGCTGTTGCATCGTAGAAGAGTTGGTGTAGCACCAACCAAGGCCAAGGGATTCTTCAAGCGCAGGTAATAACAACATAATCCAGATACAAAAGAGATAATATTTTTTCCAATTACTCACGAGACCAACATGTGCCTACCGTGGCCAATGCATGTCGTCTATCAAGAATGTGGAAACCTTGGAAAGAAACTCGTCTGTCTATCATATAGCCATATTCAGATGACACAAATCTAGCGTTCTGTAGTAGAAGCCAGACTAGTCCGGGCTTCACTCAAAAATATCACGTTTCAGCTTTCCGATATTAAGTCCATCATGATGGTCTCTGCTGGCATGTGAGTACTTTTCGCCAGCGATCTGACCTGCGGGTACATCACTTCTGAGGCTGAAGCAAGCTGGCTACCCACGCGAGAATGTGATGAGCTTGTCCAAACTTTCGTTTCCACTCCCTTTTTTGTTCTCTGCCTTGACTGTGGAGAACGGCAGGGAAAGATTCAGTTCCTGGCCTATTCAAACAACGAAACACTGTCCTCAATAATAGCACAAACCAAAATGCCTTTGGCTGTGTCAAATACTATATAGAATATCAATGTCGTCTAGAGAAGAGCAATCTGTGATACTTTCTTTTTTGTGTGATAAGAAGCCAAGATACTCGGCTCATCCTGACTGTATACAAACATGTAATGAGACATTCTATGTAATGAGGGGGTTTTTCGCCAAAAATCAATCTGTTGCAAGCAAAATGTGTAGGAGAGGAGAGGATTTGCTGCAATGAGTATACCTATACTCCTAACCCCCTTTGCCTTGCACCAGCTTACCGCGTTTCTCGAAGAGGAGGGGGTGGGGGAGAGGAACTGGCATGCAGGTACCAGTGCGTCGCCCGCATCCACAGACACCAACATGTGCCTGATCCGATCGCCTCTGGTGGTGTTAATATTGCAGTGAAACGGATAACAAGGTTTATGAATCGCCCGCCTGCGCGGCCAACTAAGCGGCAACCCAACTTTCACTGCAATTTTAATTCCAGCAGAGGCGATCAGCATTGACTCAAGTCGTACGAGGCACAAGAGCAAGCCATGATGGTAGGTTTGAAAATCATATTCTCTTCGTAAGAATAGTCCTAGACTCATAAGATAACTGTAAAATGAAGAGAGGTAAATGAAAAACTAAATGAAAAACTGATAAGATCAACATGTCCAAAATCTGCGACTTGCCGCCATGGCGCCAGCCCATTTATGCAACATTGTTAACCTGACGATGAGCATGGTCATATGCGACCTCGCCCGTTGAATTGATGAGCTACCAATGACTTAGCTCACAATGTCTAATGGGTTTTCAGATAGCACCACCACCGGGTGGCCTGCAATCAGGCGACCGCCCGAGCCAGTCTGGTTCCCCTCGAGGGCATTCTGCATCTGAGACAGTCTTGCGGCTTCGCGTCCACGTTCAAGCATTTCATGTTGGTACTGACCCAGAACATCCTTGATATTCTCAAAGTCAAGTTTCTCCATTTTGGTGATCGCTTTAGAGAGCATGATGGCATCCCTCATGGCGTGGTAGCCACCTTCTCCACGGACTGCATCCAAAGTATTAGTATTGATTATGTATGCTCGCAGACACAACGAAGCTGACTCACAGGCCGTCATTGAATGCGCGGCATCACCCAGCAGAGTGACGCGGCCGATTGGCATTGTTGGCATGACCAGAGTGGAAAAGCGGATACCAGGCGACTTCATGTGCTCAGGGGCAGTCTTATCCATCAAGACTCTAAACTGCGGGATCAAAGTAGCCGCTTTCTGAACCATGACGTCGTACAGCTGCTTCTTGGTGGCAGAATGGACCCAGAAATCGTCTGCGCGGGCGGCCTCGTCCTTCCACAGCATGTGATGGTAGAAGCGGCCAGACTTGCCGTCGGGCGCAATCTCGTCGAGGGCGGCAAAGTACCACGCGCGGTTGCCTTCCGCGTCCTTGAAGTCGACGCCCCAGATCGAGTGGCCGAGCTCCAGCGCGGTTCTCATATCGTCGCCACTGAGCACAATGTTGTCTGCGGTTACCAGGGCTGCTGGCTCCCAGCGCAGCAGATCGTTCTGCTTGCCGAGGAGCTGCTGTCTCACTGTGAGTGTGTCCAAGTTAGCTTCTTTCGACAACATACAAATGATACACTAGGATGTTACTTTACCAATGCTGCGAGATCCGTCGGCGCCCACGAGAATGGAACCAGTCGCAGACGTGCCGTCTTGGAACTGAACCGTCACAGAGTCTTTTTTTTCCTCGAGCGTTTTGGCCTTCTTGTCGTACTGCACGGGGATATTGGTTGAAAGCCACTCTCGTAGGCGGCGCCGATTTGCTCGTATGATCTCACCGTTGCCCTCATCACGCACGCCCAGCTTCCTGGAAGCATCTTGGGGATAGAAGGCGAACTCGGGGACCAGATTCAACGGCAAGATGTTGCTTGTGACTTCGACTGGAGGAAGATCATTAGGCAGGAGACCTTTGAGCTCGTCCAGCATACTGATTTTGTCTGAGCTTGTGCCAAGGCGGTATTGTTGTGGGAGATAAGCTTACGAGTGGATTGCGATGGACCATCCTTGCAATCTGTCGTGGTCGTTTTCGTCTCGTTCGAAAATCTCATAAGAGATTCCCTGTTTGCGCAGCAGCTGAGCCAGCAGAAGTCCGCCGATGCCTGCGCCGACAATGAGGACATGTGGTGGTGGAGACATGATTGGTTAGATGCTGAAAGTCTTGTATGCGATGGTGTCTAGATTATTTGTGGCAAGTTTGAGGATAAGGAAAATGAAAGCAAGCACTTGCGTGCCATTCGTGAGCCTTTATAGACAGTCGTGGTCCCTTTCACGGTCCATCAAGTTGTCCAAAGGTCCCATCGCTGGAAGCGGACATAATGAAAAATCCAAATCAACTGATCTCCGAAAATACGCATGAGAAATAAGACGGAATGAGATTGCAACGACACCGTTCTTCGCGCCCGCACTATCATGGGAAATCCGCCAAGCCTATACACATTCTGTCTATACTAGAGAAGAGCTATAGGCAGGTCACAGAGCTGCTGTTGGTCATTACTCAGCACCGCAAGTTTATAGTTGGAAATCAAATCTAATGACATGTATCTATTGGGGCACAAATGGACTTTAGAAAAGTCCGAATATAATGAATGCAGTTTGCCCTTGTCCGATCCAAATTCCCATACTATTATCTGCTAGTGGGTACCCCCAACTGTTTTCAATATATACGAAGTACCTATTTAGGCGGCCAAATCACGGTAAGGGACAAGTACTCCAAGGCAAATCGATGACACGCAAAACAGAGCTGCCTGCCAAAGTGGTAGCTTTGACGGTGGGGCTATGACGGTCTTGAGAACACGGGGCGCGGAGGCAAGATTAGTGCCGAGTCGCGAGGACCGGTACGGAGCTATATGAGGCCGTTGAGACTGTTCAGGTGCCGAATGTGGGACTAATAATCCCGGTGAGAGTCTATAGTATACGTACCTATTCCACTCCGCAATTCAATTTCGAAGTCCCGTCTATTATTCCGTCAAATGCGCTCAATTTCACAGCCATGCCCTCGCTTCGTTGGGCCCAAATGCATTCATGCCATTCGCAGGCTCTATTATTCCCCAAGCTATCTTCTATTGCCAGACGGCAGTGGCGAGCGATTGAGAAAAACCCAAAGACATTCGTACCGCTCTGTCCTGCAGAGGGCGTTATATTATATCTAGCAATACAGAAGCCTGCTTCATACGATTCATTGTCATAGGTTCGGCGGGCGATAAAGGCCGGATTCTGTACAATTTAGGAGGCATACAATATGGAACAGACTGACATGACCCTTGGGTCCCTGCGGTACTTTCAATATAAACAATATCACCTGCAGCGAAAGTAGCAGTGGCACAGAATTTTTCAATCTTCTTCGCCGCGTTAATTATTGTCATTACAATTGCAAATATAGCTGTGAAGAGGATGACCTACCCAATCCTCTGAAATATATTTTCTTCTAAAAAAAAAAAAGTACAAGACTAGGATGACGAGCGTGGGTAGGACGGTGGATAAAGCCATAACTATCCCTTCTCCAACTCGTTTAGTGTTCTTGGGAGCGTAGTAGCGGATCTTTCCATTGAGTTAGGTATCTTTTCTTCGAGGACTGCTATTATAGTGACGAGGACACGGCAGCATGCGTGGACGAGGTCCATGTATAAAGAGAAAAGAAAAGAGAAGAAAAAGCGCGGGGCATATTTTTTTTTTTTTTGGCAGAGAAGCAGCGTTATAGCCTTTGCGGGGGGATAAATTGCAGTGAAAAGAGAGCACAAGGCAGAATTTTCCGATGGCTGTCAGCCTGTGTGATGCGTGAAGCCCGGGGTGGCCACGGCGCCAGCTTACAGCCATGCCATGCATACATGGGTAAATAGCCCTCCCTACGGGAAAACCTAAATAATGCATCCATCTTTCCACCACTACATTCACCACCAACGGTGCCATATCACTGTGCTTGTTGTTGTTGTTGTTTGGGGGGGGGGGGGGGGGGGGGAGAGATGAAGAAGAACGAGTCGGATTTTTAGAGAGCAGCAGCGTCACAGCCGAAGCTGGAAGCCTCTGCGGGGAGTTCTATAATAACAAAAATAAATTGATCATTACGACCTTGAAAGATACAAATCTAGTAGAAGAAAGGTAGAGACTACCATGTAGGCAGCTAGAGCCTCTCTCCCACACAGACTCTTAAGCATTATTGATGCAATACCCGTGTAAATATTGTTCACTCTTCGGTCGGTGCCGGTGCCGGTGCCGGTGCCTACTTGGAATGTATGGAAGGGTCTCGAAGATCTCATTCTTGCACTCACCAGCTGCAGTCTTTCTTGACATGAATCCCCCAAGATTGCTGCCAACTTCAATCCTTATGCTTGTTTTTTTTTTTTCCTTCTCCTTTTTGTAGAAACGATTTCGGCAAGTATTCAGCCATGGTCGGTTACCAGTAAAAGTATCTAAGATCCCGAGAACAGAAATTATGTGTATACCGGGACACTTTATTTGCATTTCCAGCTGAGCACATCAGGTACCTAGCTACGACGAATATTGTCTAATAACAAAATTGGTATTGAGGTGAATATATCTTATTCACACGATATCGTATCATAGTAAATACACACGCTAGATCTTGGATCTCTAAAGTCTATATACAAGTCTGAAGAATTGGAACAGAAAAAAAATATTCTTTTAACCATGCCTGGGCCATTTATTGCTGCAATTTATTGTTTTAAGCAGCAACCTGGAGGCTGAGCGTAGTGCTAGCCTTCAGATCCCGGGAGCTGGTACCGACGGCGAGGGTATAGTCACCAGAGGCAATAGCCCAGCCCTGGGCGGCGGTATCCCAGTAGCTCAGGTCGCGGCGGCGCAGGGTGAAGCCGACGTTGGCGGACTCGCCGGGGGCAATGGTGACCTTTTCAAAGCCGCGCAGTATGCGAATGGGCTGCTCGGCCTCGTCGGGGAAGGAGACGTAGAGCTGGGCGACCTCGGCGCCCGTCAGGGAGCCGCTGTTGGACACGCTGGCCGTGACGTTGACAAGGTCGTCCCAGAGGTCCTCCTGGCCGCCGAGCGCCATGGCGCCCGAGGCGTACTTGTAGGACAGGGCCGTCTCGTTGACGACAGTGGCCGTCACGTCGGTGCCGTAGGTGAAGTTGGTGTAGGACAGACCGTGGCCAAAGGGGTAGCGGACCGTCATGTTCTGGGCGTCGAACCAGCGGTAGTCGAGGTAGACGCCCTCGGTGTAGTCGCACTGCTCCTCCTCGCAGATGTTGAACTCGGAGGGGTAGTCGCTGGCGTTCTTGGGAATGGTGTAGGTGAGCTTGCCGCTGGGGTTCACGTCGCCGTACAGAACATCGGTACTAGTGAAGAAGTGTTAGCTCTGTGATCTATTGTGGTTTTACTTTTGGCTTCCCAAAACTTACATGGCATTTCCGGATTCCTGGCCCAGCAGACCACTGTAGAGGACAGCGGTGACGTTCTCGTGCTCAATCCAAGCGTCGAGAATACGAACACCGACAGTGTTGACAACCACGATGGTGTTGTTGCAGTTGGCAGCAACGGTGGTGACAAGGGTGTCCTGCTCAGTGTTGGACAGCTCGCTGCGGTCGGCGCCCTCGCCGGAATCGGCATTCATAAAGACAAGGCAGGCGGCTGAGTTGGGGGCGTAGTTTGTGATGGACGGTGACTGAGCAGTACCGGAACCAAGGTTGCTAAGGTTGGTGCTGCTGCTGCTGTCGCCGCCGCCTCCCATGCTCGAGCTACTGTTGCCGCTGTCGGTTGGGCCACCACTGTTTGAGTGAATGATTGTCAGCTTGTCATTTTCGTTTATATTGAGAAATTCAAGTGCATTTCAATTACTGCCAGAGGGAAAGGAAAGGACAGTTAGCTTACGTCAAAGTGCCATTGGTAGTGCTGTTGTCTCCCATTGTCGGCATGCCGCCACCGCCGCCGAAACCACCTCCTCCGCCAGAGGAGGAAGTAGAGTCCGTGTAGGTGTTGTTCAGGATCCTAGAAGGCCGATTTTAGTAAACTGAACTGAGAGAAAGTGTAGGAATCTTTTCTACATACCACCAAATCATGGAGCGGTCGGAAATGGCGCGGGCAGAGATTGCCTGGTAAGGAGTCACGAGGTAGGGGAGAGAAGGCTGGCCGGAACCTCCAGATCCGGCAAGATGACCTTGGTATGTGTCAGAGGGAGTACCAGCGACACTGAAGGCTCTGTTCGGGCCACCCATGGCAGGGCCAGCATGAGCTCCAAAAAGGGAAACAGTTCGGGGCTTGTTCAGGGGAAGACCACGACCAGTGCCATCTTGGGTGTTCTTAAGGAGGACTACGAAGAGTTAGTCGCTGCGGAAATGGGTAGTGTTGAAGGATGTTTTACCGATTGCCTCATCGCCAACGCGGCGGATAACATCCGCGTGATCTCCACGGACATCACGGAACTCGTCAGTGCCCATTTCCGAGGGCTGAAGACCGTCGTCGAGTCCAGCGTAGTAGTATCCGATGACGTTGCGGACAGCCATGTCATCCAGTCTAGCTTGGGTAAAGCTACCGTTGGCAATACCAGCCTCGAGAATGTCTTCGGACCAGAGCGAGGAAGAACCGAAATCCAGACCACCGTTGGCAGAACCGTATGATGTAGACTGTGCAGACACATCAGGGAAAACCATACCGGGGAAACCCACGGAAGACTTCAAGTATTTGTTCAAGGTATCCGAGTTCTCGCAGGACAGGGTGTTGTTGATCTTGTTCATTCCACACATGGCGGCCATCACTAATAAGAAAAAAATTGTCAGTACACAATCGAGACAATGTGAACAACCATGGACAGAATCAACTCACAGCCAGACTTGACACCATCGGCAAAGGGCCACAGGTAGACCTCTCGGGTGGTCTTGTCGTCGACGTTGCTCGAGTACCTGTTGGTGCTGGATCGGTTGGTTTCCTGCTCGTTGAACAGGTAGTGACGGGCTCCGGTAATGACACCGGCACTGTTCATTCCCTCAACTCCCAGACCCACGGCAACACCATTGAGGTACGGGTCAGGGCCGTAGCCTTCGGGGTTACGTCCTCCGTATACCACACGGCCCATGGGACTGGAGACGGGGCCGTCAATCAGGTTGGCACCAGCATCGTAGAACTCCTCTCCAAGAGCATAAAAGTTCTCCCGGAAGAGGGTTCGGTTCCAAGTCATGGCGAGAGCGGAAGGTGCCGTGAAACCTGAAACGAAAAAGTTCTGGTTGATACCAGCAGCGCCGTCCTTGGTTACCAAGGCCGTCCATGTCGCATTATCATCTGTGAGGTCTCCGCCAGTGATGATGGTGATCTTCTGGGCGTTGGTCAGGGTGGAGACAAAGGCAACGGCCTTTTCATATGCGTCGGCGGCAACGCCCAGGTCCAAGTTGCCATCTGACAGAAGCGTGGGCTCGGAGGCGGAGGTGGTATTAGTGGAATTATCAGCACACAAGCCACTTGTAAAGAGTGAAAGCGCCGAAGCGACCTTGAAGGCCCGAGGACCCTTCATGATGAGAGAATGAATATACGTGATAGCGAAGTCTGTCCGTTGAGAGAAGGGGGATATTCTGGGGAGTCGTTTCTCATGCTTGACTTATATAGATATATCTTGGCGGAGCCCTGAGTTATGTTTCCACAATGTTTCTCAGCGGAGGGCACCGTCGTCCCAAGGACCTGTGTGTAATGATCCCAAAGCATGATCCCTACCATCCGAACTCGTCTCATGGCGAACGAGAAATCCCACATGGCCTTGCCCATGTCTGAATGGAGGCGGTCTCGGCAGGCCTGGGAATAGTGTGGATAGGCTTCGACGATGATCTTCATAGAAGTTCCCGATCAAAGCTTGGCATTGTCATCCCGGTCTATGGCCATGACGGCGCAGGGTGGTCTCTTGAAACTTGAAACAGGGATTTTTGTGTGTGCCTTTTAGCGCCATGATACATTATTTCATAGGCTCGTAGTCTTTTCTGCCAGAAAAGGTGGCTGATAAGATTATGACTATGCGTCGAGAGCACAGGACTCATTGGCACCACGCTGCCGTTTAGAGTTGAGAGGCATACGCGGCCGCCCCATACTGCTCGTGGTACCAGGGAAAAAATGTCGAGCTAAGCAGCGGGTCAGGGGCGCAAATACCGCCAGGGCCGTTCAAGGAGTGGCTTGAGTGGAGGCGCCCGGCACTCTAATCGGGCTTTAAGGCCATGGTTTCTGGGTCTCTGGGAGCCTCCCGACGTCAAGTATATCGATCGTCGTAGGCTCGCCGCACAGCAAAGTGGCCGACGACCGGATATTCCATGCATGATTGAACGGAAAATCCGGTGGCTGGACCCTGGCACCTGGGAATTACACATTGTGAAAATTTGGATGGATTTCGTGCGAGTGATTTATGATAATACTACGGAACATTCCTTTGTGGATTTTCACCACCACGTACACATGGGCTGTGGGTAAAGGCCTACCCGACCACCAAGTGCCGCGATGGTGTACACAACCATGGAGGATATCAGATAAATAACGCGTAAGCCATGCAAAGTCATGCAGGCCCACAGACATCATCTTGCTGATTGATCCTTCAATACTTTGTCAACACCCTGGACAGGCGAAACTGAGGGAATGGTAAGGGAAAATGAGGTAATTGATGATGAACTCGGCTGCGATACCCGTCTCGTCGGTCATGTTCTCGCTGTGACCACTGAGCCGGCAACCCGTCTCCTTTTTTTTTTCTTCTGAGCAAGCATAACATTACCCAATTATTTCTTTCCCCCTCCGCCTTTCATCTGATGAATGCATGAGATAAGCACGAGATGAATATATTATGTTTGCCGACGACCGTGGAAATACAGGGTTTAGCTTAGCTGCCATTCATACCATATATGAAAAAAAGGTAACCTAGGTTATTAGACAACCACTTCTCCCAGTGTAACATCTTGGCTTGCAGATCAAGATCAGCCTCAACCTACTATGTACAAATGCAGCCACTACCGGCAGCTCACCTTAGGCCGGGATTGAAGACTGCTAGTATGCGTATGAGATATGCGGGCCATGATCGCTTTTGCATCCGTGCCGACACCCTCAAAGTCCCTGGCTGCATGCAGCTCAACAATGCATAGAATACGTATGCTGCTGCAACTGCCGGCAATCATGTCCTTTGATAGAGCTGTTGTCGCGTCTCGCTGAACTCAACGAAAGATATGAAAAGGCTGGAAGCATGTTCCACAATCAATTGACGGTGGTAGGGAACATCGCAGGGTGACACTACGAGCTACGTCAGCCCGGATCGTCGAATAACCCTCTGGTCCTGAATGACATATAACAAACCAGCAATGTGCTGTGAGATTGGCGCTAGCTCTGATAGCCCCGGGTGGCTGATTACAGAGCACTGCCACATTATTTCCGTGTCGTGGGTACAGAGTAATATATGTACACTTTGTATGCTCTGCTTGGGACATGCCAAGAAAAGAGTTTCTACATCATCCGAAAAAATAAAAGGCCATTGCGGTTTGAATCCTAAAGCTCATTGCGGCTGAGAAAAAAGCACCACACATCAAGTGTCTTGATGATCATGTTTTTATCCTTCGACCAACGTAAAGACGGCCTATAATGACCCTTTCACGTCAACTTGAAATGTGAAGTCCAGATGACTATGGACAGTAAGAAGAAGCAGTGATTGCTATCTGGAATACACAACATGCATTCCAAGTCTGCTTCACTTTGCCATCGATCCTTTTACAACTGGCTAAACAGGTAGGAAACCCAGATATGTAGACTGGTGAGGCGCACTCTTGACCTTTGATATAAGTAAGGCTTAGGTACTACGGGCGTCCCGTCGACACTTGACTCTCTTGACCAGCAGCGGGCTCCACATCTGACCTACTAGCTTGAGCTCTCTTACTTTAGCTTGCCAAGCTTGGCCCTCAATAGCTGCCAGGTGGGTTGGAGGTGCTGTTTCAGCGCGGGTAGCGACCAAAGCTGATCTACGGAAGTACTACGACTGCCTGTCTGTTTACGTCGTTCAACGTCGACTCGAACGATATCGCCACTATTTTGTATTTCTTCATAACGCGCTCAACAGAGGTTGTTCCATTACACTACTCGGCGCAATCGACCTGCGCTTCGTTGGAAAGCTGCAATTGTTTGCTACGTGTATTCACCTAGAAGGCCACTGCAACGAGACATTATCAGACCACTCTTCTGTCCGAGTGCTAGATAGCGTCATTACGTACGAGGCACAATACAGCGCACCATCTCCATAAGCCAGCTGGCCGTTGACAACAAACCGCCAACCTCATCTGCCTATAACTCGAATTTCGATCAACGGCTTTTCTATATCCGTATATCTTTCTTTTTAACGCCAATCTAGTTAGGATTACGCATCGATAAAATGTCGCTTTTTGGCACGACGCCGCCCAACGAATCGCCGTCTCTCGACGACTCTGGCTTGCGCCCATCGCGCGTTTCCCTCTTCGACGACGACGGGCCAACAAATCGCTCGGGCTCCGATTCTCTATTCAACGATGACGATTTATCTGGAAGCGGTGCTCGCTCCCCTTGGGATATGCCTACACCGCGAAAGCAACAGTCCCGCGCCGACCTTATCCGTGGTTTGCTTGCGGGCGTCCAGGTCCCTGATAGCTACGTTGAAGCTTTCGACCATGCGCTACAAGAAGATGGCAGAGGCGGCAAAATATTGCCTGCGGGAATATCCAAGACCCTCGCCGCAGCCAAGCTCGGTGCCGACGAGCAAGCTCTTGTCATGAGCATCATCTCTCCCAATGGCGACGAGGTGGAGCTCGCGCGAGACTCGTTCAATGTCCTGCTTGCGCTGATCGCGTTGGCCCAGGAAGGCGAGACTGTAAGTCTCGACGGTGTTGACGAGAGAAGACGAAGTGAGTACTTACTGCATTTTCTGTTATCAATGCGTGTGCCTTCTACATGATTGCCTCACTTTGCTATTCGTCAATCCCGCCTAGACCGCTTGCTGCCATTGGACTGGGTAGCTATCGACGCCCAATAGGCCGCCCGCTTGTCCTGTGCTCCCCCGTCTCCATCCATGACAAGCGGGTCCCTTGACGCTATCGTAACACCTTCAGATTACTGACCAAGAAAAAAAAACATCCAGATCTCCCGCAGCCTCAGTTATCAAACATTCCCAAGAAAAAAGAAGAACCTCTTTTCGACGCTTCCGAACTCGCTGCCAAACCGCCACAGGCTCCCGAAACGCCCCGAAAAGACTCTTTTCCACGACCGGTGCCCAAAATTCGGAAACCCAGCATGACCGATCCCGAAGACGATCCCTGGGGCTCCCCGGATTTGCATAGAGGCCATAACCATGTAAGCGCTTCGCAGTCGAATGGCGCGGAGCCTACCAACGGCCATGGCTACGAAAACAACCACGAGAGCAGCAGCATTGGCGTCACTCCCGAGTTGCATCAACGCACAACATCGAATTTCACCACAACAACAATCGGCTCTGCCAGCCCGTCTGGTCGCCAATCGGCGGCGCCCGGCCCTATCCCGGAAACACCTAGAGGCTCTGGCGGCTGGAATTATTTTGATGGCGCAAACCCCAACCCGGACCAAGGTTTTGGAGCTTCGCCGACTAATCAGCCAGCAAACCCCTTTGGAGTAGCAACTCCTCAAGAACCTCGCAATAATGCCCCAGCTGCCGCGCATTCCCGTACTATTAGCGCTAGCCGGGTGGGCAGTGGCGCAGTGGAGAGTATACTGGTATCCTTAATGCCGGAGAAGGAGGGCATGTTCATGTTCCAACACCACAACTATGAGGTTACAAGCTCGCGGCGGGGTAGCAAGGTTATTCGACGATACAGTGACTTTGTCTGGTTGCTCGACTGTTTGCACAAGCGGTATCCGTTCCGGGCATTGCCTCTGTTGCCACCGAAAAGGGTCGCGCTGAACGGAAACCACTTGAGCAATGATGGTGGATTCATCGAGAAGCGTAGAAGAGGTCTTGCACGTTTCTTGAATGCCATCATTCGGCATCCAGTTTTGGGCCAGGAACAGCTGGTCGTCATGTTCTTGACCGTACCCACAGTAAGTAATCTCTGCTGGCCAAACTTGATAGAGATGGGTGAAACTGACACATGATTAGGAGCTCTCAGTGTGGCGGAAACAGGCTACAATATCTGCTCAGGACGAATTCACAGACCGGGCATTACCCCAAGGGCTCGAGGACTCTCTACCCATTGGCCCTCTTAGTGAACTCTTTGATCGAACGCGGGCGGGCGTCCGGCGGTCTGCAGATCTGTACATTAACACGTGCAATCTGATGGATAGACTAGCCAAGCGTTCCGAGGGTGTGGCAGCTGATCATGCACGCATGGCCGTCTCACTGGCTTCCCTTACTGAAGTGAGCGCCGACACATACGCGACTGACACTAATGACGTCCCGCTTTTGAACGACGGCCTTGTTGCCATGTCAAAGCGCTTGAAGACAGCGCAGGGCCTGCTTGAGGATGAAAGCAAAGCGTGGGAAACGGGCGTACTTGAGGACTTGAAGCGACAACGCGATGCCCTGGTTTCTGTCCGAGAGATGTTTGACCGCAGAGAACGCCTGGACAAGGACAACATTCCGACTCTAGAGAGACGCATCCAGAGCAATGAGACCAAGCTCGCTGGCTTACGAGCCAAGCCCGAGGGACTCGTGAAGCCAGGAGAGGTTGAGCGCGTAGTTGAAAGCATCATAAAGGTATGTACAACGTCGTTTGATGGTAATCAAAATTTAGATTTAACAAAATTTAATAGGACAAGGAGAGTATTGTCAATCAGCACAACCGCTCGGTCTTTGTGCGTGAAACGATTCGCGATGAGCTCATTTACTTTCAACAGACCCAGTATCAGGTGTCTAGATGGAATCAGGACTGGGCGCAGGAACGCGTCAAGTATGCCGAGATGCTTGCTGACAACTGGCGCCAGCTCCTGGACGAGCTTGAGGGCATGCCACTTGGCGAATAGTCATCAGGCCGAAGGCATGCAAGAAAGAGCTTCTTTATTCCGTGGAGGACAGTTTTATCAAGCCCTTGAGTTGATGGAGTCAGTACGAAGGGAGCCATATTCAATCTTTTGCATGGTGTCGGACGGAACTCTGTCCACCATGAGGAGAATGCGGCACTAGTCGGATGCGTCGATAATGGACGCGTGAGAGCAAGTTGGTATAGAATGTTGACACAGCAGCAGCAGCAGCAGCAGCAGTCAGAAGAAACATCCGGGGAAGCGTTTGCTTGTTATTTTTGGACAGGCCTGAATGCTTTTTTATGGCTGTTGTCTGATTGGGATGCTGGACTCGAACATGATTTGGAAGAGCGTCTGTTTGCATCAACAACATGATTATTGCCAGCGCAACGACTCGTTGTTTTGATTCTTTTTCGACTGGATCAGTATGTACAAAGGGAGGAATTTGAGAATGGTGGACAAGGCCGAGTTTGATTGATTGATATAAGTAGACGAAGCTGATGCTGCGATACCCTGTGAAGCAATATACATTATTTTCATCAATGAGGTACATACTAAACCCACATATTTGCGCTGCGTAGTATACACAATATGATCGGAAAGATCCGCCGAGTGGGCACGCAACTTCCCTTGTCTTGGCCTCAGAAACAACTAAGCAGCGGCGAGCGCTTGCACTTCGACCCCACCAAGGAAGGCAGCCAGCAACAGCTCGGCGCTTGAACTGATTGATGAACCCCACCATCCCTCCCATTCCGCTGCTCGATGGTCGTGGAAATATCAGCCTTGTTTTTTGACAAATCTCTTCTGCCTTTCGGATTTGCCAGCGCAACCTCCTCAGCAGGGGCAACAGTTTCGACAGACTTCTGCTCAGTCTCAACACTCCTTGTCTGGGCCTTCCCGCCCCTTCTCCCGACCACGAGCGTTCCACTACGACGTCATTGCCCAACTCAGCAAGCACGGCCGTTTGCTGGCAAAGCGTCCGACCAGTCATTTGAACAGTCACGATTGAAAGTACATTTATTCGGATAAACCGACACAGCCTGGTGGTAGTTGAGGACGACGACAAGACGACACGATGCCGCCCTCGACTTCGCAAAAGGCTCTAATCGACCACTTTGTGGCGCGCACCGGTACTGATAGGAAGCGGGCAGAACGGGTATGTGAACAGCCACTCGATGCGTACACGGCGCACCCATGTCGACGATCGCGAAATCTATCCTCCCATTCCACTTCTTGTCTCGGTACATCTCGCTGATTTGATTCTTTCCTTTCGCAGTTACTCAAGGCGGCTGGATGGGACCTTGAGGCTTCCCTCAGATCGTAAGGTCGACCTGTTTAGTAACACTACTCAGTCCATCATTTACTGACTTGCGGCTCCTAGCAACTACCCTCATTCTGCCGGCCCGTCCGAGTCCTCGCTGAAAGCACAATTTGAATCGCTACGAAGTATATATTACCTTTAGCTGCATGCTGGACAGAAGCTAACAACCAAGCAGCGAGCGAAGACTCGGCAGACACGATGGGCGCCGATAGTACCATGTCCTACCTTCAGCAGCTTGGTGTCAGCTTGGACGATGCTAGCATGTTTCTCGGACTTCAGGTTCTGCAGGCAGAGAAGATTGGCGAGCTGTCAAAGGAACGCTTCGTCAAGAGTTGGAAGGAGGCCAAGTAGGTTTCATGAACGAGGAGCTCTACGAGCAAGTATGAAATGAGTCCATTGGGGTCGCTAACACACGAGACTGCAGTGTTGAGGGAGACGTCACTCATCAGAAGAATTATATCGCCAACAAATTGCGCCTCATGTCCACTGACCCCAAGATATTCAGAGATGTTTATCGACATGCCTTTGTTCTTGGCAAAGAGGGTGAGGCCCGAGCTGTGACTCTGGAAATGGCCGAGACATTCTGGCAAATATTGTTTGCTGCCCCGGGCCGCCCCTGGGTTGGCAGCCAAACTGGCATCAACTGGTTGGAACAGTGGCTGGCCTTCCTCACTGAGAAGTGGACACGAACCGTGAGCAAGGACATGTGGAACCAGACATATGAATTTGCCACCAAGAGTATCGAGGATGAGTCCTTGTCTTTCTGGTCCGAGGATGGTGCTTGGCCAGGCGTGATTGATCAGTTCGTTGCTTGGTATAACGAGAAGAGGTCCGCAACGGGCGCCATGGAGGTCGACTCCTAGGGGGAGAAGAAGGGAAATGGACCTGCAGCTTCTACCAGGCCACGCCACAGCCGACGCCGACATCAGCGAAAGCAATCAACTGCCAATACACGATACAATCTGCGCAAACAGCATCAATGACGAAAAACAGGGCCACGTTGTGCGGCGCTTAGGGGGGGCATTTGCAGATGGCCGGGCACATGATTCCCCTTGAGGGACTGACTGATCATGGATTGTGTGGTAAATGATGGGCGCAGAACCAGCAGCGAATATTGGTAAATTTTTGCTGTGGCAGAAGCTGTAAATAGATTTCACAAGTACAGTGTCTCGTGAAGGCAGCATTTGGAGGCATCAATAATGCATGCTAGATAACACTTGCACTGGGCTTGTTAACAACAAAATTAATAACATCTTCATCATCTGATAAATTCTGCAATTTGATGTAACGTAAGCAGCGACTCTATTTGGAGACACTCTGCCTACTATTCCACTTCAAATCAATTCCAGGCCTCTTCATCCTGTCCTGGCGTCTACATATGCAATAATGCCACGTCGGAGGGTTAAAGTATTGTGTTTTAATGTACATGCTCGACAATCATAAAGTCGAGTCCCTTGCCGTCCAGGTCATGCCAGAGCCATCTTACGCAACGCCTTCTTTCCCCTTCTTGATTTCAGTATACAAATCAGCCATATATCGTACAAGACATTGGCCACCGGGGAACAGGATCTCATGGTCACGTGGTGACTTCCATTGCCCAGAGTATCATCCGGCGAGCTCTAAAGTCCCTCTCATCTCTCCCCACGCTGGTTGACATGGTTTTCTACTCACGCAAACCCGGGGTATTCTCTATTCCTTGTCGTCTCTTGTCCATTCCCACATTCAGTTTCGCCAATCTTTATTCCTTGATACTTTCGTCTTTCTTCCTTCTTCCCCTTTTCTTTACCAGCCCTGAGGTCCATGACCACCATCGCGACCCAGACGGGCCAAGGACGACAGCTTGCCGTCGCCGAGCTTGACGGTCGTGTGGCGGATCATGCGGGGGTCGCGGGCGAGGACCTGGCGGACGGCGTCCTGGGTGGCGATGGAGGCGTCGAAGCGCAGGGCAAAGTAGTGGCCGTCGCGGTGGCGCATCTGATGCGCCGTCGTGGGCTTGGGCAGGGAAAAGACGCCCCAGTTGGACACGCCGCGAATCACGCCGCGGTTTTGGAGAATCAGGTTGCCGGCGGCCATGACGATTCTGTTTTGTTTTAGAGAATAGGTGTTAGTGGAATGAGATGATGAGGGTTTTCTTGGACTAGAATGGAAAGATGCAACATACTCTTTCACCTCGGTCAGGTTACCGGGTCGTACCTGTTTGGTTCGTGGTCAGCCTATCGGTGTTCATGCTCCAGAAATAATCGCCATCGCTCCCATTGCGCGCAAGCAACAAGATAATAGACCCAAGAGTCGCCCATGCCCCCCGCACCTCTGGTCCTATCGCAAGACAAAGTTCCTCTGGGGGTCCATCTTTCTCTCGTCTGGTGCTGATGGAGTGGTCCTGATAGTTCAGTTCTCCCAGTGTCATCCTCCCTGGGAGATCGATTCGTGTATCGGCCCATTTGTGATATCTCATTTACCATGCTCCATCTGTCTCTCTCTCTCTCTCGCGCGCGCGCAATGGCATGGTGAGGAAACAAACTCACAATTCCAACCAATTCGTACAACATCTTGTCTTGCGTCCTTCTCTCGTCCTTTATTTCGTTCTCCAAGCCCCCAAAAACTCCAGTCTTCCCCGTTCCCAAACGGAAATGAATGTATCAGGCAGAGTCTTCTTCAACAACGGTTGCAGGTCTCGCACGGAGAGAGTAGGTGTAGCGTGAAACCCTGTTTTCTCTCAAGGAACAAGCAGGTCTCCCAAGTGATCGCAGGAATGAGAGGTGCCGTTCGTTTCGTCGTGTCGTGCAAAGGAGGCGCGTGGATTGCAAATGGTTGATCTGGGTCGGCGTTGGTGTCCTCTCTCTCGTGCGTCTGGAGGTTTCGCGAAGCTCTGGAATTTTTGTCGGGGCCGCCTCGCTGCAAGGCCTCCCCCCAAAAAGACTAGCAGGGGTGGAAAGGTCAGTCCTCCAATCCTCCGGGTGTCTCGCACGACCTTGCGGCTAAAAGTGGAGAAGCAAGAGTGAGCGCTCAGTGATACCCATTGGTGAGCTGTCAGGACTCAAGAATCCTTCGCGACTATTATCAATCTTGTTTCCTTCTTTCTACTTTTGAAAGATGTAATACAAAATTCTCATGAAACGCCACCGCATGTGTTGCAGCATGACTCCAGACATGGCTTCTCAGGCACACTTGGTAATCCAACATGTATACACAACTGTGCCCTCAACCATCTAGACGGAGACATTTCCGCGTGATATCTGTTATAGGGCTAAAAGCTTTAATGTTTGATGTCACTTTCTCTCAAAACTTCAAATGAATAATCAAAAGGAACACCAGGGATTCAGACTTGTATGACTTGTCCTATTACTAGCTTACAGTACACACCAAGACATGCCTATCCGTCATACCATGAAAACGTGCAATTGATACATCGTGGCCAGTCAACCTCGCCAATGTTTTTTTTTTCTCTCCACGCCTCTGGTATGCCGCATCCTTGTGTAAAATCCATTGCATCACTTGCTGCTCAGCCGTGAGGCCGTCAATATTATTCTTGTGCCACGACGAAAAAAAGGCTCCCTCCTCCATTCTTCCGGTACAATACAACACAGTCCCCTCCGTATAAAGCCATTCCATGCAATTTTGGGTGCAACCATCTGTAGTGGCCGCTGTAAACGGGTATCATGAACAGTAAGGAAACTCAGAGCCTCGGCAAATCAAGGCGTGTAAGGAAAAACAAATCGACGAATGTCCATTCATACACAGTGAAAGAACCCAAACGAGCACTCGCATCTTGTTGTTGTCGAGGAGCAGTCGTTGAGAATCGAAACAAAGAATCGTCGTGGATCAAGCGAAAACGAATTGGGTATTGTTGTTGTTTTTTGTTGAAGATCGAATGATTTCTGGCCACCGTTCGTATCTCTCATCTGGTGTACGAGAAATCACGGATAAACGCAAGATCTTGCTTGCCATATTCATGCTGGGCGAGAAAGACCGATTACCGGGGACAGAGTAGAACAGAAACTGCTTTGTGGGCGCTCAAAGCAAATTGTAGCAGGTAAACTGAGCGAGGCTCTTCTTATCCGCGAATGTATTTTTGAACAGATAAAGTGCCGGAATCGTAAGAGGCGCTGGTGTATCCCTATTTATCAGCGACAAACTCTTCACTCTTCATGCTGGCCCAAGTATCATCCAGATGAGTACTGTTTATATTAGCTTCATGGTAAAGACAAGGATTAGAACATTTGGCTGGTGCTTAACTTACGCAGTAGTCTTTGCAAGGCTAACGCCCTGCTTGCGAGAAAAGGCAAGGAAACGCCTCTTGGTCCGCTCACGCTTGAATTGAGCTAGGACATGACTGCGCTCGGGTCCACGTAGCAGGACAGCAATTCTTGGGCTGTCTGATGCGTACTGGATCTCGACAATGTCGTCAAGCTTGAGATCAAAGTTGACACGCTCATCGTACTTGCCCCAGACCACCCCAGAACTGATATCATGAAGAATCTGATGCTCGAATATCCTACTGTCCTTCTTGAAAGTCCAGTACTGCGTGACCTCGGGGTTTGTAAGGTGCTGAGGAGTCTTGATTTGGTGGATGCGCCAGTCAAGGTGCGAGATTGTACCGGCCGAGAAAGAGTCAGTCGAGCTCCACCCATCATGCTCCAAGTCATCTACCACTGGTCCAGGGGCGGAAGGCGGCATCAGCGGTGCCACCATCTGCTGTGACGGCATGGGCGGTGGGTGTGGCAGCATGGGCGGCAAGTCTTCGATTCGCGGGCGCTTCTGCAAGCGTGGCGTCAAGGGGTCCAAAAACTCTTGCTGAGGCTGCTGAGGATATCCATCTAGACTTTGCGTATCATCCATATCAACTTGACCAATCGAGCGCCGGCCCTTACGGCGGCCGCCCATGCCCATCTGCTCCCGCTTCAGCTTGGCCTTGCCCTTCTCTGGATTCTTCTCGCCGACCTTGTAGCCTGACGGACGACCAATATTGCCAAAACCGTGCTTCTCGCGGAGAACCTTGAGCTTGATATCGTGATAGAGGTCATGGGTATACTTGGAGAGATTGAACTTGTCGCCCTGAGCAGTTGCCACCTCGTACATTCGCTGGCGGAGCCACTCCAGAGGGGTTATGTCCAAATCAAACTTCTTCAATTCCTCATGAACGTTGATCAATCGAAACATGGTATCATAGTTGATGAATGTCTTGTAGAACTTAGCCATCATCTCTTTGCCAACATACTGATAAGGGTGAAACTCTGGGTTTGGGCCTCTCAAGAAATCGATAATGGCTTGTCCACGGTTGACTTGTCGGTTAGCGAGAAACACCGTGTGGCGTACGGCAAGCTTGTCTTGTCGAAGTTTGTCAAGTTTCTGCTGCCATGCATCGAGCTGAGGCTGGATGTGATCTTCGAGCGGAAGCCAATCGGGATCCCAGTACTCGTGCTCTGGCGTGATGCGTTGCAGAGGCACACCAGCATACATGGGAGGTTCAGTGTAGACCGTGCCGTCGTTCTTGAGCTCAAGGGTTTCGCGGTTAATTTCGCGAAGATCTGCCGGGTTTGCTGGTTCCGGAGCTTGAGAATGAGCTCGAACGCCTGGCAGAGACCTTCGGCCGGACGGCGACCGGCCCTTGGCATCGACGGGGGAATCTTGAATATGTGAGAAGACCAAACAGGAGCCGAAATCGGGTTTTAGACGTGACATACCTCTGCTGATTTCTGAGTGAAAGCCTGGAAGACTGTGTCGTTGCGGCGGCTGCTGTTGCAGCTGCTTGGGCTTGAGTGGTCTGCGTCCAGCTAGGCTAGGATCCGACTCATCCATCTCGAATCCATTGCCGTTGACTCTGTATGGCAAGGTTTTGCCGTTGGTACCATCCTCAGCATGTCGGTAGTTGCCTCCTGAAATTTCTTCGCCATCACGTGTGATATCCTTGCGGCCCTGCGAGCCATTGATACTGGTCCAGCCTCCACTTTGTTGAGCACTGGTGCCGTGAGAAGGAGAAGGGCGACCGTGGCCGTTTGCTTCGACGCGCTCGCGCTCCCTAGCTGCAAGCATGCGATCCTCTTCCTCAAATCGAGCATTCAAAGCCGCATGTGCTGCATCCCAATCCAAGCCCAGGTGTTCTTGCTCTGCCTCGTACGACTTGATGGAGGCGACAAGGTTCTGCAAGTCCTTGTGCAGTTCGGCTCTGCGATCGTAGAGACGAACCAGAGGGCCTCGAATATGCTCATACTTGGCTTCGAAGGATCTGTTGAGTTGGTCTGCCTCTTGCTTGCGTCGCGCGCTGATTTCGCGCATGTATGCGTCGTTCCAAGCCGAGGCTTGATCGTGTTCTGGTTTGACAGACATTTCCACGCGTCCAGGCATGGACCAAACCACTTCCTCGCGACTGCCTAGAAAGGATTATGTGGTTAGCATCGGTGGCGGCGATGGTGATTATAGTAGTAGTAGAAGTAGCAGTTTGTGGTGACGGTGGTAGTGGTGGTGGCAGTGGTGGTGGTGGGCTGGCATAGCATAGTTGAAAGGCTATAGTGTCAATGATGCAGTAGCTTCAAAGGAGGTAGGCAGTGTATAGGCGCGCCCCACCTCACTAAAGGCCAGGCATGTGCGCACCGTGCAGGTTGGGCGAGTAAGGCGAGACCCAGCTCAGGTAGTTAATTGGGGGGTCACCCACGAATGAAAGGCAACCTGTGCATAGAGGAGTGAAAATTGCCACGACAGAGTATTCCAGGCGCGCTGCGTGCGCTCTCAACGAAAAGGAGAAACAAGCCAGAGGGAGTAGAGGAAGGAGGGAGAAAGGGTGAGTGAGGGCCCGGGGGAAGGGAAAAAAAAAGTTTCGCAGCTAAGATGGGTGTCTCACAAAAATGAGAATAGGGACACGACAAATAGAATTGCGCCGGCCGGGTAATATTGGTTGGGTCTGAGAAAGTAGTAGGGGAGAAAAAAAATTATACTCGGAGCCCGTAAGAAGAGTGAATGACTGACTAGTTTGGGAGGGTGGCTCGGGAATGTGGTGTGGGACCAATGGGCCTTCCTTGGGCTCGCTGAATAGCGTGGTGGTAATCGAAAATTCCGTTTGTGGCAAGAGCCAGACGGCGATTGCGCACCGGCGGGCAGGGAGCAGCCAGGTAGACAGTAGGCAGAAAGGCAGAGAAAAGATCAGGCTGACTGGGCGGGAGACGAGACAGTGAGTGTGAATGGAATTGATCAGTGTTGTTCAAAGGGAAGGGGAAGGGGGGCTGTAGAGGTCGTGTACGTCTGTCAGATTATACACGAGTCCGTTTGGTTAGACGAACATCACAGCCAGGCCAGTCCAGCCTGCTGCTGCTGCTACTACTTGCCTGCCTATTACCAAACAAGCTGCTGGTCTTTGGTGTCACCCTTGCTCAGATGGATGTGCAGAGCGTTGTCAGAAATGATCTGAAACGGGAAATCACTGCTGATGTGATTCCGATGCACAGTGATGATGATGTCGTGGCCCTTTTGCGGCGTGGGATGGAAGGACTGACCGCAAGGCAGAAGGGAGGAGAGTGTGTGAGGATAAAAAAAATTATACGCAGATCGAAATTGGGTATACTCTGACGCGCGTGTGTTGCTGTGCTGTGCTGCTTGCTGCAGGCTGCGGACTACGCGAGAGAGAGAAAAAAAAAATTGCGGCATGTTGGAAATCGGGCACAGCGGAAAGACCCGTGTGCAGAGAAGAAGTCAGATCAGACAGAGGAGAATAAAATTACTCACGATGTGAATGCTGAATGCCCTCAAAATGTGCTCATAACACGCCCGTGATGCTGGTGCGTCCCTTCGATGTGCCGAGTGCAGATAGGCTGCTAATAAAAGGTGTGTAGGGTGAAGAATTGGGAAGAAAAAAAGGATGCAGCCCGTTTGTCGTTGCTGGGTTGGGAAAGCAGTCGCGAGTATCTACTGCTGCTGCTACCTACTATGCGGCCTGATCTGTCCGTCCGGTTTTAGCTTGGGTGGGCGCGCGCGCGCGGAATGACGAGCGAGAATTGGAAGGGGTGGTGTGTGGGTGGACTGATGGGATGGAAGCAAGATTAAGATTGACGGGGAAATCGGCGGGTGCGGCCAGGATGAAATAGTAGAAATCGACTATTTTTTTTCCTGCTCGATAGCCGAGAGGGATGGGAAATTGATGAATTTTGGGCGATAATCAAATGTACGTACCGAGTATTAGAAGAAGCTTAGATACCAGGAGACACTGGTGCTAGGCAACTGGGGTGGGTCGATATAAAATCAGTCACCTAATAGTAGATATGAGTGAGCACTATGCGCTAATCCAGTGAGTAATGGTTCGCGTCTAGGCTGGTTGGCTGCGCCTATTCCGCCGATGCCTTTGTAAACAACGGATGGGCTTGCACAAGCCACGTGCTCACCGAAGGGGGACTCACTGTTGCAGCAGAGGCCAAATGAACGATGCTAGACTGGCCTTGTGCGATGCACCGCTAGATACCATTCAAGAGAGAGTGGTGAAAGAATAAAAATATGCCGCATGCCTGATGGCGACGGTTTCTGGAGAAGAAGAAAAAAAAGGGCTCGTCAAATGGATCTATCGCTCCAGAGCGTGTTATACTCGGTAACGCTTGTCGTACTATACTGGTGCTTTGATGCAACGTGATCAATGAGGGAAGGCTTTGATGGGCAAAAATGGAAAAGAAAAAAAAAAGATGGGGCAAGGGGGGTGCCAACTGGCGGAAACGGTTGAGCTAGGTACTTATTACCCACGATCAAACGCGCTGGGTGGGGGTGAGAGCGTTGCTTAAAGACCGGCAAATGGGGGGGTGTGCAACGGATTGGAAGAGGGCGAGGGAAAAATAAAAATAAAAAATTTATCAAAACCTGCGGGCTGAGATGTATCAGATTCTACTAAGCCGCAATTGTCGGCTACTGCTGTGACATGCAACAGGCAGATAGTATACAGTGACAGTGGGTATAGAAGAAGGCCTGATTGAATTGGTGTGTTTGTGTGCGGTGCCTGGTTGTCGGTGAGCTTCAAGGTTGCTGTTCCCCCCGTCCAACAGGGTGCGGTGAGGAAAGAGCTGATAGGTAGCTGGGGGGTGCTAGCTGGAACTTTTTCATGAATAATAGTCGTCGATGCATAGCAGACTGAGAGAGAGGTAGGAAGTACGGAATAACTACAGTAGGTACTAGGTTAGAACCGTACAGTAGATTAGATGAAATAGTGCGAACATGCATGGGTGACTGTCAACAGTGCAGCATGGTCAGAATGGAGACTGTGGATCTGGTCATGTATCGAACTTGTGTCCAGGGGGGGTGTGCGCCTTGAAAGGCGCTGACGCCAACGACACAAAGTATACATGCCTACCTACCTTTTACCTTCCTGCCTGCTTGTATTATCAAAGGGCACAGGTTGGTCGGGTATAGTACCTAGGCCACTAAGATCTCAGCCAAGCCAGACATGTATTGTGTGGTTACCTGTAGCTAGCGTATTAGCCGGGCAGTCCTTGGCTGGAGTATTGTGTTGATTCGTGCGACTAGAGCGACTGCCTAGTAGGTCATGAAACTTGGGTGGCCAAGAGATAATAGTGGTGGTAGTAGTACATGATAGTCATCAAATCAACATGACTGGCAGCAACGACCACAACAAGCCAAGCACAAGCATACACGTAACAGTAGATGGTCAGAAACGAGTATAGCGAGCATTTCCATACCTGCTTGTTATGCCACTAGCGGCCGGGCTAGACAATAATCGGAGTGGGTAGCCTCGGGAGAAGCAAGAGACAGCCAAACCAAAAAGACAGCACGAGAAGGCGAAAGTCGAGCATGATATTCTAAGCAGGCATTCATGGAACCTTCGTGGTCAAGTGAGTACTTTTATACTCTTCATGATCAAGTCCGGGGCTTGTGTTGGCTGTGATCCTGTGCTGCTTATCAACTAGTTTTTTTTTTCCCCTTCGTGGCCGAGTGCCTAGGTACATAAACTTTGAGGTTCGGCTGGTCAACAGATATCAACCCGGAGAATATAAAGGTGTCTTTAGTGTACATGAATGCTAGCTCATATGTATGCAGTTTACCAAAGTATAAAACTCTGTGGATTACGGTGGCCAGCTGAATTCTGAACACCTAGAAATGGCCGAATTCAAGTCGTTTGAGCGATGCACCTACATGTCTACGGCTGTGAGGGATGGGCGGAAACGGACAACTGAATACCGTGTATGTAATAGAGTCGGACAGAGTCCTGGGAATGCTCCAGGGATGTGAAAAAATACCGTTTTACTACACCCACACCCCCTTGTCTAATTTGTTGGTTTTGTGGACGTGCAGATCGTGCCACCTTAATGTTCAAGAAACAAGAACGCTTGACAAACAAGAAAGGGAACGGATATCGCTACCTTCTGAGATTTAAACAGTCTTTGCTGCGACCATGAGAGAAACACAAGAATATAATAATAATATGTCAAAGAGTCTGGTTGGTCGATTAGTTGTCGTCTTTCTAGCCCGGTTCATCCGGAAAGAAAACATAGCTGTGTATTCTACATCAAGTGGGCGGGCTCAAGGAAAAAGTTAGAAATACCCTTCTTGACGTCTTGCATTGCCCTGTACACCTTCCGATCATAGAATCTGTTAGAAATTCTTGGTAGCTTGATGATTGTAGGGAAAGTTCAATAGCAAAGTGTGCTGAACTCTAGGGAGCTTAGCCCCTTTATTTGCCCGGGTATTTGGGTATACTAAAATTTGTAAAGGTGATGTCAGTCCAAACCTGAGTAACGGACGGGAGTCTAGCACCAAATGCATTTTAGCTTCGAAAAGGTCAGAGCCTGCCTGGTGATCCAGGGGGGTGCTCCAGCGGCGTAGTACTATGCAATATGCTCATTTGCAGCGTGGTACGAGCCTTGCGCCGGAGTACGTATTTGGTGCAAATTGGACTATTGAACGTGGATCTGACCACGCGGGAGTCATGCCAAGGATCGGGGAGTGTTGCTATCAGTCCCATCGGCCGTCCGCCGCCCTTGTCATCGTCATCATTAGCATCATCACTCGCACGTCGAGTATAGTATTATTTTCATCAATCTGTCATCCTTGTGCGTTTTCTACACATCTTTTGGAGTAATGCTCTATACGACCAGACTAGGCGGCCGACTGCTGAGAGCGTTTGGTATACCACGTACGTGTATACGGACCAGGGGACCGATAGACGAATTCGTATAGCAATTTGCACAATCCTGTCGATTGGCTGCCACCCTGTGTACCATCTCCACTCACCTAGTTTGGTAAGTGACCGCATATCGAGCTACCACACACTGTCAGCTTGGGCCGGCAGGTCTATTCCTGTCTTTCTCTTGTAAGAAATATAGTATATATGTATGCGTACAGCAGCCACTAAATCGTCTTTTTTTTTTCCTTGGTCCTCCGGCGGACATTTGGGCATGTGTAGTAGTAGTAAGTGCATGGAGACGGACAGAGTTACAACGGCAAAGCCAAAGCCCCAAATCAATTATCTGAGCTTAGCCAGGGGGTTTCCGGAAGGCATTCATCTCCGTAGCCAGCGTTGGCGCCCTCTTCTCGGAGACCTTGTTGATTGAGCTTGCAAGCATATGCTGGCACTTATCGGCAATGCAGCATTCGCGGTAATACCTCGTTATGGTCACTGATTGAACCTCGGATTGAGGAGAGAGGGTGGGGGGAAACCGTGCTTTTCAGTTCAGGATGTTCACGAAACCGAGAAGAGGGCTCATGCTCTCGAGCACAAGTGGGCGTGATACCAAGTGAGACTGAACTCGAGAGGCACAAGACCACATATATAAAGCGCAGTATAGCAATTTGAAACACCGACGAGTAGCAAAGGAGCTTCTCGGAAGTGGCCAGTCTTTCATGCGAACCGGGCGACATTATGCCCGTCAGCGTACTGTACACTAAAAGAGGGATAAGAGTCTATTACCCTGGTGCGACAAGGGTAGTATTTTGCGACGATCTGGCTGACGTCGTGTATAACTGTGGCATAATCCACCGCTGTCTCTGCAATAGATGGACAGGGGTCATTGGTGACACATGGCGCTTTATGCCGGGCACCATGATTTGACACTGGTAGCACCTGGATTCTTTTTCTCTTTGGATGCAGCGCAGTGGTCATTTCTGCGCGCCCATCCAGCTCTGATCCTCTGATAGAAAGGCCTCATTAAGAGGAATACATGCATCAACATTGTCATGGCTAGCAAAGATGTTTATCCGATGCGCAAAGTAGATAGCCATTCTCCAGTGCTCGTACTTTGCACCCGGCTCATTCGAAGTTCAAAGCCAGATACTAGATCACTTTCTCAGCCTGAGATAAGTCTCACCCCGAACCTTGCGTGCATCAGATCATAGCGCCTTATCATCTACACCGATGGAAGGGTGTATGCGACACAACGTCCATCATGTTCCTGACTGGGGAGCATACTTGAGCTGGATTTTTGATGAGACATTCTCATCTTCTTATAAGGCGCCAAACGCCGAGGGACCGCCCATTCACGCAGCAGGCTTGATAATTGCCAGGCTCGCAAATGAGGCCCCCGGGCTGGCCACTGGGCTATTCCGTATAGGGGCATGATCCTTCAGCCGGTCAATGAAGTCGGTCCGGGACTGCGTGTCCCGCTTTCCACGATTGTTGGTAGTAGTGGGATGTAGGTATAGAATATGATACTTTTGGCGCCAGCAGGCATGCATGCTTGAACATTGTACCTACTTTGACCCGCTGCTTGCAGCCCATGTCAGACTTTGTGATAGCTGGTACCCAAAAGCTGCTTGGTCATTCGGCGTTCGCCGGCTTGTCCTCGTCAAAAAAAAAACCCAGTAGACCCATGTAATGGTTACATCCCACACAAACGCTGTCCTCGTCTTTCTTCCGCCTTGTACGATGTAGTATAATACCCATAGATGGTGGAAATGGATTCTCTTTTCATGTTCGCATTCAGGCTTCGTAATTAGTGTTCAATGGCGGGCAAAATTTGGTGCGCCAAAATGATAACTTTGTCGAAATGCCCGTGATGCAGCATTGACACGGATGCGACAAACACAATTAGGCTTATCTACTTTATGACACATAGGCATCTCTCGTTGGATTAATACCTTGCATAGGACTGGCAGTATACTCATGGTGGCAAAAAAAAAAAAAAAAGTGTGGAATAAGATGGTTGTTTTTTTCTCCCCCAATTCAGCATGTGATTTAATAGGGGGGCGCAATTATTGCCGCAGCTAGGTACATTAGTGACAAGTATAGAAGCGGCTAGGCCGGCCGATGGATCGAAGGTATAGATAGCGAACAAAGAATAAGTGCCGTAGTGCTTAGATATATTTACTTTGTAAAAATAGATTAGCAATACGTCTTTGCAAGGCCGAATGTTTGGCATTGTGCCCACTCACTCCCCATAGCATTCTTGGAAAGCAAAATAGGTTCCATAGACTTTTTTTTTTTGATTTTTTCTACACAGTGCGTTTGTTTTGTTGCCTCAGCCTTGGCGTACCAGGCCCTGAATGCATCAAATATTACGGCATACGACGCATATGCAGCACAACTCTTTCAGCTTTTTCTCATTAATCATTGTCGTAAGCATTACTCGGTATGAAAGAGCCAGAAAGTGCAAATAAAAAGGACAATATCCGCTGAGCAGCGCTGAGCATCAGATCACTTGTTGAAAAAGGAAAAACCATCCATGCATCGTAAGCTTTTGGCTGGAGGATGCAAACATAACGCAAATTGCCCCGCGATACATTTCCTGATCCAGGGCCTAATATGTACAAACTTTGCAGCGACGTACCTAATCTCGTTATGGAGTAAATCAATGAGCAAAAGAATCGCGCAAGAAAATACAGTTCGAAACAGCCGCGGCCACTTTTGAAAAAAAGTACATGTCTCGTTTCGCCGTCTCCATGGTGAATCAAGACGCGCGCTCTGCCATATTGACGACTGTTGTTGGCCTGCAAACTCGGTCCATCGGCAAAAGGCCCTTTTGCCGCACCGCACCATCAAAAAAGGATTTGCATTTCTTTCTTCTCTCTCTCTCACTCCGTCTGGTCCGTCATTCTTGCCCAGCCAAATAAGAAAAGGGAGGAGGAGTATACGTATCCCACCTGCGGCGCAGAATAGTAGCCGGCCAAGGATTTTGAAATCTGATCTGATTAGCCGAGTACACTGATTACAAATTATTATTATAATTATCTGTATGTACCTACAACCCACGTCGTTGTGCCCATGCAGGCAGCATGTTCAATAATAATGATAAAATAAAAACATCAAGGAATGAATGGAGAGATATCACTTGGAGGTATACGTGCTGCTATATTCGTAAACAGGCTGCGTTTCATCATGGTGTCGCAAGCGAGGGATGACGGTGGTACAAAGGTGGGCCAGAAGCATGCAAATAATTGCCCGTAGGAAAAGCAACATGACAAAGTTCATACCGGATCTCCCCGGCTGATCTCGATTTGAGAAGAGAGAAAAAAAGTTTAAAAATGTGTAGTATTTAGCGTAAACAAAGACCGGAGATAATGAATGCGTTATGCCAAACCACCTTAGGCGTAAAACATAACGGCGGCAATGGTTATATGAAATGTACCAAGAGACTCTGTTCCATCGATTGATCGGCACCCAATAAGCAGCTCTGCTCTGGTCTGCTCAGGATCTAACAACTAACAATGATATGACTGATGATTTGATGGCGTGGAACGCTGTCTTACACTACATCCATGGAAATTTGAATGGATCCATCCTAGAACCAAAGGGACTCGCCATGAAGCCACAAGTCTACATTTTGTCATAATACATCTGTTCGGTATTGCTTGACCTTGTTGGACGCTGGTTTGGCATGCTAGGCGCTACGATAAACCGTCTTGGAAGAGTGTTAAGCCTCATTATCGTTGGAGAACATCCAAGAAGAAGAGGAAGGAAACTGGCGGTTGGAACATTCAATAAGCTGAAACATTAACGTTAGATATTTGAGTTTCCCCAGCGTCCTTCTTAACCACAACATCGGGTGACCTGGACGTCACGGTAGGGCAATGTCTTTACTGGTTCCTAGTAGACGTAATCTCGGGCACCCGGATGGAGGATAGTGACAGGAGTAATGCACACGCGCAGAGCAGTCTAGAGTCTAGAGGAAAAAAAAACTTCCACAAACAAGGTCTTGACAGGGTCAATGACTTATCCGAGGATCAACTGGCGATATAATTGCCGAGTCCGGCCCAACAACGGAGGTGGAGGTAAATGAAGCCGCTCTTGGTTGCACGTCGCCGGAGAGCGTTTTATTATATTTCAGGCCCACCAAAAATAAACGTGCTCTTATCCTTGGGGAGGTTCGGATGCCGTTCTGAAGTTGCCTTCTGATCTGATACCTCAACAGACAAATGTCCGCATGGAGAAAGGAAACATGTTCTACGGTAACACATGATAAGCGTCCGGATGAGTTGTGTTAGCACTGGAGTTCAACATCGCCCTTTTCTCAGATAGTTGCCAAGCTTCTCACCACATCATATCGGCACATGATTGCCTACCAGATATTTATCCAGCATGGTAGAAGGCGCCCTTATTACGACACAATGACGTGTTGGCTGGGGTTGCATCATCTTGAGACGTTAATGGTGACCAAATTTGGTCGCAGGAGGCAAATGTTGCTTGCTCGCTCTCTTCGACGACAGGTTCCATACGCGCTTGGGGACAGTCGAGGTGCCACATCATTCGACAGGCGTATAACGGGGGTATGAATGTTGGATTGCTGAAATCTGGAATTCTATACACAACAGCCACCTGTTCTCAGAACCGGAATCCTCATTCTTATTCTACAGCTGATGCCTTTTGACGATTGCTTCTATGCATCCTTCCCAATGTCACTGATGTCGACCAATTTTGTGTCGTTTAGCGGTACTCGGGCTTGACAAAGTCGGCAAAGGTCTTGGGCTCCTCGTAGCCGTGGTGGTCGTGGTGGCCGTGGTGATCGTCCTGAGGTCCAACGTACTCCATCTTGTAGACGCTGCCGCATTCTGGGCATCGCTCAATGGGGCGCTCGCGGTTCATCTAAAAAAAAAATTATGCCATGTCAGTAGGGTCCGCTGTAATGAAACTCATTGTTCTCGGTGATTCAAGATTGAGATTTGTCGATGATGTAGAATCGATCGGACGTATCGTGAAAGATATGGGAAAGAACGTACGCCCAACCAGGTAACGACGTGAGAGTCGGCGGGGTAACCAGTGCAACCGGCGTACTGCTCATCACCAGCAGACTTGACCATGATGGGGTTGTCCAAAGTTCCTTTCCGCGAAGCGTCCAGGGGGCGCATGTCGAAGATGTCGACGCCCTCCATCTTTCCGAGGATTTCGAGACGCTCGAGACCGGTGGACTGCTCGAGATCGGTAGGGACGCTACCAGGGGCGGCACCGGGTCCGACCAGGTCATCCTCGGTCTTGATATCTGCATCGATAGACGCGTTAGCATCAATGGCTCTTGGGTATGTCCATTGTGACGCAATTGCAATTTTTTTTGCGACAGTGATGTCCGAAGTCATCCGGAGCAGGCGCAGATGATCGCGGGTCGGCCGCATGGGCATCTCGTACCTCCAAAGGTCTTCAGCTTCTGGCCCACGCTGGCATGGGGCTCGACATTCTTGGCACCGGCATCACCTGTAAAGATCGCATTGGTGGTCAGCTGGCTGTGTGTATGTATGTGTGTGTGTGTGACGTCGCGCACGACGGGAGTTCTGTTATCGTGGCAGTCGGGCATCTTACGGCGGATGACGGAGGCGGTGAAGCTTCGGCGGACGATGGGGGAGACGGCAGCACGTCTGGCGACGGCCACAGCGGATCGTGACAAGAACATTGTGGCGGCAATTGATGTGGTTGTGAGGAGTGGAGAGGTGGTGTCCAAGTTCGTGATGATTTTGGCTTCTACCAGCAAAAGAGGGATTTCCAATTTGTCGGCTGTCAATGAGCTCGGATCGTTCGATTTCGGCTGCTCCAATTGGCTCCCCAGCTCTAGGCCCAATCGGGTCAGCTAAGGTAAGCAGCCAGGCAACTTTGGAGCAGCTCCAAAAGTCAAGCAGTAGCCAGCCACGTGATCCTCATTGGCCAAAGCTTGGACTAGTAATCCATTAGCTGTTATACAGATTATGCAATTTGCACAACTTGTACAAAACCATTTCCTCTTCATATAATCCGTTGATCGTGATATAAATCACCAGAGAAACACATCAGTAGCAGCGTCAAGATAGATTGTCTATTTACCAATTTAATGATTTGATCTTCCAATGCTAACGTTTCAAGACACAAACATTAAAGCTAGACTTGAAGAATGAGTCTATTTGGGACAAGAGGCACTATGTATCTGTATTCGGCTACGAGGATAACTTGAGCAAATTGTGGCCGCCGGCCAGTGGCTATGGCTAGCAAGGGAGTGATCTGGGCATATAAAGCGACAAGTTAGATAAATGATACCTCTGTTCATTCTGATTGCGTTTTTCTTTGAGCCCATCAATCAAAGTCTCGATGGCCAACCGTTTCTCGCTTGTGTTGTTCTTATTTCCATCTCAGCTATTACGACCAATACCAACACTTATTCTGGTTAGGCGTTGTCCCAGCCACTTGCCAACATTGAGTATCACATCGGTCCAACCTGCCGTAGTCCAACTTGTACTTTGCTGGCTCGCAAGGTCGTGAAAGGAGTGTATTATAGTCCTATGGCTAAAGTACTAGGTACGCAACTCGTGTCTGTAACTTGCGTGGGGTACGTATCTCAAGTCATTACATTAGAAATATTGTGAGCTGCGTACCTTAATGTACTGATACGAGCACAATAGAACCATGACTTTAAACAGCTGCAATCACGTATATCCCATAGCCCGAATCGATTCCAGCGAGGTGTCTTCCTTGATCATATCTAAAATTATGCTCATCTCAACAAACGCAACTTGGGCAAGGAAGGGCGTTACTTCAGCTGGCCCTCAGATCAACTGCAACACTTGCACCGCACTCGGAGCACAAGGCTCGCCAGGATATAATCATGCCTCTATTCAACGGCAAATCGCCCCGCCAACTCGAAGCAAATCAGATGTCTCCATACTTCTCAAGGCTGGACAAATGGCTGGGTGACTACGCCAACTCGAGCGAACCGCTGAGCCTCGTCCATCCGTTTGGGCCGCGAGTGATGATATTCTGGCCAAGTACATCTTTGGTGCTGAACTTGGACTATTGGAAAAGGAGAACATCGTTGCTGGTTACAAGCTTTGCAGATTCAATGCTACCAGATTGTCCTCGGTCTTTCGCCAGTCTCCACTGGTGCTTCTCTTCAATATCCGCAATCTGCCAGTCTATATCTTTGCCACATGGCCAGTAGTGTATGAAAGCTCTTGACAGACCCGCCCTATCGTCCATGACACCAAAATCCACATGCTAAAAGAGTTGACGGCTGTGCTAGCTTACTGTGTTTGACCTGCATTTTGGATGAATGGTACTAACACTTTTCAATATGATACAGTGATCAGAAGGGCTTCGGTACGCATATTTTATCACTAATGATGAGAAAGACAGGACTTATTGAGCATGTTAGACTAAACGACTCGCAAGGTATCCGGTTCGACCGCCACGGCAACGAGATGGGCATATATAATAATATTGAGCTGCCCCCTTACGCGAGACTTTCATGAATTGATTTACAGGCCATTTGCTAAACGCCTTTCAGATAACCATAAGCATGTCCGAAATGCTTCTGAACTAGGATCCATCTGCCTTTCCTGACCCAGCGCGATTCGAGCCTGAAAGGTTGCAGGGAATGATGGAGTTACAGAACGTGCCAAGAGGCTATTTGTCGGATTTCGTGTCGACGACAGGACTTGTGTGGCAAAGAGCACGTCCTTTCCATATTTTCATCTGCTTCCATATGTAGTTACAATATCGTGCGCTACTCGTCGGGCATGTCAGTCTTTCATTATCGATTATGATGAGGGTTGTTGCCACCATTAACGCACAGTATGATATTGTCTTTTGTGAATGAGACTGAGAAAGACAGCTGGAGAATTGGGGGTCACAGAACATCCCCTCTGCATCGGTCAAGAGACCAATGGTCATTGCCAAAGCCCGAGAACAACAGCTGAAGAGTGCTTGAGCACAACACAAAACAATTGGCGCAAAGAAAGCAGAAAGCAAAAGTTTGTTGGGGGTATATGAGTACGGCACATGGAGTGCTCGCGAATGCCGATGTATTCCAAATCTTCAAGTAATGTTTGCCTGAGTCTTCCAGATGTTGAATGCTTGATAGATCGTCCTCTCTTGTGCGGAAGTGGTGTACTTGAGGTCGATGTCGCCTGCCTTTTTGGCTCTTGCCTCTTCTTCGCTGACCCAAACGTGCTTGACATGCTCATTGGGATCCAGCTTGACCTCGATGCCGTCGTCGCCGTGCTCCTTGTCGCAAACTTCGACCTCCACGAGGAAGTTGACCTTGCCTATTTTCCGACCCCGTCTCGTGAAGAACGTCTCCAGCCCACCAACAAGCTGAACAATTCCGGTGGCAGTGAGTCCAGCCTCCTCATACAACTCACGAGCGGCTCCGTGCAAGATGCTCTTGTCCTCTGGATCAACCGCGCCGCCAGGTGTCTCCCAGAGCAATGGCATAGAGTCATGAGGTGCTCGCTGGACTAGCAATAGTTTGGACGTCTGGGGGTTGATGACGAGACATCCTGTAGCAAAAGCCTCCAAGTAGATTCCTTCTGCCAGCGGATAAGTGGCAAGATAGACACTCATCGGACTGCTGAACTGCTCAAGACCGGGGCCTATGGTGAAAGTCGGTGGCTCATAGGGGGCCTCGTCGGCAGCGGCCGCCGTAGGCTTCTCTGCAGACATCAGATCGGTGGAAGACGGGATCTCTTATTCTGACGATCTTCGTGAAACAGTGAATAGATCGCAAGGCAATCAGCGGTCAGTAGAGGTTGTACCTTCCTTTCTAGACTCAGAAAGGCTGAGTAGGCTGAGCAGGCTGAGCAGGCTGAGCAGGTACGAATGGCTGAGCGCAAGGCGTTGCTAGCGTAGTCGACTTGTGGTTCTTCACTTGGATCAGGTAGTGTTTGGTGCGCTTTTGAGGCTCTTGACCAGAGTTCCTTTCTGATAAACCAAGTCCGAATGTTGAGCTGTTCAAAAAGAAAGAGAGAAAAAGTGAAGTGTGAGATATCAAATGTGCTAGCGGGTCAGGCAGACAGGCAGGCGCAAAGTAGGTACATACATAACATGCCTGTGGTGCTAGCCGTTGCCTGGGCTGACTACCGACGACTCGTTGTTTAGGCGGCTCCACCTGATGCTGGCCAACAAGAGCCATTCCTCACAAGCACAGACAGGCCTAGCCTCGCTTTATATTCCCTTTGTATCCTTCTCTTGTGATGCATCTCTCCATGTGCGTGCTCAACCCAGTCACTGGCGTTGTTAATATGCATGTAATTGCAAACGCATGGGAAATAGCAAGGTCTTATGTGACTCAGCACTGTCGGTATGCGAGCGTATCACTGGCCGCGCGGTTTTTGTCCCGAGCAGCTGGACCGCGGAAGTGACTCCGCAAGACAGACCTGCATATGTGTGGCTAGAAGCAGCGTAGCCAAACTCGTATAAGCAAACAAATATCTGTCGGGGAGGACGGAATATCTAACCGTTCTGCAGGTCCTGCAAGGTTCTGTCCTGTGGTTGGACCAAAATGATAGCCACGGCTCTTGGCGCTATATCACCCTCCAACTCATCCCGTGGCAACCATTGCCAGTGATCACATGTCCAGATGTTTTGTTTTTCTCTACGATAGATCAGTGATTACTGATTCTTTTACAACACCGATCAAGGTGGTTGACTGATGTGCATATAATCATTTTAATTGTTTTGCGTCATTGTATCTGTGAGCTCAGCAGAGACTGCATAATCCCAAGTGGCCAATCCAATATGGCAACAATTTTGACAGTTCTCAGTTGACGGAAGTTACTATGCCACGAATCAGAGTGAAAGAAAAAGAAATTTGTGACCAAAGAGGTACTGGAGACTGTGGTATCATTGATTGATCATGTACGCTGCAAAAATCCCATGGGTATCCATTCCCATCCGGAGCACATGGCCCAAAAATCTGTTTTCACTGAAATACAGATAGTGTTGGTACATTACTTGGAAGTCATCACTATAAGTTACTGGTTTGCAAAAATCTGGGCAACTAATGGATTGTAGCTTGTAGATAGATAATGCTTACTGCTGAGTTTCATGCAATCTGTCTTCTCTGAAAGACAGGAAGAGGCGAACAAGAGGTGGTTGGGGAAAATGATGGTTAAACATGTAGCAAAGACTAAACACGAATTCTCAGAAATGAAGCTACGGATTGCTCGATCTTATCTTCTCACAGTGCAAGCAAGTTCCAGTACAATACTGATTTTCTCTCTCTTTTTGTCAGACAACGCCACTGGGGTTTGGAGTGGACCTCAGACAAACAAGATTGAAGGGCAGTTTACATCGGCCTGCAACTGCACCTATAGGTATTAGAGTATCGCACTTTGAGGTGTCTGAAATCGTGGTTGATAGATAGCGACAGCTACATCATTTTGTCTTTCCCTGTGGCAGACACCCCACACTGAAGTCATGTGCAAGAGCTCTTCAAGCAAGCCATGCGTGCGGGCCAGCCAAATAACTCGGCTGCACGGTCAAAGTATATTCATCATAGAACATACCAGATCGATACCTCTTTGACCAGACACAATTGTCAATATGTATGTATATTGCAATTGACTGATTAAAGTCCATGCGTTGGAATGACCTCTCGAGTAGGTGATATACCTATCCAGCGCGGGGGGTTTAATGGCCGTGGGCTCAGTCCATGCAACTATAATAGAGCTGCATAATAATAGTTGCACCAACTGCATCGCGCAGGCCCTTAGAGGCACCTGAAGAGAGAGCACGTGGATAGTAGTAATTGTACCTGCAGAATTTGCGGCGATTGATTCGATGCAACAGAAGTGTACGTAGTCGCATTTCCTTATTTGGGTCGCTGCCGTATGAGCATGAACCTATTCGGTGGCCAAAGTGCGTCGAACAGCTGCACCCTGAGGCTTTCCCACGTGAAACAGCTCTGCCCTGAAACGTCATCAAAGACAGCTTTCGCACTTCCAAGCATACATACCAAGCCCACCAAAACCGACGAAGAAACGGGGTTTGCTCGGCAGGAAAAAGGGAAGGGAAGGAGCACGATTAACTTTGTAGTGTGCTTACCACGAACTGGGGACACTAGAGCATCAGCCGCAGACGATCAAGTTTTGTTTCCACCCAGCCGAAAAGACATCAGCTCGTTAAGGTTAATTTAGCCTCCATAACGGAGACGTGGGAACAAAAATGTGCTTCTTTCTCGCGCCCACTGATAGAGCATGAGCGTTGCCCGCGCAGCCAGTCAGCAGCCGGCTGAGCCAGATCAGGAACCGAATGCGGGTCCGCGACCGCATGCTGCCGAAAAGAAAAAAAAGATAAAGAAAAAGAGCCTCCATTTGCCCATGATCCATAGTTTTTACTCTCCCGGGGGACAATGTGCCGCGAGATTGCATCCGCCGATCTCTTTCCGACCTAAAATGTTCCATCTGGGACTTGTGCCGACGGGGAGCGCGGTGTCAGCCACGAGTCGTGTGGGTAGCAGAGAGCATTAAAGTAATGGTCGTAGTAGTAAGTAATAATGGCAGTGCCTCAAGTGCTAGTAATTAGTACTAGGCAGTGCCGTCGTGGGCCAAGTAAGGTAGCCAGCCAACCGTCATGATGTTTTACATACACAAAACATGCCCAGGATGAAGCAGTCTCCGTTATTCTTGTCTAATTCCGTTTTCACTGTCCTATAATTATCACCATGATTTCTTTCTTTCTTTCTTCTTTGAATAGAACCCCCGAGCCAAGTCCGCCAACGGACGATTTGAGATTATACCACGACACGAGAAAAAAACGGAGTGCAGCGCCCAGTAGCTTGGAAATCCTTGGCGATCCATCCTTGGAGGATAGCGACCTCCTGACGATCCCTGCCCTCCGCCGCAGAGACCCCAGGAGCAGACGTGGGACACTACCTCAATTGTTTGATCCGCCCAAGCCAAGGCCAGCTTGCTGCAGGTCGTTACAGCTGGATGGGGTCAAAGAGAGCTGCTGCTGCTGCAACGCCGCAAGCGCCAGGCGTCCTCTGCTGCCCTGGTGGTGGTAGCGCTTCTCTCTCATCAGTCTCGGGCTGTCTCGTTCTCCCAAACCTCGTCAGAACTTGAGGCCCGCCCCCGTCAACGCCAGCAACGCGCGGCGCCGGCTAAACGTCCAGTCAGACGGGCTGTTTGCCTGGTTCAACGTCTCGCCTTGAACCTACAACCTTATGTTGCTACTGAATAGGTTACCCATCTTATACAATAGACCCATCGGGTTCGCGGCATCCATTCAATCCACCTTCGGCTGCGGCTGGCTCGCTGCCCAGTGCCTCTAATACCACCAGTACGCCTGGGCGCCCGCTAGCCTCTACTAGAGATCCGAGAATCAACTGGGGCCAAGACCTCCAAACACGACTCATCACCACTGGCTCCGTCCCCAGACCCTCAGCCTTTCTGGGCATGTTCTTGTCATTTCCTTGGTAGCCGGGCATTCTTTTCCCATTCATCATTTGCTTTTCATCTGTTCTGCTGGTGTTGTTGACAGTTCTGGGGACCCTTGCACTGCATCTCATCTCTCGCTCTCTTCTGTTTTTAATGATCATTGATATACCCCGGATCCCATCTTCATCTGAGCGCGCATTACTTGCATTTGTCTTCCTCTGCTTTTGAAATCAAACCTGATTCCCGCCATTGCTACGGCGATTGCCAATATCCTGAGACGGACTGTCTTTGAGAAAGGAATCAAGGGCGTATTACGATCACGAGGCAGTGCTAGCAGCTACTCGTCCGCTCACTTCCATTGCTCGCCTGCCGACATGGCGTCTCAAATCGCCGTTCTCACTCTAGCATTGGCCGCATCGTGCTTTGCTGCAGAGGGTCTTCCGCAGGATGATGGTCCCATCGCTGGTGGGAGATATGCCACATTCCCCGTGATTCATTCCACGAATACAGATCACTTTGGCGACGTTTGGGCAAAGCGTGACGTCTGGTCGAAACGGGGCATACAGACTCTACCTCTAGCCAACCGATCTGACGTTGCCTACTACGCACAATGTAACTACCTATGCCCTAAACAGTTCGTCATGCCTTTGGACTCAAAAGACTGATGAATTGCCCTAGTAAATATTGGTAACCCTGGCCAGCCCAACTATGTCCAATTAGACACTGGTTCTTTCGAGCTTTGGGTGAATCCAGACTGCACAAACCTTGATGCAACGTCTGATCAACGCTTCTGTCGGGCCGTGGGATCCTACGATCCATACTCATCTAGCTCTGCCTCCATTTCTTCAACAACTAAGACATTGAGGTATGGCATTGGCAGCGCCAGCATCCAATATGTCAAGGACGACATCGGATTTGCCGGCTCAGGTATGTTATCACAAAGAACAGCGTCGGCCGCAATCTTTCTAACCTCGAAACAGACATCACGCTCAAAAATGTGCAATTTGGGGCAGCGACGGCTACAGTGGATGAGTTTTCGGGAATCCTTGGCATTGGCCATGGTATCAATGTTACCACTACCTACAACAATTTTATCGATGAGCTCCAGCTGCAGGGCGTCACAGATACCAAGGCCTTCAGTCTGGCGTTGGGAAGCAAGAGTGAGCAGGAGGGTGTCATCATCTTTGGAGGTATCGATACGGGCAAATTCGCTGGTCCTCTCGTGAGCCAGCCCATCATTCCCGCAGACCAGTCTCCTGACGGGGTTCCGCGATACTGGATCGACATGAACTACATGAGCTTGACGCCGCCGAGCGGAAACGAGAAAAAGTACGACAACTCCACCATGGCCGTGTTCCTCGACAGTGGCGCCACCCTCACGCTCTTGCCGCAAGCTCTTGCCGATGCTGTCGCGTCTGACTTTGGCGCGAGCGGTACCGATTCCAACGGCTTCTACGAGGTCGACTGCTCGTTGAACGACCTGAACGGATCCATCAACTTTGCCTTTCCCGGCGTGACCATTCAGGTCTCTTACAAGGAGATTATCCGCGAGCTTCAGACAAGCTTTGGGACCATGTGCTACCTCGGCATCACGCCCAATGACGATTTCGTCCTGCTCGGCGACAGCATGCTGCGGTCAGCCTATGCCGTCTTTGACCAGACAGGCAACGCTATCCACCTTGCCCAGTACGTCAACTGCGGCACCACCGAAGTCGAAATCACCGCCTCGACCAACATAAGCTCTCTGACGGGCGACTGCAACCTATCTGACAGCAATTCCGCCAACTCGGCAACGGGCACGGCGTCCAGTGGCTCAACGGCCACGGCCACGGGCTCGGGAGGCTCGAGCGCCAGCAGTACCGGCGCATCAAATGCTGGCGGAAAGACTTTTGGCAGTCCCTTGACTTTACTTGCGCTTTGGGTGGGAACGGTAGCCTCCCTTGGATTGGCAGGCATTGTATAGACATGACTTGCGGGGAAAGGAATTTTGTCTTTGATTACAACATGCATTCATCGAGGCGTTTGGGGTACTGGATATCCTTTTCTTTTTATGTATAACATCATTGCGCGACCATGCCTAAGCAGAGGCAACGCGCACTTGCATTCTAGCATACCATCTAGACTGATAGAATAGTGCATAATGCATATATCACAATCATTGAACCTTGATCATAGCTTGCCTGACAATGTAGCAGTACTTTTTTGGAACTCATCCTTTTCTTGAGCTGGGTTGATTGTCCTCGTCAACTTGTTTGTTTGTGCCAAATTGTGCCATTCTATGCACCTGGCGACCAATCCGCCATAGCCCCTGACCCTTCTATACCTTACGCCATGCAAGTATCACATATTTTCCCCCGTCTAGCAAATTGCCCCAAGCAAATAGACCTCCCATGCCCTCCGCGCCATGTCCTACACCCTTTGCCACCAGGGCTGTGCATCATCACTTCTATTCCTCCAGCTCAAAAGAGCCTACCGAGTGCACCTCGTAGCGGATCTGCTGCAGTGTTGCACCGTTGGTGATTAGATAGGCTGATATATCGGTCATGAACCTCTCGGGCCCGCAAATGTAGTACTGGGTTGACTTGTTGCCGAAATACATATCATCGGCGTTGAACCACTCGAGGTAGTACCCAAAGCCGCCGCTTTCTGTCGACTCGGCCAAGTCCTTATTGCCCATGGCCGTATTGAAAAAGGTCGTTCGCATTTGTGGCCGCGTCTTGGCCAGCTTTTCGACGTGTTCCTGAAAGGCAATGCTCTGCCTAGAGCCGTGGATCCAAGTAATGGGGCGCTCTTTCGTCTCCTCCACAACGGTGTTTAGCATGGACAGGATTGGGGAAATGCCAATGCCAGCAGAAATCAAGACCACGGGCGTTGAGCCAGAGTCATTTCTGGTGTCAAAATAGAAATCGCCGGCCGGGTGACTAAGCTCGACAACATCACCTTCGAGCATCTCATCAATCATCAAGCTCGAGACAACGCCTTGCTTCTTTGTTGTGTAATTCATGATTCCTAGAAAGCTGTCACCTGTCGTGCTCTCGACGGCCGTCGAGAATGAAGATGATCGACTGTGGGGTTTGCGGAGGGGCGGCGATCGCCTAGAAGGAGTGGATAATCCACTTCCAAGACTACTGCTACTGTCATATAGCTCTTTCCTTTCCATTACCTTCTTGATTGTAAGGCGATAACGGTCTGGCCTGGGTCTATCGCTGAGCGAATACTGTCTGATCTGCAGATACCCGCTTCCGGGAACACGAACTCGGAGTGATACATATTGCCCAGGATGGAAAGGGGGCAGAGGTACGCCGTCGACAGGCTTGAGATCGAACGAGACAACATCTCCCTCGGGCGTCTCCCGCGTCTTCTTTTCGACGATGAAGCGGCGCCAGCCCTTCCAGCTCTCGAACTCGCGGTATAGTTGCTGCTCTCGGTTGGCCAGCATGTTGGCCATGATCCAGTAAGCCTTGGTCCAGGCGGTGCGTACTTCGGGGGTCATCTTGGGACCGAGGACGGCAGCAAAGGCCCTCATCAGGTACTTGCAGACAATCTCATAGTGGTCCGGCTGGATACCAAGACTGACATGCTTATTGGCGACACGCTCGAATTTTGGTGTGAGCTCGCTGATGTGGCTGATATTAGAAGCATACGCCAGTATGAGCTTGGTGAGAGCGCGCGGCTGAGAGCCGTTCTTCATGTTGACGGCATTGAAGTAGTTGTTGAGATCTGGATGCTCCTTGAGCATGGTTTTGTAGAAGACGGTGGCAATGTGCTCTCCATGTTCCTGTAGAGTTGGGATGGTGCCCTTGACCATCCTTGTCTGTTCGTACGAAAGAGCCATGGTGATGTCGAATATGTGTGTACCCTAGGCAGCGGGGGATGTGCCCATCTAGTCAACAACTTTGGATCTGGTAACGATGAGAGGGAGGGAGGAGGGGTCTGATAGATGGGAGTATAAGAAGGAGTGAGCGAGCAGGAGATGCTCGGGGTGAGACAGGGTTCAGTGATCCTCCAAGATTCACGATCTCAGATGAAGAAAGAGGTGGAACGAAGTCTTGGGGAACGGGGGTTCTTATTTTCTCTTATGGAAAAGAATGGGGAAAAGAAGAACAAAGTCGGTTACTTAATAAATGTCTCGGACTCGGGAGAATTCGTCAATGGGAAGGAACATACAGTACACACACATGAACTGGATGCAAGCAGCAGTAGCCGTGGGCACCTTCCGACATGGAGATTACCTTACCTACTAATGTACTGACTCTACTGCAAATTTGGAGTGGATGAGTGCAGAAATTGACAGACACACACATACATACACTGACCGCCAAAGAAGTTCAGTATCAGTAATAGTTTTACCTTTGACCATTTTTTTCACTTGCTTCTTCCCTCCATTTACTTTACTGGCCCCCCGCGGTTCATGCGACACTCCGAAGGGTCCATAGACCGTTAGGCGAGACCCTGATCCCAGTGCAGTCCACTCAGCCCGGATGGAGGCGAACGGATGGGGAGGAGAGGAGCCACTATCATAGTTGGTGCCTTGGTACGGCTTGAGACGACATGTGGAAACCCTGCGAGGCACGGGGCACCTTCAGACTGGATGCCAGATTATTTCCGTGGTTCCATATGAAGTGTTGCATTTTCTCTTTTGCTTCTTTTCTTCATCACCGTCATAAGAGGAGCCGTGCGCCATGGCTTGCCTATGTGATGGAGTACATACTGCCCTGTCCTTTTCGTCGACACGCGCGGCTCTGGGTTGGCTGGCTGGCACGTGTGGCATGTCTCCAAGTACCGGCATGTCACTCTGCAAATGATGCCTGTAGGAGTATCTTTTATGGAAAGTCCAAGCCAGATCGATCGTACGCCCGCCGCCGGTCGGTGATAATGATGGTGATGATGATGATGTAGTGCACGGTACGTGGGTATGGGAAATTTTCTGCGGAGAGGTGAATTCACTCGATCCAATCCCCAATGAAAGTGTGAGACCGGGGAGTCGTTGAAAATGGTCCGATTGACAGGGCGAAATGGCACGATTATCGGCTGAGCCCATGTACTGTCACCTTGCCACGGGCCGCACTCTGCCTAAGCCCAAGAATGGGCGGCCTGCCATTGGTCCGCGGGAGTTCCGTATATTTACTTCACAACCGTTTCGTTTTGGTTGTTTCCTCGCAGGGCAATGAGGCGTCGCATCGTTTATAGGTAGTAAGTAGTAGTAAGGTACTTTGAAGAGTAGGAGGAGTCTGTCCGAACCGAACAAGCCGAGCTGCTAACTGCATCAGGGCGCATCAATAAGACCCTGAAATTCATCTCCAGCAGAGAACAGTGGATTGGTTTTCGAGAAAGAAAAAATCGAGATTAAACCCCCCATCTTAGATTCCTCGGAATCCGGAACTCGTCAGCTCATCACGGAATCACAACTCAACCAAAGTGGAGGACATGGGCCTCTGGTCGGTTAGTAGGTGCAGCATTTCATATCCACACTGCCCAAGTTTTTCGACTCTAGTCAAGGGAGAATAAAATGGCAGCAAAGTATTCACTACATACCTACTTCTATTACCTACCTACCTAGGTCCTACGGAGACCGTTCCGTAGTGCGCACGAATACCTACCGGGTACTACATTACGCAGCTAGCGAATTAGCATCATCTAGGTATACATCCGGGGCACCAGCGCATCGCAAATCAATCTTGAAGGTTCATGTGCGCATTTGCACATGTGCACGTCGAGCATGCGCGCACACACACAGAGAGAGATACTACACTTCTACCAGCACAGTAGCTTTGGTGGCGCACGCCGAGACTTCTCGGAGGTCTCACAAACACATGGGCAGTCTGATCAATCAACTCTAGGAGTGCGCCGAAATCCTCATCCGAGCATGAGGTGGTAAAACGAACGAGTACGAGCACAATATGTCGTTCACAACGGCACAGTATCGCCTGATTTAGTGTCGCCAACGCAATTATACCTTGCAGCATAACATCATCTTTCGGGCAGCAATTCCTACTGAGCCATTTCGATCTTCCTAGTATTTGACTGGCACTACGGAATTATCCGTAGCAAGTTCATGGCTTTCATCTCTTGAGTGGGTTGGTGGAATTTGAATCGCATCTTTCTTCTCTCCTCTCTTTGCTCCAGTGCCGCTAAATTTATTGGGGGAGCGAGTCCCGACAATACTTGCTCGCTTGTCACAAGGGCGACCAGGTATCTTCCCAGATTAGAAACGTCACTACGAAACTTACAGGTATATCCATGAAAATATAATGGAGTGTCTATTTTATAGTCTCCAGGCTACCAATTCTATTAGTTTATGCCTTGTATGCGCATTGACCTCAGTTGGCTGTTTCCGTTTTCTTCTTTTTCTACATGTTTGTTGAGTCCCTACATACCTGAAGAATAAAAAGTCATTCTTGAATCATAGCGTTCGTAATGCGCTGATAACCGTTGGCCATAGTGGCCTCGGGCCCCAAAACGTTTGTGCCTACGGTCTACTTAGGCCCACCTATTTAGCGGCCGCTGTGATCGACGACCCTTTTGGAGTAAGGTAAGAAAGAATACACAGGGGACGGCCAAAACGGAGCTTAAGATGCGATCTGCACCGTATCAAGATCCGACAAAGATAATGACGCAGCTGCAGATTGATGGGCGGGCTGGTGGACCATGATGGCTAAGCGAGCACGAGACAAGGGAAACTCTGACTGTAACAATCGATCCATGCGGAAAGCGGAAATAAACAACAACCGACCACACACAGCTTCTTGAAATCGATCTTGCACCATGGCAATTAAGAATGTTGCTCTCGTTGGCGCAAACGGCAATCTAGGCGGCCCCATTCTCCAGGCTCTTGTCGACTCTGGCCTCTTCAACGTGACCGTGCTGAAGCGGGCATCTTCGAACTCTAGTCCGACTTCGGATCCCAGCGTCCGGCTTGTCAGCATTGACGATGACATGACTACCGAAAGCCTCACAGCAGCGCTTCAGGGTCAAGATGCGTGCATTGCCTGCTTCCCGCTGAGAGACACGGAGCAGCATTTGCGTCTCGTCGATGCCGCTGCCGCTGCCGGCGTGAAGCGCTTCATACCCGCCGACTACGGCAGCTGCGATTCGAGCAGCAAGCAGGCCCAAGAGCTGGTTCCTCTCTTTCTCAACAAGGTCCGCGTGCGTGAGCGCTGCCAGGAGTACGCCAACAAGGACTCCAACTTTACCTGGACCAGTCTTGTAGCTGGTCACTTTTTCGACTGGGGCCTGAGGGAGAACTTTTTGCACTTTGACCTCAAGACTAAGACGGCAGACATTCTAGACGACGGAACCTACAGAAGCTCGACCTCGACCCTTGGGCGCATTGCCGAGGCTGTGGTCAAGGTGTTGAAGGACGAGGATATTGGTCGAAACAAGATGCTGTTCATGCAGAGTTTCTGTGTCTCGCAGCTCGACGTGCTTGCCTCGCTGGAAAAGGCGACTGGCGAGAAATGGAAAGTCAACTGGGTCAAGTCCGACGATTTCATCAAGGAGAACAAGGCCAAGGCCGATGCAGGCGACAAGGACGCTATCGAGCACCTGGTCTTTGCCCTGGGAGCCCTGGATGGAGACTGGGAAAAGAAGGATGGCTTCGCCATGGATGTACTTGGGCTCCAGAATCAGGACTTGGATGAGATTGTGAAGGGCGTGGTTGACGAAGTTCGTTCTTGATGGACATCACAGTGTTGGATGATGAGCAGAACCATCCTCGGTCAATCACACGAAACTACCTATCTCAGAAGAAAATGCTAAAAGCAATGAATGAAAAAAGTTGCGCTTCATCGCGATATGATTTCATGCGCTAAATAGCTTCTCATACTGTCGGAATAAGGCCTCGTGACTTGTGTTCGCACATATAGAGACGAGTATAAATTTACAGTAGGTAAAGTACCTAGTAGGCATCAGTACGATTTAGTGTGGGTGTCGCTAAATTTAGGTACCCGTGAGTCCCCAGAGGGCAAGTGCGGAAAGGCCCCGGCTGTCTGAACTCAGCACTGCGGGTGCTTTGCAAGTCATGTGTTTTCGTTCCTCCTAGCAACTTTAGCGCTTGACACGCCCTGCCCCTCCTCGCGACGCAGACGCGCTTTTGGCAGGGTCCCTTGTCAGATTGATATACGGAATCTCCATTCATTGGATATCTTGATCAACAACACGATTGAAAAAGCAAAACTTCACCTCCAACCCTTCCCTTGCACAAGCAATCACCACCATCCGTGGGGGGAACGATGCGGCGTGTCGTCGCATCACCAGCATGGCTCCCGTGCAGCAGACGTTCTCGCTGATTCCCGAACTTCCTTCTGCCCTCCATGGCCATGGCGGCGATCAACAGCAGCAGGGTCGCATCTCCCGACCCCCCATGACGACCAAGCAGGCGAAGAAGGCCTACAAGGCCAAAAACAAGGGTCCGAAGCTCTCCAAAGCCGAGCAGCGCCGCCAGGACCTGATGGAACAGGACCGCATCCGCCGCGAGTTTGAAAAGGAGCGCAACCAGGCCAGAGCCAAGGCCGCTCGGGACAAGCGCAAGGAGAAGGAGGATCGGGAAAAGGCCGAGAAAAAGAAGAAAGGCATCCCACTTGTTGAGGTCCATCCGTCCCAAGATACCTTGGCCCGCTTTGTGCGGAGGCCGACAACCCCTACCGTGGGGCCGAAGTCTAAGACCGATAGCAGTGGATTTCCGGGCCGACGGAGCCAGTCGCCGAGAGATCAAAGGCCAGATAGTCTGCCGGTTGTCTGTTCTGAAGAAGATGATAGCGACGCAACCTTACCAGCAGAAGATGAACCAGAAAGACCAACAAAGAGGCAACGCACTGAGGAATCGCCCAGAGCCCTGCCGGTGATTGAGCATGAGCTAAATGGCATGTTCAAGAAGCCAATCACAAAGCCCGATATCGATCCAGGGATCGATCAAACACGGAACAGAGCTTCTCAACACTCACAAACCAATGTGATGAAAGAACCCACTGCAACATCGACGAGTCTTGATCCAGATGATCCAATAGTTGAGAATATGGTTAATCGTCAAATTCTCAACGAATCGTTTTCTGCGGATGATGGCTTATTTGACGATATCGATCTTGATGCTATTGAAATGCAAACTGTAGCTCAACACGCTACACGCATGACACGCATGGAGCCAAATATTGCGCTTTCGAGACCTCCCGATCCTCGTTCGTCACCAGGAAAAGACCAACCTGTTGTCCAGAAAGGCACTATAGACCAAATGCCTGATCAGAAACAAGTTCTCGTCGCCTCATATCCAAAACAGCCTGTCCAAATGCGTCGCGACGACGGAAAACGCGCCGTGGAGTATAATAACCTGAACCGCAAGTCTTTATCGAATGAGGAAACACCAAAGAATTATGTAATCGAGCGACCAAGTGTCGACGAGGATGTTGCTACTCCAGCAGCGCTGGCCGCTACCAGTCGGAACTCATGTTCTGGGAGTCGCGCGACGAAAGCCCATCGTCGACTTCTGCTTGTTACTGAGCAGCAAGACCGGAAACCATTGCAAGAATTACCAATCAAGCAGAGCGGACATTCGGTCCAGATGCAGAACGCACAAGCGAATTCTTCTGCAGTCAGTGAACAGACACGAATAGAACAGACACCAAAGCGATCTCGCCCAAGTCCAAAATCAGTCTTGAATGGATCAAGCGTATTCCTGTCGCCCAAGACCCCATCCATGGGCCCTCCGCCATTGCCACCAAAATTCAAGACTCATGGTCAACCAATTTCTGGCAATGGCCTTCACAAACCAAAATTCTTACCGCGGCAGCACCCAACGCACGTGCTGCCTAAAAGGGAATCGGAGTCTCCAGCGCACCTGTTGAGCACCAGAACAGACTTGCCTCCATCGAGCACGCAGCTATTTCTGCAGAGTTTTGCTGATGACCTTTTCCCCAGCCCTTCGCAAGAAATCGCGGAGCTCCTCGACGAACCTACCAGCGGGCTTCAGGGACCATCCACTCACTCGAAATCGGCATCAGTTGCGTCACCTCTGCGTCCATCTCGCATCGAAAACAAGCGTGACAATCAACTATCACGGCCCTTTTCCCGTGATAACACTCAGAAAAACCGAACTTTGTCTCATGGAAGAACAAAACGTCATGAACCGCAAGCCCCAGTAAATAATCATAGAGTCACTACACGGAAGCCGCAGTTGCCCGAACCACCAAACATAGATATGCCGTTCTTGCTGACACAAGACATTCTGCTCTCGTCACAAGACCTCATAGAACTTGAAGATGAGCCATTGGTTCCATTGGGTCGACTTCGGCCAAGCAATGATCGTGTGAGCACGAATATTGTGCCCCCCAACTCCATTTTGAATCCACAAATGCATAGCATTCCAAGACAAAACTATCACACGACAGCTATCACAGGGAAATCTATTGCAATGCCTGAAGGGATGAAATCAACAAAAAGCTCCTCTGTAGAGAGCTTTAAGATACCTGGCGCAGCAAGTCTTCGGGCGAAGCACGCAGACGATCTGCCACAGACTCCTTCGGGAACTCTAGCTCATAGGAAGCCAGAACCACTCGACAAGGACCCGCCCTACGGAAACCGTACAGTGAAGAAGACTCAAGCCCGAGAACTGGAGACTGGAGACCTAACATCCTCATTCACGGACGACGAACTCGCAGAATTGTTTAGTGAAGATCTCGAGATAGAGCGTGATGACCCAGAACCAGCAGAAACCAAAGCCCCTTCCCAAGTCGTACCACAACGTACTCCAATTCAGAGACACTCGTCTCCAAAGCCATTTTTTACGTCTAGTGGTACCAAGGAAAGATTTATCTTGGCTTTCGAGAAATCTAGGAATGACACTTGGCGAAACGAACAGGCACGACGCCAAGGTCAGGAGGAATTAGATGTTCTTTGCAGAGAAGAGGAGGAAAGGCAACAGAGGGTGCTGACCGATAAGCTATTGGAGGCGGAAGAGCATTTTGAGAGAAAGGCAGATGCTGTGGACTTGGTCGTTGACAATAGCAATAAGCGTCAACGTGCTTGCAGCTCGTCGGCCAAGTCTAGTAACGGCGCTCCTCGCAGCCAGAATAGTGCTACCTCGAGCAACAAGGCTCGGCAGCGTAACTATCCTCATGGCTCTTTTGAGAAAATGTGTGAGATGCTCAAGGAAAAACAGGCCTTGGAGAACACCAAAGAAGCCATTATACCTGCTTCCCAGGGGAGTGACTATGGCGATTTTGGTTTGGATCTTGACGACCTTCCTTGCTTATGATGTCCCCAGATTTGCTTTCTGGACAGGCTTTCACCATCCGACTTTGGGTCACTCCTCTCACCTGGCTAGTCCGATTACCCACTTTACATTAAAGCAGAATAACACCCAGAAGAGAAAAAAAATAAGAATAAATCCAATTTCCAGGCATTTCCATCGCGCCATGAACGTCTCTTATCGTGTTTGCACCCAACTTGGTAAGACACGCAAGACCTTTACACGACTGCAATCTTTGGAGTCCATTTATTGGAGCAAGCTGCTTTCATTGACAAAAAGCCGTCCCCTTTGCGAGCAAGGTCTTCTCCCAGCACAAGTCAGCTGGAATGGTTCCGGAGCTCTTGTCCCGGTGAAACCAGCCACGTATGCAAATTACCGAGTTCAGTATGTGGCCATCTGATTACATTGTGATACTGTGTCGCTAAATTTACTGAAAAGATATGTTTGCCTCAATCTCTTGCTCAGTGATTCTGCCATTCATGAGTGTGTTGACTAGAGTCCCACAGAACATGTCTCTTGAATTACGTTTCTGTGAGACCAATGTCGATGGAAACTCGACACGACAGGGTCATTACTTATATAACTGCGAATAAATAATGAATTGCATGCCAGTGAAGACGCTGGCATCTCCTAGCTTTTGCCCTTGCGATACCCATGTCCAACGATATGAGAATGCGTCTCCTCAAGTCAAACCACCCAGCTAACCAGGGCTCACGCCGGGGGATTCTCAAATCACTGCCAGTACGCAGCAAGAACCACATTGTAGCCGCCGGTTCCGAGTTCATTGGGACGTTTCTCTTTCTCTTCTTCGCCTTTGCGGGCGCCCAAACCGCCAACACGGCCCCGGGCGGCGACGGGCCCGCCGACCCAGCCCGTCTCCTCTTTATCGCCCTGAGCTTTGGCATCAGCCTGGCCGTCAACGTGTGGGTCTTTTTCCGCGTCAGCGGGGGGCTCTTCAACCCCGCCGTCAGCCTGGCCATGGTCCTCGCGGGCGCCATGGACGCGGCCCGGGCCGTGCTGGTCGTGCCGGCGCAGCTGCTCGGGGGCGTCGCGGCTGCCGCCGTGGTCGGGGCCCTGCTCCCGGGACCCCTGGCTGTCGGCACGGCGCTGGGTGCCGGCATCTCGGTCGGTCGCGCCTTGGTGCTGGAAATGCTTCTCACGGCAGAGCTGGTCCTGACGATTTTTATGCTTGCTGCCGAGAAGCATCGGGGTACGTTTATGGCGCCTGTGGGTATTGGGTTGAGTCTTTTTGTGGCTCATTTGGCGTAAGTGGTTTTGCTCTTATTCTTCCATATGCACTCTACTTTCCAAATGACGTTTCTTGTACCTGCCGTATCTCTGACTCGTGGAAATGATATACCAAACAGAGGTGTGTATTATACTGGCGCGTCCCTAAACCCAGCGCGCTCGTTGGGTCCGGCGGTAGTCACGGGTCACTTTCCCAGCGAGCATTGGATCTACTGGATCGGACCTATACTGGGCTCTCTCTTGGCATCGCTGGTGTACCTGCTCGTCAAGGCCGTGGATTACACCACCGTCAATCCTGCCCAGGATGCCGCTGGGGGCGGCGGCGATGACAACAACAACAACAACAACAACAACAACAACAACGCATCCCGAGAAGAGGGACATGCTTCTCACGACATTGATGAGGGAGGGCCCAGCAGGACGGATGCAACGGGAAGCAAGGGTCGGGCCTACGAGCAGAGTCCGAGGTTGGAAGATGGAGAGGGATCACGGGCTACTCAGTAAACCTTGATGATGGAAAGAATTCTCGACGGGGGTTTCGGTACGGGTGATGAAAACGGTACTACAAACGGACTTGGGCATGGAATTTCAAATTGCGTACCCTCCTGCCCTATACTGCTAATGATTGATGAAGAAAATGGTTGGTTGTGCCACGGGATTACAGTAAGTAATGGATCAATTCCAATAAACAATTCCCCCCAATACGTCTTGTCTAAAGTGCTCAAGTGAATAATATTGACTTGTTGAAAGGGATCAAGACTACATTGTAATCATTTTGCTTCCTTGTGCGAGCGAGTTTCTTATAGCCTCGAGCATCATCATGCTATTTCAAGGACTATCGGACACCAGGTTGAAGTCATGTTCTTTTCTCACGTGACATTAAATCCATTGGACAGATTTCATGCTTACATGGCCTTGGTCTTACTAGGAGTGCCCAAGTTCCACAAATATGCACATGAGCGTGGTGCAAGACGTTGTAACAAGATTGTGTCACGGGTATCTTGGTATTGACGCCCGGTCCAGAGCCTCGAGTAGCACGATATGGAGCCGATTGGTGATCTGGGCCATCTTAACGCTTGATCGGTTGAGTCGTGTTCACCTCTTTTTGTAATCTGAAGGTGGCTCGACACCCTGTGCGAGTATCATCTCTGCATATGCTGTAAAACCACACGCAACGATGCTGGATCAAAGTCATGTCCACTCGGTAAAGACCAGGATCGATTCGTGACATCTAACGGCGTACCGAATTACGCGTGAATGGCTTGTGCTTGCAAAAGTCCTGCTCAAGATCATGCAAATAGCCATCATTATGGCGCCATCGGGATATCTTGCATGTTTTACTGCATTACAATTCTTTTTGTCATTGGCCGTCTCATTATCCAAAAGTGACCTCCGATTATGGCTCCAAGATTATTATACACGTAACTCCTTGTCCTCGAGACGCTGCACGCCTATCACCGACGGCTCGTTCCCAGACAAGGGCCACTCCAAAGGTTGTGTCCTCGACGCCTCAATGGCGCGATCCACCTCGGACGGGGTCATGGACACTTGCGATACAATGGCGCCTCTCCTGTTGTTGTTGCCATCTGTACGCAGTGCGGTCAAAGGATACCCATCATCATCAAAGACCGCCGCGATATCCGTGTCGGCCGTGGTGCTGGGGCGCAGAGTACCACCCAGCGACGCCCGACTTCTCGGGTCGCTCGTGATGTTTTGACCTTCCTCGGCGTCGTCATGCAACTTTCTGCCGGTCCGCCGCGACGTGTTGACCTCGCCAAACAGTGTTCTCATGACCGGAATACACTGCACCATGATTGTTCCCGCCACCTCGGCCGAGTACCAAATCATTGAATGGCCTTGATGCCCTGCGGTTGCGAGACGATTAGAACCAGTGTGCAAGTGAGAAAAAGAGGCAAGTAACTAACAATAATACCAGTCATCCAGTTTTGAGTTGGCGGGATCGTTTTGCCAGGCCTGCCGGATTGCCGAGATGATTGCAACGAGAATGCCCAGGCTCAATGTTGCGCATAGTCCAATCTTTTCCCATCGTTTGATGGAAAGCTTCCATATAACCATCCAAGGAAAGAGTGCCAGGGCAAAATCCATGACGATATTCCAGATATTGCCGGCAACCTTGACTCCCGCCGCAATGCCATAGTCGACACAGAAGCCTTGCATCCGCCAGTAGTTTTGGTAGTCTGCATTGCCGCAGTATTTGGGCCAGTTCATGAAAACCTTCAACACCATGAGAACGTTGAGAGTGACAATGCAAAACCAAATTACTGTTTTGCGACAAATGCCGAGTCAGTACGGAGCGGACGAACCACAGCGATGCAAATTCGGAGGGAAATGCTCACATATCCTCTGCGACTCTTGTATTAGTCTCAGCAGCGTCACAGCAAACGCTGTTTTACTCCATGTTTGCCCGACTGTTGTCCCACACGATGATATCGTGATGAGAATCAGCATGCGATCGTCCCAAGTCTTGCTGACATAACCGGTAGTCATTTCCGTAGTGATGATTACATTCGTCGCCAGCAACACGAGCTAAGCAGAGAGAAAGAAAACTAGTCATCAGCATTGGTTTACATATGAGATGGATAGTGTGCTGCTTCTTTTCCAGCAGCGAATACGCATCGGATGCAAATCAAGTTTTTCCTTACCCAGCTCAAAAAGAGTATATAGTCATCATACCACAACCCATATCTATGGGTGACTTTACACCATAGTCGGAAACCAAGAAAGGTGCTTGCGCCACCAAATAAAGTCCATATGCCAATGTTGACTTGCTTCACAGGTGACACAAAGTGATAGGCAGGGACGTGCGACGAGGACATAATCGCATCTTCAAAGGCTGTTTTTTTCGACGTCGTCGAGACGCAGCAGTAGCGGGACTGCCTAAAAGGGGACAAGACAGGAAGAAGATTGGCGACGCGACCTCTTGAGCAAGGACATGCTAGGATTATAACAATTTTGCAAAAAAAGAGTTGGCAATGGGTTTGTCCTTGGGGGCCCGGTAATTCCGCCAACCCAGACAGGAAGTTTGTTCGAGAACTTTACCTGTTTGGGGGACGACGTTGACAAAAAGTCGTGGTCGCGCCTCGATAGATTGGCTGTATGTACCCGTTTGCCTGTTGAGCCTCGGGGGCAAGGGGGATGAAGGGATGGTGAGAAGTGATATTGCTCTACCACGTGGCTGGGATAGCGCCCAAGGATCAGACGAAATTGAATTGGCCGGATACAAGAAACCCAAGCTTCCGTCTTACTTCGCGTATAATTCTTGGGAATTAGTCGTGTTCTTTTCTTGGGAGATTGTTGCAAGTATATTGATCTCATCTTCTCGTATGCGCTGAAGACAAGGGTATGGTCAAGGGGGTGCCTGGTCACTTCTCCGGGTCCCCGGGCGATGAGATCCACTTGTGACGAATCGAACCGACCTTTGGGCTTGCGGAAAATTAACAGTGCAATTTTTACGCGACCCCATCTGCCTTTTTCTTCTCATCCACATTCGCTTCAGCCATGAGATGGCTTCACCTGCGGCAATTGCAAGAGACCAAGTGGGTTGAATGCAACAGAATCCTCGGTGGAGATTCTCCAGAGTGGATTCGTATCAACGGCAGTGCAGACAGTTCTTTGATCTGGATGCCGAGGAGAACAAGACAGCAACTTATAGGGGCGGGGGTTGATCTTCACATGCTGCCAATGGCGTCGATTGTTTCCATTAGATCACGGTGTCTGATCGCGCATTGCGAATATCCTGGTGATATGCGGGTGACTGGTGGGACGGACATCTTCCGCAGGTTTGTTTGAGAAAGGGAGTCTTTGACGTAGGTGCACTCTGTAGATGGCCGGAGCATGTCGCCGGATGGATGACTCAGTCGACGACAACTTGCTCTTGTAACCTTCAAGTGCCGATTGCGCAATTCGGGGTTCTAGCAGTCAAAGTGAAAGGCACTGGGCAATCCTATACTGCTGCCTGCTCTTCATCGTAGGATACGTGACTTGTCGCCGCGTTGTCGCGCTTTTTTTGTTATATCAAGCTCAAACGAGCACTAAAGTAGCAGAGCCGCAAGTGGTGCTTTCCTATTGATCCATGTTCTGCGCCTCTAGTTTTTGACAAGGTGCAGACTTATTTATTGGGGTGACCCCGGCTAAGCCCCGGGAGGCCCCGAACACCTATTTGGACGCCGCGGCGTTGATCACTATGGTACACTACAGCACACCCTGGTGCATGGGTAGGATTCATCATCCAGCATCTGGCACTAATCTACCGGGCTGACATGTCGCTGAAGCTTGAGATCAGCAACGGCTCACCTGCCACACCTCCAAGCTAAAATGCTCACGAACCGAGCCGTGCTCCAACTGCGCCAGCTCTGGCCACGAGTGTGGAATATCGGGAGCAATTCAAACGTCGCCTAGTCTCCCGGCACCAATGTAGCCGACCTCGAGGACCGAATCACATGATTTGAGAGAACCTCGACAAGATTCACCCCATCGACCATCTTGTGTCGCACCCTGAACCAGAATTTAGTGCAGATGAGACAACTGCAAGCCCCGAAGGGAAATCCTGGCCCTCACCGTTGCCCCGGAGCCAACGTCGAAGCTCTCCTCTTTCACAAGGCCAGGCGACTGGAGAATATCCTGGAACGGAATCTCTACGACGCCAGTCTCAGTTGTCTTGTTCAGCAGCGCAATCTTGAAGTTTGCGGGATCGGCAAGCAAGTCCGCAGTCACTGGGATCCGGAACGCCTGGTCAAACGATGGGTTGAAGATGTCCGTGCCTGGGCTATAGGACTTGACCGCGGTTTGGAACTCCTTGGCGCCCCACGTCACCTTGATGCTGGGATTCAGCTCATCGCGTTGGCCCTGTAGACCCAGGGCGCTGGCGACGAGGACCGTGGCGAGACCGACGACCTGATCTTGGCTTTCGCTCTGCGTAGCAGTGATTGCACCAGCGTCTTCCACAAAGTCGTAGAATTGGGCGTGTACAATGATCTTGGCGTCTGTGGGCTCGCCGCTGTGGTGGACGAGTGCCAATTCCTGTGAGCCACCCTTGAGTAATATCTCCTTGACAGTGGTCGCAGCAACACCAATGTCGTCATCGTCACCGAGGTCGTCGTCCTGGACATCGATGAATATCCGCTGGTCGTAGTCGGCGACGAGGAAATCGTGCGTCTCGTTCCACTCTGGGTCTTTGTCGTTCTTCTTGGTCGAGGTCCGCCACTCTTCCTCGGCGCCGATGGTAACTTTGCAATAGCAGTCGGGGACGTCTTTGATGATCTTGGCCAACAGCCTCTTGGCACCACTCTTCCTGGGGCCGCTGATACCGATTGCCTTCTCCACAGTCAGACGTACTACACCAAGGTGAGGCAGATACGTCTTGAAATAGTCGTTGTCGTTGGAGATCTTGACCAGGTAGCGATTTGGCAGCACCGCCATGGAGCCAATGATGTCCAGGATGACCTTGCGAATCATCTTGTTCACAACAACCCAATCGGCAACATTGGCAGCGTTGGTGAAGTTGAGCTTGAGCTCGGGCGGATTAATGAAAGCCACTTGAGCAGCACCGATCTTCGGGCACGGGTCAGTCTCAACCGTGTTGGGCAAGATGAATGAGGGGAGCATACCAGCGGGATGATATTCGTCAGAGGGCATAGTAATATGGACAGCCTTCCTTTGAGCGTTACATGTTCGATCCCCTGGTTTGCAATTTAGTCATGACCAAGCCAGCATTTGAGTCCTTGCGATAGGTTCTTACCAGCTTAGGGACCATCTTGCCGTCTAGCTCAATGTCGCTCTGCCCCTCCCACGTCACGTTCATGTCGAGCTTGATACCCTCGTTTTCCGTCTTGTGGACGTCCACGGCAGACACTCGAATGGGGACTTTGCCCAGGTCAAGCTTCACAAACTTGAGCGTAGCCAGAGGGCCTGGCAGCATGGATGCAAACATGGGCTCGACAATCTCCTTGACCATCCGGCAGCCTGCGACGTTGATGTTGGGCCATAGCTGTTCGATGATGTCGTTGAGGAATCCTGCCTAGAAATGAACCAATGCACCATGCCAAGATGTAGTGAATGCCTCTCTTACCTACGGATTCGCTACCGCCAGAAGCTGTCAATTTGTCAACAAGAGTAGCCATGGTAAAGATACTTTGGATATCTTGAATTGGAAAACAGATATTTCAAGATGAGTAGAAGTAGTACTGTACAGCTATAGAAAGTCCAGAGGTATCCAGAGGTAGGTAATTTATATTGTTATGCCATTGCTATTCAGACGGGCCAGACCCATCTGAAGAGGGAGCGGACAGCCAAAATAAAGTTGAAACTGCGGGGAAAGATCGATTGATCGTCCAGGGGCAATTGGCAAATAACCAGCTTTCAGCCCCTGAAACACGCGACGTAGCACTCGTAGGGGGCTTCGTGGTGCCTTGTTATTCGTGTTGTCTGGCGGTGGGAAACATGAAGCGGGTTGTTGGGTGGATTGACGTCACACGTCAGACTGTGGAGATGACTAAAAGGTTGGTTTGGGTGGCTTTGTTGGACAAGTTTACTTGGCATGGCTTGCAGCGTGCGCTTCAGCTCTCATAGCTGGCCGCCATGACGATTCGATTCGATGTCACAGTAGATCAATCCGTCGGGTCTGTCTAGTGCAATGCGGAATAACCTGCTCGTCCGAACATGTGACTGGCCCGAGAACAGTTGATATTCAGTCACAGCAGCATCGTGTAATGAATATTCTGGTTCTTGAGATGTTTCACTGCCCCGTTCCAATCATGATCTAGCCACAGTGACAGACATGGAATGCCCCCACGGATTAGCGAATGGAAACAGACCATTGTCTATGGCGGTGACATTGGCAGCGACAATCGAATGGTAGAATTACAAAAGTCGTCTTGTTTCCAACAACTGAGTCATGTTTACATTTCCAAACAGGACTTGGTCGACTTACCACAGGATGCATCTACAGCTTCGAGTTGTACCACGTCTCGTCGTCGTTTTCCACACGAAGCGACATATTCCCGGATCAGACGTTGCAGCAAACTACTATCATAGTTGGGGCTGTAGTCGTGGTCGGACTTGTGTATTCTACGAGGACTGTGGCTGTAAAGTCTAGCGGATCAGTTGCATTTGGCCCTGGGTCTTGTGAGACGAGCAGCTGCGTAGTCGCGTCGGTCCGAAAGTAGACAAAGCCATTTCCACAATCACAGAAGAGGACCAAAGTTGAAGCCAAAAACCCCACCGTCCTTGTCACCCGTCCAGGGGCTCGGAGACTCAGACGTATAGCCAGCACTTTGGAGCTATAGTCGGGACCTTTGGGGCTATAGTTGAGACTGCGGGAGCTATAGTATCTCAATCGCAGGCACGAAATACCACTACATCGTCACTTTCCAGGGGCATGGGTAGCAGCAATGGCCCCGAGGGCCACTTCATCGAGGTAGAATCCTCGTCACCAAACAAGTCGTCGAGTGTCCCAAACGCCCACCAACAGCCCGCTGGCCTCAGGCTAATGCGATAATCCTTTCCAGCAGTGAGACCCCGCCCGAGAAGCCTGGCAGTCCGAATGATCTGCTCTTGAGGTGCAATGGTAAGGAGCTGCTTGCGTAAAAGTTTGCCGCCTCCGCTGGTGGTTGATATAAAAGTAGGCGCATCGCTGATGAAGTCCTCTTGGGTTTCTGGATCGATGATGGAGAAATTTCTCACGTCTGGATTAGTGGCCGTCACGCGCGACCTTGGGTTGGCAATCTCGCCGCGCGGCTGGAGATGATGCTGATCGCCGGTTGTCTTTACGGTTATGGGCCGATCATGGGTGTTGGTGATGGTTATCTGAATAGGCGCCGGCAGCTTGCTGGATCCGGAAGAGTTTTGGTCGTCGGTCGCATGGTCTTCTTTCGCCAGTGCCAACTTGATAGTCAACCTGGGTGGCATTTCCAGCTCAGATACCACTCGAAACGACCTGGACCATGCTGACCGGTGCGAGACGAGGCTTGTGGGCTCAGGTGACGCAGATATGTCTACATCTTCTTGTGTTTGTGATGAACTCCTCCAAGTCCACCATTGGACACCAAGATCATTGCTTTTTGTTTTCAGCGTATATCGATGTCCAGGCTGAACCATTGGGCGCAAGACCGTAGCTGCTCCAAGCGGCACACTCTGAGTCGGGCGACCTCTTCCTCGGAAATCTGTTGGCAGCTTTATAAGCGACTCCAAAGTCTGACTTGGTGAATCATCCTGATAGTGCTCGTCTCGTTCCCTGGATTCGGGGCGGCAGATGGCTGTCTTGGTGTCTTCGTCAATCAATTCCAAGAGACCTTTGTCCAGTGCAGCCGGGAGATCAAAGACGGAACCGTTGCGGCGAATGACCATGTCCCTAGGATCCGACTCGGATGTAACGCTTCTGCGGACTTGCAGATATAATTCGAAAGGTGCTTTGCCTGATAGATCAAATATTGTCGGATGGTAGTTGCCCTGTAGATCAAGGTAGATAGGAATCTCTTTCTTCGTTTCCATGTTGATGATGTGGATTTTGGTGCACAGTCTGTAGTTTTTCCAATGTTTTGAAAGTGTCCTAGGCTCTAGTAATACTCTCAAAAGCCTACAAGAAAACGCGTGACTCAGAGTGGGCACCAGGCAGTGTCATGATGAGTTTTTCGAATAGGGTGGACGTGACGTCTGGTTAGGCAGGACCACAAGACTGAAGGATGCGTCTGTAATACGCCACAAAGGAAACTGTATATCATGAGTTGAACTTATCTAGGCGGTTGCTGTGCCTCAATCTCCCCCGACTGTCCGGACTTTCTCTCCGGTTCGTCATGTCGATCTTTTCTGCAACAAATGTGGGGTTCCTTCCAGTCAGCATCCTGGTTTCTGACTATAATCAAAGAAATACTTGCCCAGCTACATCAGGCAGCCTGATTGAATCCTAATCCATGCCTATATCCTAGTCTGAGGATTCCTAAGAACAGCTGAGTCGTGAAACAAAACAATCTTCAAATGCTTCAATGAGTAATCACCGTTTTATTTCTTCTAGTGTCTGGCGCTGTTGCAACTCCCACAAAGATGCAAGCCGCACCGGCGCGTATAGCACTTCGCCAAACAGAGCCCTCTTCGCATCCCAGAGGAGATGGCGGTCTCTGCACCAACGATTCCAATACCCCAATTTTGACGAGAACGATAATACTCAGCTCTCCCGTGTAAAGGCGATTCACCAGACCGCTTGTACGGGACTGCCACAACTTCTCGTACTCGGCTACGAGAGCATCGTCGACGAACCGTCATCACCTGCATCTACAGTTTGCCGCGCTCTTATTGATAGATACTGGACTATTGAAGCAGATCCTCGATGCCACCAAACGTCAGATCGGCAAATTAGATGATATACATATTACACACCCTATTGAATCGAGACTGCGGCGGGCCTGGCCCCGACATCCGCGCACACAGGCCAAGCTCATACCCAGGTGACAATGGACGATACCAGTACAGCTCAAAGAATTTCGTCCCCGACTTCCTTCCAATAAGGCCTCCCCAGTCTCACAACTTGGACTGCAACTTTCAAAGAAATTTTACCCCTAACAGCTCGGTTGACGTATCGTTTCTCTCGATCCTCAAGACCATCTAAACGAAACAGGATATTGTCCTGCGAGCCGACATTCTTTCCTCCTAGAGAAAGACGCTGGTCGTTTGATACCGAGACTCGAGGTATGACGACTGAATTGCTGTCTTTCGTCCAAGACGCAGGATGTGTACTATTGATTTGTGGCCGCTGGCTTTTAGGAAAAGAGCGGAATCTGACAATTTCCAATAAGAGACCTCGGGTGCAGGTTGACACTGTAGATCTAGGCACAGAGACGCCTGGCCGCCCAAGTCAAGGCCTCCTTGGCAAGATCGCGTGTATCTGTGCTCAGATTTAACACGTTCAGTGAGGCCCACGTAGCCCAGACGAACTCATCATGATCCTCACTGGCAACAATGATGTCCTCGATATCGTGAACCGTGACGGCCCAATTCAGCTGCATGCTTTCCCTTTTGGAGCAAACCAAGGTGTTGCTTATATCCATATCCTCGTCTCCGTAGTATAGATCCGGGATACTCCATCGTTTTTCCCGCAGCATTGCATCGATGCGAAAGACTCTGAGGTTCGATTGGTCTTGAACTGCTCGAGCAATGGAGTCTGAGATGATGAAGTCGCTGTCGTCTACACTACCAGAAGGGACCTCGAACTCGCCCGGCTCGTAGCTGTCATGGCTGCGGCGTTTTAAAAGAAGGATGGTAGGTCTTGAAGACTGTATGTCAATTTTGAATACCGCAGCGGCGACTTGGAGTCTGCTATCGCGGCCGACATTGCCAACGTGTGAGAGGTACTCGGCCTTTGACATGGCAAGGATGTGCTTCTGGTTTTGGGTGAGTGTTGGGCCCATGGCGGTTTGGACAGATGGTGACCGACGCCACCTCCCTAATGATCTTTCTCAAATTGCTATTTCCTGATAACACAAAGACCAAAAGGATATATTTCGTCGCTGAAGTATACTTCCGCTAGGATACAGTATGCTGGCACACCATATATGACGCCTCAATTCAGTGACCGTTGGAATGGTACAATGCGCAATTGAGATCAAGTGCCATTCGAAAGAGAGAGAAGAGGGGACAGATTTTGATGGCAGAACCTTTTTTGTTTTCCTCATGCGGGCTGTCAAACTGTAAAGTCTGGTGTGGCGTCACGATAGGGTTGGCTTTGGAGGGAGGAAAGCTGCAGAGATTCTTATCTAGCAATCACAACTATCTCTTTCGTGCGTGCAATCGAACATTTGTACCCGCGCCGCGCTCGATTGCGCCGGGAAAAGAAGGATGCAGCATTATTCAAGGGCCAGACATTCTTGAGGGGACATATTGCATTGTTTTTGCCGCTCAAAGATGAGGCTTGTGCGCTTACTATGGCGGTGTTGCATTTGCTTGCTACGCCATGTCTCACACAGCAGGTTTCGTCCATCGTGCCCGAGATATGGACCAAACACGATCTGGTCGTTGCTTTTCTTTTTCTTCTGTGTCTCTCGGTTTGACTAGCCATAGGTCTTCTATTGTGGGTAATGTGCTCAGTTCCAATTGACCACGCCTGGGCTGTATGCAGTCGGGCCGGGTGCATAGACGAAGGATCTGACAGACGGATCCGGGGTAAGAAGATGATGGATCTTCCAGCTTCTTGGTCGGCTGGATCGGTGGCCCCTGTGGAGCCACAGGACGTCCCGCACCTGCAGAAAATATTAGAAAAGAAAGCAACTGCACACTAGAGTATGGACTTGGTTCATGCAAAAGAAGGTCTTTGGGAAAGGATGAAAACAGGAACATTGGCAAATTGTTGTTTTTCTTGTTGATATTGTGGCGGCAAACAGACTCTTTTCCCAAATTCACCAACGTGATCAAGTTACGAGCGCCCAGGATTGATAGCTGGTTTGCACGCGGGTATTTCCGTACCTGCTTGCTTATTTCTGGTCCTGCATCGACACTCGTTCCCACGTGCGACAGATTTCTGACAGGCGGAATCAACAAACTTCATGCTCGGATTGGAGTTAGACTTTGTGAGATACCACAACCTTGAAAGCCTGAACCCGCCTAGACATGATGAATGCTATGTGTGGACATTAATCGTATTAAAGGTTGATAATGTGTAGAGAGCAAGGCTGAACGAAGCCAGCCACAATGAGGATGGATGGAACGAAGATCGTATGCAAATGCCAATTGAAAAGAATGAATCCTCATATGCTACTTGATTGTTTATTGGCTCGCTTGGGCTTGCTTACTGCAAATGGGGCTTTAATGGGTGGTTCTTTTGATGGGGAGGGAAGCACAACAGCAAGTGTGCATGCGTTATGTATTGGTGGGTGCACCACAGAGAGAGAGAGAGACAGGGCAGGCAGACAGACAGACAGACAGATGGCTTGAATTATCTAGAGGTCGTGGCATCAGCTGAGCCATTTCAAGGTCTAAAATGTTCATATAATTGCCTCGTCTCTTTTCCGTAGACCGTTTCAACGCCAACGACATCCGTTTTCTTGTCTAAGATGCAATGGTCGAATTGCAAATCAGCCACTTCAACGCCAGCGCGGCAAGCGAAGGTGCCAGTTAAATAACTCGTGACTTTGTTGCTCGTACCCAACAATGCATGAAGGGTAGGTCGTAGGTAGACAATGGCGGGGGCCCGGGGGGCCACTACGGGGGGCCTAGCCTGTGGGTAGACCTGGAGACCTGCTGGAAAGGAGAATTGGCGTCGATCATAGACCGTGACGAATGCCCAGGGAGGGTTTAGCGCCGCTCGAACCTGGGGAGTCGGTCGATCTTAGTGCCACTAATCACGAGCTTTTGGGGGTCCCCTACCGGGCCCTAGGAAGCCCCTAGAAGCAAGGTTAAGTGCGGTAGAGTTATTGGGTGGACCACCTTTCTCCTGTCTCGTCCAATACCATGTTTGCACTTCTGCAAGGAGTCCAATGACTGGAATGTACGAGGGAGAGACCAAAAGTGCTCATGTGCGTGAGAGAAAATGTGTCCGTGTCTGACCAAACAGCTAGCAGTTGGGTTCGTTCCAGGCCTCGGGTAACTGGCTGGGATTGGGGGGCTTGAGAGAGGAGCCCAGTGTGATTGATTCTGTCGCTGCCAAAGAATGACTCTTCTTCGCACTCATTCCCACCTGTTCTTTTGTGCTTGATAATTCTTCTTCTTTCCTTCGCTGCTCTCTGCTCTCTTTCGGTAGCTTGCGTCGGTGAAGCAAGTTGCTTTTTCCCATCTCTACAAGATACCCATCATCGAGGTCCTTGCTGTGCGCCTATAATCTATTGTCCATCCCGCGCGCATACGCATTCGGCAACCTATCGGTATCCGCTACGATCGCTTATTCAACAACCACCACCCCGACTCACACTCGCTGAGAATCTACAGAAGCCCAACGATCTCGTAACCCAACATCATTTCGCCAATCGCAGCGACGGTCTTGTGGCAAAACATACATTCTTGGAAGAAGAAACCCGGCATTCCAGTCTCCGTTTGCCAGCAACAAGCTTTCCCTTGTTCTCGGAGCTAAAGGCAAGACTTGAGCAACTTTCGCTTGTTTCGCATTATACTTTACGACTAGAAACAGCCGACGATTGATCCTAGTCTGGCGCAACGGCTACGTGCCTAGACACCGCTGAATACTCGCGGCTCGTCGTACTCGAATCATATAATACTTAATTTTTCTTTTTAATCGGTCACCAACATCATCACCATGATGCGCACGTGGCTATCCGCTGCCGTTGTGCTGTTTGGTGCATCGTCAGTCCTAGCCGACCAGACTACATGTTCCCTTGACAATCACTGTCCCGAGGAGACACCATGCTGCTCTCGTAGGTGTCCCCATATAAACTCAAATGTCTAAACTGAATACTATTCGGATTCCCAATTGTCTTTTTTTTTTGTTACTGATATTTGTATAGAATACGGACAATGTGGCGTTGGTGCATACTGCCTAGGAGGCTGCGACCCTAGAATGTCGTTTTCGCTAGACTCTTGTGTGCCAGCACCAGTCTGCGCCTCCAAAACCTTGAAAATGGATAACACGGACAATGTTGTAGACGTTTCCAAGTACCTGGGTGACCCAACTCAGGCCGACTGGGTGGCACAAGGCAGCGCCGTCCCATTCAACGGCAATACTCTCTTGACCATGAAGCCCAACACTGCTGGCACCGTTCTCGCATCGACGGTATATCTGTGGTATGGAAATGTCAAGGCAAAAATCAAGACAGGCCGAGGCGCTGGAGTCGTCACGGCCTTTATTCTCTTGAGTGACGTCAAGGACGAAATCGACTACGAATGGGTCGGCACTGAACTTGACATTGCACAAACCAACTATTACTTTCAGGGTATCCCCGACTGTAAGCAGCCACCCGTCTCGCAGAATGATCTTGCATATTGCGTGACAGCGACTAATGCAATTTCTAGATACGCACTCGGCTAACATTACTGATGTATCCGATACAAACGCCAATTTCCATGAGTACGAAATTCGCTGGACTCCCGACGACATCACGTGGCTTGTAGATGGAGTAGTTGGCCGGGTTCAGAAGAAGTCAGATACTTGGAATGCCACTGCGAACCAGTGGGACTTTCCCCAGACCCCTTCTCGCCTTCAACTGTCCATCTGGCCAGGAGGAGCCAGCACCAACGCCAAAGGTACTATTGACTGGGCCGGTGGGCCGATCGATTGGGACAGCGCCGACATTCAGCGAGATGGTTACTACTACGCCACTTTCGGCGAAGTGGACATTGAATGCTACCAGACCAACACGCCTCCCGGCACAAACTCTGGAAAGAGCTACACGTACAAGGACGCAAAAGCAACCAATGATACCGTTGTTGATGGCGACGACAACACAATTCTCAAGTCTCTGCTGGGAACCGGACTTGACATGGACAAGGAGCTCCCCGCCACAGCCTCGGGAACCGCCGAGGTTATTCCCGGTCTCAGCGGCGGCGGCCCCGGCACAAACGGCGAGGCTGCCGGCTCAAGTGATGGTGGCAGTTCTAGCAGCAGTAGCGGCAGCAGCAGCAGCAGCGGATCTGGATCTACCAAGTGTGACAGCAGCAGTGGATTCCAACAGAACTGCAACAGCGACAGCAGTAGCACCAGCGGCGCAGCCGTGAGACAGGACCACATCCTTATTGGTAGCTCATTTGCCGCAATTGCGACTGTTTTGGGCGCTTTAATGCTATGAGCTGGAAATTTGCATTGGATCTTGAGAAGAACTGTATATAAACCACTTCGTCGTTCACCATGAGGCTCAGACTGCATCGAGATTGAACAGCACCAAGTCGATATTCGCATTTTATTATTTTAATCGCAAGAGCAAGGTAGAAGAGAATTCAATTTGAATGGACTTGGTTGAAAAGATGAAAATTGACTCACCAATTCAATCACATCAACTTACTCTATCTCGATCGAATTGCTGTCACCCCCAAGTGTGCCATGAGTACAGATGTAAACATGTGAAAACGGGCTGGCTAACATTTGTATACTGCAACAGCCGTGTGACTAATGGATCCCAAATTATCATAATGCGCCTTGTCATCCAAGACAAACATGATTGAGAAGAAATCGATGTTCTGATGTTTTGATAATGGAGCTCCCTCTGTTATAGTCTTCCCGAATCCTCCTCGGATCCGAAGGCTAGTGGCGTCGCCGGTGTCCCCACTCGGCCTGATAGACCCTCCGCGTCCTCCCGCAAACCATACGACTCCAGTTCCGGGCAGGAAGTGGCTTCGGTCCGGGCAGTGATAAGTTCTAGGTTTATCCGACTTTTACTTGAGTAATCCCAGCTAGTATAGATCAAAGGAGTCATTGCATAGGAGTATAAAAGATGTCGATCTGCCCACCATCTTGTGCTCCCGAGATTGAATACCACATTTCACCCTAATAATCATATTAATATTATAGGATCTGTTTCCAAGATATATTCCGCATCACTAGTCTACTCTCAAGTACACATGTCGACCAACACCAAAAGTATAGCATTCCTTGGAGCCACGGGCGGCTGCGGCCTCTCGGCTCTCCGACACGCCCTCGCAGCGGGCCACACCTGCATCGCCCTATGCCGGACACCGTCCAAGCTAACGGACCGGTTCCCGCCGGCAGAGTATCCCCACCTCACGGTGGTCCAAGGCAACGCCCACGACGTGGCCGCCGTGAAGCGGTGCCTGGTTGACCCTCGGCACCCGGACCAGCCCCGCCTGGTGGACAGTGTCGTCTTTTCCATTGGCGGCACCTTCATCCCCAGCCGGCTCACCATTGATGACCCGCATGTCTGTGAGCGCGGCATGGAGACGCTGCTCCAGGCTCTTGCCGATATTCGGCGGACTACCGTGTCCCAAGGTGGTGATCATGATGATGATGATGCCCCGACACCGAAGTCCGGTCCGGTCATCGTGGCTGTTAGCACCACGGGTATTTCCAAAGCCGGGCGCGACCTGCCGCTCGTCATGTGGGCGCTGTACCGCGGCATGTTGGGCGTGCCGCATGCCGACAAGGAGGCCATGGAGAACAAGCTCGTGGCGGCCGACGAGGACTTTGTCGTGGTGCGGCCGAGTCTTTTGGTTGACGGTGGAGGTGGAGGCGACGGTGAAGCGCAGGCACCTGCGAAAGAGGTCAAGGTTGGGATCGAGGACTTGAAGCACGGGCGCCACGTTGTTGAGAAGCAGGCTTGGGGATATACCATCTCGAGGGAGGACGTTGGACGTTGGATGTATGAGAACTTACTCCGCGGCGACCAAGGTGGCGAGTATATTGGCAAAGCTGTTTCGCTAACTTGGTAAGTACTGGTTTCGAGGTGATCTCGATTGCCTTCAAGGTGATCACGCTTGGATGTTGCGTTAAGCGAGAATTGTTATACACTACCGTCACGAGAGTCTTTTATTCTCGTTCTTGCAAAAGGGGCGAGACATTGAGGGTTTCCTTTGTTTTTCCCTTAAATCAATTAGATGACGTTGAATTGGAGGTTAGCATAATCCATCCATGCCACATAACCACAACTATACAGCGATACTTTCCAAGTCCTAAGTTTTCTTTTCCCACACCTCGGATTGCAGCCTGCAGGCTCAACTTCTCCCAAGGCTACACGCCAGCATCCTGACGGTGTGCTTCCTATCACAAGATGTCCCTCAACTGCAGTGCACCTTTCCTCTGCGAGGAATATTCGACGCTGTGGTACTGCCCAAAGACGGGGATACCCTCTCACGATGTGTCGGTGTCAGCGCTCTCCACTGGGGTGGGTTTCTCCTTGTCTTTAGTACTGAATCGCAACCCAGATGCCCCCGAGGTTATCATGGTCGCGCCCACGGCGGCAATGGGGATGGCCATGGTCGCGGCGCCCCCCGCGACGCAGCCGATTCCGCCTAGAATCTGCAGCATGGGGACAATATTCTGGATCAGCAACTTTTTCCGCTTCTTGGCCTTGACGCCTTTGTCGAGCTCCGTCTGACTCTTTCGGATTAGCTGCTGGTCTTGTTCGTACGAGCTTCTAAACGATTCGTCATATGAAGAACGACTGTAGTAGGATTGTGTCTCGTATTGCTCTGATTGGTATGACTCGTAGATGGCGGTGCTCTCTTGCCTCTCTTGCTCAAGACGTTCGATTTTCAATTCTGCGTGTTGAAGTTGTTGCAGTAGTGACTGGTACTCGCGATTCCTCTCATCCATGAGCTGCGCAAATCGTGCTTCTTTCTGATAAGAGATATCCTCAAACCGAGTGAGGAGCCGTCGTTCGGCTTCAGCAACATTCTGTACCTTTTGCTCCAGTGCAGCCTTTTCTTCGGCAATAAGCGAGGCCGCCCCGGAACGTGGCTGTCTTTCGACCTTTTCAAGATTGGCCAATTCTCTTTTGGCATCGCCCTTGATGCGAACCAAATCTCGGGCGACTTCCCTGGAAGCTGAAGTGTTCCATGTATCCTTCTTCTCCACCACAATCTCGCGTTGTATTTGCAACACTACCGGCCCGTCTTGAGCGTACTTGGTCGCCAGAGCCTCGATGACTCGCTGCGCTGACGGTTTCCCGCCGTCAAACTGCATAACCCGACTGCCATGACAAACCATGTTCCCCCAGAACTGCTTGTCTTTGGTGAGTTCCCGATGCCTCTGGAGGGCTAGAGTCTGCTGGGCATGTCCAGGCTCGATTTGGTCCCACATGGTCGTGAGAAGGACCACGCGGTCTAGGGCGTGGGGGCCGCACATCTGCTCTAGCATTCGGAAATTCTTCACACTAGATCCCCCGATGCGGTTCTTGCTGATTGAGTGCATATATACTAGGCCCACCAGTGGCGCGCCCGCTCTGAAGAGCTGGCTGAAGAAGAAGATCTGCTCCTCAAGCACGTCAACATCGGAGCGGACCGCCTCGTCAAAGCCGGGGGTATCGACTAGGTACACGCGCCGCCCGCTCTCCTCGTAGTAACTGTATATACCAATTTGGGTCGTCTCTGTTCTGTGTGGTCAGCAATATCACTCTTTTGAAGTCAATCAATCAATTCCGGACACGGAGTGAAACGTCGCTACGCACCCGAGGCCAGACTGTTCCCGATGCCGGTGTCTACGTGTGTGAGAGTTTGAATAAATGTGCTTTTGCCTGACCCAGTGATGCCTAGGACGGCGATGATAATGTCGGAGTCTGAGATCCTGTCGTAGCTATTAGTCTAATCGAACCGTCTTGTCTAAGAAACCAGAAGCCTAGGTCCGACGCCGCACGCTTTCCGATAAACTTTACCTGAGACTCTCAAACCCTTGCGCAGATGTATTACCTTCCATCATCTAACCAGGTCCGGGAACACAGTAACGCTGTTGCTCAAGGTGTTGGTTGGGAAAAAATCAGCTTTAAGCAGACACTGTCGTATGGCCACCACCAAGAGTAAGTTATCATGCGACTTTTGAGGTGAAGCTCAAGAGGTAGAGTGCACAAAAGAAACCGACAAGGCTGTCTAATCCACATGGAGGCAGCCACCAGCGCACCGCATTTGCTTATCTACTCAATGCACCGCCCCCATGGGCTCCGACAACTGCTTCCCCTCCTTATTTCCGTCGCGTGAGCCTATGAGATTATCTGATAAGTGCCAAGCATGCAGCCGGATCATGTCGTGGAGACATCTCCCGCAATTACGGATATAATTGTTGATGGGGGGGGTTTTTCTCTCCCCCCAAGGCGATCTCTCGCCTTTTTACTCCCCGCCACAATCTGTGTACTCTCTGGCCGTGAGCGCTGTCAACAACATTCAGACTTGTCGTATTCATAACAAGCGCGGTACTCATCTTCCAAGAAACATTCACTTTGCAGTATTGACCAAATTCAATCGCAATGACTTGAAGATGACAAAATCGTTCACGTTCCAGCCCCAGCCTAGCGACATTCTGATCGCTGTCATGGGTATCACCGGTTCTGGAAAAAGCACCTTCATCTCCCACTGCACCCGTCACAGTATTTCTGCTTCGGCGGGTTTACACAGTGGTAAGTAGATAAATACTTCAGCACATACTATAACATATAAAGTCCTCTAGTATGACACTTGAGTCATTGGACTTTACTTCTACCTTCAGATTCTGTACCTTTCTCTTTTTACGCCTCCTCTCATCCCTCTCTCCTCTGCAATCCTGTTGAAAAGGAAGGAAGAAATAAACTAATAGAGCCGGACGATCTAGATACCCAGGAGGTTTCTGTCTATCCATGCAAGGCTGACATTGGCGACAATATCTACCTTATCGACACACCAGGATTCGACGATACGGAGCTGGATGACGCGCAAGTCCTCAGGAAGATCGCAACCTGGGTCGGGGAAACGTACCAGCAGAAGATTTACCTGCGTGGTATCCTCTACCTTCACCGCATCATTGACATACGCATGCAAGGGGCGGCCATCCGAAATCTTTTCATGTTCAAGAAACTGTGCGGCCAAAACGCCATCAAGAACATCATCTTGGTCACGACCATGTGGGAGGACGTCAAACCAGAGGCCGGCCAGCAGAGAGAGAACGAGCTTCGGACGACACCGCAGTACTGGGGCGAGATGATTGCCAAGGGCGCAAGTATGGTTCGGCACCAGAACAATCACAACTCGGCACGGTCCATTATCCAGACCCTGTTGAACAAGACAACGAAAACCACGCTGGCGATACAGAGGGAGATGGTCGACGAGAAGAAGGAACTGCAGGACACGAGCGCCGGCAGGGAACTGGACGGCATCCTCAACCAGCAGCGTGAACATTTTCTACGTCAGATTGAAGACCTGAAGAGAGACATGACAGAAGCCCGGGAAATGCAAGATCGGGAGTCTCAGGAACAAATCAGGCTACTGCAGGAACAGAGGCGTGTAGAGATTGATAAGATCTTCAGGCAACAGGAGAGCATGAAGGTTGGTCTTCAGCAACTCCATGACCAAAAGTTTGCCAAGCTGGAAAAGCAACTGGCCGCCCAAAAAAACCAGATGGAGATGGATAGAAAGGAAATCGCGGGCTTGAGAGAGAGGCTGGCCGGTACCTCGATCGGAGTGAATAACCCTTCCTCCGGGGCAAATACCGTGGATACGGGCTCACTGACAAAACCCAACCGAGAAGCGGGTCTCAAAACTACTATAAGGCTTGAGGGTCATGGTGGATATCGTCGCCACATAAGTCGCGCTGCCTTCTCGGCAGATGCGCGCTATCTCGTCGTGGACGAGGTGATTTGGTATCGGTCCGGCGAGGGGGAGTATTCGAGGAATCGCGTCAAGGTTTACGATAGCGCGACAGGCGTCGCCCAGAGTGTACTTGCGGCCGACCGAATCGTTTCACAGGTTGCTTTGTCATCGGATGGCCGACTTGTCGCAATGGACTCGGTAAAAATCGAGGAGTATTATCGATCAGGACTTGTTCGAGTCCTTGACGCCTGGGATAGCCGGACGGGGAAATGCCTCTGGACCAAGCATCACCAAGACTTGTCACCCTTGTCACTCTTCAATTTAGTCATCTCACCGGATGGCTGCTGTCTCGCCTTTATCGAGATTGGAGATGACAGAGAGTGCCACATCAATATCTTGCAAAGTGCGACTGGCTCCACGCTTAGGACGTTAACAACAATTGATGTCCCGATTCGCCAAATGAGGTTTTCGCCGGACGGAGGCCGCATCATGGGGATGAACCCACACTCAATCTATATCTGGAACAGCGCGACGGGTAGCCTTGGCCTCACCTTAACAGGCTTTCAGCCTCCATCCCCGTACTCGAACTTGCTTCATATGGCGTTCTCGCACGACGGTAAGGGCGTCGCCGTCATGTCACCCTCATCCGGAGCCTACATCATTAGTTTCTGCGACACCGAGACAGGACGTCGCCTTTGGACTACTGAAGCAATGTATAGTGAAGAGCACTTTATCTTCTCGCCTGACGGTTACATTGCCTCGCTTTGTAGCTCGTACATGGTGGCGGGGGCTTCAGTCGTCAACCCGGCTAGATTTGTCCGTGTTCGGGATGCTACAACGGGCAAACTTCTCAAATCTATTCCGATCAAAGAAGCCAAGGATCTCGTTTTCTCCCCGGATTCCAACAGGTTCGAGATTCTCGCGTGTGATGAAGATGTTGTGGAGATAATTGCAGTTTAATCAGAATTTTGTATTGGTATCGATCTCTCGATTTTCTCACACCCTTATAATAAGTGATACAAAACTGAGTGACCGTGACAAACTAACTTATTTATGGATTTGCCTATTGAATCTTGGTATTTTTTTTTCTTTGGTGAAGATGACATTGCGTTCTGGGAGAGTGTTGCAGAAGCCATTACCACGGCATATTTAGGCAAGATAGCAATGTAGGTACTCAGTCCCTAAGTTGTCCGGGTGAACCGCGTAACACAGCGGCAGACATTTCGTCACCGGGGTGTATCTTTCTTGAGAATGTCACGATGATATATGGCAGCTCCATTAAAGAATCATAGGCCTATTTCAGGTAGAAGATGAAGACCGAGTCATATCATGCAAGCGTGGTGCTTCTTCGGGTTCGGACCGATAGCCGACGATATCAAGCAGTACAGACATGGACAGCTTCTCGGGGACAATAGCGCTAATAGCCCTTCAGGCATTGCAAGTTGATGCAAGAAAACGGCCAACGGCAGCTGAGCTGTTTGATGAGACTGTCGACGAGACATATCGTACCGGCGTACATTTCTGTGGAACCTGCTGTTTCGATGGGGATGCATCGATAAGCGAGAGTGAAATAGGGCTGATAGATGGAGGTGTACTACAATGGGATGATCAAAGTTGTGAATGCTACAACAAAGTAGCATAGTGAATGCTTGATTGACCCATGTCAAGCAGGACACTGCCAATTTGTCCGTGTGCCTATTGATATCCGTGTATATGTAGGACTCAGCCTACAATAATACACCTAACCTAGGTATCAACCCTTGACCAAACGAAGGTTTCCAGTAATCAGCGCTTTTTGTTGACTTTCGCATGTAGGACTTCATGGGCAAGCCAACCTATTTCGACCTCTTGTGTTATAACTTAGGAAATGTATTGAAAAGTGGAGGTATCGTCGGAAAGTCCTACAAGTAAGACCATATGGATCAAAGGTGTTGCTTCTGAAGCGCATGAGACAAGAGGATTCATTGGCTATCAGTTGCCCCAGAGTCAGCAGCGCTTGTTTCGTTTCATGCAAGACGCGGGTGGCGTGGAGCCCCAACGTCGGGGAATGTCTCTGGATCGTCAGGGGCTAAAAGCCAGTGGATGTCAGCTCGCTGAAGGGGCCCAAGAGGGTGCGCCAAGACTCTCTCTCACGCCGCCCCAAATGCGCCCTAGAGCCACTGGAGCTTCAGAATTAAATCAGATCCAATTGCGCCTGGCAAAAGCCGCGACTCGCACGACAAAGCTACGAATAACAGAACCAACAACACTGCGGCCGCTTCCCGAAGGATTCTGGCGGGGGGAGCAGGACGACAAAGAAATGAGACCACACGGCGTGACCAGCATTGGTGAGGATCGTTTTTTATATCGGGTACCAGCTGGTCCGGCGGATCGACAAGGCGCATCAAGATCCAATCACTCAGTCGTCTGCTGGGTCCAAGCAGGCGCACAGCCTGCCTCTGCCTCTAAAGGCTAAGCTATCGTCTCCGCCTCCCTGGGATGGACATGAGAAAGGTCAGGGTCAATTGAATTCAGGCATGACAAGCTGGTTCTTGTAGACGCTGGCAGGAAATGTGAATAAAAGGAACGTCTTCCCGCTTTTTTGACTTTGATGGGTCAATTTCATCATCGTTCATGTTTGTCAAAATCACATAGCTTCAATAGCTTTTATCCTTCGACAGTCATTATACTAGCTTGCCTAGGCCGGTTCTTGGCAGCTGTTGTAAATTCAGGCCATTCACCACCACTTGATTTTAGCTCCTGTAAGCCGACGCACTCTTTTTTCCCCATGTGCCCATTCTGCTTTGGCGAGTAATTACTGACTCAATTGAAGTCTTTTCACTCTAACTGGTGATTGCCTCTCTGTGGCAATAAAGAGTCAACAAAGGAATTGTCAAGGATAAATCATTTGTGATTCATAATTACTTGTTCACACAAGTCTTGGCCCTTTGTGCTCGGCGCCTATTTTTATCTAAATACTTTGATGCAAATCAGGGATCCGGTATCCAAAATTCGGCATCAATAACAAAACTGCTATTCTGATACAGATTGGCTGTTCAAAGAGCTGATCTCTATATCATTCACGCCTCGGGCCACTCTTTCCTCACGGACCCGCGTTTTTTCGTTCCTGCCTAAGCGTATCGAGCGATAACGAATAGGAAACATCCAAACAAAACAAAACCTCGACTCCAATTAAAAAAAAAAAATGGTTCAATTATCAACCTTCACATCTTTGCTGATCCCACTCAGTATGGCCTCGACAGCAACAGCAGCAGCCATGTTCAACCCACGACAGCAGTCGGCAAATAGTACAACTGCCAGCACTCGAAAGTTGATTGTCGGAGCCCCCGGCCAGATCCTAGCCTACGACTATGATGGCACCACATTTGCCAACACCGCCAACTCCTCATCAGCTGGAACCGCCCCGAGTTGGATGTTATTCAAAGAGCCCAACTTGTTGTATGCTGTCGACGAAAACTCAAACACTACTCGCCTATACGAGTACAGTCCCCTCAATAACAGCCTGTCCTCAGAACCGGTGTCCGTCGGCGAGGGGTCTGCCGGCGTCGTCTCCCTCGCATTCAACAAGGACCAGACCATTCTCATCGGCGCCTCGTACTCTGATGGCCAGGTCGACGTCTGGGATATCTCCTCGCCTGATGGAAGCCTGAAGCTCGTCAAGCAAATACCCCTCGAGGGCACTCTAGGTCCAGCTCCCCAACAGACGGTTCACCGTGCCCACCAGGCCGTCTTGGACCCTACTGGCCAATTCTTTGCTGTCGCAGATCTAGGTGGCGATGCTATCCATATCATCAATGCGTCAAGCTGGGAGATTAGCAATGTGGTCTACGTTGACTCTGGTGCTGGCCCGAGACATGGTGCTTATATTGGAGGCAACAGCTCGTCCCCCGCTACACATTACGCTGTCGCCTGCGAGATCAAGAACCTCATCATCCTCTGGGAGGTTGACATGACCGGTGGCAACCTCAACTTGACGAACCCACAAACCCTGAGCACGTTTGGCGATGCTTTCCAACCCCAAAATGCCACCACTGCAGCCGCCGGTGAATTGATTGCTGCAAGCAACAGCAAAGACATCTACGTCACCAACCGTCTCACCGGCAACGGAAACTTTACTGACAATATCTCGCACTTTGTTGTGGAGGACGGCAAGCTCTCGTTTGCTGATCAGATCTCCACTGACGGCATCAACCCTCGGCAACTTAGTTTCAGTCTGGATGAATCAATTGTCTTTGGTGTGAACCAGGGTGGTAGCACAGGACTGTTTGCTTTCAACCGCTGCTCGAAGCAGGGTACCCTCAGCCTCACAGCTTCACTGTCTAACACGGCCGAGGCTGTTACTGCCCTTACTGGGCCACAATTTGTACAAGAGATCCCGGTGTCGTGAGGTTCGTCCTCGTGTAAGAGGTAGCGGCCGCGGAAGATTGATTCGCGCAGGCAAGAGGGAAGGAATGGAGGAGATGGAGCATGGAAGCAATTTAATGGCGTTTATCGGTGCAAAATTGGCGTTCAAGAAAGTCTAGAATTTGATACCCGTCCTAGCTTAGACTAGAACGAAAAGCTCTGAATGCGAATGTGAATTTGGCGTTGTCAATAAAACACTAAACATCTACATATAACTGTAAAGTCTTGGGGGGCGCTTCCTGGCAGTGATTGGTTGTTTTGTCTATTGTGTGATCAAAATCCTCTATTCGTATCGTCAAATGCCGGGCTTTTTCAAGTCGTAATAGATGGCTCTATTACGCCGTCTATAATCACGGCTCTGCAACGGAGTTATTCACTATCATCCCGCACTACAGCTCGCTGTCCTTCTGATTCATGCTCAAGCCACGCGTATTAAAGATTTCCACCCTCACAAGCATCTGTCTGAATGATATGAACCATTCTTTCTTCCTCGTTCGTATAAACTGCCAGAGACTTACTTCGTTACTCTAAAAATAGACAAGTACTCTCGGGATACCCGATTAATGACAGTGTCTACAGTCTCTTCCTTGATTGTCAGCCATGCCGAACGAAACGAGCCAACTCATCTCGACTACCCCCAACAAGAAAAGTCACAACGTCTTTCAAAGATGTCTTCACAAGTCAAGCAGATTATTGACAGGATCATACTCGACACGCAAGACCCGGGAAGTTGACAGGCCAAAGCCCAGAGAGCACAACGAGGAGACAGAGTATGCGGATTGTAGCTGGTACCTCAACGCGACCCAGGTCAAGCTCGACGAAGCAGAGACTGTGACGGGAGCACAATTGGTTCGCAACTACCGGCACATGGTGTGGGAGAGATCCGAGGACCACACTCTATCCAGCGGCCCTAGCCCGGACCAAGGACTCGAAATCACCGCCCTGGCCGAACAGCTCGACGCCTTGTGCTTGGCTGTGGACGACGCCGTCATGAGCGTGCTGAGCCACGCGGGGGAAGAGGATCGGCTGCGGGCCGTTGGTCTGGGCCTCACGGCTATTCTGCCCATGGTGACGACGAGACCGGCGCGGCCGGGCCTGCTGCGCGAGTTGCACGAAAAGGCCGGACAGCGCGGCCAGACAGAGGTTACCGTCGGTGGAAACGGCACGGAGAGCCAGTCAGTCTGGGTGAATACGTTTTACCTGCGCACCTACACGGCGGCCTTGGCGTATGTGTTTCACCAGTGCCATGAACTGCCCGCCGAGTATGAGGCTCAGTTGATGGACATTGCCTGGAAGTTTTGGTATGACCAGGTTGTGCGAATACTCCTGGAAGAGGATTTATGAACGTTTCCAGACGCCAGAGCCATGTGGGCTGTTTTAGAGTCATGGAGAGGCAGTTGCCATGATGACATACTAATTGATCTGCTCTCGCGCAAGATACCCCGACACAATATTATGTATCAAGCAATACTACCACTACTATCCCTTGCCACTACTATTTCCTAGTTTTGAACTTGCTGTAGCTTTCTCTGTGATTGTGGTCAGGCTGCTTTTGTAACCGAGGCTGCCTTTGAAAGGACGACTCCAACATCGGGATCGGATGCAGAGATACGTTTCCAACCCACTGAGGCATTCATGGGTGTCGCTTTGTTGAAGCGTAGCTGTAACAAATACAGTGCTGGTCAATATTCATTAAAACAGGGTTCCTGGGTCTCGCGCATAGAAGATTCTATAATTCTCGCTCAAGCTCTGTGGGTACCGGGGCACTTCTTACCCGTATGGATTCTGTCACGAGTAGTTGGACTTGTACTCAACGAGAGAGTGTTGCCGGCATATGGCAGGGGTATTCATGTGTCACCGTCATTGTCTGGCTCGGATGGAACCCGTTTTGTGCTTGGTTATTGCACGAAGCGGTGAGTTTCTCCATGGAAAATGCCTACCTCTCAGTCCGACTAGACCTATTCTTGTTTCTCTGCATAGGTGGGCATTTTGGGTAGCACCAATCACAGTAAGAAACACGCATGCTGTCCGCTTATATATTTCCATATTGCGACGTGTGCAGCTCACTGAGAGCAAGTGTGACGAGAACTCTGTGCAGCTCTGGTGATGGCTACATGCAGAATAGGTACAGGATCCAATGTCCCGTCATCTGTTGTGCGAGTACCATCGCCAAGATGAGGACAAAGAGGTTAGGCGTCAGTGGCGAATATTGATCGATCAATATAGTGCGATAGAAACAGCAAATATGATTCAAAGAAGAAAGCCTCGAGATGAGACTCATCGCTTGGTCAGGTAGGAATGGGAAGTGGTAACTTGCCCGACTACGCATGGAATGTGCCCATTCTTGATGATTCCCTGGCAAAGCCCCCGGCAGATATTGCCGATTTTTGAACTCTTCATTGTCCGAGCTTTCATCCAAATGTGAGATGTCGAAATCCTGCAATTGGCATGGCCGCTGCTTTCCGTCTTCTGCGGCACATGCCTGGGTCACCGAGGGCCGGGCATATTATGATGGATAGGACTTGTACGGACTTTGACGATAGAGTGGAGTCTATTTTGTGCGGAATGGAAAATATGTAATTTACATAGTGCATACCAACTTGACCATATTCAGCTCGCTGCGGCTGAGATTCTCCGGTGAATCGAGAAGCTTTTAAAATGGCGTGATCTTTCAACAGAGGGCTGGGCATAGGTATATACCGGCATTGCACGAGTGGTAAAGAAGCCATGGTGCTTTCGGCCGGGCAACTTCCACGGGATAAAATCGCTGCGGAAATAGAAGTAAGTCCACACGTATTCTAGATTTGCGGCTGGATGAGGTTGCAGGTCAGTATGTACGTAGCACCTGTGGCATGTAAGACAATGACCCCGCATTTTGCTACTTCTGCAATGCCCATGCAATGCGGGAACACACCGTTTTCTAGGCCCTATGGAACCCATGCAAGCTTTTGTGCTAGAAGGCGGGTTGCCACGAGCGCGACGGCCCATCGCTTCTCGGTTTCCCTGTCCTCTGAATGATCAGAATCGTGTGTCTTCGTGCCAGCTCGACACTAGGTCATATTGCTTTTTTCCCCTTTTTCTTTGTGCCCAAGAAGCATAGGCAACGAGGGGAGGAAAGGGCAGAGTGTGACCAGCTAGGACATCCAAAGTTGCCTACAACTTCTTCCTTCCGAGCAGACGATCGCCGCAGCCAAGGACTACCGGGGAACCAATTGATATTTCTTTTGGCCCTCGTGACTGGATTGCTAGTGTTACCGATTGGTTCGCCTCAGGATTGCAGTTTGTTGGGAATTGGATGGCAATTTTTGTTTCTCCAAGGAGCAGCGCCGAAAGAAGGAAGAGCTCCAGTGCCGCCTTCTCATCACCTCCTCTCTTTGTTTGCTGCTAGTCTATTTTCCATGGGCGCGAGGATGGGGCAGGACAGGGCAGGACAGGGCAGGGCAGGGCAGGGAAGGGTGTTGGACAAGACAGCTGACTGTTGAGCTGTTTATGCATGGAAGATGAGGTCTCGTGATGGATCTCCCGAATAATGCTCATCGCCGGATAGGATGGGGCTTTTTCTCTTCTCAGCCCTGCCACTTTCATATGCTGTAGTACACTCACTTACCTACTACCCTTTGTGCTTGCGTTTACTGCTCCGAGGCGGTGGATGCCTATGTAATCATAATCAGAAGGGACACTTTTTTGCAATTCCGGGTATGTGTTTTGCAGTCAACCGAACTGTTTGATGCCCGATGCGGCAATGTAAACGAGAAAAATTCAGACGTGCACATGGGCAACTCGGCTCGAATCGGCTCAAACCCGCCAAAAGAAAAGACGACGACCTGGCCCTTTCACAAAAATCATCAGGGGTTCTAGGTACATACCTAGGCGGTAGGGTCTGACCACAGCTGCAAATCTGTTTCCGTCCAAGCCCCCTAACCAACATACTGTAGGTACTTCTTACATGTTGCGACGACACACAAGCACATTTGCAGATCATACATGGTGTAGCAAAACTGGCAAAATGATATTTTACAAATGCATGTCTCAATTGAGAATCCAAGGACGTGTGGAGACGAAACAAAGAAAATGGTCCATAACCAATGACATTTTACGCCATACATTCAATACCACACAGTGAAAATGCAATGGAAAAAGAAAAGAGAGTTCTACGAGGCTTGCAGGGGCATCGATCGCGTCGCCCAGCTCTAAAAGTCCGGGGATCGCATCGCGCTGCTGCAACCCTGGCCGAGAAAAGTCTGGGGTATTCGCGGATGGACAGTCCAGTGCACATCAGTGGACTTTAGTGGACATGAGAGAGAGGGAGAGAGGCTTGAGAGGGGACCAGCCTGCCAGCCCTGGGAGATGCTGAGTGGTCCGGTCCGGGTGGGCACTGGGCACTTGGACGTGTGAGTGCTGGGATGGTGAGTGGAAAGGAATCTCACATGGTCAGGGGTCAAACTCAAAACTCCGCGCCGCCGTCTGTGGCCCTTTTCAATGGACAGATTGGACACAACATACATACCTAACCTAGGTAGGTTACCTGTGTACGTACTGCAAATCATTTACCTGTCCTGAGAAGCTGCGTTGGCTGTCTCGTTTTATGCGCACGCAGTCATGGGCACTCAAAGCCATCTCAACCTGTCATAAAAGGAAGAAGAAATGCGCCGCCCGACATTGTGCAACGGTCAAACATCGTGATGCCGTCTATACGCTTCTCTCAACCATATTGCAGTATCCTCGGACTGTATTGAAACTTTTCAATATTTTGCCACGGTCCAACAACTGTTTCACGTCCATCTTCTCGCCCCCCGGTCATCACCTAAGCAAAGTTCTCAGTTGTTGGCATCATTTTAAAATTGGAACAAGAGGTCTCGAACTTAGGCTGCCTCTCTCTTGTGAGAGTATAGCTCTTACTCATGCAAGCGCCTCCTCAATAGCCAGCGAGTGCCAAGTGGAAACATGCTTTCTTCATCACAGCGCATCGCCATTCACCTCTTCACATGATTGGAGGCTGTTTTCTTCGCGACAATATCAATCACCATACATACATACCCACCTACCTACTGACAGTCCTCGGGTTCACGGCGTACTCGGGTGTCTACTACAACAGACTACTGCTACATTATTACGGTTACCTCCTCCATCTGACGAGGTGTGGCGGGTACGTGTACTCATGCTGGTCAGCTAGCCTTGATACCACCCTCCTTGCATTCATCGTCCAAAAGCCTTCACCGTCCCACCAAATTGGTATAACGCAGCTTGTACATAGCTTCTGGTCCTCTTTTCCCTCCGGGCCTCGAACTGGTCTTTGGTCCGTCAGCCGTCTTGGACAAGAGTCCTAACACATGCTGCTGTCCCGTTCCGAACAAAACACTGGTACCTACTCTCACACCCTCGTTCAGACTGCAAGACTCGCAACGAATCATCTCTCTTGGTCCAGAGACGACACATACGATCCCTCTCTTAAATTCAGGAACCTTCCGTCCCTCACATGTACCAAATAAAAGACTCGCGAGCCCTAGCGTTCAACAACCGACCCAAGACCGCTGGTCTGACCTGGGGATTGTCTTTACCCCACACAAACCAACTTCCCCGGTTTCTATGCGCCTCTGATGTTCCTTTGAGCTTGACCTTTGTGGATATATCTTTGGCTTGCATAACCCATTTGCAACTCCTTTGAAGACGCTTTAGGCTTTACACATAGGTCTCATTGCGATATCATTTCTCTCTCTTTGCCAGCCGAGTACACATTGTGTCGTATATGACAAGCTGTCATCTAATACAACTGAACCATCGCATACGGCCTGGAAGACGCTGGTGACTACCTGTTGGCCTTTCCATACGATATTCAAGACCATTCGCCTCAAGCCACTCTTCTGAGGATTCAAGGCTTAATTGTAATGCGCTTGGATCTCATTTAGTGAGCATCGTCGCCCTCCTGCATCACCAGAAAGGCTTATATAGTCTTTCTCAAACCACCATATATGGTTTATCCCCGCCAGCACCAACATAATTACTTCCAAATTGTACCTCAAAAACATCGACATATAACCCAATCCAAGTCAGTCACGATGGGCATTCCTTGATACAGCCGAGGACCAAACAAGATGGTCTTGGACATGGGACTGCGCCAGCCTAGCCCAGGCCATCACAACGCATTCTTTTACCCATCGAAGCAGAGTTCGGGCCAGAACGACGTGAAGAGGAACTTGCCCAATCAGCGATTCCTACGCCACAGCAAGTGGTTCGATTCGGAGTCTTCCCACGGAAATGACGTTCCTCGCAGTGAGGTGATACCAGTGGAGATGTTAAAGGCACAGGATGATCTGACTTCAGAGCTAGACGGCTATTCTACTGCGGCCTTTACCAGAGGGCCTAGTTATTCATCATACAGCCCAGAGCTATGTGGCAAATCTGGCAGCGCAGACTGTCCCTCCACCAACAATGAGAGCGTGAATGAATCGTTGACTGGACTTTGCACATTTGGCTGGACTTTGCGCCCCCAACATACACCACCAATTGAAGCTTTGACGAGAGGCCGAGAACAGAAGGGCAAGAACACTGTATCCATAGGAACAACAACAAACAAGAGGGGAAGGGCGATTCATGATGTCGATGGACCTCGTACTAGTCACCTCTCGAGCAAGAAGCGCCGGCTTCGGCTCCAACTCATCACATCAAGGCTCTCGCAGCCATTCTCACTGCCGGCCACCCACATACTCAATCGTGACACGGACGAGGACACTCCAGTCATATCCAGATTTGTGAAACTGGCAGCTCTCGGTGCCAAAAAGGCTGGACACCAGACAACACTCGTCCGCAAGGCAGCAATACTGAATCGTGTTAGACTAAATGTCAGACAGACTGCCGTCACTCGAGGTCACGATCGGATCTGGAGAATGACTCGCTTGGCAGCCATGAGCCACGGACTGCAGCTCGTCACGGACAGCACGGGCGCCATGTTCCCGGGTCGGTCCGGAGAACAGGTCCCCGGACCAATCGTTCCCCGTGCGTGGCGCCCGCACACCACTGCCTCCCACCCGACCATGCCGTCAATGCCCATGTCAGATAAGCAGCCCAAGGAGGCAGGGGACTTCGAGCAACTCCAGTCTGAACCATTATCATCATCATCATCATCATCACACCCCAGAACAACACCGCCACCCACGTCCATAATGACACCACTAGCGGGAGCAGATGAAGACGAAGCCTCGTTTCCAGATGCGGACCTTGACTCGAGGTATGCCGACACCAGCGACGATGAAGTGGACGGTGTATATGCAGATTTTGGCGTCTTATTTGGCGGCAGGGCCGATTCGCCCGATGGTGCAGAAGAAGACGAGCACTATTACGAAGAGTATCTTGATGAAGTCGATGGTATCATATGGTCATCCTAGCATATATTCATAGGCTCGCATACGGTTCTCGGCACGGACACGAGGGGAAAAAAAAAGAGAAAATAGGAAGGATTTGGCCAGGCATTACTGGAGTCGGATATGAGCATTTTTGTTTTGTTTTGGCATATCATTGCATATGAGAGGTAAAAAATGGGTGCACAGCTTCATGTACAATCTCAATACTTTGCATATCTCATACGTTGTATTCATGGACGCAAACCTGAACACAACCAAAACTCCCTCTACCAAAGGAAACATATTCATGATGAGCATTCTTCCCTAGTATCTTGATATTTCAAGGGAAACCTATAAACAGAACACAGCCTGAACGTGTAGAGTGCCGGGAAACTCTCATAGCGGCTTGCAGATCAAATCCGTGAGTAGCGACAACCGACTACGACATCAACAAGAAGACGAATCAGCCATCAAGATTTAAGAGCAGCGGCAACCAAAATTTCTTGTTAGGAAGACAGCACCAACGCTAGGTGCACGTTTTGAGAACACCAAACATGTCCATTATCCAGCCACGTATGTAGTTTTTCCTACATGTGCTAGCCTAACAACTTGTGAATTATATCTATGAGTACATTGAAATTGAATCGTGAGCACGGAGTGGACCAACAGAAAAATAGCGTTTGCAAATGCGAATCTCTTTTTCTCATCCCCCGTGGAGTTGAAGTATTTGGTGGCCACGAAATTTGGCGAGTTGCTCAACATTTGATAGTCTTCTCGTGCCTTGCGGAGAAAGAAGACCCGTTTAGAGGAACGGGGTCAGACCTTTTCCCGATTTATATCTGCTCATGTTTGTCATGGCCTATATAGCGCCATGGCTTGTCAATGAACATCATTCCAACAGTACTTGGCAAAGTAAGCCATTTCAACCATAAATCGTGGAAGGAAGGAGGATCAAAAATAGACTGAATGTTTTCTTCTTCTTCTTCTTTCCTTTCTCTGAAATGGTGGTAGGACGTCATATGACGCAAGTCATCAAAAAGCTTTTTGCTGAACCTGACCTTATCCTATCCAAATTAGTCCTTTCCCCTATAACCCAGTTGCTTGTGCACTGTGAGCTTATGATGTTGATCTATACTCTGTACACCACATGCAGCCTCGTTCCATTTCTTTGGGGTTTAGTCGCGCACAGTGGATGTGTGGCGACCTAGGTAGTATCGGTTGCACAGCAGTGATCCCTTCTCAAGCTTGCTATAGCCACTGCTCACGTCTTCCAGCGTTCTGAGCAGTCTGTTGTGTGGAGGGTGTTCAGCGTGAGTATAGACCCCAAGGGTTGTTCTCCCTGAAAAGTAAGGTCAACAGCCTTGGTACAAAAAAGCGCAAGCATATGTTTCTGCATATTGTCCTTTGAAAGCGAGTCAAGCTAATAAGAGCGCCTTTGCACTTGACTAGGAAGACTCAAGCTTCTTGGCTCGATCAAGGGCGATATCGACCATGGCCCTAATCGCCTCTTGCTCCTCCTCCTTGAAATCCCCGCGATCGATCCTCTGTCGCATATTCTCCATTATGACCGGCCTGCTCCTCCCATTGACAAACACCACATATCTCAAGCCCGGGAACTTTGCTTCGTACTCATCATTCAGAGTCTTGAGCTTCTCAGCCTCTTCGGCGGCTCCCACGTTGAGAGAAGCTTGTTCAGCCTGGCTTTGTGCGCTGTCAACCTTTTTCGCGCCGAGGCGAGGGTGCGACCCAAGGATGCCGTGGAGCTTTTGCTTAGCAGAGGGTTCTTCCGACAGCGCGAGCTTGTGGAGGAGAGTTCCAATCTGTTGTATCACGGCCGGATAAGAATCAAAAGCCGAGCTCGATGAGCCACCGGCTGTCGACGTCTCGGCGGAGGCATCCAAATTTGTGGTAGTCCGTTTCGATTTCAGTACCGGCAGAGCGAGCGTGTGCAACTCGGTCGACGGTTCGAACAACAAGTCAAGAGCCTGGATTTGCGTCTTGATTGATGCACTGGGCAATTCAGAAATGGGCGGAAGTGTGGACATTTTGCGGGCAGGAGATGCGGAAGAGGTCGTCGGCACGGCAGTTCTCGATATACGCTCTTGGAGGGGCACACGGGGAGGTCGTTCAATGTTCACGGGACGTTTAGAGACGAGGTTGAAGCCAAGATCATGATGGTTCTTGATATTTATTTTGAGCTGCAGAGGAGTGAATTGAGGCATTATCGGGGGCCCCTCGAGGTGATCCTCGACCGCTGGGCAGTTCTGGCTGGCGGCGAACTGCGAAGTCGGGCTGGCGATGTGGTTACCTTAGGCGCATGCCGACGAGACCACAGAGAGTGCGAGCGCTGAGGCGTCATGGGCGCATAAGGTGTGGAAAGTTGACTTTGACTAAAGTAATGGGTACAACTCTCGTTTTGACGGATAAAAGCATTAGACCCCGGGACCTCCGGTTTGACGGCTATTTCCGGTGGGCTATAGGAGGTAATTAGGTTTTATGCATTTTATTTAACTAAACCTATATAGCTAGATCCGTTTATTTATATTAAATATATTAAATCCCTATTAATTTCCTATATAATAGCATTATAATTAATATAAAAAATATTACGAATAGCTTTTTTTATTATAATATAATATTTGGCATTAAAGGTTATTTAAAATTTTATATTGCTAACTAAAGCATTTTAATTAAAAATAATTAAAGCGCTATAATAGCTATTTAAGCGATCGCTAATAAAACTAGCTAAAGCGTTATAAAATATATAATTATAACGGGTGCTATAAAAGCTATAGCTAAAAATATAAGGTAAATAACCGCTAATATAGCTGGCTATAGCATATTAAAGCAAGCTTTAATTATATTAATTCCTCGCTTAAAAAATTTTAAATTTAAAATCGATAAATTAAAATTTTTAATAGGAATTTTTAATTATCGCGTTTATATAATATTATTTAAGCTTAATAAATAAGCCGCTAAATAAATCGCAAAAACCTTTATTTACCTTTTGGATAAAAAGCTTATTATTATTATAATTTTAGCTATAATTAACGATAAAACGCTATTAATAATTATAAAATATTATTTAATAGGCATAAAAATAAAAGATGCTTTCCGTAATTAATTTAATTTTATTATTATTAAAAAAAAGTAAAAATTATTAAGGAAATTATATAAATTCGATTATAATAGCAAAAATTTAGCTAAATTTAATGCCGAATAAAATTATTATATATAAAAAAATTATAATACTAATAATTAACGCTTTATTTTAAATAGCTAAATTTAATTATATTTAAAAGCTACCGAAAATAAGGCTTTAAAATAAATAAAACGAAAAAGAAATTAATTAGCTATTTTCCTAAAAGGCGTTATATTAGGATTTATATAATTTTAGCAATTTTTTATAATTAAATTTATAAGCAAAATAATAATTAGTAATAAAAATAACGCTAATTAATTATTTATTAATAGCAACGGTTAAATTAACGGCGATTATTAGTATTGCGGCAAAAAAGGTTATCGGTAAATTAATTATAAATTTAATGTTGCACGGATGTTAATACAGCATCGTATAGTGTATAAAATTAGCTTTATAACGCATATTATATCGTTATAACAGCTATAAAACCCATCGAGATATCGTTAAATAACGATATATGGGAAATCAGTGGAACTTACCCTATACTAACCTATAGTTAGTATAGCACCACTTACAGCCATTATTTATAGTGCTATATAGTCAACAAGTCATTACAGTTAACTATTGTGGCCACTATAGCCACTGGAACCCATTGGAATCCAGTGGAACGTTCCACTGGATCCAGCCCCACTAAGTGTGGCCAATACACCTGGCCACAATAGCCCTGGGTTATAGGGTAACCCACACCATAAAAATCTATAAATTTCGATAGTTTCTTCGATTATAAATCAACTTTATTATTAATTAACTTGATTATAAATCCAGTTTATTAGTAATATATTCTAAAATATTCTTATTGGTTGATTTTATAAATATAAAAGGTAGTTATTCCTCCGTAGTTAGTTATTCTTTCCTTAAACTTCAATAAATCAGTTATACAGCCCTATAACTACTCCTACGGCCTGATTCTACGAATCATATAAACGCTTCCCTGTGCCTAAGTTTATAATCTACCAATCATACCTTAGAACAGGTTATAAGCCCGGTCCGGTATAATATCGATTATATTAGGAACCGGACTTTATATCGAAAACTATAGCCGCTCTCCCAGACGAGTTGATTTAACGTAGACTCTGGAATTCCGTTATAGTAGCCGATTATTTATAGGCCTATATATAAGCCTATATAAGCCGTAACTATATCGAAAACTATAGTTAAGTGGCTAATTATAGTGATTTTACCCGTTACAGCCACATAACGGCTATAAAATCACTTATAATTAATCCCCACTATAGTAGCCGATTTGCTATAGCACCTTATAGCACCTGCTATATCATATTATAGCACCTGGATCCCCTTATACAATTCATCGATAAAATAAAAGAATTATTTTCTTTTATTTTCATTTTCTTAACGATTCCTTCACCGTTTTTAACGATAATTATACCGTTATAACGGCAAAAATTCGGCAAAATGGATAACTCTATCCGTACTATTGCCGGATGCCAGATGCCGGAGAAACAGAAATTCTCCGGATCCGAAAACTGGAATACGTGGAAATCCACGTTGCAGTTATATTTTAAATTGCTAGGAATCGATCGGTTTTTTGAAACTACCGATACATATAACGGTATAACCGATATTTAGAAAGCCCAGGCATTGCTTCTGATTCGTCAGAATTTAACAATAGAACCGTTAAATCTGATATTCGATAAAATGGATCTATATAAGGCCTTATCCACCTTATAATTAGCCTATTAAGGCACCGGTCCCGTATTACGTTAGCAATTATATTTCGAATTTTATACGATTAAATTCGAGAATTATAACTCGTTAAACGAGTTTATATCCATTTTTAAAGGATATATTTTAAAGCTTTTAAGCGTTAGGGCAAAAATCGATAATATCGATCAAAAGACGATTTTTATTGCAGCCCTCCAGTCAGTTTACCCTGTATGGGCTGACCGTTAACGCAGTGCTTTACGGTCTATAAATCCACCTACCCTCGAAGGGTTAATTACGGATATTTTGGATGAAAACCGACGGGATCCGGATACGGCTATGGGAAATTTTTATTATACGGATAATAAGAAATCCCGGTTTCCCCGATCTAATTAGAATCAACGGGGAACCCAAAGCGGAAATAGGAAGAATTCGAATAAATCGAATAAATAGAAGAAATCGAATAATTCGAATAATTCCAATAATTCGAATAATTCGAATAAGTCGAATAACTCAAATTCGACCATATTTACCACGAACCAGAAATCTAAGAAACGGGGAAACTTACCCCGTAACGAAGATTCGGACGAAAACGAATCGTTTCATGCTTTTTCGAATATTTCGAATAAATCGAAAAAGAAATTAACCTCCGTTCCCAAGGATTAGTGGTTATACGATACTGGTTCTTTAAAGCATATATCGAATAATAAGCACTTATTCGATAATTTTACTGTAAAATCGGATTTTTCACCGATAATTACAGGTAGTGGAAAAGTATTTCCAAAAGGAATTGGAAATATTACGCTTTCCTTCGAAATTAACCGGAAAATACGTAAAATAACGTTATTAAACGTGCTTTACGTACCGGAATTTCCGCTAAATATTATATCCGGCTAATTGCATTACCAAAAAGGCGGTATTATAAGCGGGAATAAATTATATAATTCTAAAAACAGGCCTTTTGCTACGTTAAATCAAAAAAAACGTAGATTTTTCCTGCACCTGGCTAATAAGTCAGAGCCTGATATGGCATATTTAGCCATTAATCCACTAAAAATAGTGGAAAAAGCCCGTGTGATCGGTTTAAGTTACCCGGAACCGAATTCGGATACGAAATCTAACGAAACCACGGATTTCGAAGAAATCGAATTAATTTCTAATTATTCGAATTTCCTTATAGCTACGGAAAAATGGCATAAACGACTTAGCCACCTTAGCTACGATATTTTAGCTAAAATAGCTAAAATAATTACGGGGATTCCTAAAAAGGAATTAAAAAAGGAGGATTTAAATTGCGAATCCTATATTTCGGGAAAATTCACCCGAAACCAGCCCTATACGAATCCGAATAAGGCTAATAAACCGTTATATCGTATTTATATCGATACGGTTTATATTACCCCCTTTAGCTATTCCGGTTATAAATATATAATTAGTTTTACGGATAATAAAACCGGATTTCGGGAAATTAAATTTTCCAAAAAAAAAATCCGATATATTCGATATCGTAACAAATAAAATCGAATATTATAAAACTTAATTCGGAAAATATCCGAATATTATTCGCATAGATAACGGCAGGGAGTTTTCCCTGGTTAAATTAGAAAATTATTTAACCGAAAAAGGGATTATTTTCGAACCTACAACTTTTTATATACCAAAATAAAACGGTATAGCCGAACGTACGAACCGGATTATTATCGAAAAAACCAAAACGGTTTTTATCGATTTATAACTCCCGAAAAACCTCTAGGAATTCGTTGCAAAAGCAGTGGTTTATTTAATAAATTTTACTGCTACGGCATCCGGTCTACTTACCCCTTACTAGGAATTTTACGATTATTTCTGGCTAGAAAGGGATAATACGCCTGATTTATCTTAAATCTATGCCTTGGGAACACCGGTTTTAGTTTATAAACCGAAAGAAATCCGTAAAAACTCCGATAAATTCGGAGTTACTACCGAAAACGGGAAAATAATTGGATATAACGGTAATAAAATCTATTACGTGTTACGGCACCAACGGACAAGAATGGGCTTTGCCATGTATACCCTATGGTTTAGTATTGATCTAAAGACGAGGAGCTTTAAGGTACTCCTCGGCTACGGAACAGTTTTATCAATAGCTACGGATAAGCCGGTGGGGGACGGGCCCGTGGCCCGTGCAGCCAGGCTGGCCAGCACGGACCACTTGGCGTGGACCGTCACATTACGTATATCTTCCCGATCGACCGTATAAGTTATAGATTATACGGACCTCTTATATTCGATTATTACCTGAAAATCGAAAAGAGGGGGAGAAATTACCGGATTCGGAATTACCGGATCAGGAAATAACACCGGATAAAAGTTCCACCGACGGTGAATTTATCCAATTAATAGTCCCGAAAACGGTGGATCTAACGAATCCACCTCCTAGAAACGATCGAATTCTTCGATCCACTACGAATAAGTCCATAATTAACGATCGACCGGACTTACCCGGGAACGAATCCAATATAGATAATAGATCCAATATAGATTCCGAATTTATGGATATTAATAATACTTTTTCGATTATTCCGAATAAATTAAATATTAAGGTAATTCTTCCGAAACTTACGGATTCCGAACGAAATAAATTCGTTAAATACGACGAATTATTCGCCAATATCTCGTATTATTCAATTATTAAAAATTTAGGCTATACGGAACCGAAAACCATAAAACAGGCGCTAAAAAGCCCTGAAAAGGAAAAATAAAACCAGGCTATATACGCTGAATTACGGCAATTAATTTAGAAAAAGACTTTTTAAGCTATTAATCGAAATAAAGTCTAAAAAGCCGGTAAAATCCCATTATCCGTAAAATAGGTATTTAAAAGGAAAACCGATAAAAACGGAAATATCGATAAATATAAAGCTAAATTAGTTATACGTAGATTCGAATAACGATATAAAATCGATTATTTCGAAACGTTCGCTACAGGAATAAAATCCACTACCTAGAGGCTTTTATTAGCTTTAGCAGCCTATTACGATTAGGAAATCGAACAAATCGATATAATCGGTGCTTTCCTAAACGGGGAATTATACGAAGAAGTATATATTACCCCTATAAACGGATTATCCGAATTTTTATCCGAAAACCCGGACTTAAATAATTTCGGATAGAAAATTAACGAAAAAGACTCCTAGGTAATTTAGCTTAAAAAGGCCTTATACGGTTTTAAACAAAATCCACGCTAATGGCAAATCACACTAAAAAATAGTTTAAAAAAGCTTGGATTTAATCCATTTATTTTAGACGAATTAGCGTATTTTAATAAAGATTCTAATATTTTTATTATTACGTATATGGACGACTTTTTGATTTTTGGTTTTAATTTACGTAAAATTAACTAATTAAAACAGGATATTTCGAAAGAATTCGAAATAAAAAATCTGGGACTAGTCTCTTATTTTTTCGGTATATAAATTGAAAAAAATCAAGAAAATAAAACAATTCGTATAAACCAGGCAATTTACCTTAAGAAGTTACTGGAATTTAACGGATTTTCCGATATAAAACCGGCTAATATACCATTTAGCCCTGGATTCCTAAAATCGTTGCATACGGCTAAAAGCAACGAAAAACCGGCTTTAAAGGAATTTATCCATTTATATTAGCATTTATTAGGTGGATTAATATATGCTATAGTTTAAACCAGGCCCGACCTAGCTTACCCTATAGCATATCTAGCCAGATATATGCAAAACCCATCGAAAACCACGATAAAAGGGGTAAAAGGGGTATTTAATTATTTAAAATCCCATTACCACCTTGGAATTACCTTTAACGGGAAAATAAAACCCGGATTAATAGGTTATTCCGATGCCGATTTTGCTGGTAATTACGAAACCCGTAAATTAACGTCCGGTTATTTATTTATTTTAAATAACGGACCGATAAGTTGGAAATCGAAACGGTAATTTACGATTTTTTTATTAACTACCGAAGCCGAATTTAACGGGCTAAAGCAGGCTACCCGTAAAGCAATATAGTTAAAAAATCTACTTACGGAAATCGGAATTAATATAAATACCGTATTAATTAAAAGAGATAATACGGGGGCCATAAATTTAGCATATAATCCGGAATATCACTAACGTATTAAATATACGGCTATACGGTATTTTTACATACGGCAAAAGGTTAAAAATAAAAATATTTAAATCGAATATATTTCAATTAACGATATACCAGCAAACGGCCTTATAAAGCCACTTCCCAAAAATAAATTTCAGAAATTTATTAAATTGTTAAATTTAACCGATACTATTTAATAAGGGGAGTGTTGCACGGATATTAATATAATATCGTATAGTGCATAAAATTAGCTTTATAACGTATATTATATCGTTATAACAGCTATAGAACCTATCGAGATATCGTTAAATAATAATATATAAGAAATTAGTGGAATTTACCCTATACTAACCTATAATTAATATAGCACCATTTATAGCCACTATTTATAGTGCTATATAGTCAATAAGTTATTATAATTAATTGTTATGGCTATTATAGCTATTAAAACCTATTAGAATCCAGTAAAACGTTCCACTAAATCCAGCCCCACTAAATATAGCCAGTGCACCTGGCTATAGTGGCCCTAGGTTACAGGGTAACCCATATTATAAAAATCCATAAATTTTAATGGTTTCTTTGATTATAAATTAATTTTATTACTAATTAACTTGATTATAAATCTAATTTATTAGTAATATATTCTAGAATGTTTTTATTGGTTGACTTTATAGGTATAAAAGGTAGTTATTCCTCCGTAGTTAGTTATTCTTTCTTTAAGCTTTAATAAATCAGTTATACAGCCTTATAATTACTTTTACGGCCTGATTTTACGAATTATATAAACGCTTCCCTGTGCCTAAGTTTATGATCTACCAATTATACCTTAGAACATTTAAGAAACGCGATAAAAAAGCTGCAAATAAATAAAATTCTAATTTTACGCAATTAATATAATTATTTATATAGTTAAACGTAATTATGCGATTAAGCGTAAATAAGGGCAATTACCGTGGGCGCGGTACGGGTTGTGGCCGGGGCCGGGGAAGCGCGTTTATAGGCGTATTCCGGGGCTTTTAGCAGTTATTATTAATTATAATAAATAATAATTCCTTTTATTAGTTTAAAGGCGCTAGAATTATAGAATTTTTTAATTAGGATAAAAATTAAAAAAAATAAAAAATAGCTTATAATTATTATACGCGGGTCGCTTTCGGCGTAATTAAATAATTATAAGCTATGCTTAATAATAAACGTTATAAATTTATTAAATAATACGATTCGTATATATAAAATAAAACGAATTATTATAATTTTTTTATTTTAATAATTATTTAATCGCTAAATTTGCGTAAACGATAGCTATTAAATATAAGCGCTAATATTTATATTACGAATAATAAAGCTGATTTTATCGCTAAATTAGTTATTAAATTAAATAAATATAATCGGTTATTTATTATAATTAGGAACGGTATAATATATTTAATAAAATACGGTTAAATATTAACCGTATAGCGTGGTTTTAAAGGCGAGCGCTAGGAATTAACGCTTAAAAAGTGTTATTACGTTAAAGATTTCCTATTAAAAGTAATTTTTAATAATAAGCTATATAAGGCTAAATTTAAAATTTATAGTAATTTTATTAAAACGCTTGATAATAAGGTATTAATTATTATTAATATAATTAAGAAAAAGTGGTTTTTATAGCTATATAGGCAAAAGGAACCATTTTATATATAAGCTTTAATAGCATTAAACGGATTAATAAAGCCGTTAATTAAATAGATAATTTTATAGTATCGTCGATTAGGCTATTTAAATAAAAAACGTTTAATTAAAACGATTAAGGCCATTAAAGGCATTAATTTAAATTTAAATAATATTTTTATATTAATATATAATGCGTATAATAAAACTAAAAATATTCGGATTAATTTAATAAATCTAATGCGTATTCGCGTAAATTTCGCGGCGATTTTATTATAGGCTAATATTAGGGAAATTAAACCTATTAATTTAAATAATAATCGTTATTTTATATTAATTAAATACCGCAAAATTATAAAATTATATTTTATTAATACTTTATTTAAAAGGTTTTTATAAAGCGATTTTTTTAGGTATATAATTAGGCTATAATATAAATTAAGGAAACGAAGGCGCCGAATTAAAATAATTCGCATTAACGGAATTAGTAATTTTAACGGCGGTTTTTTTAATAATTACGTAAAATAAAAAGGTATTAAATTAATTACGTTAATACCGAATAACTAATATTAAAACGGCTTTGCTAAGCGCGCGATTAATATATTATAAAATAGCGTATACGCTATTTATATTTAAATAAATATTTTTATAATATTTTAAAATAAAATTTATAAGGCATAAGTTATCGTTTTAAACCGTATAATATTTATTAAAAAGGAATTAGTTATTTTTTAATAACGCTAAAAAAATAACTTTTAGCTATAAAATGCATTTAATCGCTTATTAATTAGGTATTTTAAGATTTTTGGATCGCGTATTTTTATATATATTTTAAAGGAAAATAAGGTATAAGCTAAGAAATTATAGGTAAGGGCGCTAAAGGGTATGCTTATAGGTTATTTTAGGGAATATTTATACGAAGTATATATATTAAATATAGTACGCTTTATTATAATTTTTTACGTTATATTTTATAAAAATTTTAATAAAAGCGCTAATTAGCCCGATCCGTTAAAAGTAATTAAATTATTCCCGTAATACGTTTAAAATAGGCTGCGATATAGGATTTTAAAGTTAATTTATTATATAAAGCCTTATAATCCGAATATAATTAAGGAATAAGGATAAAAGGCGCGGCGATTTAAAGCCGGCTTTTTTTAAATATATATAGCTATACGGTAAAGTATAGCTAAGTATGTTATAATATATATAAATAGTATTTATAATTATGCTATAATATATTAAGGCTTAAATAGGTATATTTACGTATATATAAATATAATTATAAAAGATAATTATTACGTTTTAATTAATTTACGGGATTATAATTAGGACGATAAAAAAAATCCGAGCTTTAAAGGCGCGTTATTAATTGCGCTAAATAAGGGTTTATATAATTATTTATTATTAGTTAATAGTAATTTATTCGAATAAGTATAGGATAAATATTTAATACTGGTTATTAAGTATAATTTTAATTTATTATTAATTAATTAGGCAAGGAATATATAAAAATGGCCTAATTAGTAATAAGTTATAGCAAAAAAAATTATTAAGCTATTTAAAAAAGGAATATTCGGATTTTTTAATTATAGTAAATTTAAATTAAAATAAAAGCTATTAATTAGATTTAAATAGGTATATAAAATTAAATATAGTTTTACCGGTAATATAAATAAATAAAAGGCACGCTTTATAGCTTAAGGCTTTATTTAAATTTTCGGAATTAATTATAAGGAAATTTTTGCTAATATAGCTAAGTAAATAAGCATCCGCGTTTTAATCGCGATGGCTATAATTAAAGGTTAGAAAATTTTTTAAATCGATTTTATTATAGCCTATTTATTAGGCCGGCTTAATAAAAAGATTTATATACGCTAATTTTTATATTTAAATAAATTTATATTTTAATATTTTAATATTATATAATAATATAATTATATTTTTAATAATATAATTAAGCTATTATGCTTTTTATATAGCTTAAAGCAAAGTGGCTTCGAATAATAATAAAAAATTAGGGAGGAATTAAAAAAATTGGGCTTTATAGGATTAAAAACCGATAATGCTATTTATTAAAATAAAGCTAATAAGACGGTATTAACCTTTTATATAGACGATTTTATAATTATATATATAAATATTAAAGCTATCGAGAAATTGGTTTAATAATTAAATAAATAGCTAGAATTATAATATTTAAGTGCCGCTAAATGGTATTTAAGAATACGTATTATTTAAAAAAAATAATAATATTATATTATTATAAAATAGGTATTTAAATTAAATATTCGAAAAATTTAAATATTAAAATATTAAAAGTATTATTATTTTTATTAATTTAGGATTAATAATAATAATTTATAAATTTAAAGGCTATATTAATTAGGAATTTAAAAATTAATATTTTAAAAAGCTTAGGAAAACGAATTACGCTATAATTAAATTACGCGCAAATATAATATACGCTAATAAGGTATAAATTCGTTTTATAAATAACCCGTTTTTTAATTATATTAAATATTTAAATAAGGTGTTATAGTATTTTTAAAGCACCCGTATAAGGGGGATAAAATATACCCGATTTTATTATTATATTAAATATAAAGAATTAGGATTATATATTTACGTTAACGCTAATTTTGCAGGCGATAAATTAACTTTTAAATTTACGTTTAAATAAATAACGTTTATAATAAGCTCCCTAATAAGCTAGAGTTTAAAGCTATAAAGCGTAATTATTTAATTTATTATAAAAGCTAAATATTACGCTATTAATAAAAGCGTTTATAAAGCCGTATTTATTAAGAATTTATTAGAGGAATTAAAAATAATATTTTAAAAAGCGATTTTTTTATTAATTAATAATATAAGCGTAAAAGCGTAAGTAAAGGCTTAAATTAGCATATTTACGAAAAAGCACGTTAAAAGGTATTTTTATTATATTTAATAAAAAGTTTTTATTAAAAATATTTTAATTAAAAGAGTTATATTTACGGAAAACGCCGCTAATAAGCTTATAAAAGCGATACGACCTAAGGATTTTAAATATTTCGTATATTTATTAGGTATAATAAATTATAATTTAATTATAAATATAGTTATTATTATTTAATTGCAAATTATATTATAAATTATCGTAATAAGGCTTATCCTTTTATTTCGATTAAATCGCTCGTTATAAAAGGCGTATAAAAAGTTAATTTTAACTAAAATAATGGGTATAACTCTCGTTTTAACGGATAAAAGCATCAGACCCCGGGACCTCCGGCTTAACGGCTATTTCCGGTGGGCTGTGGGAGGCAATTAGGTCTTGTGCATTTTATTTAACTAAACCCATATAGCCAGATCCGTTCATTTGTACTGAATACACTAAGTCCCCATCAATTTCCCACACAAGGTCCCCGCGCTAAGCAGATAAGATAACCGTCCAGCTAGTCGCGGTCGTAGCGCGTGGAGGTGCGTATCCAAGCCAAGGCGGCTCTGCTAAGCACAGGTACCTAGTGCCACCTGCGCAGGCTGCTGGCTGGTCCAGACGCCCATTGACAGTGTTTTCCTTAGGCTGGTCACTGTCAAGGCTGTAGCTCTGCCTACCTAGCAAATTTCCCGGACTCAAGCTTCGATGCGCCAGAAGTAATTACACATCAACGCATCGAATCTTTCTATCATGTTGTGCGCATGTGAGTACTCTTTGACGGTTGCAACATCAATTGAACCTTACTGACGCGTTTGCAGTGTCTGGCGAAGCTCCCCAGGAGCCTGTTGTCTCGAAGCTTTCAGGTATGCATCCCAAGCTTGTACGAAGATGGCCATGTTGAAACTTACCAGCTGAACAGGAAGCGTTTTCGAGAAGCGACTGATTGAGAAGTACATTGAGGAAAATGGAAAGGACCCTGTGACTGGCCAGGATCTCACCCTCGATGATCTCCTGCCCATCAAGACTGCGCGCGTCGTTCGACCTCGACCCCCGACTCTCACCTCCATACCCGCTCTTCTCTCTACCTTCCAAAACGAATGGGATGCATTGGCGCTAGAGACATTCAATATCCGGGAGCAATTGACGCGAACGAGAGAGGAACTCGCCACTGCGCTGTACCAGCACGATGCCGCCGTCAGAGTCATTGCTCGATTGACACAGGAGAGGGACGAGGCACGAGATGCCTTGTCAAAGGTTACCGTTTCTGGAACAGGCGCAAGCAATGGCGATGCCATGGCTGTCGACGCCGAGGCACTGCCAGTAGAGTTGGTAGCCAAGGTTGAAGAGACCCAGGCCAAGCTTTCCAAGAGCCGCAAGAAGCGCCCTGTACCCGAGGGCTGGGCCACCACCGAGGATGTTTCGTCGTTTGCCGTCACAACTGAGAACTCGTCGGAAATCGAACAACCCACAGCCCTTTCGGTGGAGGAAGACTATGCTGCTATCGGAGGCCCGGGCGGCAACGTGGCTATCTATTCGATCGAGGCAGACAAGGTGGAAAGATCATTAGCAGTCGGCGAACCAGTGACAGATTCTATTTGGAAGGGCTCCAGAGTCGTCTTCGCGACAGCAAAGGGCTCGGTCAAGGTGTACGAGAACGGCAGCGAGGTGGTGTCCTTCTCTGACCATGCTGGTCCTGCCACAGGCCTGGCAATGCACCCATCGGGCGAAATCCTGGCATCCGTTGGCTCGGATAAGAGCTTTGTCTTTTATGATCTGGTGGGATTGAAGCGTGCGACTCGCGTCTTCACCAACTCATGTATGTGTTCTCGATTCCATTGTAAGATATATCATCTGGCTAACAGCTCGCTTTTTAGCACTCACCACGTGTGCCTTCCACCCTGATGGTCACCTTTTTGCAGTGGGTACCGTTGCCGGAGATATCACATTTTTCATGACGGCTACTGGCGAGCAAGCAACTTCTTTCTCGCTGGGCGCCCCTGTGCAAAGCATAGTGTTCTCGGAGAACGGCTTCTGGTTTGCCGCCACTGCCAAGGGCCAAACAACAGTCACAATCTTTGATATTCGGAAAGAGGGTGATGCTGCGAAGGTCAAGGTGTTGGAGGTTGGAGGCACTGTACAGGATCTGGCTTGGGATTACAGCCAACAATTCCTGGCCACGGCTGGCCCTGCTGGAATTACGGTGCAGCAGTACACCAAGAGCAGCAAGAAGTGGACGGAGCTGGCCAGGAAAGACTTTGCTGCTACGCAGGTCGCATGGGGCCGAGACGCAAAGCAGCTGATCGCCGTTGGACAGGACGGCCGCATCGGAGTTCTGGCAGCAGTGGCCGAATAGAAGAATACCTTGAGAGGGTTCATTCAGGGATTTGGAATATATTGTGCATATTTCGCACAGAAGTATGATTAGAATGGTACAGTACAAAATGGGAGGGCCGAATGAGGAATAAGCGTTTGTGTGACAAGTACCTTTACAAAATCTAGGTGCTAATGCTGTATCTACTGTGTATTACGATGTTTTTGCAGGGGCATTGAATGGCTGATTTTGAAAATACTGGGTTGGATGTGAGTATGCATTCTTCTATCCACGGCCGACAAGCAAACCACTCATGAGGCCGAGTCTTGGAGGCAGCGGCTGTGAGATGAGCTCAATGGCACAGCTGCTTATATGACTCTTCAGTATGCAAGTTGACGTGTCGTGGTGTCGTAGTTGAATGTCGAGGCTATTCCAACAGTGATTGAGCAAAGTGTAGGGACATGTACAGCTGCAGAATACCTGGATAGAAATTGCAATAAATATCAAAAGGTTTGAACACGTTCGGTCGAAAAGAAGAATTGCACAGACGCGCAGGGGTTCGAGGGGGAAAGACAATTGGCTTGCATTGGTTCATACTGTACAGAGTACGTCTAGCATGTGCACATTAGCGGATAGGTAGCGGGGGAGAAGAGATGGTCAAGGTACTGTGAACCTCTGATCGGTAAATGCTAACAGGTGTATTCCGTTGCGTCCTACCTGGATATGGACCTTGATGCAAGTTGGAGCTCGTCATCCCACCATCACGCCTGGGCGGCGGCGCAACCTTTTTGGGGCAAAAAGAAAAAAGCAACCAAACGCCGTGTGCAGCTTACGGAATACACTTGGGCGGGCGGCAAGAGACAAAGTCGGTTGCTTTGCACCTTCTCCCTCCCAGCTATCCGTGAGGCAAACAACAAACGGCGGAAAGCAACGAGTCAACAATTTCTGTCATTTGGTCCCCGCGGCGCTCTCTAGCCTAGCTTGAGCTCACTCACAATCAACATAATTCTGCAACACTTCACATCACCAGTCGGCACATTGGACGTGGCTCCGTGCTCGAGTCGGCGTTCCTTATCTCGACGACGACTGCTACAACGATACGCCCGTGCAGCAAAAGACAAGCAGCCAATGCAAAGCCTCTGAAGCAATGCTGCGCTCTTCTCCGAGTTAAGTTTTTTTTTTTTTTATCGCTTTCTTCCAATGGGTTTCAAGTGCTGGAATATTTTGGCATTCGTGGCGAGATTTGCTACTTGATTGGCATTGGCGTCGAGGCCGAGCGTGGATCGTGTCATGCTATTGCTCGCCAGTAGTGCGAATGCGAACATGCAAGCCCGCTACAGCCTTGCAAGTTTCCTGAGAGCCTATGGGAAGAGGCAAGAAAAAGAAACAAAGCAATTACTACTCATGTTTTACCTCTAACCATGTTTTCCTCAGGCATGTTGCTAATTTGACCTTTGACTCAGCAGAGTGCCCAACCAAATACACACCTCGACATTTATAAGGACTTTGCCGCCGCACGGTCTAGGTAGCTGCGGCGTTACGTTATGGACTTTTACTACAACATAGTCTCCTCGTCCCCCGCGGCTGGTTACGACGGTCCCGATTTCGTGGCCGCCAACGACGATTCGAATTACGAATCAGACACACACACATACCAAGAAACTCTAATCAGTATCCCTGACAGCACCCAGAGTGAAGAAGAATCCGAGGGTGGACTTTTTGTTGAGCAGGAGCGCAGCATTTCGCCGGCCTCTGCTATCACTGTCGCTTCCCTCTCCGCCTCCGCCTCCACCTCTGAGCAAGAAGATAGCTCCAGCGAGATTAGCTCCTCGTCGCCAGCATCAGAATCATCTTCGGAAGCAGAATCAGACCGCGATTACTTTTTCGACAACGAGAGGGCAGACGTTGACTGGGAGCAGGCGTTGGAGAGAGAGCTAGAAGCACAGCCTGATGACCACAGTATCGGCGGCGATAGCGAAGGAACAGTACACCAGCCAGACCCGGATGCACTGCATCCACGTCTCAACGAGCATAGACACCCGTTCCTCCTTGAAGAAGACCTCCACGGGCAACCAGGCCGAATCGAAGTAGAAGATTACGACGTTGACGAAAACGAAGACGAAGACGACCTTGATGCTTTCGAGGAAGGCTTGGTGGACCTGGCAGTAGTGAGACTTCACGTCGAAGAGGAAGAGGAAGGCGACGGCGGCGACGACGACGACGACGAGGTCGACAATCTTCAAGCGGAGGCCCGGAACAGCTTTGCGCAACAATTCCCGCATCACCACCACCATCACCGCCATCATCACCACCATCATCACCACCATTTGCATCATCACCACGCCCAGCAGCGCCCCTCGACTCTCCGCTTCTCGAGTCTCCTAGACGTACGAAATCTAGGCCCACGAAGTGCATCACCTGCACAGTTGGAATCCCCCCATCGAATGCCTGGAATGGCGGACGAATTAATAGGCGTTGAGCTGGGGGGCGGAGGCGGTATGGGTCGAAACTCGCGGGCTCGCGCATCCCAAAACCAACCGCGCAGGGCAGAGCCAAATGTGATAGACCTGACGCTGGAGGATGATGACGAGTTAGAGCTGCTTGGGGAATCTGTTGGAGAATCGCAAAATGCCAGGCGGCAACAATCTCAGCGCCGGAGCAATGCCCCCCGTCTGAATCGAAGCGATGGAAGTTACGTCGGAAACCAAAATGTCATTGAGTTAAGTTCCGACGATGAAAATGACAATACCGTAGCTGCCACTCGTGCCCGACGTGCACCACCTGCACATTTACACCACAACAACCATCAAAATCGAAACCGACACCAGCACCAACACCAACACCAGCACAACAACTTCCACCGAATCAACATTGGTGCAATACCAGCAATGGCGGCTAGGAACCACAACGAGCGTTTTGCCCAATTCTTGATGGGAATCGGTGGAGATGTCAACAATGCTGCCAACGATCATAATGTCTTGGGGATGAATGTGCGTCCTCCAGGCTTTCCACCTAATCTACACCTCGATTACCAAGCGGTTGCCTTTGCTGCCCAGCCGCGACCGGCCCCTCAACCTGCCGCTGGGCCTAGAAAGCCTGATCATGATCCGCCCTCCAAGCCGAGAGATGGCTTCACACGCGACACTAATGAGGACAATGTGGTCATCTGTCCTAGCTGCGACGAAGAGCTTGCATTCGACCCCGATGGTGGTGATGAGAATGGACCGCCCACGAAGCGAGCCAGAAACAAGAAAGACCAGGCAGAGCATCACTTCTGGGCCATCAAGGAATGTGGTCATGTAAGTTGGACTTTTTTTCGAGGCCCATGTGCGTCCGAGTGCCTGCAAGGTCATTTTTGCTAACTCGTTTCCCTTAGGTCTTTTGCAGGCGATGCTATGAGAACCGCAAGCCGACTGCGAAGAACCCAGTCAAGGTCGGTTTCAAGGCCTGCCCTAGCAATGGCAAAAGAATCATTTGTGCCGTCGACAACTGCACCTCTGACGTTACTACCAAGACTTCTTGGGTTGGACTATTTTTGTAATCATTCCGGTTTCACCCACTGTGTCAGATTCCCCATCTCCCTTCCACATCTGCGGATTGGAAGCAGAGATACTTGTTCCACACGACTTCACGATACATACCCCTTCTGCATTCACAGGCGTTGTCATTGGCAAATATACATAAGCGTAGATTATCACACTTGCATGGCACCGGCGTGATGGCATTTGAGACGGCCATTAAGGAGTTCGGATTCTGGCACACTCAAACTGCATTGCTTCGGCGTTTTCTTTTAGGGCAGAGATTCAAGAATGGTATATAGCTGGCCTGATTTCATGCACCTGCAGCGTGTTAGTAGTAAGCAGATGCCTTCTAAATAGTTCAGGTGCCTGTGCTCAGCTCTTTTTCTTCGCCCCTGACTACTGTGACTGAGTGGGTAATGCTCCCTGCCTGTGCAGATATTTCCTACTTCAAATTTGCTTCCATTGCAGCACTTCTGTGTCGTGACACATAGGGCAAGTACCAGCTAAGACCATTTATCACCTCATCCTTACTTGAATGGTATTGTCACCTAACAAGACATGCCATGTTTAACAAACTTGGTTATTCAAATCGACTTGACAGCACCACACAGAGAGCATTTTGTGCTTGCTTTCTGATCACAACAACATCCGAAGCATGTTTTGCGGGACCCCTATTGCCAGCCACAAATGAAGGGACTATTTCGAAGGGTTTTACTTCTTTTTTTTTTTTTTTTTTTGGCTGTGTAGATCCACCGCGGCCAGCAGAGCTTCACCAGCTGTGTTGCATTGCACCTTGGGCAGTATCCGACAGGGCCTATCAAGAAGGGCAAAAGGAAATCTGAAGGTAGTGATGGCTAACAATGTGCAATATACGACTATGTATAATCAATCAGTAGCTGTTGATGTTAGACTGTGTGGACTCCAACGAGTTTGCTCTATATGGGCAACGTTATAAAGCCATGTGTACAGAATATGGAGATTTTTCCGCTACAAACTTGGCGCTTGTCCATTCTCGTCCTCTTTTTTTTTAAAAAATAAAAATAAAAAATAAAGATAAAAATAATACAACAAGAAATGATTAAGAGATGCATTGAATCATGTGACAAAGTTGCATGATCATTGATATATATCTGCCCGCTGTGGCCCAACCACGGATGGCGTCCAAGGCTGGTTTTATGACAACATTTTTGCGATGCACAAACAAACAAATCTCCCAAAAGAGCAGGCTTTTAAAATTTATAAAAATCCTTCATGTCTACTTGAAAAGAAGATGAACATAACAATAACAATAATAATCTTTTAAAATGGCGGTCACAGCAAGTCAAACAGTTTGAGATGTAAAGCATGAATTTCGCATATAGGTGGGCGCCACTAGTTCGGAAATACCCCGAATTTAGTTTAGCTTTATAGTTTTAGATAAACGACCAATTTTCAACGAACAAAGCACCATGGCGCAGCGGAAGCGCGCCGGGCTCATAACCCGGAGGACCTCCGATCGAAACGGAGTGGTGCTACAAATGATTCAATTTTTTGGCCTTTTCTACTATTATGTATAGCTATTGCAGCCAATATTTTTATGGCGCATTGTTTCGCTGACTTGTTCTTTTTTTTTTGTCGCTTCCTTTTTATTTTTTAATCTCCGAAAAATCAATATCACATCCATAACCAAGCATGGGGTACATCCGCGATCATGTGCTTGAAATAGTATGCGAGTACGGATCATTAAGCTTAAATATAAGGTTCATTCGAATGTTGTATTACCAAAAATAGCATATGCTTGCTTTACTTATATCTCGAAACCACTATAGTGTCTCTGATGTTCATGGTCAAAAAGATTGCAATGAGAACATGATGCATTTCACCCAGGCTTAAATAACCTCGTCGCCATAGTCAGATTGCTGACAGCAGCACGATGGCCGCCGATGGATATTGTTAAACATATGCTCAGTACATGGTATACAAATCACATACTTCTTTTGATGTTGAACTCGACAATCAGCGTCCTTGTACCGTGATTCAAGGCGATTGATCTACGCGTTTTCTATTTCTTTGTAGACGTACGGCACCTTGTCATGTATCACAAGAAGCATACCGCCACAAGCAAGTGCTACAAAACCTGCCGATATGGTCGTAAAGGCACCAATGCCAATTTTTTCGACTGCTGGCAGCACCACCGCACTACCCGCAGCACCAAATATATATCGCATGAGGTAGTTGGCAGCGGTCACTTCTGCGGCTCGGGACGGCATCACATCTGCGGAAGATTGGTGAGCATATTTGAACCAAAATTATCGCTGATTATAGACATACCAAGGCAATACGTGTTTACAGAGGGAAACACCATGAGCTGACAGAAACCCTGTGCAAACATGACAATGGCAATGACAGGAATTCCGCCTTTATCGTATTCCACTATGGGGTCTGGGGTCAGTAATTGCAATAAATAAGGGTACATAGAATGGGCGCGATTATGCTTTGAACCGCATTGAATCGGGCCAGTAATCGAGAAACTTCACAATAACTTACGACACCATCCGTAGATGAGCATGCAAACGGGAATGCCAATACCCATCCAAGGAGCTGCGCTGCGCATCCTGTCCTCGGGTTTGCGATAGCCATTCCGCTTGCGAACCCACTCCTTGACAACACGGTCGGCCCAGCGCCCGCCAAAGAACGTGCCGAGCAAGTAGCCACATCCGGGTGCCAGGTAAAACAGGCCGGATTGCAAGGGTGTCGTCAGACCCAGCCGAGGATTAATAACGTAGACAATTGGTACAAGGAAGGAGTACATGTTCCAAACGAGCGACGATGACGCGATGGATACCAGGGCAATGTTTGAGTAACGAAACAGGGACAGCAGTTTGAGCGGATTCATGGTTCTGAGCGTCTCTCGCATTCGATCTTCTTTGGGAATAGAGTCCCAGCGCTTGCGGTGTATGGTCTCGGGAATGAGAAAAATGGCGAGAATGCTGGCGAGTCCGCTCATGGCTACCTGTAACCAATAAATGTCCCTCCAGCTGACATATGTCACAATCGCGCCTCCGAGTAAGGGTCCTGTCACCATGTTAGTTTTGGTTATTCCTACCTGCACCGTATTTGCTTACCAAGTGCAGGTCCAACAAGAACTCCGCTGGAGAACCATCCCATTGCCGTCCCTCTTTCAGTCTAGTATTGTCAGCACCAACCAGAAGTACCACGAACCAGGACGAGACACCAACCGGCTTGTATAGATCCCCAATGCATCCAGGACCCGTGACCAACAATCCCGTTCCACCAAAACCGCTGAGAGTACGGAAAGCGAAGAAGGCGGCCAGATTTGGCGAAAGTGCTGTGCCGAGCGAGAACGCAAAAAAGGATATCACGCTGCTCAACAAGACGAGACGACGACCGGCGAGGGTGCTCAGAGAGCCCCAGAGAAACGCCGAAAGGCCCATGGCGGCGGTGTACAGGCCATTGCTGATGTTGATGACGGAGCCCGTGGTGTGAAAAGCCGCGGCAATGTCTGGCACGGCCGTCAAGCTGCCCGTCGAGGAAATGGGCGAGAGAATGGCGCAAAAGGACAGGATGGCCACAAAGGCTCGTTTTTTCCGTCTCGAGAATCGGTCGTATATGACCTCATCGCCAGCCTGTTGCTCCTCATGACCCGATGAAGACTCTTCGTCTTCCGCGGCATTAACATGGCTCTCTACCGGGACTAACTCCGGGAATAAAGACCCAGGAGACTTTTCCGGAGGACCATTCGCCTCGAGTTCTTTCTCGTCGTGGGTCATGATATTCATCCGTGTATACGATGTTCATTTTGGACATGACAGGAAGAGATGAGATGGCCGCTGCAAGGGAAAAAGTTTGGTTGGTCTAGGGAGGCTATAGGCACATGGATACAAACCGATGCCGGCCATTACACGGACAAGACACTTCTCGGACCTCCTATCTACCCCATGTACTACCCAGGACAAGATGCCATCTCCACCCTTCGGCTGCTTTTCCGATGGGCACAAAAAGTCTCCGCATTCAGCAGCCCAAGGCCAACAGCCGAAAGCGTTCAGCAAGAAGACTTACTAGAATGACTTTGAGCGGGCAAACATATGGATCTGGGTTGAAGCTTTGATCTGAAAGGAAAATGATTCCGTGCAGCAGGCTTGGTAGTGACACACAGGGTGGCAACTGTACAATAAAATAAAGTCATTTTTGAAGACATGGTTGAATGCCAATGATTGAGAGAGGCAAAAATAACAAAACTGAAATCCAAAAAGAACAATCTGCACTAGCCGCGAATCGAACGCGGGGCCCATCGATGGCAACGATGGATTTTACCACTAAACCACTAGTGCTTGGAAAGTTTGTTCTTATTAGAGAATATGTTTGCCATATCATTTCCGTGGCGCGTCAAATTCCACTACCCATGTATATTGTGGTCGAGACTCACGAAAGATCCAAGTTAATAAGGGGCCCACGCCCCGCTAAGGTCCGTTATGGTCTCCCTCCAGCTAACACTGTTTTGCTTTAGCACCTCAATAGGCTGACGGGCCCATTGATCAGGCACCCGCACGAGCCGCACCATAATACAACTGATCTCGTCTCTTGGTCCCAAACCATAGATCTCGGTCGAGCCAATGGTGAATGACTAATGATGTAATCGCGATTCGTCGGTATCTTGGGTCGAAAATTTAATGGAAAGATATCTGCTCTGCTTTTGTGTTTATATTACCTCAACTTGATGTAGACTCTTTGTGTGAGGCTACACCTGAGACTACCAAGCACCTACGGATTATAGTGACAAAGCTAGTCCTCGATAAGCATGTACCCGGTGGCATTTATTATTAGCGGCGCAGCAAAGACAAATCTGGTTTCATTAATAAATTCAAGGCGGATTCATGATTGCCTGCCTGTTTACCTGGCATTTGCTCCTTTCCATAGATACACAGTCTCACATGCATTGTCATCATCGTCGCCTCCTCTCACTCGACGACATTATATCAATCGCTTGCAACCATGAGACTCACATTCGTCGCCGCGCTTTGCCTTAGTGGCACTTCTGCCCTGGCCGCTACTGTGCAATCAATCAATGCAGAGGTCGAGAAAGTCAAACACAACGACTGGCCTAGCGCCACATATGACACCGAGCCCATCACCTATTTTGATGGCAAGCAAGTTCCTGCATTACCACAGATAACCGACGAAGCCGAGTTTAGTCAGACAAAGTATCTGGTGGTCAATTTTGGAAGGTACATATAAAAATCTGCTGTGCTTTTCCATTTGCATATGTCTTGTGCTAACAGGGATCCGAAAGCCCGTATTGTCCCCATTGCATAAACTTCAAGCCGACCTACCAGACCTTGTACGAATACTACTACACATCAAATGTCCCAGTAAACAACAATACAATTCCGCCGACGTTCGAGGAGTATTACGGGCTCAAATTCTACACAATCAACTGTATCTACAAAAACGACATCTGCAGAAAGCAAGGCATCACAGCTTATCCCACGACCATTTTGTACAAGAATGGCGAGCCTCTTGCTTCTCTCCGAGGTACCAAGCAAATGAACCAAGTCGCCGACATGATTGAGAATGCGCTTGAGTCGGAGAATCCGGGAATCCGACCCCTCCACCCCCTTCTCCCTGCTCCCGGTGCTACTTCGCGTCCTGTTCCCCAGAACGTGCCGCAGGACAAGGTGCCCACGGATGAGAGTCAGAAGCCATTGAATGCAGGGGGGAAATAGTGTATAAAAGTTGCATTCTTTCAAGAGATAACCGTAAGTGAAGTGAGCAAGCGTTCGTTTCGCTAGTATTTTTATCTCACATGAGCCAATGCGGGAAGGGAAAGATGTGATCGAGGAGGCGTAGAAGGACGTCTGAGTTGATTTACGATTTATAACAAAGAAGTGCCGAAGAACTGCGTAATAGCGAACAATATCATGATTCAGACCGTCTTGTAAAGCTCGTCCGCTATGTAATGCGCGCCATGGCTGCTAGAAGATTCTCTTTTCAGACTTGATCAGGAGTTATAGGCACCAAGACCCATAACTGATTGACATTGCCGGGAAACGACTCATAGCCATAGATCCTCGTACTTGGAAGAAAGGTATAAGCAACAGCATATAGTTTGGAAGACCAAAAACTTACCCGTTACCCATGCCACCAAAGTAGAGATCCATAGAGGTACCCCCAGCTTTATTGATGAATCTTCACATCCCATAACTCGTTTCAGAATTCACCGTCTTTTCTTCAATACGGCGGAACCGCATCTGCATCAAACATTGGGATTTTACTTACTGGAAGTGTCTTGGAAGGTTGGGCTCCGTGTGTTCCAAGAGCTGCCATAGCTGTCGATCGGTCTCGTAGGGCACGTAGCCGACAATGGGCGTTTGATTGTCGCTCGCGCCGTTCTGGAGCGTGAGCGCAGTCCCGGATGCCAAGTTGATGAGTTTCCAGTATTTCCCCTTGTGCACGAATCGCCAGATGCGGTTCTTTGCTCCCTCGCTCCAGATGGGTGCCCACCCTTGGACAATGACGTTGTTGCCTCCGCGGCCGGATTCCAAGTCGACGACGGTTGCGGTCCTCAGGTTGACTATCGAGTACAGACCACCGTCCGTGGGCGGAGCTGCTGTTACGGTACCAAGCAGATTGGTGGCAAATAAAAGCGCTGTTGCGAAATGCATCATGGACAGTGTCAGGATTGAATGGATCTGACTGAGAAGTGCTTACCTGGAACACAATACGATAGTTGCACTGCTTTTATAATACACCCGTCGATTGGTCATCTGGGGACATTTGGTTCATTGTGTTGACCCGAGTCCGCCAGCGGAATTAAGCACGCCAATCTATGGAATGGTTTTCAGCTTTCATGAAATGCTGGAAGCTAACGACTTACGATTATGCCGCCTTGGTATTGGCCACCGTGAAACATCATTGGTAAATCCTGGCATCAGGCTGAGACTTTGTATAATCTACCGATATGGAATGAACTTGATTGGTTTCATGTGCCGCGCTGCTGTAGCTGAGGCACCAATATGTATTTCACGGTAGCGTCTTGAAGCTTCTTTTGCCGCTTCTTGATATTGGCACTATGGTAGGACCGAACGTGCGCCGAAGCATGCATACTCCTAAAGCGGTGTTGATGGCCGCCAAGATGACTAGGTGCTGAATTTATTCTACTAAGACTTAGCAAAATTCTACAATTAGACGGTTCCACCCCGTCATACATTCTAACAAGTTCATGCAAGGGCAAGATTGGCGATACATAATGATCAGTTTATGGCGTGATACCAGTACTAAACTACTACCGGCCGCTAATAGTGGCCATATAAGCCTGGCATACAGCATATGTAGGTACCTAGGTAAACCACCTGAGATAGGTTAGTTTCCGTCCCGAGCCGTACCGCAACCCAAAACTATCCCGACACTTCAGCTACTCATATGTGGGCATTTCTTCGCCACCCTTCAAGTCGCAGAGATCATCTAAGCATCTGATGAAAACCTTGGTTGTCCGTTTGTCATTTGCATGTTTAACCTCATCACATACTCTCTCATGACGCCAATGCAGTCCGTTCCTGCAAAGCCCATTCCACGCTGCAGTACGCCCTGCAGCTCCCGTCATAAGAATCAGAAAGACAGGGGGACGTCGGCAGGGCTTTGAGCAATCATGTCGTTTACAATTTGTCCAATGGTAGGACCGATTTCTGTGCTCGGCGGGGACCAGCCTAACTCGACAGGCATGCGCTCGTTTCCTGTATTCAATCAGCCCCCATAGCTTACTGTAGAACATGAGAGTCGACTTACGAAAGAAATACTCAAAATAAGCTCGGTCGATGACTTGAACAACAGGGTCACCCCAGATCGCGACCAGCATTGCGTTCTCTCCGACCAGTACCGGAACAGATTCCTCGGCAATAGCGAAGTCTGGGTTGACTCGACTCATATCAAGGGCATGACGAGCGCGCGCATTAGCGAGCGACTTGACTGAGATCTCAGTGTCGTTGCCGAAATAGCTCATGAAGCTATCAAAGACTTTCGGGTCAAATTTACCCGATGTGTCGAAATAGACATCTGCGCGAGACAAGCTGCCGTCGTGTTCAACAAGTCCGTGGGTTGGTTGCAGCATGTCCATATCAAAGAACTGTTATGTCAGCAAAGCATCCTAAAAGCAGCGTATTTGATTGCAAAGGAAAATTGAATGATCTTTCTCTTGGGTTCAAACTTACAGTGGCATTGGGTTGAGGATTCACTACCCTGCCCGTATCCCAAATATTAAAGGCAAAATCGTAGCCGATATTGTAACCATCTTTCAAAGCTGTGATCAATATATCCTTGGTGATATGCCGACCGTCACGCGGGAGAAATCCATGATTTGCCAGTGTATTCATGGCTGGGCAGGGTGATCGTACTAGATGCTGTGAGAATTTTGGTTCTTTTAGACTTGCTTTTATAGCAAAGACTTACAATCATTATGGCCAGCCGGCTTCCAGGCAAAATGGTTCCAGCGAATGGTGCTTCCAACCCAGAGATCGTCCCCGTTCATTGAATCGCGTTTGCCCAACTCCTTTGTCACCGCATTCATGTTGATATGCGGATAAGCAAGCACAGTCGGCATCGACGATGCTAAGAGCAGAAAATACGGAAGCATCATGATAAAATGAAGGAGCAATGGAATGATTTAGTTTGAATCAGTAAAGTTAATTGATTAATGTTGATTGATTCTCGAAAGATGATGGACAAATGGAAAAGTCATTACCAAGGCAGACCACCTTCAATTTATAATCTTGCAGACCCTCTTCATCTTCACCATGAAGATCATAAGCCAACACCTCGACAAGTCTATAGAATACCATTTACTCGTTTCCCTCTCTGTCGTGTATAGTCATTGACTCTGATTAAGACATCAGCGATATCCGCTTACGATAACGAGAACGAGGAGATTAGCAATGCAAGGCTGCTCAGCCATTGCCAAGCTCATCTCAGTGGGACCAGGACAACTAGCATTCAAAGAATACGCCACGGGAACCTCGATAACTAACCTATTCAGCCCCAAAATAAAGATTAAACAGTTGCCTAGCGCCAAGCAACACTGCGTGGCCCAGTGCAACTTTAAAAAATGGTCTATGCTGTAGCTTCGCCCTCTCAAGCCCCCACTCAAAGCCTGGGTGGGACCTGGGGCTGTTTTGCTCGAAAACCCATTTCAAATCTAGAAAGCCAAAACCACTCTTCAATGCTCCGAACATCCACAAAAATTGGTGCTCAATCATCATATAGTTTTCTCCCCCCAGACATGAAGAGACTAGGTTTCAAGAAATCTCGAAAGGGCTGCATTAGATGCAAACAAAGGAGGGTCAAGGTCAGGGTCCAGCAATCCTTGCTTTACATCAAGTACATGTGCTTTTGAATGGAGAGGCTAACATCCGCTCTGGTCTATAGTGCGACGAAAACATGCCATGTGCAGCTTGCGTGAGGCATTCGGTACAATGCAGTCTGAGTGCCAACTTAGGAGGGATCAACAAAAAAGACACAAGGGATGACACAAGTATTACTCGTAAGGGGCCTCGCAATAATCAATCGCTACCGCAATCATCGAGGAATGCCACGAAGCCCTCCTGCCCGCCAAACACTCAAGATCAGTCGGACTGCGACTTATCGGTAGAGAATTGTGCCCAGAGCGTGCCGCGCTGGCCTACCTTGGACACGATGGGAATTCAAGCGCTTGAACTGATGCATCACTACACGGCGATTGCTCATCGTACCTTGGCAGTCCATGATCAGATTGCTAATGTACTCCTACACGATGTCCCGCAGGAGGCGCTTTCTTGCCCTTTTCTCCTGACACAATTATTATCATTCGCCGGATTCCATAAAGCGTACTTGCAGCCTGCTCGCCGTCAATCGTATTTCTTGTCCGCTTCCTTTCATCAAGCGCAGGCTCTGAACGACATGAGGCAGACTCTAATAGAGCCAATCACACCAAGCAACTGCCACGCCTTGTATGCTTCTGCCATTTTTCTGGCTGTCAGTACATTAGCCAAGCTACCAAGCTACGAAATATACAGCCACGGCTTCGATCCCTTGAACAGGCTGCTCGAGGTTTTTGTTCTGGTTGATGGCATGGGCATCATTTTGAACTCATCAAACCACCATCTTCGAGCCGGTCCACTGCGGGGGCTTTTCGCGAAGCCATGGACCAAGACCACTCTTTCAAATCACCTGAGCATTATCAGTCGTCAGCTTCCCGCGTTACGATCCAAGGTCTCTCAGGATCTGAAGAACTGGGATGAGGACACACTGATTGCGATTGAAGCAATCGACACCCTCATTGACAGCGTGGATACGGTACAAGAAGCGCACACACTTACTGCATCAGCCGAGCTTCGAGCCGTTTTCCTCTGGCCTATCATGGTCTCCAACCAGTATTTGATTCTGGCACAGAAACGACATCCCCTATCTTTGGTTGTTCTCGCGTATTATTGTGTTCTTCTCCGTTTGGCGGAAGAGTATTATTGGTTTTTAAAAGGCTGGGCAGGAACCGTCATGACGCAGCTTTTTCAGGAACTTCACGGCACTCCTTGGACAGATCTTTTATCTTGGCCTTTACAAGTCATTCTATATCATCGTTGACATGAATTATTCCCGTCACAACTAGCAAATTTTTCGATATCATGAAGTTTCAGCACATAGGGAGGCTGATAATATCTTGATTGACCACACTAAAGCAGGCCGCTTGATGAGCGTCGCCGGGCAATGCAGCCGGCGCTATCAACAAGTGATAGTCTCACCTAAGCCTATGTAAAGGGGAAGATGCTATTGAGAGAGCGTAAGAAAGATGCCTGTCTGAATTGATCCTACCAATCTGCAAAAAAAGGTGCTGAAGAGCTATCTTATATACCACCCAGGTGATCTGCGGTGGGTACTGACTACGTCAGTGCGACATTAGCACTAGATTTTGATTATTGAGACCAACAAACCTTTCAAGGACTTATGTAGGGCGCGACAGGAGGAGACCAGGCTACTGTGGGTGATATGGGAAAGTATTGGCTTTATGATTCGCTGTTGGATAGGTACTTTGGCTCATCACGAGCATGCAAGTTCTGCAAATTTGGTGCAGTTTCATGTAAACCCACTTTTAAATTCTCCGGCGGCACATTCTCTAGTGGGGGACTCGCGCCTGTACCCACAGTAGAAGCAGGGGTATTTTTATAAGCATAAGGATTAGATCGAGTTCATTTGACTCTCCCTCACCCGGAGTCCAATCAAGGCATTGAATAGCCAAATCTCTCGACTCTGAATGGTTCAATCGATAATGACGGGCTCTTCCGCGGGCAGTTGCCGAGAAATGGATCACGACTAAATCACAGTCCACGTCAGCCAAACGTAAGTCAGGCCCATTAATACATTCAATGCCGAACACGATATCTGGAGAAAAAGAGGTAGTAGAAAACCATGTTGGTGGAGGTTCACCGTAGTTCCCCCTTGGTCGCTGTTCCGTTGTGGTGCTGTTGCTGTTCTAGATTGCTTCCAGCAGATCCAGCGGCGTTAGAAACTATGCAATCAGACAATCTGAAGTTACAGGCAGACAGACAGATAGACAGACCAGTAAAGCCAATGTTGGAGTAATGTTGCTACAGGTCTCAAGATCTCATCAAAGGACCTTCGATACAAGCCCCGTCCGGCTTTCTTCACTCATTCAGGAGCGCCCTCCCCTTCTCTGCCCGCCATCTCGCCGCTTTCGCCCTAATCATGACGGCTGCGTAGATGCCGGTCTTCCAACTGAAAGTGGATAACGCCCCAGCTTTTCGCTTCCGACCTTGTTTAAGCGTGAATGCATCGTCTTCATCAAAGTCATTCCATAAAATTGCTCTCGCAAGGGATCACCGCCGATCCAGCCCCCTGTTTGCCAAGGCTTGAACGTCCCAAGAGCCGCGTCAACGCCGCGTCGGGCCATACATTTCATTATTATTTCAAATCGCTCTAGATTTTGATCTTTGCGATGGTTAGAACTACTTAAATGGCAAGACTCTGAGTGTCAGTTGAGATGAAAGTTCAGCTTACCAGCAGCCTTCACACTTCATTCCCTTGAACAAACCAGACGCTGAACGCTCTCAGTCAACCGGACCAGTTACACTCTTTGCAACATACCAAAAATGAAGACTCAATCGCTTACACTCCTCGGCCTTTTGGCCACGACCACGCTCGCACACAAGGAGAGCAGTCCCGCCGTTTACAAGCGTCATGCCGATCTTTCCAAGCGATGCGCCAACAGCGCCGCCAACTTCAACAAGAAGAGATGGGAGAAGCGTAGCGAGGAGGCATCTCTGCTAAAGGCCCGCACGGCCAACACCACCTATTCCATCACTACAGAGGCCCCCTACTATGAGGTTCTCCAGAACGACACTTGCGTCTTGGCACCCGATGTCACCGCCGGACCCTACTACTGGCCTCGCTCGCAAACCCTGCGCCAGGACATGACTGAAGACCAGATTGGTGTTCCCTTGACCCTTGACGTTGGTGTCCTGGACATGGCCACCTGCGAGCCCTTGCCCAACGCCCTCGTTTCTTTCTGGCACTGCAACAGCACCGGAAGCTACTCCAGCTTTACTGGCCGTGACCCCAACACCGATTTCCGAGAGCTGCTCGAGTCGCTTAACGTTACCGACTTCGAAATTGGCACGACTGACCTCCACACCGACGATACCACTTGGCTCCGTGGCATGTGGCCTACTGACAGCGAAGGTGTCCTCGAGATGAAGACCATCTTCCCTGGCTTCTATATCCAGCGTTCAATCCACATCCACGCTCAAGGTAAGGAGTTTTCCAATGCGCCGTCGAAGCGGCAGCAACTCGAGTTCACCTGCTGACCAAGACTTGATAGTTTTCACTGACTGGGTCCTGCACTCCAACGGCACCATTGTTACCGGCAACACAAACTCGATTGGCCAGCTCTACTTCAACGAGTCTGTTTCCGAGACACTCATGGCGCTTGAGCCTTATGTCAGCCACACCGAGATCAACCGAACCACCAACGACGTCGACTCCGTTTACTCCGAGGGTTTCTCCAACGGCTACAACCCCGTCATTGACATTGTCGCTGCCGACGGTGTCGATATTGCCAACGGTGTCATTGGCTACATCACCATTGGCATCGACACAACCAACAGCCCTGGCCTCAGCGGCTCCACATCTTCCGGAGGAGGTTCTGCCCCGGATGCATCTAACACTACCGCTCCGGCAGCTTAGTAGAAGAACTGATAAACCCTTTTCTTCTTCCTCACTAGAATTAGAGTACTCTTGAATTCAAATAAGCACATTAGATACCCTAAAAGACAAGCATTAGACAAATACGTGCTTGAATTCACACAAATTCAAGGCTTTGCCATACTTTTGAATCACCTCGCCTGATTATTGTCAAACAAAATCTCACGGAATCAATCAAGCGTGCTAGTTGAATGGTTTATGCCTTCTTCCGTCTTCATCTGTGGGATTACGCGAGGATCCTGTCAAGTTGAGTTCCAGTTTAGGCTTCCCGGGCCGCTAAAATTATAATTGGATCCTGCAGAGGACCCAACAGACCATTTTCTTTTTTAAAACTTTTTTTTTTCCTGAAAAGATCTGCGAACTCGTGGTAACAGGGGTTCTCGCACCTGTCAATACCCTTAATTGCATGACCCGCGTGATCAACCCCGGCACCCACTTGCCATCAAAATGCGTTGGCGATTTCCTTTCACTTGGCGTTACTCACTGCGTTTACTGGTTGTCTGAGCTGCCCCCGATACCCTGGCAACCTGCGCCGAAGTAGTTGCTGCCCATCTACACCCGTTGTCAGTACTCATTTGGATAGAGATGAGGGCCTTGAAGCTCACTCCAGTACAACCCGAACCACACATTGCGATACCGCCCGAGCCGCATCCCGTTGAACCGCCGCATGTCCCCGCCGCACATGCGCCGGGTTGACCGTGGTAAGTGTGAATCACGCCAGGATGGCTTGCGTACATTTCCTCAGTGAATATCGCAGCGGCCTCGGATGACCATGGACCGGAAAGAGCAACTCTCTTGCCCCAGTGCACAGAGTGGTCATCTCCCCGTAAACCAATGTGGTTTGAGTGAGTTGTACCCGAGGTGGCTGGAGAAGATACAGGTCCCTTAGCAGCTTGTTTCATGACCTTTTCATAGATATCGTTGAGGTTATTGTGGAACAGCAGGCGCCGCGTCCTGTTCTGCGAGCTCCGTTCATCCGCAGTTCTTACTGCATGGTGCGATGAAATGTGTTGACCCGCGTCCTGTCCGGAATCACGCCATTCCTCTGTAGCTTTGAAGGGAATGGTAGTCAGTTTTCAAGCCGTCAAGAAATAGTCGCGTCTTCGACACGCACCTTTGTCTTGCTTGTGACCAAATAACCGCTTCAACTTGGATCTGGATGTATGCATATATCGCAGGCCTATCCCACAGATCAGTACAAGTTCACATAACAACAACGATTGGCCTGACCACTGACTCTCGCAGAACCAACAATTACATTCAGAGTACACCTCGCCGTACTTCTCCTGGTATACTTTGCCCATCCAGTCAAATGAGATGGCAAGCTTGTCCTCATCAATCTTGTCATTGTGGTCGGTGAAAACTCCCGTTTTACTCACAGCATACTTGAAGTATGATTGTGGGCTCAACTGATGAGTGTGCCACGCCAGGTCCACATCGAGAGTAGGCGTAACAGCCTGATCCGGATGAGTAGAGGCAATTTCGAAAAACCTTTCATACTTTTTCAAGGCCTTTTCCATCGTAAATCTGGCTGCAGGGCTATGAAGCCAATCAATCTGGGTTGTCAGCCTCCGAAAATCGAAATTGCAAAGCCCGGTACATACCTTGAACATCTTTGCGACAAACACTCCCTGGCGCATGACGGCATTTCGGAGATCCAGAGCAAACATTGAAGAGTTTTCCCAGTATCGCGACATCATTGCTCTTGTCTGCATCCGAGAGCTTCGGGACAACCTGTGCGGTACCAACGTACCCAGGACGCCCTCTGTGCCCTTATCAACCTTTTTCAACCGATCGCTGCTGTGGCGATACTGCGTATGGGCGGTTACTTCCTGAATCTTGTTCCTGACCAACATCATGGTCGGCTTGGTGGAGGATTCCATCAAGTTTGATACCTCGACCAAGATCCCTCTACGAACGAGGCGGTTGGGAAAGAGTTGATCACTCTCGGCGGTTTGTCTACGTCCGAGGCCGCTTCCATCCAAAATGGTACCGGGCATTGGCCAGTCGTTGCGAACCAGGTTCCTCACATCTTCCCTGAACTTGCCAACTCGAAGAAGGTCTTCGTCAATAGTAGTGTTGCATTTGATGCACAAAGTCTGAAAATTTCCGTCGCCATAGCCTTGACCTGAAAGGTCAAGATCCCTGCAGCCATGTATTAGTCCCCTTGTCTTGTTAGCGGATACATGTACTTACTGCCTTCTTTTCGAATCTTGAGGCTGACCGCAACTAGTCCAAGCCACATTCAAGCCTTCTGAGCACGAGGGGCATTGAAGTTGTTTCGTCTCGCTGTCTTCTTGGTTGAACCAAGGTCTCCCGGTTCTTTCAGTCCACTGGGCCTCACATGCCTGATTAATATTGTACTCGAAAGTTGCACCATTTATGGCGTTGTTGATTATGGCCCAGGGTATGCCTGCTCTCCAAAAGGTACCATAGCCATGTCTAAGGCAATCCTATGAAACTTTTAGTGTTTTTTTTTTTCTTTTTTTTTTTGCTGTCTTGAGAATTTGGTTCCCGTGGCAGAAATATGCCCTGCTTACCTCGAGGAATAGCCGCGGATTGAGCATATGTGTATGCCAGACAATCAAAACATCTGATCTCGGTGGGTCAGCTGAATATAGACAAAATTCATTGTCCCCGACAAGCTCAGAGAATACCACTCACCGATGGGTGGTATCATTTCAGCAGTCCATTCAATTGCGTCCTCCAAGACAGTGAAGCCTTCGTACTTTGTTGTCTTATCGGTTCCCTTCTCCAACATGTCGGCCTCTTTCAGCATGTCGGGTACGAAGCTCTTCCACCAGGCTTCATATCGATCAACAGCCCTAGCTACATATATCGCCCAACGCTTCTCGCATAGTTTTGCGGTGATCGACCCATTGCTGTGATGTGCATTTGATGCATCACTTGTGGAATCGGTTCTCAGTTGATCCCAGATATCCCACAGCCCGTTTGTATGTCCTATCTTGGTCTTGAGAATTTCGATTGCGTAGAGAAGTCTAAGATGAATGAGGCAAGCATCAGCTGTTGGGAAGGATGCCTTATTAGACGCCTCCAGATCAAGACTAGTAAAGTCAATGTGAAGCTGACTTCCTGTACTTTCACCTATATTGGGAGCCTCGATAATGCCGTACGCTGGGGGAACATCATCGGCACGAGATTCGGAGTTCATTTTGGAAGACAACGTTTCACGACCAATTTTCGTGACATCGCTGAGGGAACGCTGTGGAAGGGTCAGAAGGATGATGATCATTAGGCGCTCATCGAAAGCAAGGGGGATGATATGATTTTGTGTACTAGCCCGTCGCCCGGTTACATAGGTGCGATACTGCCCAATTCCTTTCTATCTGTTCGGGAAGTTCTGCCGTCGCTAAACTCGGTCCGTCTTACCGAGCATCGACTGAACCAATTTCAATACCTACGCCCGCCGCGTTGTCTTGAAACTATTTCGGGCACCTGGGTGACTCCATTGGATATACAGAGTACTTGGCGAGACAACGCCACTCTGACTTGCAGATGATGACCACAACATGGTCGCCCTTCCACGATGCCCGTTTCTAAATGTTTTGTCCAGGTATTGTATCAATTGCACTCTTAGGTTTAGCGACTCATGCGCTAACCTCTTATACAGACCAAACATATTTCATCTAACTAGCATTGTCAGCTTTTAGCTCTTGTCAGTATTCCAAGCTTCCCGATTGCGATAGCGCACATGAAGAGTGCACATCGTGTTATTCTGTGCTTGCATTTATCTTGTGATACAAAAGAAGAAAATTAAACAGTGACTTCAATAGGGTCAACAGCGGGGTAAATGAAATGAATGCTGTTCTCTACGAGCCGTCTGAAGTGCTCAACGTTCAGACCTTCCTGGAGGACAAGCTACGGGCTTTCAATTTCAACTGACACAGTCCTATGCCAACATGCGCTGGGCTCTGAATGTGCTGTCTGACTTGCGCGCAGTATTGCCTACCAATGTAGGAAGCCTAGTGGGTGCCCGCAGGCACGGCGACCGGAACTTGTCGAGGTCGATGATGTGGCCGAAGCACTGCTCTCAGTGGATGAGGCAGTGCTAGAAACCGTGGCGGTGTCTGTGCCGGTGCTGAAGCCGGAGGGCGCCCCACCGCTGGGAGCTGCACCAATCTGACCCTCGCCAATTTGATCGCTCGTGTCGACATCATAGTCGGCATAGTGCTCGGCGGCTCCAACGACTATATCGGAATAGTTGGCAGTAGTGTTGATGCCAATGGTAATCCATGCCAAGATACCGTCTGACTGTGTGTTACCGAGCAGGGCATAATCCATAAAGGGGTCGTAATCAGCAGTCGATGCGCTTTGGGCGATATCGTCGTCCACATTCTCAGTGATGGCTGCCGTATTATCAGTGTATGGCGCAGACGCCTCGACCGCACTGATCAGACCTTGGTCGAAAAACAACTGGCCGACGTGAGTGGCAACGCCATCAGTGTACGTGGCGTTCTCCCGAATGGTCGCGTTTTCGGTAGACACGACATGAATATGCGTGGCTCTGCCAGCGTAGTGACCCGGGAAGATGGTTTCGAATTGCGCGACGCCGTCCTCATCACTAATCTGCGCACCGCGCAGAAATGTGCTGCCGAGTCCTGCCTGGCCCGAAGCCGTGACACCCGAGTAGACCCCGGTGGCATTACAATGCCAGATATCGGCAACCATGTTATGAATGGCGGAACAGTCGCTATAGTTGACAAACTGAACATCCAAGTAGAAAGGCACGCCGGCTTGATCCTCTGAGATGTCCGATCGAATCAGCTCCCCCGTGACGTAGTATGGCCCGAGGACCGTTTCATCAGTCAAGGCACAGGTAGCATTGCCACTAAAGAGAATGTCGGCGGGAGTGTTTGTAGTGTAATCGGAAGTGCCGGTCATATTGTGGTTGCTCGCCATCCAGGTCTCGAGAGCGGCCAAATCTCGCTTGCCGTAAATGGGCTTTGAAGAAATGTCACGCTTCTTGCGAAGCGTATGAGCAAGTGCCGTGCGACGCTCAATGCTGCGCTGCTTGAGAGCCTGGAAAGAAGCAGAGCTGGAGCACGCTTCGAGAGCCCGCGCCATGTGCTGCTGGGCGACATGATGCGCCTCAGCCTCACGCTTCACCTTCTCGTGATCGTGGTGCTCACCAGGATGAGCCGCACCTAGGCATGATATACTCAGTACCACTAAGGCGGATGATAGGTTAACCATTGTAGATAGATAGTGAGTCGTTCTATGCCAATAATGGTAAGAAGAAGCTGAACTTGCAAGAAGGTGAAGGAAGATTGAGTCAATGTCGCCGAGTGAGAGGTTCCGGTGATCGTCAAGGCGTACTGTAAGTAATCACTTTTTAATCTAGCTCTCTCTTCCATATGTTGCCCTGAATTTGTCCATCAGATTTATAGGAGCTGTAGTCCTGTTCATCGTGATGGATTACGCAAGCGGCTTGTCCCCTCTCAGCTAGCTGCGGCAACATACAGCCTTGAGGTCTGGGATCTGCAAGTGTTACGTACGATGCCAAGATGGAGGTGGCACAGGTTCAATAATTGAAATGAGTATCGTTGGTAAACTTTACGGATACCGTCATTGCTCTTCTGTAAAATTCGTTGAATTTGCTGCATTGAACCCAACTGAAATAGGGTGACTTGCAGCACATCTTCTCTGACATATCGAAAACCTGCAATTTGACCATCACTCAATACAACATCATTACGTAGCTGCCGTTTGAACATTGTTAGACTATGTTTATATTTACATGTGGGTGAAGGCTCTGAAGAACGGCTGCGCGCGGATCTGGAAATACCGTCACTAAAGCTGCTAACCTTAGGATGGAAACATGGCTCTTAGAGCGATGGCCGCCTAAATATATGTAACCGTTTCCTGCTAGAATAACATAGCTCTACCACAACGCGGCATAGATTGTACTACCCTTAACACGTGCCATAAAAGTCGGGGAAATGAAGCGTATAATGATTCCTACAAGTACACTAACTCTGTTGGTATTAAATATTATCGACAGCTCTTCTAAATAACGAGCTCTTGTCAGATGCAGGGTGCTTGCCGCTGCACGACGAAGAATTTGGCTGACCATACTACTATGCTTCATCAGCACTTGACTAACTCTTAGTAATGGTTCTATTTACTACCTATTTAGGAAATTTAGGCATAGTTACTTGAATAGACGTAATGACCCACATACTATTAGCAGAAGTCCACTGTACCCCATGGAGTAGGATAGCGGGGAGATTCACCATTTAGATTCAGACTAGCTTAAGCTTCCCCGTTCAAACCAGTTCGAGTGCCGAGTTGACGTTTGATGCCGCCAGTCGATCAGTGTACCGTTCTTTATGTGACACGCTACCCATGCCACCGGTCCCTCAGGGTACACCACAGCCTGAGGAACTTATGCAGTTTCTCCGTCGTGATCGATCTAGAACTCCCGAATCAATACAAGCTGCGTTGCCGTCATGAAAGGCGATTCATGGCATCAGCCGCATCAAGATACGCACGTGTGGTAGTCAATCATCATCACACACAATACGTTGGATTATCCAGATGGCGTGACAGCCAACGCTTTTGTCTTTTAATTCAACATGGTACGCGTCAGTGACATCGCCATTACATACTGAATTGATGCGGCCATTCGTGCTTCTGGTCGACTGAACTGCTGTGTGGTACTTCAAGGGAATCATCATATGCTGATCGAGGATATAGTTAGGCATACCTCCCCAGCCACGCGGAGCTCGTTCACTTCATCGTGCTCACGGATACCGGGATGAAAAATGACCAATCTAATCAACACCAGAGTAGCTTACGCGTCAATACCACTGGGGGCCTCATCATCTGCGGCGGATGCTAGCTCCCAAGTTAATGTCGTTTACGCTTCTTCAGCCTTGGATAGGCATGTACAAACAAGGTGGACCGCATGCTTGAGCGAGATCAGACATTGGATCTTGGCAACAAGACATCATTGAGATGTTGTCTAGAAGGCCTCGTCATCTATGTACGTTTCTGCCACTTTTCCCATGCTTGCGCCCGATCCAGCCATGCCTACCGTAGTAAAGACGGGCTGATCGCAATACCCACTGTGGCTGACTAAGGCCATGCCAAGACAACAATCTTCGTGAGGTATAGTGCAACTGAACGTGTCGGAGCAATGAGCATTGACTAGACCATGCCATGATGTTGGATTGATGGCAGATACCATGGCGCAAACAGTAGAAAGGTGTAGACGGTAATCCACCATGACTGGTCGTATAAGTACATGATCAAGGCACTGCCGTTGACATATTGATCAAACCAAAGACGCTGCTTGGCGAATACTATACACTTTTTATCATGAGGGCTAGTATTGAACACATTCTTCTGCCTTTGTCGCTCTTCGGTGCGGTGGAAGCAGCCGCCTGCACAAGCACCAAGGCGACAAACAACACTGGCGCGTCGGCATGCACCGGAGTGCGTCCTCGAGTGCCATGGTGAGAATCCTACACTATGCTTTGGCAGCAAACCCTTTGCTAAATTTGTCGCATAGGACGAGTCTTACAGAGGATGAAAAAAATGCGTACATTGCCGCCGATCTCTGTCTAATCAATATGCCATCAAAGTCAAAGTTTGAAGGCGCCGTCACGCGATGGGATGATCTACAATGGCCCCATGTGGCTCAATCCTCCGCCGTCCACTTTACTGTGAGTATTCTCCAGTGTCAAATTGAGTAGAGTGCCATTAGAATCTATATACTCATGCTTCACTCAGGGTGCTTTCCTGCCATTCCACCGATACTACATGACTGCCCATGAGCGCATGATCAAGGATGAATGTGGCTACACAGGACGTATGCCGTAAGTAGCTACATACAATACCTGACAAAGATTTCCTCTAAATTTAGCTAGGTACTGGGACGAGCTGGCAGATATTGACGACATTTCATCTTCGGACCTTTGGAATTATTTCGGCGGTAATGGATCTGGTGACGACCACTGTTTTACGGATGGCCCATTCGCGAATCTAACCCTTCGATGGTTAACGAATGGATCAACATCGGACCACTGTCTGACCCGAGAATTCAACCAGACTGCGTTCGAAGGAACCAAACAGTCTAATATTGATAAGTGCTTGGCCATTTCAAACTACACCGATGCATGGGAGTGCTACAATGGTGGCACCCATACTGGCGGTCACCTCGGTGTGAACGGAACCGTAAGTAGTGACTGCAAAGCTTTCCATCATATGAACCAGGGACACTGACTTTTCAAATTCTATAGATGACAGACGGTACCCTAAGTCCCGGAGACCCAGTGTTTTTCCTTCACCATTCGTGGCTGGACTTGCTTTTCTGGAACTGGCAAAAGGAGGATCTTCCTGCCCGTTATTACGACATGGGCGGCCCAGACCAGCCCACGTTTGTGGCCAACACGGAGCAGAGAGGCTTGGAATCCATCTGGACCGACTATTTTGGTGATGGCGGCAACACAACCACCCTAAATCATCGACTCAACATGGTCGACCTTTACCCAAACATTACCATTGGAGATGTAATGGATTTGAATGGCGACGTGATTTGCTCCGAGTACTTGAGCGCCGAAGAAGCTGGATAAAACTGGTAATTCCTCTCAAAGGGGCTCGCCATCGGTAGCGGTGGAGAATTCAATCAATAATCAAGACAACCGTACATAAAACGATTATGTCCGTATCTGATCATTGGAAAAAGAAAAATGAACTGATATAAGGGAGTGAGCACATTCCTTCTGACTTTTCTTGCAAGCACAACCACACCGTCTGGTGGCTACAGACTATTGCAAATGTTTATCACAGCCTCCGTGTGTAACAGTCTTTAAAATCTTCAGCCTCTAGTAGAATTGTAAGCCTTAATTCAACGTGGTAAATAAAACATGGTTTAAATGATACTAAGTAGTGCTTGCGAGTAGGCGTGGACCGCTACCAAGATGGACTGAACGGCCACGTGCTTGGCCAGGGCCTTCTAAGCAGGCACTACGGGCAGCATAAAACTAAGGCCGAAATTACGGTCAGAAATGCACCAGCTTCATAGCAATTTTCAAATGTCATGACACTTCATTTGAAAGAATAAATACATCGTTAGAACGGAATCAATAGCAAACATGTACTTTTACCTTTTACGTTTCACTTTTTTGCTTTTTCGGTTTAGATTGTTGCACGATGTAACCAAATCGGAACCTCTCTATAGCAGTCAATTACGGCTTTATGCAGCAAGATCCCTGGTTGACAAATGGCCCTGAAGGGGCGATGGTCCAGCGCCGAGTTTTGACAGAAAAGGCAGGTCTCAACCCTTCTTCCGTGCTTTGTAAGGCGAACGCGTAGCCATCTCAACCTCATGCCAGCGTGCCACTATAGCTTAACCTGGGATCTCGACCAACAATGAAACTTCACATGAAATTCTGGAAGCGCAATCAAGTCACTGGCTGCAAGGCATTGCTTAAGCAGAGCAAGGGCTGGCTAGACTTTTTATCCGAGCACAGCGGTAAGAAACATAAAGTCCGAGCTGAGCAAGATATAAGATGGAACCGATTTTCCATTACCGCTTGCTCAGATACAAATTTCTCAGTCACTTCTTTTGTTCTAGAATTAAGTTTAGAAAAGAACACTTTCGACACAATGTTTACCTTTAAGGCTCTTGCCGCTGCCTTGGCAGTCATCTCCATCTTCGGCACTACATCAGCTCACCCTGGCGAGAGACACTCACCCTCTAGTGTCAAGAGGGAGGCTGAACGATATCGCGAGGCTCACGCCAGAGCTGCCCGGGCCTTTTCCCAGATTGACCAGTTCCCGCGTGCTCTGGAGTTGCAAGAGCGAGCTGTTGCCCGGCGATTTGCTACATGGAACGCTCTCCGTGCGGAGCGTGGTATCGCCAGCAGTAAGTTGAATTCTCTATCAAATCAGTCAAGTGGTTTAATTGACAGTCTATAGACCCCTCGATCGAAAAGAGAACCAAGGAGGATCTAGACAAGTATCTTGCTATCAGCCACGATGTCTCTGATACAGGGTACACTCTTGACACCCCTACCGAGGTGATTTTTGGCAGCAACGCGACAGCTGCTTTGGTTCAAGAGGCAATCCTCGGTCCATACTTTGCATCTGGTGAGCTCTTGCGCACAGACGTAACAGAGGGTATTGCTGGTGTCCCTCTCCACTTGGACATCCAGTTCATTGATATCAACACCATGGATGCCGTTGAAGACCTATACGTAGATATCTGGCAATGCAATGCTCTTGGTGTCTACTCTGGTGTGGCTCTCGCAGGCCAGGCCGGTCTTAACACGACGTGGCTCCGTGGATTCCAAGTCAGCAACGAAGAGGGCGTTGTCGAGTTTGACACCATCGTGCCTGGCCACTACGCCGGACGTACACACCACATCCACATTCTGACCACGATCAACTCCACCATGTTGCCCAACAACACCTACGTCCCTGGTATCACCAACCACGCCGGCCAATTCTTCTTTGAGCAGTCCCTGGTCGACGAGGTCGAGACCCTGGACCCGTACAACACCAACACCCAAGTACTGGTCAAGACCGCGGATGACGACATTGCTCAGTCTGTGGCTACCTCGGTTGATGATCCACTGCTCCAGTACGTGCGGCTTAGTGACAACCTCCAAGATGGCTTGCTGGCCTACATCACTGTCGGCATTGACTTGAAGGCCAACCACAGCGACAGCTACCAACCTGCTGCACACTGGGAGGCGGGAGGCGGTGTCAGCCTGCCCGGTTGGGTGCCGTCGCTCCCCGGTGGTGTCACTCCCACTCTACCACCGGGTGTTCCTCTGCCTATCACCACATCGGCAGGCACTATTACAAGTGCCACCTAAAGAGCTTGTTTGCGATGAATTTCAACCAAGCCCGGAGGGATTCAAGAGTTTGGAAATGGCGGAGCAGGTTTTGTCAAGCCTAGTGGTGCGAGTGGTGCGAATGGTGCATTCACTTTTCGAAGATAGCAAAAACGGTTTCTATATGTTATGCTTCTACAGGTACATAGAGCAGAAGCCTCCAGTATACCAGACATATGGAAAAAGATTTTATAGCAATCAATAGCAATCAATAGCGATTGATAGCGATTGATAACTGCTCGAATATGTCGCTGTAATCTTGACCTTGTCGTCTTATAACGGCAGACTGTCGGTCGTCTTGATTCCATACACGACATGGATTAATAGGCTGCCAAGTTAACTCATTAGTCGCAATCATTGGCTTCTTGTGATACAGCGCAGCAAGGATGATTGCGCGCCGACCATGTGAGTGGTGAGGCCAACCCAGAAGGTTACCCGATAATGTCAGAATGCAGGTGAATGCAACGTCGAAAGCTACTACTACATACAACATTATCCGACGCAAGATGTCCACCACAGCCCACGACCTACATGGCTCAAAAAATCATCCCGCTCTCCACAAGTTCTGTCATTACCAATTCGTCTAACCACCTTTCCGTAGACCCGTTCTGAACAATGCATGCATCCATGATTTCGGTGAGGGATTGCTCCTGCAATTCTTCCAAATTTTGTTCCTGTGACAGAAACTCGAACTCAGCAAAATTCTCTTCATCAAGCCACACAGTACCATCAAGCGAAGAGCTCGCACTTCCGTGTTCACATTGAAAGCAATTTCCGGACCAAGATCGATCGTTATAGAGGATCCTAGGGCACGTGTGCTCTCTCTCTGTCATTTGGCGTGTTGTCGCTAGCTTGCTGAATTCAGGTTTCCAGTGCCCGCGCTCCTTCAGGAGATCTGCAACGGCGTAGTGGCAGTCTTCAATCGCAAAATTCACAGCCCTTATAAAGTGGACCTCATCGTACTGTTGGAAGTCTACATGAGGAAGTAGCAGCCCAACCATATCGACTCGTCCCTTTTCTGCTGCTATTTCCAAAGCTGTCATGCCCCACCGAGAAGCAGGTGGTGCATTAGCATCAGCGCCCCACTGAAGAAAGAATGCTGCCATTTCAAGATTTCCTGCGCTAGCCGCGTACTGTAGCGCCGTTCGACCCCCATCTCCTTCTGCCGGAGCATTGATATCAGCGCCATGCTCGAGAAGCAAGGATGCCATTTCAAGATTTCCTTTGCTAGCCGCGTACTGTAGCGACGTTCGACCCCCCATTCTTCTTCTGCTGGAGCATTGGTATCAGCGCCATGCTCGAGAAGCAAGGATGCCATCTTGACGTCGCCATCGCTGATTGCGATACTCAAAGCTGTCCCTCTAGAAGGCATCTTTTCTCTGTAACGCAAAAGATTGATATTTGCTCCTGCTTCTAGAAGAATTTCGACGCATTCAGTGTCACCACTGGATACGGCTAGCGCCAATGGTGTTTTCGAGAAAATCCCATTCTTATTCATAAGCCGAAACTCAACAGATTTGAGGCTGGCAACGCGTTGCCGAATGATATCGAGACGGGAGGAAGTGTCTATTGCTTCTATCAACAGATGACGGTTGCGAACCTCGGCTAGGACTGGTGAAAGTGGTTGCGCTGCTAGTAATAAGTCTATCATTTTCTGGCTGAAATAGGACTCATCGCACAGCGACGATTCGAGTAGAAGAGGGTCTGGCGATTGATAGCTAGCGATAATGTCCTTGGCTAGCTTTCCTTGACCCATGAACGCTGCTGCCCATAAGGGTGACATCCGCTTTCGATTAGGGAATCGCGAGGGTTTGATTGCCCATTGTTCCAAATGCAGTCCGGCTAAGTCAACTGGGCAATCAGCTTGAATTGAGATTTCCGATCTAGTTCTACACAGGTTCGCATGAAAATACGAATCAGGCAGGATTGAGGTAAAAGTTGGACGGAGAAATGTATCAATCAGAGTGGAATCACTCCCCAAGATTGAAATCACGAAACCGCTAGAGTCGCAAATATCCATCGGCCCAGGAATTCGATACTGCATCAGTTCCTCCACATGACTGTAATCATGCTTCTTCATAGCGTTTACGACAGCGAAGAGGAATGCCTTGGAGGTATAGTGCCCGCCACGCTGAAGGTAGTGCCGAATCATGCCATAGTTTCCTGCCTGACATGCAGCCTCCAAAACGGTTGCACCATCTGAATTCGCTGCGCATATATCAACTCCAGAATCCAGCAAGTGTTGGACGACTTCTTGGTCGTCACTTTGCACAGCACTGAAAAGTTCGCTGCCCTTGAGAATGGCTCCAGTATCAATGATTTTACGCACCAATGTCAGCCCCTTCCGGCCTCGGATAGCGACGTCCAGTGGAAGCTCTCCGTGATATGGTACATTGGGATCTGCACCTCTGTCCAGGATATCACATACCAATCTGTAGTGGCCTTGCTTGATTGCTGGTATAAGCAACTCATCGGAGGGCTCCGCACCAAGCTGCAACAGGACGTCAACGGCCTCACAGTGACTCATACGGATCGCACAGTCGAGTGCACTGGATAGTGATATCAAAGTTTGGTTTTTGGATCTGTTATAGGGATGCATCGGTACGAAGGTATTGACATTGACCCCGTACGAATGCAGCAGCCGAATAAGAGGAATGTTCCCATACAAAGCTGCTGCCTGAACGGGTGAGGTGGTCAATCCCTCATGCTCAAAAGGAATGAAACCAGACTCGAGCAACAACTCCGCAATCTCACAATTCTGAGTCCACGCTACGGCAACAAACGCCAAGTTGAGCCAGTATTGATCGGAAAAGAATGGGCTGCCGAAAGACAGCAATCGGTGGACGATTTCCTGATCTGCTACCAAGCATGCAGTAACCAGGGCACGCACAAATATTTCGTCTCGAAGTTCGTGGTCCGCGGTCGCACCAAGCAACATTTCTATGATATGTCTGTCATTCGAGATGATTGCAAGCTGCAATGCTGTCGTCTTGGAACAACCCTCCTTTGATCCTAGGTACAGCAATTCTCGCCGCCTGACCAAGAATGTATGTCCCAGCACATTGGAATGTGACAGGGCTCCAAGATAATGTCCTGGGATGGCTTCTGCATCGAGAATTTTATCCGTAACACCATTGCGTAGGAGTAGTTGAACTAGTGCGCTGCACCTTGATGCCGCTGCCTGACACAGAAGTGGAGGCAATCTGTCGTAGCAAAGATCGAGTCGTGCGCCGTAGCTTAAAAGGAGTTTGGCCAGAAGCACACTATTCGGATTTGATGGTCGTGAACATAGAATGTAAATCGGCGAAGGGACTCCGAGGTTCGGATTTGCGCCATGTAGTAGGAGTTTGGTAGCCACTTCCAAACTGCACGTTTCGGCCGCTATTTGTAAAGGTGTACATGAAAGAACATGCCATGAAAATTCCAGATTCGCCATGCCGCGGTACACAGTGGAATATAGGCCGATTTCATGTAAAATTAAGGCGTTCGGGTCCATGCGAGCTTCCAAAAGTGTAGAAACCAGCCATGCATCACCCAATCTTACTGCAACTGAGAATAACGTCTCCTTTATGGCGTATGTCGTCGGGTCCGTAGCATCAAAGAGCTGATTGAGAGCTTGAGTATTGGCCTGGTAAAGAGTGTTGAAAAGCGTGAGCAAACTGCGAGCTTGGATATCGCTCAGAGCGAGGGTCTTATTCGCCATCTGGAACAACAAGGTCTTAATGCCTCGCGTTAGTGCATGCCCAGGAAGGCCTTGGTCTCGAGTCTTTTCTTTTGCATTTTCAGGCAGGAGAGGCAAAATCTGAGATAGACGGGCCATCCAAGACGATGATGAGTTACGTAATGCTAGAGCGATGGCTTGGTCGGCTTGGGAAGAAATGTTGTCGATATGGAGGCGCATATTACACATGACTAATGTCCTCACTAACGCGCTCACCACATTGGGCAGTTGGGAAATGGCTATTCGGTTTGGATGATTAGCATCATACACTGTGATGGGACTGTAGAATCAGGATTCAGTACGCACTTAGACGAAAATTTGCGTCAAACTGTAGCCATGGCATGCTTTCTGGCCAAGTCACTCGCTGTTCAATTATTGGCGGAGTTGATACACGAACAAGATGCCCTTCTGGGCTACGCGGGCTGGGAACTACACAGTGTCTGTTAAGACAAATTGAATTGGAATGCGATAACAATATATGATGTGCTTACCAGTGCCGTATTTCTGTGCCAAAGATACTTGGCTATATCTCTGCACCATCTGCCTGACGCGAGCGTCTGAGAGCTGAATGCCATAGACAGACACCTGGGAACCTATTTGTTGCTTTTGTCTCTTTTGAACGACGTGAGCGACATATTCCGATGTCTGCCTTTTCATGTTTTTGGAAATCTTCCACTTCTTGAGCCTGTGTTCGTACTGGTGCTTCCTGAGTAGCTGATCGTTAATAAATGTACAAAATGGTGCGGATGCATTGGTGTTTACTTCATGTGGAAGCCATGATTTTGGGCCATTCGTTTTGCTACCTCGTTGAGTGTAAGGTTTTCGAAGAGATAGAGCGAGGTGATCTTTTCCCTGTGAAATTCCCATTGATCCGACATTGCCGCATGTTGCAGCTGCAGACGTAGAGAAGACTGAGTAACAAGAGGCGCGAAATGGTAAAGATTCTGCAATTTGTCAAAGTATACCGAGTTGGTAGGAAATGAGGCAAGCATGAAATTGAGGCCCTTGGGTAAGTTCAATTATAAAGGAATGTGGCGCTAAAGATGCTTAAGTATTGGTAGGTGGCCAGCACATAATGGAGGTGGTGGTGCAATACTTTTTTACCTGCAGAAGAGGGCTGCTAGAAGTTTGGTTGGGCAGTGTCAAAATCAGAATCAGCATGCTAGCGCCCGATTGCTTAGCGTTGCTGGAGTTGCACTGCCGGAAAGGCCATGGTCCACTCAAGCAATGTTACCCTATCGATGCCCCGATTAGATTATATTATACTCTATAGTTTTCCAGGTGTACGGCCATATTTCTTGGCGTGGCGTTATTAATTAATTATACGGCTATATTTAAATAAAATCGGGCCCGATCGTTTTGCTTTTTGCGGCTTTAAATTTTTTTTACGCTTTTAAAGCAGCTTTAAATTTAAATATATTAAATAAAATAATGCTTTCCGTTATTATTTATTAATCTGTATTAAATTTATATTTTTCGGTATTAATTTAATATTTTTATAGCGTTATAAAGGTGTATTTTTTTAATTTATTTTTACGCTATTTTTAGTTTTAAAGCGTAATTTTTTTAGCCGTAAAGCGTACCGTTTATTATATTCGGTTTATATTTATTAATAAATATATTTTTACGGTAATTTTCGGTAATTTTTCGTAAAATTATATTATTTTACGATTTAAATTCGATTTAAATAAAATTAAAATTTATTTTTAGGCGAATTAAAAAGGCTTTTATTTATTTTTTTAGTTTTTATATTTTTTTTTTTATAAACCTTTTTTTTTTTACGTTTTTTTTACGCTATATATTTTTTATTTATTTTATTTTTTTTTATAATAGCGATATTTGCCTTTTTTATTTATATATTATTACCGAAATATGCTTTTTGCCGGTTTTTTTAAATTAATATTAACGTTTAATTTATAATTACGAAATTTAAACCGTATATTTAGGCTTTAAAATATACGCAAAAAAAGGCTATTTATATTTATTATTATTATTTTTTTATATATAAAATAAAATTAAAAACTTTAAATTGCCTTTTAGCGTTATTTTTTATATTTTATTTTACCGTAAAAAAATCGCTTAAAGGCCGTGCCTAAAAAAAACTATTTTTTTATTTAGGTATAAATTTAGTTTATAGGCGATATAAAATTAAAAAAAGCGCCCGGAGCTTTTTAATATTTATTTTTAAGCGAATTTTATAATATTTTATATATTATACGGATTTAAATAAAGCTTATTAGCCGGATATTAAAGCGAAAAATAATTAAAAACGTTTTTCGTTATAAATTATATAAAAGCTATATTTTTAAGCGTAAAATTTTAAAAAATATTACTAAATAATAAATATATATAAAATTATATAAATATATTTCGGTAGTTATCGTTATTTAAAATATCCTTTTTTTTCCGATAAACCTTTTCTAAATAATATAGCGGCCTTTTAAGCGGTTATTTTATAAATTAAATTCGCTATATTTATTATTAATTTAATAAAAAATAAATCGGCTATTAAATTATTTATATATTTTTTATTTAACGTATTTTTAACCGAAAATAAAACGGCTATAATCGAGGCCGAACGGGATAAATAATTTTAATCCGATATTAATAAATATATTCGAATATAAAATATAATTATAAATTTTAAAAACGATAACGTTAATTAAATTAAAATTAATAATATTAAATTCGTTTTTTTAACGGTATATAAGTTTAAAAAGCTATTTTTTATAAAAAAAGCAAAAAATAAGGTTTAGTTTTTTTCGGGCTTAAATAAAACCGGGTCGGGCTATTTATATAATATTTAAAAAAATATTAAAGCTAAAATAAATAAAATAAAAAAATATAATTTTAGCGTAAAACGGCAGGTTTTAAACAAGGCCGAACGTTATATTATATAATAATCCGTTATAAATCGCGCTTTTATAAGCTTAACGTTAATAAAGGTAATTACGCTATTACGTAAATAAATAAAATTTATGGAATATAAATTAATATTAACGCTTAAAGCCGCGCTTTTAAATTTTTATATAATCCGTAAATATACGGCCGCGGAAGCGAAAAACGACGATAATAATAATTCGGAAGCTTTTATATTTATTAATAGCTTAAAACGCTTTAAAAAGCTAGCGAAATAATTTATTTTTTTCGATTTAACGAAAATATATAAACGAATAAATTAGGTTTAGGTTTTTTTTATTAATTAACGTTTTGCTATTTTTATTTATTTTTAACGTTTATTTTTATTTATATTAATATATTATATAATTAATATTATATTTTATTTATATTAATTATTAGTTTATATACTAATAAAGTCGTATTAATTTATAAACGGCTTTTTTATATTATATGTAGCCTAATATAGCGCGTTTAATCGCATATACGCTTTTTTCGTAAAATTTATAAATTTATAATTATTGTAAAATTTTTTTAATATTTATATTTATTTATTAATATTATAGCTTTATTAAAACTAACGCGTAAATAGCGTATATATAGCTATTACGGCCGCGATTAATTTTTTAAAAAAATTAAATTTAACGCAAAAAATAATCCGTATAAAAATTATAAAAAAAGCATTAATTATTATAGCTTATTTAATAATAAGCGGCGTTTTATTTTTTAATCGATTTTTTTCCGCGATTTTTCGATTTTAAAGCCTTTTAAATAAATCCGGCGGATATTTTCTATTATATAAAATCTTATTATTAATAAAGGCCTAAACGAATAAAGTCCGGTTACGCTAAAAAATAAATATAACCTAAAATTATTTAATTTTTTGCCTATAAGTTTAAATAAGCCCGATACCGATTAAAAAATATATATTAAAGCTAATATAGCTTTTTATAAATAAAATCCTAACTTAATATTTACGTTTTAGCGTTTAAACCTAACGGCTAAATATATTATATAGCTTTTTATTAATAATTTATTTACGGTTTTTAACGATAATATTAGCGTTATAACGTATTAATATAATTATTATAATACTTTTTATTAAAAGAATAAAATTATTAAGGCTAAACGTAGCGAAAATTTTAAATTTAGCAAATATTATAATAACGGTTAAATTATTTTTTAGCTATTTTTAAAACCGCTTAATTTTTTTAGGCGCTATTTTTCGGGCGTAACACCCGTAATAAAACGTTTTATAATATTTTATAATAATATAATATCGCTTATTTATTTATATTTATATAGCTTCCGGTATTATTTAAATTTAAAATACCCCGATTTAATAATAATAATTTTAGCTATTATTATATATAAAATGCCTTTTATTATAAAACCAGATTTTTATAATTATAAGCTAGGTTTAAGCCGACGTATTAGCAATTATATTTTTTAAACCCGAAAAAAGCCGTATCGGTGCGAATAAACCTAAACGATAGCCTTGATTTAAATATAATAGCCTAATTATTAAATTATTTTTATTACCGTAATCCGTATATAAAAATTTACGTAACGGCTTAAAAGCGTTTTATTTAGGTAATTATCGAATAACGCTATTAAAATTTAAACGGTAAGGCTTTATAGGTTATTTTAAATTTTAACTTTTATTTAATATTAAAAAAAAGCGTAAATCGCTAGCGGAAAAACCTCCCGGTTATTAACGATATTATTAGCTTTTTCCCGGATTATGCTAAACCCGAACGCTAACGTAAAATAATTTTAATAAAGCGTAATTTTAAAAAATTTACGTTAAAAAGGATTTTTATAAAATATTTATTATATATACCGTTTATATACGTTTTAATATAACCGAATAAAAGCAAAAGGTTCGAAATAAGCTTAAATAAGCCTAGGCCGTTAAAAAAAATAAAAAATATAATAATTATATAAAAATAATTCCGATATTATTTTTATTATCGGAAAAACGGCTAATTAATCCTATTTGCGTTTAAAAGGCTATTTTAATAATTTATTATTAATATTTAGGTTATTACGGAGCAAAACGCTTTTTAATATATTAGGAATAATTAAAATAAAATCTGTATTAATTTTTATAATAGTTTTAAAAATGCTTTCGTATCCGATTACCATAATTTAAGCAATTTAAGTATTAAAAGCATTTATTTGCCTATATTTTATATCGGAAATTTATATAATATATACCGCTATTATTAAAATTTTATATTTATAACGCGCTATTTAAATAAGCTTATATTTTTCGTTATTTTTACCGCTAATCCGAATTAACTAAAAATAAAGCGTAAATTATTTTTAAAATAAACCGTTAACGATCGGCCGGATATTAGCGTTTACGTTTTCGATTTAAAGCGTAAAAAATTATTATAGGATATTATTAAGCTAAATTATTTCGGTAAATACGTTAGGTATATATAAATTATCGAATATTAAAAGCGTAATTTATTTTATATATATTTATTAATTTTTTTAAAGCTTATAAATCGCGATCGGCTATTAAACCCCGTAAATATTAATAAAATAATTTAAGCAAAAATTCCCGGTTTTAATATTAATTTTAATAGCGCTTTTCGCAAAATCGTTTTTAAATTTATAATTTACGGTTTTTATTTTATTAAAAAATATAAAAACCTAAATACCGTCGTTTGTGCTTTTTTAATATAATAAATAATAAATATTTTAAAAAAATTTTAAAAGCTTATTTTTCGGAAATTATAATTTACGAAAATAGCTATTTTATATATTAGCGACGCTTTATAAAAATATTCCGGGCTTAAATAATAATATAAAAGGCCTAAAAAGCGTCGATAATCGCTAAATAATATTTTATAACTTATATTTAAACCGAAAATATTAAGCGTATATTAATATTAAAATATATATTATTATAAAAACCGTAAAATATATATATAAATATATATATAAAAAATTTAATTAGGTTATAATAAAATTTAGCGAAAATTTATAAGCAAAAAATAAAATTACGGATTATATTTTTAATAGGTATATTAAGCCGTATAAAGCTTATTAGCGTTTATTAAAATTTTTTATATATAATTTATTTCCGGCCGTTAAATCGCTTAATATTTATTTATTTAGCTAAAATAAGCTAATGTTTAAACCTAAATCGGGTAAAATTATAATTTAAAAAAAGGTTAATAATAGCCGAATAAAGCTAATAGCCTAAATAGATTTTAATTAAAGCTTTATAAAATTTTATAATATATTTTATTTAAATTTCCCTTTAATATATAAATAAAATAATTCGGATTTATTTTAGGTTAAACGGAAAAATAAAAGCTATAACGCGATCGGGAAAATATAATAAATTAATTTTTAAGCCGGCGAAAAATTTTAATTACGCTTATTATTTATTATTATTTTTAACGCGAAAAATTTTAATAATTTAATATTTTTCGACGGTAAACGGTATAATACGTTTAAAAAAACCTATAAAACGAAAAAATTAATTAAAAATAACTAATATTAAAAATATTTTTTCGAAAAATTAAAGGATTTTTCGAATAAAAAGCAAATAAAAAATATTTTTTATTATATTTTATTAATTTAAAAAATCGATAACCTTTTATATATTTAGGAAAAATTTTATAAATATTTATATAATAATTCTTTTAAATAAATCGATTATTTAAACGGTTAGCCGGCTATTATTAAAAGCTTTTATTTAAATTATAATTTTTATTTTATATATCGCTAATTCTTTTTAAGCGTATCGTAAAAATTTATTAAATTGCTTTTAGCGGTATTCGATTAAAGATTTATAATCGGTAATTATTTTTTATTAACGGAATTCGATTACGATCGGGCTTATAAAAAAATAAATTTTGCCTTAAATTTAGCTTAATTTAATAATAAATAATAAAAAGTATTTAATTATATTATAAAAGCTATTTCGATAAATCCGTCCGGCGTATATTTTTATTTATAAAAACCGGCCAAAATAGGAAAAACCTTTTTATATTAAACGCTTTATTATTATTACCATTTTTTTAATAATATAATTCTTTATATAACGTCGTTTAATATCGCCGCGCTATTATTATTAAAAAGCAAAATTATTTATTCGAAATTTAAAATTTTTATTCGATTTTATTCGGATTTTATTTATTTTATTTTATAAAAAATAAATAAAACCTAGCTTTTTTAAAAAATAACTTTTATTATTTAAAATAAAATAATTATATAAAATAAATATTATTTTAATATTATTAATAAAATTTTACGCGATATATAAAACGTAAATTATTTTTTAAAAAATATATTAACTTTATTAAATAGCGATTTTGCCTAAATTTTATTTATAATATATAAAAATAGCCGCGCTTAAATAATTAAAGCCTATTTATAAAAATTAAATATTTAAACCCGGATATAAAAGCTATTTTTAATAAAAAATATACGTTTATTATAAACGAAACCTAAAAATATAGCGTACGCTTTATAATTAAATTTTTTTTTATTATTTATATATAAACGGTTTTATCCGTTTATTAAATTTTATTAAGGTTTTTCGGCGCTAAAATAATTTATTTAATTACGTTTATTTACGCCCGATATTAGTTAGCGTTATAATATAGCTAAATATTTTCGTTTATAAAACGATTTTTTACGCTTATAATGCTTAGGTAAATAATATAAACGAGCTTTTTTTAAATTATATACCCGGAGTTATTAAAAATTTAATTTAAAAAATAAATTTTTACCTAATAGCCTTTTTAATATCGAATTATTTTTTACGAAATATTTTAATTCGTTAAAGCCTTTTAAGATACCTCCGGCTAAATTACGGTTTAAAATAAAAGCTTTTATTATATTATTACGTAATTTTTCCCTAAATATAAAAATATATAATAATACCCGTTTTATTATTATTAAGTTTTATTAATATATTATCGAAGCTAAAATATTTAGCGGTAGGTTTTATAAATAAATAAAGCCGATTTTACGTTTATAACTAAATTAAAATAAAAATAATTAGCCGTTTCCGTAATTTTATAGGCAGTTTTTAATATAGCTTAGCTTTTTTATAATTATTAATAAATTTTAAAAATAATTTTTTAATATAATAAATATTAATTTATAAACGTAAATTTTTATATACGGCTAATTTTATATAATAATATCCCGATTAATAAATATTAAAAAATTAAAAATTTTATTAAACGAGGAAATTACCGTTATAAATAATATTATTTATTTAAAAATATTAACGTTTATAAAAAAAAATATAGCTAAATATTTAGGTTATATAAATTAATTTTAGCGTATTTAGAAAGTTTCGGAATTTATTATTTATAATATATTTTAATTTATATATTTAATAAAAATAATTAGTTTTTAAAAAGGCAAAATCGGTTATAAAAATAAATTTTCGGGTTAAAAAGGTTAAATTTATAATTTTTATAAAATTATTTAAAATATATACGCCGGTTTTATAGGTATTATTACCGTTAAAAAATATTTATTTCCGCCCGATTAAGGTCGGAAACCCTTAAAAAATATTATATAATATTAAACGCTAAAAAATATAAATATTAAAAGGTTTATAATTTAGTTTATTTTAAAAAAATATATAAACGGCTGCGAAAATAATTAAAAAATACCGATTATCGTCGAATAAAGCCGGAAATATATAATAAAAAAATATAAAAATGCGCAAAAAATTATATAATATAATTTATTTTAAAAATAAATTATCGACGCCGGAAACGACTAAAAAAGGCTAAATATAATCGAAAAAAGTTATAAATTTTTATTAGTTTTTTAATAATTTTAATTAATATATAATTATAAAATATTATTTAAGTTAAAATTACCGGTTATATAAAATTAAAAAATGCCGAAAAGCGCTTAAAGGTTTTTTTTTTAAAAGCCTTTTTCGAATTACGCTTAATAAAATTTTTTAGGTAAATTAGCGGTCGGAAATCGTCGAAAAACTATTTTTATATATTTATTAAAGCGGTAAAAATATTATTTTTTTAATTATTATAATAATAATTATTATAAGCTTTATTTCCGATTTTTTTTATAACCGTATAAAATTAAAAAAAGCCGTTATGCTTTATATAACGCTTATAAGCCTTTAATTTAGCTAAAAAAACGCCGAAAATAATTATTAAACCGGCTTCGATATTAATAATATTAACGCTATTATTTTTTTATAATTAATATTATTCGTTATTTTTTAGGGTCGAAAACGGTTAAAAACGGTTAAAAACTTATTTTAAATTAAAATTTAGCTAAATATTAATATTAATATAATTATTATCGAAATAAATTTAAAATATATTTTAAAGCGAGATTTTATTTTAACGCTATTGCAAATTACCGTTAATATATTTCCGGTAATTTTCGATATTTTTCGGGATCGGCAAATTTATTATATACTTAAAATTTGCCGATTATTTTAATAAATTTAAATATATTATTAAAAATTTTAAAAAAGGCGAATACGGTTAAATTATTTTATTCGGAAATTTTCGGGCTTTTATAATTATTATAAAAAATAAAAATAAAAATTTTTTTTATTTCGATATTAATCGTAATTTTTCCGATTTTTTCGGCGTTATAAAGAAACGGAAATTATTTACCGTTTCGTAAATCTTTAGTAAGCATAATAATAACGTTTATATCGATAGCTTTAAATTTACGCTTAATTAGGGTCGAAAAAGCTTTTTTAATTACGAAAAAAGTCGGAAAAGGCTTTTATATTTTTTTTAACGTTTTAAAATCGTAAATATAAATTTCCGCGGTTTTAGCACGGAATTCGGTAGCTTATTTTTTAATTTTTTCGCTTTTATAATTTTATTTATAATTTTCGGCTAAAACCTATATTATTCGGGTTTTTTCGTTTAAAGCCGAGGTTTTATTACGAAATTATTTAAATTTTTTTTCGATTTAAATTTTAATTTTTTTAAAAATTATAATTAATCGGCGTAAAAAGGCGTCGAAAATATCCGAAAAGCGTTAATCGTCGTCGAATATAACTAAAATAATCCGGGAATACGGCTAAAAGAAAATAATAATATACAGAAATTATATAAAATATCGTTAATATTAATTTTATATTTTTCGGTACTAAAAATAATTAAAAAAAACGTAATAAAAATTTAAAAAATTTAAAGCCGTTAATATAAATTAATTATATTTAGTTTATTATTATATATAGCTTTATTCGACGCTATTTTATCGTAAAAAATATAAAAAAATTATAATCGATATAAAATTAATTTTAAAAGCCGAATATAGCGTTAATATAAATCGGTAATATTTATAAAATAAAAAAGCTATAATCGTTATAAATATAATAGCATTATATAATACGGCTATTAGCGTTAAAATTACGCCTAAAAGCGTATATACGCTTAAATAGCCGTATTTAATCGCAAAAATCCTAAAAAAATCGCATTTAGCGTAAAAACGATTTAAAAATACGATTATTACGATAAATTAGCTATAAAAAATATACGCGGATATAAAATAAAAATTTATAATAATTAATAATTTATTAAAAAAATAATAATTTAAAAAACTTAAAATTACGTAATTAAAAAACGCGGGAAAATATAAAAATAGCCGTAATAAATCCGATTTACGCGTAATTATATAACTAAAATTAGGCCCGATTAAAAATTAAATATTTTAATTAAAGTTAATTATAATAATTACGATAATTTTGGTAATTACGTAAATTTTTCGGCTATATATAGATTTTTAATAATAAAAGCGATTTTATATATTTACGACTTTTTACGATGCTTTTAAGCTTAATTATCTTAATATTATTTATAATTTTAGCGTCGCCGCGGTTTTCCTATAATTTACGGTATTTTTAAAATTCTAAATCTTGCTATTACTTACGGTATTACTATTATTTACGGTATTTTTTAACACTTAGATCTTATTATCGGTCGCGGTTTTGCTATTATTAATATTTTTTTTGCGTAAGCAAAAAAAATCTGGCTAATAGGGTCAGCTAGTCAAAACTAGACGATGTATCTTAGCCCGCCCAAGCAGCACCGCTTTAGCCCGACCTATAAAGTGGCGCTGCATGTTCATCTCCCATTGGATACTCACAGAACCAGACATGTCGAGCCCCGCATGCTTCTGTGTCTGAGACATCAACAGGACCAGGGTCCCGCACAAGAAAAGGCTCTCGCGGGCAAAGAAGCTCGGCTGACGGGCTACGTCTTTGTATCTAACACTATTCCTGACGCTAGAGAGTAAGGCTTTCGTGATGCACAACAGATTTTCCATATCTTCCCTGCGGCAAGAGACACGAAGATAAAAAGGCTGCAAAGACGCATTTGTATGCACTTGCTCAAACTCCATCAAACAACATTCGCAGGAGTCACTCCATACTGCTGCACCACCACAAGACAAGGAATCATTCTACATGTGCAGGCAGTGAGTTATATAGCCTTGCATTTTGGTTTGAACTTGTATTTTCATTGCTAATAATTCTCTTCAAATGTGTTGCCGTTCAGCCACACAAATAAGGCTGACTAACACAACTGCAAGAAAGAAATATTACCGGAATGCAATACGTTCCTACAGATCACAATGCCTATTACGGACGTTCATGCTGGAGCTGCGTTAGATTTACCTGCGCTTGTAAATTCGCTAGTATCACTTTCAATAGCAGAGTCAACAAATCCAATCAAACACACAGTTCATTCTACGTAACGTTGTACGTGGCTGGATTAATGACGACGGGCACATGCGAAGTGCCTGAAATGCGCAGATCTGAGACACCATCACTAAGAAAAGGGATCCATGTGTCTTCGACATGTCATACACAAAGCAATGTACTTCATTTGAAAAATACTTTCCCAACTCCTCTTTTTCATCCGTGTTCCGCCATCTCAACGATATTAAGACGAAATTTTCTATCTTTTGCTGACGCGCTCTCATCCTACGTCTCAAGATACAATGCAAGCCGAATCTCGTGTTGATCTCTCAAGCACTTCGGGTTCACTAGGGGTCGCTAAGAATGTTGTCAGCTGGATGACCAGTCAACCTTTCATACTCGAGGAAATCCCAGGTATCAAATAACCAAGTACTTGGGAGCTCATTTGTCCTTCCCGCAGCCTCACTATCATACTCATTGCCCATGATCATCTTCTCCAGATTTGCCTCTATGCTGTCAACCTCGGCATGTGTCTCATCTGTAAATACATCCGTGGGTGGACACCAATGCCATGCCCACTCAACATGAACAAAGAATTGCCCTTTGCAATGCAGACCTATCAGAGGGCCTAAAAGATGACCATGGACACGAAAGACCGATGACTGATCCCCTCCCGCCAAAAGTAATTGGCGATGAATCCAATCGGAATCCTCTTGAAGTACTGAGCTGGCCATGGTCATATTTGCAACGACCTTCAATTGGCCAACATCGGTGTGTGCTTCCAGCTGCCGGATGGCGGAGCACAAGTCAAGGTAGTAGGGGTCATGAGTTGTTGCACCACATTCAGGGTCAATGGCTGGAAACACGATCTCGAGATGGCGGAGGCTGCGGAGAGTATCCGGCCACATGTGTCTTGTAATGAATTTAGATACATCGAGGCGCTCCGTTCTGTCATTCTCGCTCAGACTCGATCGAAGTCCCTTTGATGGGACAATGACGATGCGGTTACATGAGTAAAGTACTTGCACAGCCTTGCGGTACAGCGCATGGCTGACTGTAAAGATGGACTGTGGCGAGACCCAGCAATAGCAACGAGATGAATATCCACTTCGACGCTGAAGGCAGATGCTTGGCGGCGTGTAATGTTTCGATACCATGCACGACACACCATTACAACGACTATGGAGATATGGGTCGGGGCTATCACCGCCGCATCGGGATGCTGCAGTGGCGATGCGAAACCCTTGTTGTGCGCTCCAGTAGACCTCTTTGTGGGGCGCGACGAGACCCGTGTACTCTAGGATACGTCGTCGGACCTCGACAGGAAGGTCAAATAGAGGGAAGGGACGTTCTCTCAGGCCAGGACTGAGGCCACGAGCACGTGCAGCTGTCTCGCATGCAATGGCGCTAATTGCTTTATCTTGTCTTTGTTGGCCGAGTTGAAGTTCACATACTCTTAGCACGCCTGGATTCTCATTGAGTGGCTGAAGGACGGCCGTGGTTGTATGGCCAACTCCTGTTTCACAGATGAGACTCAGAGCCAAGGTCTGAGGCGTCGCATTGGTTAAAATATGTCTTGCGGTCGCTTGCCAGAGACTGAGGCGTGCTGAGTTCAGTGACATCACCATGCTGAGCGGGCGATGTTCCAGAGCGTCGTACCGTGCACAGCTACCCTCAGATGCTTCGAAATGGAGTTGGACGAATACATGAGTGAGTACCGAACACTGCTGAGGGCTAAGACGACGAAGAAACTCCAGCCCAGACTCTACATGCTCGTGACCGACAACTAAGGTGTTGTGCGCGCAAATGAGGGTCTTGACCTCTTCATAAACGGTCTTGCAGGTTTGTAGGACGTTGTAGGTAAAGCGAAGTGACGCCAAAGGTGGCCGTCTAGTCAAGGCGTTTCCACCTTTTGGCTCTAGTTTTATCGTCTCGCCAGATACGAGACCTGCTGCCATATAGATCTTGTGCCGGGCCTCCTCCGGTAGATCAAGCAGACTGTACATGATGCTGCCAATCGTTCTGACTTGCCTGGATGGCGGATGCTGTCGGTGTGTGCGTTATGATGTGGAGGAACTTGGTTTACGGGACTATTGCTGACAACGTGGTGACTTTGATTTTAAATACAAGGATGCATGCACATGCGTCTGTTGGTCCCCAGTAGACAGACTTTTGGGGGTGGTGACGTCAAGAGGATATATCACCCAGCCTGAGACGTTGCGTTATGGTCGCTCCCTTGATTATCTTTGCTCAGAATGAGCAACACCGTGTGTGGGCTTGACATCTGCCTGGAGCAAACGCCCTCCTCGCGACTTCGCTGGACACGACCAATCTAAGGCCAACAGGGCACTGATACGTGTTACCACTTTAATGCATGTCTTTTTTTTTTTTCTTTTTTTTTTGGAAACCATATTTCCTTTTGTCTATAATTTTGCTCCATACGCTTTAATGGTTACATGTTAAAGAATATGAGTTGAAAGTTGAGCACAATTTCAATCGAAAACAGACAATGATATGTCCCTATTGCACCACTAAGCCACTTCATGTCAAGCCTCCAAAGCCACACCAAATGGGCAGCCCCAGCGCCTCCACGTCAGCATAAGAGCCTGAGGCTGAATCTCTTTATTTAAGGCCGGTCGGTAAGCTTATTCTCCTCTTATCGGGCTTATTTATATTAACTGCCCAACCCCATTTAGGAGCTTCTTGCTTCATTTTTATGGTCAGGTCTGTGACCTTTGCAATTTGCTTTTACTACATTAAAGTGTCATTCAACTTGACTGACCGCCCGTTGAATCATGCTGGCAAACAAGCAATATCCCCTTGCCGTTGTCGTGGCTCACTGGACATCACTCTGCGTCGGCAGATATATCGGCGTCCGGGGGCCGGCAAAGTTTCAACATTTCCTGCCAGTTTTGAGCGAGTCTACACTCTCGGATATTAATAATAATGTGTGTGCCGCCACTCGAGCCGATTACATGAGTGCCTACAACGATCCGGCGGTAGATCCAGACCGCCTATGTCTTGCCCAGCAGGATTGCATTCTAGTCAACATGAGCGAATCGGAAAAGTCCTACATGTCCAGCTCCAGCCTAGTTCTCGGATTAAGCCCCATACTTCTCTCTTCTATCGGCCCCACCATCAGCGAGATTGGACTCCTCTCGCTCAGACGTCCTATCTTGTCCTTATTGCTTACATTCGGAACTGTAGGCGTCTACCCCTCGCGCATCCTCTCATACGTGGACGACTCTGCACTCGACATTATTGGTGAACCCACCACACTGGCTGTGTTTCTAAACGAGACACGCGTACATGATACCGTACGCAAGAGAGCAGCTGCTATCTCCGTGGCGCAGTATGTCGTGGTAGCTTTGGCCGTGTTCAATGTCTTTTATACGTCGTGGCAGCTCGGCGTGGCCACTGTGCTCAACTTTGTCTGCCAGAGCTCCTTCATGCCCCTAGTCTGGACCACACTGCCAGCCTTCATTCACCTGCCCGCAGCCCTAGCTTTGCGTGCCAACAAGAAGAAACCAGCCACGGTATCGACGTCCGAATCCACAAGAGCTATGAATTGTTCAAAGTCCCTGATTCGGCCATCTCTCACCTCCGAAGTAACCCTGCATGCGATGCGAGAGGAGCCAATCGACTTGGCCGCCCTCAGACCAACGCCTATGTTGATCTTCTGGCGCTGGGTGGCGACTGTACTGTCCTTTGTTCATGTACTTGTTGGCATTGTCATCTTCTCCTCATTGCTGTTCACCATGACTACGGATGCGGCCATCATCTTGCTACGATACGCTGCATCAGCCTTGGCTTGTAGGCTGATAATAATCTTTGAGCTCGGCGGTATCCGATGGTCCCGAGCACAGGCGCAGAAAAATGAACGAATGAATGCTACAGCTCGCTAGGCGGTAGGCTCAAGTTTTATAAGTTTGTTTTATAACAATAAATGCACTGCCGCTGGATGGAGTCTTGCCGAGAGTCGATCGTGTAGCCCCCGAAAATGCCACACCATGAGAAAAAAACATCTTGAATCATCTTTTCGATGTCATGTACCTCGAAATCCATAATGTCCCACCAACGGGAAGATCGGCATGATATCTATAGAATATGACTGTGTAGGTAACTTCTTATTTGTTGGATTAATGGAGTTTCTCTCGTTGTTGGTGAAGACTACATTGAATAATGAAATGATTGGGAGCGTTTTTGGAGTGAGACGAGCTGAAAATGACTAAGGAACGCTAGTGTAAGGTTAAAGTCGGGATTTCAATAGTACTCATCATTGTGGGGGCGGGGTTTGGGGCAGAACTTATTTGACAGGTGGCCCTTGTGACCAAGCAATGACAGCGATGAACATATATTACGAAGCTCTGAGCGTCTATGATCGTCTCCGAAATCTTTTACCCACCAGCAGATCATTAAACTTGAATCCTTTCCACTATACATAATCGTAGTCCTCATAATGTGGGGCATGAAGCCTACCGAGACTGCCACACATGGCCGCATCGTCAAGGTGGGAATCATAGGGTAGTCGGTGAATGATCAACAATTCGGCATTGAATTGCATGCTAAATCATCCTAGATGCGGTCTGGTTACGCAAGTGGTCCACGTGCCCTGTATGAACTCTTTATCCCACCTCTTCCAGGTCACATACCTCTACGATGTCTCCGAGGATGCCATGAGACACAGTCTGGAAAAGCTCGCTGGCAACGCGAAACCCAAGATTACCAGGAGCGTTGAAAAGCTTTGCAACGCGCCGGACGTAGATTTGGTCCTGATAGCAAGCCATCACGCTTTCCACGCATCCCAAGCATTACTTGCGCTCCAGGCCAACAAGCATGTCTTCATTGAGAAGCCCATCGCCTTGACTTTGCAGGACACGGACCGTATCATTGCCGGGGACAAGGCTGCGGGCGGCGGTAAAGTCATGATTGGATACATGAGGAGATATGCCGCCGCTTTTGTCGATGCGGTAAAAGAGGTCGGGAGCATTGAACAAATACGCTATGCGCGCGTTCGAGACATCATCGGTCCCAATTCAGTCTTTGTGGGACAGTCTGGCACATTTCCAAGAACATTCAATGATTATCAAGAGAAAGATTCTGAAGCGTTGCGTAAAAAAATCACCGAAGACATAGAACAAGCTCTTCGAACCGAGTTGGAAGTCACTGTTACGAAGGAGACGGATATGATGTGGCACACGCTTTCTATGCTTGGCTCACACGACTTGAGCGCCATGCGGGAGATTTTGGGCATGCCGAAAGGTGTCATTGGATTCTCTCCCTGTGCCACTACTGGCTCGCCGTTCTGGAGGTAGGCTATTATGTCCAAATCCAAATAACCCAGGCTAACTAGGTATGAAAGTGCGATATTCCAGTATCCCAACTTTGCCGTAGCATATGAGTCTGGAGTCGACCAGGTGGCACGATTCGACGCATCAATCGAGGTCTTTGGTGACACCAAGACAGTCAAAGTGTGTATAGATACACCGTTCGTCCGAGGCCTGCCAACAACAATGGTCATCAAGGAGACTTTAACAGACGGATCGTATCGGGAGTCGACCATTCGACGGACATATGAAGACCCGTTCTTGCTCGAGCTACAAGAGATGCACAGATGGGTTACAGAAGGAAAGATACCGAAGACAACCCCAACTGATGCCCGAAAAGATCTCGAGATTTTGGGAATGCTCATGAAGGCTATTGCGCCACAAAAGGCATGAGGCTATGGCTGAGTTGCATTGGTGCGTCTGTTGGCAGTATATCCGGCCATTCAATCTAGTCTTGTTGAGCTCCCTAGACTGGCTTGTGAAAGAGCATGTAGTTGCGTCACATCAGGTTATAAAGACTAAGCCCCTTCTATGCAGGGATCGAAGCTACCGGCAAATCTAAAAGGTAGGCCAGACAAATACTAAGTTATAGAAAACACGGCGAAAATGTCTCAAAGAGAACCCGGTGTCATCCATCAATTCCAAGCAGATCCCATTATCGAAGATAGGCTTACTGATAATACTTTACTTAAATCTCGTGTGTTAATCGGATGCTCTCTTGGGAGTTTGTCGAATGATCCACCATTCAGCGAAAATCAGGTTTGGAATCCAGCTCGTGAAACCCGTGAGCGTCAATGCCGGCTCTGTTTCCATACCAAGAGAAATAAACAGTGGTAGCTGCCAGCGCAACATGACAGCGGCATAGGTGAGAGAAAAGTTTCGGGCCATCCAATTCCGGTGTTGAGCGACTTGACCAGACCATATTGTGCTCATTCCCATGGCTGCGGTCGCCAACCAAATCAACCCTAGAAACGCGAATGCGTACTGACCCAGAGGACGACATAGAGAAGTGAAGGACACGTAGAATGCATTGATCCCACCCATCAAAATTCCCAGTGCATATAAACGACCTATCCACCGATGGACTTTGGGATATTTCCGTCGGATGCTAGCAAGGAATTGAAAGGGGCCCAGCAGCATGGCAGTCAGCCCACCCACAATGTGGCTAATCCCGAAGAGTGAGGAGCGAATGCGGTCAATGATTGCAGAGTCGCCCACTCGGTACACGTCGATGAGGAAATTGGCAGCATAAGCGGCGATTAGGAACGCAGGCACGCTCAACAGCCACCATTGGTCGGGCCTAGAAGTCTTTTGTGGTCGACTAAGTTGGGTAACACTGTTGTTGGTATGACTTTTCCCGGATAAAGGAGTGGCAGTCCGCCGTTGGACCAAGTTGTGGGCGGTGGTGGGTAATGAAATGGCAGAAGACATGATTGAAAAGTTGAAGACAGCAGTGATCGTTGATCTGCAGGTAAATGAAAGTTTGGATAGTCTGCTTGGGTTTCGAATTTAAAGTATGTTAACTGAGTGGAGTCGCGGGGACTTGGTAACGGCCGATCTCTTCACCGGGGCGGAGATATCGGCCGGCCGCTTACGTATACTAGTCGCTGCAATCTTGGCAAACCTAATAACATGACGGCACTTGGAAAATCTGAAAACGGCGACCTGAAAACGGATGAACTTTATTCATAAATGTGTTTTGCTGCAGTAACCCGATAATAATCAGGAGTTGACGCTGCACTGCCCCGCTTCATAACTGTCCATGGCAATTCCTTGTCCATTACCACTTGAAATACGATGTCTGCGCATTGAGATGATCTGACAAGAGTCCTTCAAGATGCTCTTACACAAGTTTGAAGCTGCATTGGGCTCTGATTATTTGGTCTAATTGCATGAGATTGAGAGCAATCCGAGCGCAGATTCGTGCGAAAATGTGTAATGGGTATGGTACAATAGTTGTTGTGTTACTTGAGTTATTCACATCCAACAGTGGTTGGATGGTCAAAGATATATACAAGTGTGGAGGAGCGCTCCACTTATCCCTACACTCTGATAGTAGGGGGTACCCATAGCAAGCACGGAGGCCAAGGAATTCTTATTTCCTGATTCGGTTCCCTTGAAGGGAGGTATGTGGAGGGTGGCAGCACCCACTTCACAACTAGCGACCGAAGATTCTGGTCTGCCTGTTATGGAGGACGATTTGGAATAACAAACTGTTCTGGTTCTCCGACATCCTTATCGCAGTGGCTTCGGCGACCCCCAAGGTGTCAAGTCCAATCTGCTATTTCCCGGAGGTTCTGGATTACATGCACGCTAGGTCGTTCCGGATGATCGAATGGCCGAAATTCAGACTATATTGTTCTTGGCAACTCATGGCGTGTTAAACCCCTGCATACCCCATGCATCCAAAAGGATGAGAGACATAAACATGTGTTGCACTTGTCAGGATACCAGGTATATGTAGGTACATAAACGTGCAGCCAACAACAGGACATACATTCCGGTGGGGGTGGCGGCCGGGTCGTCCCGGGGCTGCAAGCGACACTGGCCACTCAATTTTATCGGGTTGGTCGGCGGTAAGGCTACATAGAGGTAACATGCAGCCACCAACACGGAATGCATTCCGGTGGGCACGGGCACGGCCTATTTTGATTGCACGGTGACTGCCAAGGTCTCAGCCCTGGGGAGCTAGCAACGTTATTCGCATTCACAATACATCTGCTACTAGCTAGATATCCTGAAGATCAAGAGCCTGTCTCGTTATATTATCATAGAATTGGCCACCCTTTCCCTCTGCGAGGTAACAATTCCAGAGGGGCTACTAGAATTTAACTCTGGTCTTTCGTTAGATGCGATCCCGTACCCAGATGATCTCACATGCTCCGCCTAAAAGGCTCTTCGATATACAGCCTTGGTGTTGCAATAGGATTTCAAGCCATCTACACCCCATTCCACGCCAAGCCCACTCTGCTTGTGCCCTGCAAAGGGGGTGCTTGCTACAATCTCTGCATGAGTGTTGATCCACACGCTCCCAGCCTCAAGCTGATTGGCAACGCGTACAGCCTGCTCATCATCGCGCGTCCATACGGAAGCGCCTAGGCCAGAATCAGTGCCATTGACCCTCTGTACGACGTCGCTTTCATCCGACCATTTCAGCAGCGGTAGCACAGGGCCTTTGGGATGAATCAGTCAAAAGGTTTCGGGGCAGTCAGCAATTCAATTCGGCAGGAAGGGGAGGACTTACCGAACTGTTCCTCCTGCACAATCGCCGAGCTCTCTGGTGGGTTATCGATAATAGTCGGAGGGAGGTAGTAGCCCTTCTGGCCTGGGACTGACTCGGCACCTCCTGCCGCGACGGCAAATTTGGCATCGTTAATATCCGCGATTATCTTTTGGACACGCTTGAAATGGAGCTCATTCGCAACTGGTCCGATAAAGGCGGTCTCGCCAACCCCAAACGGCAAAGCTTGCACATGCTTGACCAAGGCGTCCAGAAATTGGTCGTAAATGGACTCATGGACGTAAACTCGCTTGATCGACATGCAAATTTGGCCCGAGTTGCAGAACGCAAATAATGCGATTTTGGTCGCGGCAACGACTGGATCGACATCGGCGCATACAATTGCAGCATCATTGCCGCCTAATTCAAGTGTAACGCGCTTAAGCGTGTCGCTACATGACTTCATGACCGCCTTTCCAGTGGGAACAGATCCTATCGCGTTGTTTCCACGGATTAGAAAATATTCTTAATCAAGCAACAACGATAAGGAAATCTTACCTGTAAAGCTAACCATGTTCACAAGCGGGTGTGTTGTCAGGAGAGGGCCGAGATCATCACCTCCGCTTAGTGCCTGGAGGACTCCTGGTGGGAAGAATTGCATGCCTAGTTCGGCCAGCTTGAGGCCAGAGTATGGGGTGAAAGGCGACGGCTTGAGTATAAAGGCATTTCCAGTCAGCAATGCCGGGCCGAGCTTTGCGCCGGCCAGGTGCACCGGATAGTTCCAAGGGACAATACCGACTGCGACACCGAGCGGCACATAGCTCTTCACGATCTTGCGGTCTGGTGCATCCTCAATAGTCTCCTCAGGAAGTGACAGTTCGCAAAACCCCTTGAGAAAGCCTATATCTGTTGCTAGCTCGTGCCTTGCCCACAGGATCTAAGAAGACAAGGTAGGCAAAAAGGTCAGATATGATGCGTAATTCTTCAAATCTAAACATCAGATTCCTTACCGGCTTGCCGTGCTCCCATACCAACATCTGAGCAAAGTCCTCGAGTTGTGCCTCAAGGGCAGCCGCAAAGTTGGCAAGAGCGTTCTTTCGCTCATCCCAGGGCACCGCAGCCCATTCTTTGGCTGCCTCATGGGCGATCTTTACGGCCTTGTCAACCTCATCTGATGTGCTGAGGGGGGCTTCGGGGTTAGCTTCCAAAGTCGAGGGGTTGATGGTGTGTCTTGTTTTGACGGTTGGCTCGAGCTTTCCATCTATGACATTGTAGAAGGTTTTGAAGTCCATTTTGGCATTGCCTGAGGTCTCGGAAGCCATTATTTGAGCCGTGTTGTTGACTGGGGTGTGGGAAGCGATAAAGCCTGGTAGATAGTGATGCACCGCCAATGAGACGATCTGATCTGATCTGGAAGTATATGTTATTCAGCAAGTAGCGAGTGCAATAACGGACGATGCTGGTGCGAGAAGTGGGATACCCCAAATATGATACCAACTATTTGTAACCATCCGAGATCTTGGTGAGAGGAGACCAGGGTACGAAGGGAGTTGGCTTAGTAATTCTTCTGGATATGCTGTGCAGCACCAAATTCCTGTCTCGGTAACCGTTATGTAGTGCCTGCATTCTTTCTAACATAGCCCTAACATATCCTCTACTCGTATAGTACGGACTGCCTCATGCATGAAACGTTATGCGGGTGGAGGGCTGCAATTGTCGTTCATCTACAGGTGGCGTACATGATGGCGCATGCAGCCGACAATGTCGGCACCCAACATAATTGCCTGCGCCATCGTATGCGCTGTTTTTGCAACGATATTCGTTGGGTTCTGCCTGTGGTCACGAAGAATTCATCATGGCCGCCCAAAGCTAGAAATCAGCGACTGGCTTAGTATCACTCCCTGGGTTCGTGGTCCCTGCCAAATTGATCCTGAACGAGTCGATGCTAACAATAGATAGTTTCTATCCATGCCCTACAGTGTCGTCGTGGGTCTGGGTACGCGGTATGGCGGAGGTCGACATATCATTATCATCACTAATGCGCGGGTGCCTCAAATTGTCAGCATTTCTTCAAATTCATCACCCCACTATCTACCTTTTCGGGGCCAAATCTCCCCATCGTGGGGATTAATTTGCTGACCGCCGCCATAACGGGCCCGCCATAACGCGATAGCTCAGTATCGTCGACGAGGATCTGTACGCCGTCATCCTGGCGCTACAGAAGTTCAGCATATTGAGTCTATACAGAACAATCTTCGGAAGCAACCCCTGGTTCTACCGGCTTACGTGTGTGACAGGGGTGGTGGCTGCACTGGCTCTGCAGGTGATTGTATGCCGATTTCGTAAACCTAGGATCTTACAATCACTGGCACGTGCATCAATTATAGGGCTGAGTTTCTTGCGGCGTACGTCATCAACATCGTCACACACCAATTCCTCTTGTTCTGCGGCTCAACGCGTCAAAGTCGGGGAGGCGCGGGCTTCTGGTGGTGTTTATTGCCGGCGGAGGGTAAAGTATATGATAACTGTTATATGGTCTACGCGAGGAACGTTCTAAACCACTCGGATGCTTGCGCAGCAGCCAAGTCTGCTGACTCATTTTCTACCTCTTTACTGCGGTCTGCACGTACAGCAAATCCATGGCCGCAATTGCTGTACATCTTGATTTCCAAGCGAGAGGGTTGCTCATCCACTGGGTAGAACTTTCGCAATCCTGCCTCGAGCTCAGCGGCACTCTCTTTGGGCAGTATTATATCCTCATCACCAACGGCGATGGAGACGGGCACAGAAAAACGAGACAGGAACTGAATCATGGCCGCCGGTTTCAGCCCAGATGGATGAGCCACAAATTGCGCATGGACTAGAGGCTCTTGATGTTGATTTGCATCGTTCTCCGTAGCCACGCTCTCTGCACTCAGTTGCATGGTGTGCATTGCGCCCCAACAAAACCCGGCGACGCCCAATTTCTTGCCCGACTCTAGACCAGCTCGCACCGCACGCGTGTAGGCAAGTATATGAGGATATACATTCCTAGTCCGCCGCGCGAACGGAATGAAGATGCTCAACATGCGCACCACAGTTGAGATTCGCACGAGCTGGCCCCAGACATTCCACCATGCAACGGGTTTCCGCACTGAATTCATGAGGTCCAAAGAGTACAAGGGAACCCCGCCTCCGGGGATAATATCGGGGACGAGAACGCAAAAGCCCGTCGATGCGGCATAGACATCTGCCAACAATTGGCTGTTTGCGAGATTGAAGCCAAAGGCATCCGTGATCAAAACGATGGTTGTTCCCCCCTGGTGCGGCGACGCGCCACGAGCGACATAGGTGCGAACACCGTGGACTGTCGTTAATGTCCCAGTAGGTTGTGCTCGCCATGCCGAGCCGGCAAAGCAATCAGGGCAAGACATATCTTGCGCAGGTCTTGATCAAAGTCAATAGGAGATTTATCATCAATGATGAGAAAGGAGAATATCAAAGCAAGACACGCGAATGGTCACGAGAGTTTGGCGGGACTTTCGAGAAGAGGGGCTGAGCTATATACCTTGGCCAAGAACAACCAATCAAAGCACAGACCGAGGCGATTCAGTGCGAAAGCGAAATGCATACGCCAAGGACCAGCGGTGGGTACGAAGTAGCATGTAAATCCAGGTACCAGAGTTCTATGATGAGCTAATTTTGGAATCCTTGGCGACTGGTCTTGGGGATTGAAAAGCTGATTGTTGTGTTACAAAGACTTGTTATTGCACTCGTGAAAAGGCATGATAGGTACGGGTAGTAGTTGTTGTATTAGTTGAGTTGTTCATATCCAATTGAGGTTGGATGATTATTCATATGAATCGTTTCAGAACCCATTCAAGTTTTGACCCCTCGCCATTATCTCCATTCCCAGCCTGAGCAAAGCCAAGTTCCGCTTCGGATTGAGGCTCCTTGCCCTCCCCTCTGACGATTTCGCCGCGTTTGACGTTTTATTCCAGTGCGCGAGGGCCTGCTCGATGATCGTGTTGTTGCCGACGACATCGCCGAGGACGCTGACGATGGATGCGTTGCCGCCGCCAGAGACGCCGTTGATGAAGGCGCTGGCAAACTCGATGACGGAGATGTAGAGGTGCAGGCGCTTGGCATTGAGGATGCGCTCGACGTAGGGAATGTGCAGGCCATCGATGACGGTCTGATTCCCGACGGCGTCGATCTGGATCTGCCCATTGTTGAGCGACTCGGCCTCGGCGTCGAGGAACCGGCCGAGGTTCTGCACGATCTCGGATAGGAAGAGCTCTCCGTAGAAGGGCAGAGAATTGTTCCCGGGCTCCATGACCAGGTCATAGATAGTGATTAGCCCGATGTTGAGGTCGCCAGCGACGAGGTTGAATGACACATCGCCCAGGTGTAGTGCCAGGACGCCCCAATTGGGGATGTTCAGCATTCCGTGCATATTCGTGCCGTTGTCTAGGGCCGGAAAATTCAAGTACATGTCCTAAGTCACAAGTTACTAATAAATCAAGAAGGTAATCTCTGCATAGGAGGTTCTCCAATCATGCCATCTGCGAACTACATGTGTAGATATGATTACAGCTATGCGTAGATGTCAGGTGTCAATACTTACTGTGATGCTGAGTCCTGCTAGGTAATTAAGCGATGAGAACTCGACTGTCTTGTCTATATGCGCTCCATAATGTAGTGAACTTAGGTGGATTGTGGTGTCGCCGCGAACGGAAAGGTCAACACGTGGATCGTCGAATACGTGATTGAACCAATACTCTAGCTCTGTCTCGTTTGTGACAGTAGCAGTTTGATTGCTGATGAATATGCTGGTGTCTCGACCGATATGTGTAGATGGTATAGTTATGTTGAGAAATGGTGTGAAGTCGCTGCCTTCTTGCGTTTCGCTGTTGTAGAGGAAGAGTGTTGTTTCGTCGATAACCGCTGGTATTGGGGTATCTAACGATGTCTCGAGTGATACCATCAATGTTGCAGGTGTCATTGCCACAAAAGTGCCCGAGTATACCGGCAGAGTCTGATCACTGACAATACGTCGAACTATTGCTGGCAGAATAACAAGGAAACTGTGCGAGAGAGCATATCAGCATCAAGCGTGACAAACTTCGTGCTGGCAATTACTTACAGCAGTGGCAACAAGATGATGAGCAGGATGATGGCCGCAGCCAAATACCACCATTTGAATCGTCCGCAATGGCGTCTCAACTTTTGTTTCTTCGTAAGAACTACGGGCGCTTTCTCGTACACATGGTCAATCGAGGAGGCATTGTCTGAGGGTCTCGCAGCCGCTGTTGTTCCAGCACCGCCAACTGAGGTATTCACGGCATTGTTGTAAGATGGGGCGTTGGGCACGACGTGCGGAGTATTGCCCTGAAGACCTGATGCCATATTTCATGAGAAACATAGACTCGAACAACAAGCAATGGCGGTACCAGAGAAGGTGCGTACCGCTTGAGAGAATGATGGTGCTGTTGCAGGCTCAACTAATAGCGTGACGGCGCCTGCGCCTCGGTGCCACGCTTGGTATATACCAGCCAGCGCACAAACAGGCGATTACAGGTCTTGTTGATCTGCCGTCTTGATCAAGTCACACGATGGCAAGCCAAAGTAGGTTTAGGTTCGGTACTAACTTGGTCATGGATTTTGGGTCCAGGATTCTCAAAGATCAGCATACCCGTCCTACCCCACGATACTATAGTGAGTTTTCCCCGCACGGGAACGGGTGATCACTCCACCACTACATCGCCTAGAATGCCCGCCTAGGTTAGAATGCTTCCCTAGTAGGGTAGCCTTTAGCCCCAACACACCCGCTAAAAACTTGCTGTCCAGTGCATGCACACTTCGCAAGCTCTGTTATTGGATGAAATCTTGATTGCATGTGTATACTATTCTTTTTGCAGCACCCTGAAGGGCATCTTTCAATGGTGGCGCCAAGGGCAAAACCGAGGAACTTTCAGCCCAAGTCTGGCGCATTAGTATGATTTCCTTGTTGAAACTGACGCTGACTGGATGGAGGGCGCATGACCATCGCCCCCGTTGCAGGTGCTTCTCTACGCGCCGACAGCGTACCGAGCCAATCGGCCGGTAAGCATTTCCAACCTTGACATGTGCTACCGTTCACCTTCAGTGTGTAACCTCCTCGCAATATCCATATCGTGACATCAGATATTCCTATAACCTCAATCATTGTGTCGCAGTTACGGCGCCCACTTCATCTTTCTGGCGTGGAGGATGAGCAAAAGGGTAATAGCTAGTGTTGAATGTTAGCCTGCGCCCTACAAGAAGATGTGGATATCTCGTTCAGACAAGGTCTCATTGCTCAACAACATCTACATGACTGTTTGTGAAAAAAGTCAAATATACCGTACAATCGATTAGAAATTCATGCATAATCATGAGAAGGCATAAGTGTAAGAATATATACCAAATACGGCAAAAAGTCCATCATTTTTCTCATCCAAGACCAATCTAAAATTCATGCATGACTGCCTACTTCGTATACTTGGCTGCCATAAAGTCCACATTGCCCTCCTTATCCACAATCCCCACGCGCTGGTGGTAAGTCCTCGCCCTGATATAGGGGTCCAGCTTCCAGTAGTTTTGACGAATCTGATCTGCCACATCCTTACGGTTTGACTGCTTCTCGCTCATGCTGGGGTCATCTGTGCTAATAGAAGCCCACTGCGCTGTCTCTTTCTCAAACGCCTGGATGAGCTCGTCGCGTTCCTTCTGGATCTCGTCTCTCTTCTCGATATCCTTCAGTCTCTCATCTTCACTTGCTTCAGGTTCCACGTATTCGTAATCCCAAGCGTCTCCGCCGCCGTAGTCAGTCTGGAGATTCTCCTCGGGGATGAATTTGAGCAGATCCCCGGTCCTGCGGGTGAAATTGATTTTCGATGCAACTACGGGATCAAGGAGACCTTTGATGATATTCCATAGACCTGTGCCAAGTCTTCAGCTCAATAACCAAATGTAAGCATATTTCAGTCATACATACCCCAAAACACGAATGGTGCATTGTGTACAAGCACCACACCCAGCGTCTCTGGGTATCTAGCCTCGAATACGGAGAGCAGAAATTTGACGACATGAAAATCCATATTCTTGAGCCCGAACCCAGTCAAGTCAAAAAGCAAACAGCACTTATCGTACGGCGGCTTAATAAGAAGCCTGATGCTTTCAATGTTATGCAACACGTAGTCTTCCATAGCTTGAGCGGATTGAGCATTGGGATCGTGCAGCCGGACGCGGATGACGTAGACGGGGCGGTGCTCGTAATCAGTACCGCGGACGTAGCTCTTGCCGGAGCGATACTGGCTGACGAAGCCGGCCTCGTCGGGCGTGGGGTCGGCGCGCAACGCCGCGCTCTCGCCCGTCAGAATCACCGTCTCGTCGAGCCGGCGCTCGTCCCGCCACGCCACGGCCGACAGCAGCATCGCCAGCGCCCTTTCCACGTCCCACTTGCGCGCCCGCAGGAACCGCAGCACCAGTGCGTCTGGGTCTTCGGACAGGATAAAGTTCCACAGGCTCCGTCGGAAGGCCGTCGGCTCAATGGTCTTGGTGTCTTGTGCAAATGCATTGCTGAGCCTGAACGATGGCGCCGATGATGCCGCGTCGCTAACGTCGCACAAGCGGAGCAAATGGGCCCATGTCTCCTGGAGCTTTTGTTTTTCGGTCTTGTCCAGACTGCTGAGGCTGTCGAAGCTGTTAGGTGTACTGGTCATCTTGGGCGTGAACCTTAACAGGTTTATGGCTTGGTTCCAAGTACGAGTGTATTATCCGAGTATCATAGAAATTCGACTGGCAGTAGTGCAAATGATTGGTATAGCCCGAGAATTTAATACCAACCCGAGATCCTGGGATGTATTATTCCAATTCCCGTAAAGAGTTTATCCTATTGGCACGCCGAGCTACCATGTGACTCTGTTCGATAGATAGGTATACTTGGCGAGAAGTCGTGTATAACATGGAGCATCGGGCCAGAAACGGATGGTACGTACCATTCACGCAGAAGTACCGATACGACACCGTCATGACCATTATCACTAGTATGTCTGCTCGATGGTGATCGAAATGAAGCTAATTCCCCGCATCCAAGCCATGCACAGGGGCCTGGGGTAGGGCATGTGCTCAGATGCATTAGCGTGTCACTCCGGGAGAGGTGAGATTTTATATCTGCATATCGCTGTGGACGTGTATTTGTCATTCGTCATCAGGTTTAATAAAGTGCAGCCTTTGTAGGAGAGTTGGTTGGCGAATACGGCCTTTAGGCTTTAGCAGCTCGTGAAACTCCATGATGCGGCTAGACGGGATGTGACATCTTCGGTGAAGGCCTCTGGAGACGTCATGCTGCGTGCAATCATCACCAATCGTTTGTGGTGAGTGGCCATCGAACTATTCCCGAGAGAAATATTGTTAAATTATGAGTTGATATTGATAATATTGGTTAGTGCCGCAGTTGGATTAGTTTTATGAAGCCATTGAAGATGAAGCACAGAGAAATAGAATTTATATCTACCTATAATTACATCTGTATTGAGATGAGAATTATTTCTGGAATATATAGCAAAACTGATATAATTATTCAAATACCAAATCCGTGCTCAAATCACCCCATTTAGCCCCAGCCAGATTCATGAAGTAATTTGACTTTGGACTCCACTGTCCCGTGCCACCCTTGGGGAACACCTTGCCGGCCGTCTTGACATAGGTCGAGGACAGGTTCATCATGGGTTTCTCCTGCATGTTCGCAGCGTCGGGGACCTTGGGGGTGGCGACCTTTGCGCCGCGGCGGTCCATCTGGCGGATCAGACGCAAGAAGAGCTGGGCGCTGACGTCGGCACCAAGGGTCCAGGAGGCGGTCTCGTAGCCGGTCATGAAGAGCATATTGGGCACGTCTTGAAGCATGGCGGCCTTCCAGGCGAACTTGTCGGCAACCTCAAAGGTCTCGCCGTCGAGAGAGAACCGAATGCCACCGCCAAAGCGCAGCCGCAGGCCCGTCGCCGTCACGATCACATCAGGGTGGAGCGACGCGCCGCTGTCCAGCTCGATGCTCCGCTCCGTCACTGCCGTGATCCGCGCCGTCACCACATCCGCCTTGCCCGACCGCAGCGCCGCGAAAAAGTCCCCGTTCATGCACGCGCAGAACCTCTGCTCCCACGGGTTGTACCGCGGCTTGAAGTGCGGGTCCCATTTGATATCCGGCGGTAGCTGCTGGACGGTCACGTGTTTGATGAACCTTTTGGCCAGGCCGGGACAGGATTGACAGAACCAGGTCGTTAGGTAGCTGCGGAAAAGCCAAATGATCCGGTTGAGCCACTGAGCCATGGCCGATGGTAGGACGGCAAAGATTAATTTTGTTAGAAAGTTGCTAGATGGTAATGAGAAGACATAGGCAGGACTTCTCTGCAGCATCGTAGCCCTTTTGGCCTTGTCCGTTATGGATGGGAGAATAGTGACAGCTGTAGCGCCGCTGCCGATAATAACGACGTCCTGGCCCGTATAGTCATAGTCCTCAGGCCAGAACTGGGGATGGATGACTTTGCCTTGAAACTTCTCAATGCCGGGGATGGCCGTCTGCAAGGGCGTCTCGTAGTCGTAATAACCTGTACCTAGCATCAAGAAGCGGGAATGTATGCTGACTGGGCGTTCACTGCCTGGCGAGCTGACGTTCAAACTCCATTTCTGGTGTTTTGAAGACCAGTCTGCTGCCTCGACTTTGTGACGATACCGTATGCGCCTATCAATACCAAAGGTCTTGGCAGATTTGAGAAGATACTCCTTTATCTGATGTCCTGTCGCCAGTGTATCTGTGTGTTCCCAAGGACTCCAGGGAAAGCCAAATGTGAATATGTCTGAGTCAGAGCGGATGCCAGGGTACTTGAAAAGATCCCAGGTACCTCCAATCGAGTCTCGAGCCTCAAGTATTGCATACTTCAGGCCAGGCGGTCCTTCAGATTGTATGCGGTAGGCTGCATTGATGCCAGAGATACCAGCACCTATGATGACCACATCGAAGTCCGTATCAGACGAAGGCGACTGCAACGCCATTGTGGTGCGTGAAGAGATATGTGAATGATCTGTGCTGGAATTTGTTCAATAGATTTGTGGTAGAGGAATTCATGGACCGAAAAGAAATCGATGACATTGGCTACAGGTTTTCTCATACCAAACCATCTGATACATACCAAAGCATATAAGCATATGAGGTTTTCGATGATCGAAGATTGTGCCGAGCACTACCCTATGCAGACCCGAAAACCGAGTTTTCCAAGCACCGACAACGCATCATCGAGACCCCGAGGTTCACAGCCTCGGCAGTGCTAGAGAAAAAATGAGATGTCGTCAATCACAATGCGCGAACCAACGATAGTGGTGTTTGCATCGCGTTGTGGCAACGATTTTTGTTCCAAGCCGACATAGACTAGACTGATGCTGTAGCGTACTCTGTACAGTTGGGTTGGTGTCTCCCCCGCATGTGTCAAAATCAATTCCCTGGTACAAAGGAGCCCACTGCAAGGTACCTGATAGTGCCAAAGGCGAATCTCCAACACTATTAAGGCCCTGCCCGCAAGCAGGGTAAGAACAGGGAAAAGCGCTTGTCGTTCATGTCGAATGAGTGCAGGACGCTAGTGAATGTTCCCACACCCACCTGAGAGCGGGTGTGGGGGCGATCGCCGTGCTGCATAAGAAAAAAAGACTGTTTTTTTCCTTCTTCAGAGTATCATGTACATCCGTGGACAATCGATACATTGGCTACCTAAAGCTTCATGTAAGGAGTCTGGGGATCTACATATTCAAGCTAAAAATCCATTAAGCATGTTTCAAGTCCTGGGATTAGTCGGAAGTCGGTCATCGCACTCGCATCGTGGTCATATGACTGTACCTAGTATAACATGTGAAGACTCTCCGCCCGGGCAGCGACGACTCCATGCGCCACCAACGGAGACGGGTGTCAGAACGTCAGGACAGAAAATGACATCAGAATCAATGGACACAAAACCGAGGACAAAGATGGTCGTAGTTCACATAGGCAATAATTTACTGCAGTTGAGAACACCCGTTGTATCAGGTCCTCCTAGTACCAATAATTGTGTAGAGCAAATTGAAATTACACCTTGATTGATTAATGTAGACACAAATCTATGCTTCTGATATTGGTCAATTCGTGACATCCTCCTTGAACCGTGCTACCGGAGTCTGCGGCAGCGTGAGCTTCGACAAAAAGTTGTTTGCGTGTTTCACAGCTTCTTGAGCTTGCCGAGCGAACCCAATACGTGATCCCAGCAATAGGATATCGTGAGGACATCCCTTGGATACATGATAAGAAAGAGACCAGCCGTGGGTCCGGAAACACCTAGAGAACTCGCTTATATCATGCAAAAGAACTTCTCGCTCTCCGGCGTGCACAAACACAGGAATCGAAGGATCCAGAGTGAACGGATGCTTCAGTGGAGAAAGGTATGGGCCAGTAGTATCAATCAAACCAGACCCTGACACCGCAATGGCACCCCAACGGCCAAATTCGGCGTTTATATAGTCTGATAGATGGTTGGGCGATAAGAGAATATCCTGGGTCAAGGCCGAGTCAACAGCCACCCACGGCGACCACAAAGTAAGAGCCCGAGGGGAGGGGATATTGAGCTCCTTCCCGTAGTCACTGATGTATCTCATCAGACCAAGGACCATATTGCCTCCGGCAGAGTCGCCCGACAGGATAATCTGATCAGCCGGAATGGATAGATCTCTGATAAGATGGAGATAGGAAGTAAGGGCATCCTGGATCGGTGCCGGAAACTCTCCGCCTTTGCTGCTCGACAACCTGTACTGTGGCGTGAAGACAAAGTCACATTTGAGGTTCCGTAAAAGGCACTGGGCCAGCAGGCCAGTGTCGTGATCGCGGCCATCGCCAATCACAAAGCCTCCGCCATGAAAGTGCAGCACAAAAGTGGTGCCGGCGCCTAATTTTTCAGTGTTTGGTCTGGCTGGTGTCCATGTTCCGCCGATGGTGGCCGGGCGTATGAAGGGATCATCCAGCGGCGCCCTGTACAGTTTTGATGGGGATGGATGGATGATCTCAAATCTGTCCCGCTCGCGACCAGGCTCCAGCCTCAAGCGGTCACCCCAGCGAGTCCGTGACCAGTATAAGAGCACCAGCCTGACTGTGCGCATGCGGACTGCCTGATTAAGAGACCACTCCTTGTCCGGTCTTAGTGAAGGTACCAGACAAAGGGTGATGTCGAAGAGGTAGAGCAGAAGCAGCCACGGAGTGGCCATAGCCAAAGAAACATATGACTTGATATAAGCCATTTGCACGATTGCCCAATGTGATTATTGGAAGGATGTGAAGACAGCAAAATAGTGGTCGATATCTCTGTGCGTGGGAGCCATTGTGGGATCTAGGTAGGGATACAATATTTATATAAAGCCGGAGAATATAGGGCTGGGCACCAGTAGCGGGGCAATGGGTGAACCGATTGGTTGATTGCATGGAATGGCATCAACTGCCGAGTACGATATACCTGCCTAGGTAGACAGCGATTCTCAGCCGGCATGTGCCTACGGAATGCTGCTCACTTAAAAGCAGATCAAATCTTAAATTCAATAACAATAATCTCTACAGATGGGTCATTACGGGTAGTAATGCGTGGCAGCGGATTGATCTTTGGTTTTTGACGAATGGTGTTTAAGATTGTTACTATAGTCATTTACTAAGAGAATGTTACGATCACATTATAGCGACTCTTTGCCAAAGCGAGGATTGCGTGAGAAAACAAATGTAGACTAATCATTTTGCTTTACTTACAGTTTACTGATTGTTGGCTAAACGACAAAAAGTCCTTTCACATATCAAAAGTTTACCACGTCCCTATAGTGACTGCCTTCCTAGTATGTCACGAAGCAGCTCCTGTAACCAACTCGGCCAGCCTCTAATACCGGCGATGGGTGAAGCAGATTTGGGGATAATCAGCTGACCGCCTCTCCTGCTCTTGATTTGCGCCACTACAGGATCTGCAATCTGTTTGGGCATCATCATGCGTACTCCCGAGCTCTCCAGATGCCCGGCAAAGTCATCCACCAGAGGAGTGCGGACAAAGTTTGGATGAACGACCGTAGTCAGGACGTTGGGTGATTTGTAGTAGTGTTTGAGCTCACAGGCGAGCGATTCGTGAAACGCCAGAGCGCCCGCCTTGGACGCCGAGTAGTCGGCGCCAGTGGGTAGGGCCACAAAAGACGCGATGCTGGCGACAGTAACGACGTGGCCCTTGTTCATCTGGATCATGTTGGGCAGGAACTGCTGCGTCGTCAGCCATAGCGACAGGCAGTTGACGTCAAACACCTTGCGCAACAGCGACTCGGGCATCTTGAGGATGGGCATCGGGCGAGCGATGCCGGCATTGTTGACTAGGATCGTCGGGTGGCCGAGTTCGCGGCGGATGGCCTCACCTGCCGCGGCCACAGACTGAGACGAGGTCACGTCGCACTGGTAGAACTTGATGCGCGCATCCGACTCCATGGACTTGGGCAGAGATTGAATGTCGAGAACGGCAACGCGCACTCCCAGAGATGTGAGGTTTTCGACAATGTCCTTGCCAATACCGCTGGCGCCTCCTGTGACTACGGCGATTTCTTGAGGCCAGTCCCAACCTCGGCTTTTTGTAAGCCTCCACGAGTTCGTAGCCATAGTGCTGAGCCATTGGTTTACTTGACGAATGATGCTGAGTGCAAAAAGAGCACGGATGGCTGTGATGGCAGATCGCTCTATCAACTGCAATGATGCATCGTTGGCAATAGGGAGGCACGAGATGATTGCAGAGATGGCCTTATGGGTGACCTGAGGAGCGAACGTTGCTGTAAATAGCAGGGGTCCAGATATAAGTGGTGATAAAAGGACGTGACGAGCAGATGTCGCGATGTCAAGGACTGGAGAGTACAGAATTGAGGCCATAGCTGGGTAGTATGATATGTATTGCGTTTTTAGTAGATGATTCAGCAGAAAGCACAGGGCTTGAGTGAAGCCTTTTCGTAAGGTCAATGCCGGCACATCTATTAAAATGTATTTCGAAAAGTTGAGGTGATCGTATACTTAGTAATAGTTAATCCTTATGGCGATATCACGAACACCAATTTTCAATCTCCAGAACCTGTTTACACCATCAGATCGGAAGGCTTGGAGTATGCTCCCGTTGGTGATGCAACAGCCAGTGGGGAGCAAACCTCGGCTTGCGTGTCAAAGGAGTAGTTGACATCTGACCTTTAACGTTGCTCGCAAGCTAAACTTCAGCGGGTTAGAGCCTCCCCACGCCTTGGGGAATGCAGCTGGCAGTACATAGCAGCTCTGCCAGGGGTACTTTTCTGGCTAAGCTTAGGGGCGCCGGGACCCGCCCTCGCGGCTTCCCCAGAATTTCGAGCTTTCCACCGAATCCCCAATGTTTTGCTCTCACATTTTGCTTGATTCCAACATTATTCCGAGGATTGTTCCCTGCCAACCTGAAAAATACCTCCTCTTATCACCAATGATCCATTCCGGGTTGTCGTTTTCATAATCGTATCTTTCTCTCGCAAGGAACGATTGTAACCATGCGCATCATCTCCACTCTACTTGGCTAACCCTAGTACTATACTTTTCGGCAATGGTCTTCCCAGGACGGTATAGCACTGGGTGTCAGCGCTGCCGCCAGCGCAAGATCAAGGTCGGTCTTTGATTCTTCGGAGCATGCATTGCAAGAGCGATGTGGATATCCATTCTCGTCATGATAAGCTGAACACACAGAAAGTTTGCGCGAGTGGGCTGGACAGCTAACGGGTGCAGTGCGACGAGACTAGGCCATCGTGCAGACGCTGTTATCTCTATGGCAAGCCGTGTCCCGGCTACAGCGATCAGTTCCATTTTCGCATACATGCTGCCAGCTCCAAGGTTACAACACCGCCAAAGGAGGAACTTCCCGATACACAACAGCCCCGTCGACGGTCTACTTCGCAGCAAAAAGATGCCACTGGTGTAGTTGTCAAAAACAGCGGGACGCAAGTGTCGCTTGCGCCGTCGCTCGCCATCTCATACGATGAGGTTTCACTTTGCTACTTCATTCGTCGTTTTGTCACGCCATGCGAGGCAAAAGACAATTTCCCCGGCCACCTGAGTTTCCTTCCTAGTCTCTACAGGCACCACGACCATGGCATCTTGGAGCTTGCAACGCTCGCAGTCGCCCAGATGGCGGCCTTTAATCAATTCGGCGGCAACACCTTTCGCCTACAATCTTATCAGAACTATGGGCGCACCGTCGCGGTGTTGCGCAACTGCATCCAAAACGAGATTGACATCACTGACGATAGAGTCCTCGCTTCAGTAATACTGCTGTGCTTGTTCAAGGTATGTGGCCTCAGTGTTTCGGGGACCTTTCATCTCCAAACTGCTAACATCGTTGCAGGATATCAGCGGAGAGGACTGGGGCGACCCTTGCGAGCATGCTTCGGGTCTGTACTATCTCCTGGAGAGAAGAGGCATCGAGCAGCTTTGCACCAACAGAGGCTTCGAACTATTCATGTTGGCTCTAATAAAACTAGTGGGCTCTACAGATTCTGGCTGCTATTTCGCGGACTAACAATCTTTCAGCAAGTATACTCGTTCCTTAGAGGAGATGACAGGTATGGCGATCCCGGAAGTCTAGTCGCGTCGCTCAGTGTGTTCGATCCGATGATGCGCGCCATGTCACTGATGACCAGAAGCGTCTCTCTTCGGCGCAGTCTGATGATGTGTGAGGAGGTCACAAGTGCGCCTGAAGGACAAGACGAGGCGGGTTGCCTGTCAAGCGATCATCTCGACAATACCGCGCACGAATCTTCAATTCTTCTAGAGTGCTTCAAAGCACTCGACGAGTTTGATAGCTGGGATGCCGAGGCCGGGGCATACTGGAAACAGATATTTGAAAGCCGCGGTGCGCCACCCGGACTGGGTGAGGTCGCGACCAAGGGGGGCTTCTATGACCCTGAAACAGCGTGCACCATCATATTAGTCCGATCCGCGCGGCTTGTCCTGTTGCTGAGCATTCTGGAATATTGGCAGCGTGCCATTGGCCTGAATGTCACTGAAGAAGGTGCTTGTAGCAAGTCTGTCGTATCGGCTGAGCTTGTATCATTTCTGGAGCAAAATACTCGCTCCACGATTGATGACATGGTCTCATTGGTGCCTTTCGCATTAGGGGATGTGGACTCTGATGGAAAAGCCGTCTCGTTGCCGCACGAAGGGGCTCCCGCGCTTATCATCTTGCAACCGATGAGGCTAGTCACATATTGTCCATACGCAACGGATCAACAAAGGGCATATGGCCGCCACATACTAGATCGCTTGAATCTAGGTATCGGGGTACGGTCTGCTGTGTCGTGGGAGCAGACTAGATTCAACACTGTAAGACATCCTGAGGGACCCCTGGAGACTGGTGCTAGTACTCCTTTGGTGTCATCTTGTGATATAATGACATAGCTTTGATACAACAATGACTGTTATATGATTGTTAAGCCTGGATACAAATCAAATGTGCACACTCGCAATTTGTTGGAACTTGCAACGCTCTCATACTTGCTTTTCTTGCCTAGTAGACTTAGTCGTACACTCTGACCGGGTCAATTACTGTCCTGGCCGTCTGCAAGGACTTGTCATCGGATTCTTGCACCGTCTTAGTCATTCTGGCGAAGTCGTTCATTAGTGCCACGTGATAGAGTATGATGTTTGTGATGCCACACCCAACATTCATGTAGACCGCAAGCCGGGAGCTATTTCAGTTTGGTTTGCGAGACTACTTAGTGGATACTATGTACATATAGTCAACGTTGCTCGGAAACGTGGGGAAAGTAGTCTAATTCTAGATGAAGGAAACTCCATACGGCTCTGATCAGCTGGGCGCCACTCACCTACTCTTAGAGCCCTATTCAGGTTGAATAAGTTCAAGATGATCGGATCCTCATTGATTATCAATCTAAAGTAGTTCGGCTCCGTTGCTTCTTGTACATAGACATGAGTTGAGGATATGAATGCAGATCTCGCAAACTAAGCCTATTTCGATAACAGGCGCTTTTGTTTCGGCCAGGGGTCTGCAAGAGCGAGCCGCATTAGTCTTGCCCAACACCAAAGACGCCCCCACACGAGAGTGACGCAACATCTTCCCCACGTCTTGGATGTACCGAATACTCGTCAACTCCAAAAGATACATCGAAAGCTGACAACATGCTAGCACATGGCATATCTTCTCAAAGCGATCCCCGGAACTTTCATTGCAATCTGTACAAGGTTCCCCAGATCAGCTCCAGGCATGACTGCTGAATGGAACCTTTTTGTACCAGAAGTGGCTTAGTTTGCGATCTGACAGCGAGTAGCAGCTGGGCTCAGATGCGCCAAAAACGTCGGGAGCATAGTGCATGGCCCAAGCGAGATCTGTTCTAGGGACGTTGCCGAGAACGATCAGCAACTGCAACAGAACAGCCGGATGTCAAGGTGTCCGTTGAAGTGTCAATATCCGCTCTTCTCCAGCCATGTTCGGGTTGAGAGCACTTCCAATGACCGACAGAGACTGTAAAGACACGAGCACATGTTAGTATAGCGAGTCCGCTCTCTCGGCCAACGTCAGAAGGATTAGTATACACCTAATGGTCGACCAAAAATAGGCTGCAGCAATTACCAATTCCTCGGGAGTAGTGCACGACCACAACGTCAAGCATATTATTTCAGGATCATTGTCAACCACAAAAGTTCCAGTTGTCTCTTTATTAACATTGTCTCCTCAGCCTTGGGGTTTCCTCATCTTAAAACACGAGATATACCATATTCTTCATCATGGCGGCCTTCGCGCGGCTATTCACTCTGCCAAACCTTACTCTAGCAGCAACCTTCGAGTCGCTCGTCCTTATCAAGTTCCTTGGAAATCGCATCACTGAGATTTTCCCACAATTTGACGCAGACAACCACTTAGGGATCGTCGGTGTTGTTTTTGCAGCCAACTATGTATTTGGATTGTTCTTTTGGGGATTGGTATATCCCAGACTACTGAGTCCTTTGAGACATATTCCCGGCCCACGAGTGAGTGAGATACCTCGGCGCGAGATTTATGCCAGGATTCATAAGCTGATAAAATCTGTTCGCAGTCCGTGATCAGTGCAGCCCATCGCTCTCTACTAGTGGTTGATAGGCCGCCTGGGGATTTATTCCTCGACATTGTTAAGAAGTATCCCGGCGAGGAACTGCTGAGCCTGACCACCTTGGACAGCCAGATCCTTGTGGCTAAACCACGGCTTCCGGCGGATGTCCTCGTGCACAAAGCCTACGACTTCGTTAAACCGCCCAACATCAGCGGGTTCTTGCGCTATATTCTCGGCGATGGGCTCATCGTGGTCGAGGGCGACCAGCACAAGTTCCTGCGCAAGAGCACAATGCCCGCCTTTAGCTTCCGCCACATCAAGGACCTGTACCCAGTCATGTGGGAGAAGGCCGTGCTCATGACCAGTCTCATCCAGGAGGAGGTTGCCAACGGCGTCTCGGAGAAGGGCGAGGATTCTCAAATCATTGAAGTCTCGCCCTGGGCCAGCAAAGCGACTCTCGACATCATTGGTGTGGCCGGCCTGGGGCGCGAGTTCAATATGCTGAGGCGGTCCGCAGACCCTCTGCTCGATGTATACGAGGAGCTGCTCGAACCTGCGCCCGAGAAGCTTCTTTTCTCTGTGACCTCATTTGTCTTTGGCATTCGTTTCGTAAAACTATTGCCTTGGAAGATGAACAACTTGTTCAATTATCTCTCGCAACGCCTCAACGAGATTTGTATGCCAATGATGAAGCAAAAGAAGACAATGATTGAGAAGTCAAAAGATGGCAATTTCGATGTCTTGTCTCTTTTGATCAAGTCGGGTAACTTTACTGATAGTGAGCTCAAAGACCAGCTCTTGACCTTTCTAGCGGCTGGGTATGTAAAATGGAACCTGCAAACTCAACTCAGAGAACTATGAGCTGACTTCACCTGTCGCAGACACGAAACCACTTCTTCCGCCTTTACTTGGGCTTGCTATCTCCTGGCCAAGCACCAGGATCTGCAGCAAAAGCTACGCGACGAAGTCTGCGAGGCTTTCAAGGGCCAGGAAGTCAACGACCAATCAACAGACCTGGGCTCCCTCCTCGAGCCGCTGCCCTACCTCAATGGCGTTATGAACGAGACGCTGCGCCTTTACCCCACGGTACCCATCACCATGCGCCAGGCCGTCCGCGATTCCAATGTCGGCGGGCAGCCCATCCCCAAGGGCGTCACGCTCATTCTTTCCATGTGGCAGATGAACAGGTCGCCCGAGGTCTGGGGCGACAAAGCCGGCCAATTCTGCCCGGAGCGCTGGATCACGGCCGGCAAGCCAAACACCAACGGCGGCGCCCAGAGCAACTACGAGTTCCTGACCTTTCTGCACGGGCCCCGGAGCTGCATCGGTCAGGGCTTTGCCAAGGCCGAGATGCGCTGTCTGCTGGCGTCCATGATTCGGACCTTTTCCTGGGAGTTGGCGATGGATGAGGCTAAAATTCTTCCGAGAGGTGTCATTACTATCAAGCCGGCGCATGGGCTATATATCAAGTTGAAGCCGCTTAGTGAGTAGAAGTATATGCTCTGGGGTTTCGCTTGTGTCAGCGTTTCATACCACGATAAAAAGTGGGTTTTATGGGGTTCAAACTTGTTATATGGCCTTGATACCCGGAGAAACGGCATTATTAATTAAGAAAAAAAATTAATTTATGTATTTTCTTTAATAATGGTTGCTTCATTACTTTGCTACTGACACGCCACCGCCGATGCCTGCTGCCAATATTTCGGAATCAAGGTCCTGGAAGCCGAGAATGGAGACATTGCCTTCCAATTCTTGAGCCATACTACCCAAACCAATCCAGGCCACTCTTTTTCTCCACCATGATGTTTTCCATTGTCGAAGCTGTACCAAGGTAGCTTAGTAAGATCTGAAGACAGTCTATAAAGACTGGGTCGTTCTCATTTCTAAGCTGCGTAGCTAACTGAGGAATCATTAGCGGGTGTTCTGACTGATATTGATGTAGATTCCCCTTACAGGCTCCGTGACATTATTGTCAAGCACGTTTGTTTTCAAAGTATTGACAGTTGGTTTCTCGTCCTGTTTTTTGCTGACATCCTCCTGATCGGCGACATCCTAATAAACCCCCTCACGTTAGCCATTTGAAGAATATGCCGGGCTACATGATATTGCTTCATGAAAACTGACTTCTCCAATTTGCCCGCCAGCGATGGATGTGCTCTTTAATGCGTTGTGAAAATAAAACGTATGCCGTTCTGAGTAAGGTTTTTCGAGAAGAGCTTTGAACTGAGTATCAATCTCTCCCCTCATCTTGGAAACCGGGCCTTGGTCGTCTGATTCTTCTGCTGATTTGCTTGTGGTAGGTGACAGGTGACTCTCCAAGGATGGAGTGTCAAAGGTCAGCAGATCGCAGTGAATGTCGCGCAATTCTTCCCTCGTGTCAGCCATGATACATGCGTATTGCGCAAGAAGACCCCCGAGGCCGCGGGCAACGAGGATAACGGTGATGCCACTATTGCTGTCCTCTACAATGTTGGCGATCACATCAGTGAGGAGCGCCGCCTGCGTTCCAAAATCGCTCGCGTCTCCAAGCGAGGCGTTGTAATTATATGACCAGAGCCGAGATTGTGGACAATGGTGCCTTGACAGCCACAGCGGCCAAAACGTCCCAGACTCTGAAAATGTCCACGCTGTAGCCGTTTCCTCGTTGAAGTCATGAATAAATATGAAACTGGTGTTTTGTTAATTCTGAGGATAACTACTTGCGATTGCACGAACTTGACTCTCTTTGGTCCACTGCCGGGTGTTATAAGTTGAATACCATGGCCGGCTGTAGAGTTCTCTGAAGCCATTGTTGCGGGGATTCTCGTGTGAGGTACGTAGCATTGGAGGAGGAGCCGAAGCGGGCGGTGAGTAGGAGATAGTACTAAACACAACAAAAGTTTCCGTCTTACTGGTGGCTGAGTGTGGGGGTTTATAAAGACACTCTTGAATATTAGGCACCAATGTCGGCGCTAGCCCGTATTTGTGGCGATTGGCATGGCCGGGGGGTAGCATCGTGCAAAGCCTCCATTGATACCACAGCATGGTTGCGCCAGTGGTAATGGGGATATGGTGAGATGGTGAGATCCCAGGAATCAAAGTGTCCAAAGCCAGCATCCGAATCAACCTCACAGGGACTTGTGCAATCCGGGCGCAGTAATTGCCGGCAAGAGTTTAAATGATTTTCAATTAATATCGAAAGCTTTGAAAACTAAGTCCTAGTTGCGAGAATTGTACAACGACGGGAATGAGATGCGGATTTTTGTGACTTGAGCCCAACATGGCTCTCGGAGCGATGAAATTGCTACGAGACTCGCCGCCATAACTTTCACCTTGTTTGATGGACTTTTGAAGATCTTGGTGCGATATGCTATGAACATTTGGGAATGATGCGTTACATAACATGTCGAACTGCGACCGAGATGACATGTAACACATGGCGTTTTCCAACAAAGTCTGATTTCTGACTTGTTTTATACTCTGCAAATCAACCTCTGTTACAGCCATTCCACTGACACTGTTGAGTTGATCTTGACTGAAGTCCAGGCGGAAACTCAGAGCAAATGGCAAAGTGGTCTCGCTTTGTTCATTTGATGGCTCGAACATCAAAACCGCATATTCAGTTTTGGTATTCTTTCCCAACCCTGGGGGCATGGAAGACTTGCTCATGGAGAACAGGCTGTGTTCCTCGGCCCAGAAGCAAGCCGTGGTGGCGGCTACGTTGCTAATGCGGTGCGTTGGCCCAGTGTCAGGAAACATGATTAGGAATTTGACGTCGTCATGTTGTTGCAATGTGTCCGTAAGGCCTTTGAATGTTTCTTTGAAGTCTATGTCAGGTCGAATGGGGAACCTAGGGTCGTGGAACTTCCAGTTGAAGTCGTGTATAAGAAGGGCTTCGCGCTCTTGAATGGAGTGCTGTTGTCGGGGCAATATGATACCACCACGGGAACTTCGGATCCTGGCGTACTGGTTGTGGCCGTCGGGTCCTTGTAAAGTTAGAGGTAGCCATGTCTGTTGATTGTCTGATGGGCCGCAATTGAGACCAGCAAAGAACAGGTCTTTTTTGTAGGTACGGAGGATGGGTAGATTAATCGAAAGACCAGCATTCGTTGGGAAGTAAGGCATACCGCTCGGCCTCGCAGCCTTGGAACTCAGTGTCGTCGAACGAAAAACGGAAGGACTGGGGGCAAGTAACGGCATTATTTCTGTATTATTCTGTTTGAGAACAGTTATTGGGGGCTCCCACGCAAATATGCTTTCGTCGGCAGAGGTCTGAATAATCTCTTGTTGAAGTCTTCTGAAAGCCTTGGTACCTTCGCCGTATAGCAAGGGCATATTAATGTCGCATAAACCTAACAAGGAATATGCAACGTCCTCCTCACGGGTGGCTTCTCTGCCTGCAGCCCATGAAAGTCTGTGAGAGATGCTGTATTGACTGATAGGAGTCTTGCCTTTGATACAGTCCTCGTCAATGCCAGTGACGACAGATAGAATGGGGCTGAGCGCTTGTTTCCCGGCAATAGGCGTCCAGTCGCGAGCATAAAGGGTAAGGCTTTTCGGTGCAAGCAGTTCTTGGAGCGTCCAGGACCGGGTGAACCATCGACTGTTCTCCAAGGATTGAACGTCGAATGTGTGTGCTTGGCGTGCGTCTGCGTAGTTCAGATAGCCAGACGATCTGGTTGAAGCAGGATCAGTATCATCTTCTCCCAGTTCAGTAGCCGCTCGTTCTTCGGAGATTTCCATATTAAAGTATTTGAGAAGAAATTCGAAGTTTTCCTGTCCTTGCTCAACCTTAAGATGCTGTTCAACTGCTGCCAAACGCTCCACAAAGGCAGCCGAGAATGGTTCCACGTCAACCAAATAGGCGAATGCGTCTGAAGCTTGCTGATACCAAGCGAACATTGAATTTATGGCCTCAGATAGTTCAGAAGAGCTTGCCTTGTCGATACAATTGGTATCGCACCAAAGATATTCGTAGCCTCGATAGGAAGCTATTTCGCAAGCTCTCATGATCTTTTGGTACCCTGCCTTCTGCTGGACGACGGCGTTGGGTTGCCGCCATTCTTGAAGGTTGACCTCGGATGGCCCCCATGTATGCGAAAGTATAGAATACGGAGGGATTTCCAAGCCCTGGAATTCTTTCAACTCGAGAGTGTTCACGTCGATAAGACGAATCTGCCGACAAGTGCTAGCTGAGAGGTAGCGTTTGCTAGGGGCAACTAGTGCGGCTGTCATACGCCAGAGACGTGCCTCGTATCTTCGAACGACGAACATGGCTATTGACGCGTGGTTACGAAGGATCTCAGCTGGAATTCTGATCGTTGGGATTGTTGACTGTTGCGGGGAATAGATACGGAAATGGATGTTCAGCTCCGAGTCACGTGACCATGTTGGCTTGGCTGGTTGCCCAGTCCCCTACATGGGATGAAGTCCTGGCTGAGAAGCTCGGTATTGTCATATCATTTGAACCTGCATCAATCATTTTCCAATGGATTTCATGCTTTCAATTCATTATTACGCGATGGGAGGAAACATGGGACTTGCCATATGATGACACGATATAAGCTGCCATAGAATAAAAGCTCTCCAGAACTCAGATTATAGAAAGAGCGTAGTTATTAGTCTTGATGGTATTTGGCAACATTCGATGTTGTAACCAATCTGGAAAGCAACAATGGATTACCATGTGCCCAGTTTAATACAACTCCAACTGACGTGAAAGGAAAATTGTAAACGAAGAAGCTTTTGAAGATATTCAGTTGATTCTAGGGAACTACAAAAGAGGGGTGATAACAAGCTATCTACTATGCCCGAGTCGGTGATATACAGTGGGTACTATCTACTTCGATACAACATCGATACAATGTCTTACGGCAACCCGTAAAGTCTTCGAAAAGCATGGTTGTCTAGGATTCGTGAGCCATGAGGCAGCGTATGTATGCCTGGGCCCCCTAATGCCAACTGTCCATCGTATTTCCCCATGGCCATCTGCGTCAAAAAAGTCCCCAAAGGCTGGGTGGGGCTATGCGATGAACGCATCACCGTTCGCATAAGCGGTAGAAAAAGAAATCCCATCACCTTGTATGACAGTCCTGGATCTGGTAGATACGGCTTAATGGCGTCGTGATCGGAAGCATCCACTCCAATAGGACGGACAGATTCGACATGAAGTCGATCGCTACATAGCTTTGCCAATTCAACCTCAGCCTCGCCCTTGATTCGACCAAAGAACGGGGTGAAGAAATTGGGATTCTGCGTTGCTCCACCCCCAGACACATATATGAAGCGGAAAGGGCCGTCGTTTCGGGGAAGTTTATCGAATGCCATGGCGGCAGCTACGGGCCATTCTTTGGTGATGTTTACATATTCACTGCCATTGATGACAAAAAGTCAGCGCTATATTCAATTATGTACGCATGTGCAAATTATCTGGATACTCAACTCTTTCGTCACTTGGAGAGCGCTTATCCCTAGAGCCCATACTACACCACTGGCACCTCGCAATTGTTCCAGAACTGCAGTATCATAGGTAGAAAAATCGTGATGCAACATGACTTGCACTCTTGGATCATGGTCTGCAGCGGGGACTGGCCGGCGGCTGAGGATGGAAATTTTGGTGATCTCTTTGGACGCCAGCATGGCATCCAAGACTCCAGAGCCGACAAGGCCTGTTGCTCCTGTAAGAATAAGATGCATCGTGAAGGTGGTCAAAGATTGAATGGAGGACTTGATTATTGCAAAGTCTTTGAAAATTGAAGTACCAGTGCTCACCAGGTTTGGGGCGCCGAGCTCCCTTTTGTTCACCGTCTAAGTTGGTCTTTTGAATTCGCGTCCAAATCTCAAAATAAGATCTGGTAGGCATTATACCCCTGGGTACATAGGTACAGAATCATGGCCCCGTTTGCTTATCCCCCTGCAAGTGCGCTAATGCAAAGCGGTTCCGCCCCACTGATCCACCCATGATTTGAATTGCTTACCCCCCTGTCTGTTACTATTTTCCCAGCACTAGGCCAAATTCGGCTCTGTGGTACCGGGCGGTAATTGGCATCAGTCCGATGCAATCGAGTATGTAGATCGAGGGTTTATACATATTAGAACTTGAAAATGCCTCTAGATTATGTTCACCATCTACTATCACTCGCATTGGATTATGTTCAATTTGTGTTCATCGAGACTCGAAATGCCCTGCTCAACCGCCGCTCTCGACATACCCGACCTAAGTGGCCAGGTCATTATTGTCACTGGAGGCACCGCCGGACTTGGCCTCGAATCAATTCGTCAATTGTCCACGCATCATGCAGCACACATCTACCTAGCTGCACGGTCTCAAGACAAAGCAGATACCGTCATTCGAGAGCTGCGCAATTCCATCCCCAAGGCCTGCCCCATCACATTTCTTCCACTGGACCTGTCATCCTTTGCGAGCATCAAAGCGGCCGCCGCAACCTTTCTCCAATCAGAAAGTCGACTTGACATCCTCATGAACAATGCTGGAATCATGATGACACCAGAGGGCTTGACCGAGGACGGCTACGAACTCCAGTTCGGTACCAATGTCATGGGCCCAGCTCTATTCACCCTACTTCTCCTCCCTCTACTGCAGCAAACCGCCAAGTTGAACCCACAAACCCGCGTCGTCAACCTCTCCTCAGCATCCGAAAAGGCAGCTCCAAGCGACCTGTATCCGCTTGAGGAACTCAAAACGCCAATGTCTAGTCGCCACACAACGGCGAGATATACTCTGTCCAAGATAGCTTGTATTCACTACACCACGGTCCTTGCTACTCTATACAAGGAATTCAAGTTCATTAGCGTCCATCCGGGCATGGTGGCCACAAGTCTTCACCACAATTCTACGGGCATCTTCCTCAAGCCTTTTCTCAATGCAGCCATATTCTTTGCTACGCCCGTAGAAAAGGGAGCTCGTTCCCAGTTGTGGGCTGCAGTCTCGCCAGACGCACATTCCGGAGAATATTACGGCCCTGTGGGCGCTGTAGAGCCAGGATCCAAGAATGCTAGAAGACCGGAATTGAGAGATCAGTTGTGGCATTGGATGAAGCAGGAATTGAGCCGTCATGTGGTGATGTGATTGGTCCTAGCGGCATTAGTTCTCGATGAGCAGTGTCTGGTGCTGGGCCATCATGGTTACTAACAGCCAAGACAAAATTAAGAATTTGGCTCATTACACAAATTGGCTGTTCGCGACAGAACGAGCTCTACTATATGTCAAATGTATATATATCACAAGCAGAATGTCCCATCCTAGCAAGTTCTCTTGTGAGAGCGGTCAAGTACCACATGGGTTAGACTAAATCGAGTCAGTGCACCGCCGACCATAATCCCGACGGTGGGGCTGCTTGACTTGCCAGTGCGAGGCTTAAAATACCCTGGAATTCCACTAACCTGGTAGCAAATGTAATCCGTTCAAGTCTCGATTCCCCACGACGACAAATGCTGGCAGAACCACCCACATTTCAACATCCAATGGCATCAAACATTACCAGTGCAACATCAAATTTGACACAATCCGATTCTATTCCATCAGAGGTGTGGGATACGAGCGACGATCTAGCGACAATCGTAGATTCTGCGGAGAGAAGAAGAGTGCAGAATCGTCTCCACCAGAGGCTGTACCGTACGTTGGGTTCTTATATAAACAGGAGTCCTCCGTGATACTGACCAAGTACAGGTAGAAGAAGGCACCTCAGGCGGATTGAGTCGGTGCAAGCTGCCAGAGCAAACAACGTGCCAGCATCGGCATTCCCTCGCCATGATGAGAACCACTTGAGCAGCCTCGAGTCGGATTACGTCCTATCTCAGCTTTTCAATCTGCCCTTGGTCCACGCTATTCGGGAGCCGCGGCTACGCCAGGCCACCATGACGGCACTGCAAGCGGCGTTGGCAAGATGGTCTCTCAACGCGCCGCACTTGAACGACCTCCCGACAATTGCGCGCCTCAATGTGTTTGATGCCCTGGTTCGCAACTCCATGGTATTACAAATCCCGGCCGAGTTTCTCGAGTCGGATGATGGCGTCTCACTCTTCAACGTGCACCAACCATACTCATCGGGTCCGTCGCCCATTTACCCCAACGACCTAGCGCCAACGTCTTTGCAAATGACCGTCCCACATCACCCATGGGTAGATCTTCTTCCCATCCCAGCACTGAGAGACAATATTCTTCGCTGCGTCGAGACTGGGGACTACGACGAAGATTTCCTATGCAATGGTATATGTTGCGACATGCTCACGACTGACTGGACTGGGACAGGACAGCTCATCATCTGGGGAGAGCCGTGGAACGCAAACAATTGGGAATTCAGTGAAGAGTTCTTTAGAAATTGGGCTTTCCTACTGAATGGATGTATGGAGACGCTAGAAACCACAAATTATTGGCGACAGAAGCGTGGCGAAATGAGGCTAGATTTTATTCTGAATCCATAACAAATTTTATTCCAATACAAAGTGAGCTTTTGGCAGGCACAATATAATTGCTAATTAGTGGCTAATATCATCAAATTCTAGGTAGATATGCCATACCTGTTAACTTCAAATTCTTCTTATTAAGTTTTAAATTGCTTAGGAACACTGTTACCTAGGTAGTACTGGGGAAAAAACCAAAACTGTCTTTGTCAGTGCCAAAAAAGTGGCAGCGGCCCTTTTTGTTTACCCATGCTAGCGCAGCCCTATTCATACTTGACTGAAAGATGAAGTAGAAATTGTCCCAGGAGCGTCGGCTCTACTATAGTCGTCATGATACGATAATCTATCAGCAGATTGTGGAGCTGAAACCCTCTCATCGATGCGCGTTGTAGTGTCCCTTGGTAAACCGTCTTCCCGAGGTGCTACTTCTCCATCTGGTGTCTGTCTTCCAGTGCGCCCGTCGATTATTGTCTGCTCGTCACTCTGGGCATCTTCCTCGCCATTCAATGCCGGATCTCCTGACAATGTGTTGTCGCCGCTTCCAGCCTGATACTCAGTCTTGGAGCTTGGTTTTGCAATGACGGGATGGTCCGTAGAAACGTCCAACTCGCCCAAGAACTCGTCCTTTTCCGTAATAGGGACGAATTCGGTACCCCTTGACCATGTGCCATGTCCCAATGGCTCATGCACGAGACGATGGAGCTGTAGTTGCTGGTTCGTTGTCCACTCTAGTTGGCGATATCTCTGGTATCCATACTTCTTGTAGAAAAGGCTCAAGATAGGCTCAATGATTACCGAGATAAGGATAATCAGCCCCCCAGTGACATAGGTGAAGCATAAACCAAATGCACTGAAGGAAGTGTAACTTGAACTCCGGATTTTCTGCAGTCATTAGTCAGAGAACCATCGTAATATGGGTAGGTCGGATCTCACCTGGCTGTTGCAAAATTCTTCTTGTATACTACCGTCGGGCAAGAACCGAAAATCGTCCAGCGCTGCGTCGCTAGGACCGATCGCGGTCGAGGTATATGTCGCTTATAGGAGAGACAGTATGGTATCGAACCAGTGCGCCACATCGCTTTGCCATTGATTCGAAGGCAACCCGTATTGGGTGCCGCCGTATAGCTGGGACTGTGATATGAGACTGCTTGCCCCCATCTTCGTGATGATATTGTTGAGTGTCACAGGTTCGAAAGTCCACATCATAAAGATCCAAGTAAGACGAGCTGCTGCTCGATTTTCTGGTGGTATAGTACCGGTTTCCCAGTAGTGCAACCATTCTTGGCTCGTGAAATTAAAAAATGGCGCAGCGCCAGCCATTGCATCGTAGAAGCTTGCCAACGGCCCACAACCAGAATTATTGGGCAGTGCCAAATTGCAGATTTGATATTGTTCAACGCAGCCAAGCGGAGATGCTGCTTCATCTGGCATATATGACTGTGCTTGTCCATAAGCGCCTTTAGTGGCTTTGGAGACACCAGGAACAGATGCGCGATACCATATGTCTTCGGTGGGCTGATTATAAACGATACCATCTCCAGAAAGAAAAGCCAGTGTGACGTCGCCATCTGGACGCTGCAAACCGGGTAGTGGAATCCACCCATGGTGGTTGTTATTGAAGGAAGGTTGGCCGTTGATAGTAGCTGAGGATTGACACCTGAAAGTTATGTCAGCTGGAGTACGGCGATAGTGCTCGAAAAGTGGGTTTTGCATACCGAAGTCTATGGTTGAAGCCGGACCAGGAATTAGGATCTCTCGATCGCGAATATTGCGATTCTAGATCATTTGTCTCCAAAGTGTAGTTAACCATTGTCTGGTTTTCAAGGGACCCCATTCTAAGCTGTCCATAGTTGTACTGAACAAAATTGCCATTGGAGGTATTTCTCTGGGTCGCATATCCGTCCGTTACTATCGGTGCACAAGAAAGCACAGATCTGTAGGAAGACCTTTCTCCCTCTGGCGCGTTCAGTCCTAAAACGTCATTAGTGTTGATAGGTCCCGTATCCAGCATTATGTTTGAATCATTTGACCGGCAAAGGCCGTTTTCGAATGGACACGAGGTATTTGTCATTGTAAGTTTCGGGATTTTGTCTCTGACGAAACGCGAGCATCCAAGAACTCCGGAACTGTTAGACGAGTAACATTGTTGAGCATAATTCGCAGCGCTGTTCAACTGTTCCGAGATGAACATGAGGCTTGGCCCAATCAATGAAGCATTGGTTGGAGCACCAATGAAGCCGCAGTTGGAGCTATCAATTAAGACAACATCTTCAACCGCAGAAGAAATTACAGATGAAAAGCCACCGGCGACGGTAAATGCCGCTGCGATCGTGGCAGCGAGACAGGAGAGAAAGAGCAGGTGAAGCAGTCGACGGGGACCCAAGTGACGCCACGCCCAGGAAAGACGCACAAGCGAGATCAATCCGCTCTCGGCGCTGGAGGAGTTGCGTAGAATGACCTGACGCTGGCCGTGAAGAGCGTTTCTAGGATCTTGAGAAGAACAGCATCTGTGGATAGCTAGGCAGAGAATCCTCCAGAAACAGGTAGCCACAAAAGCGACGAAAGATGCGGTAAATGCGATAAGAAGATTGCCGTTCGAACGAGACATGGTGAGTGTTCGACCGAGGACAGGTCCATTCGACCAATCTGTCCAGAGGCCAGTGTGGACATGCTGGTCAATGCTATCACGGATGATATTTGCCGACATTATTTTCACTAAAAAGTCTAATTGAAAGAAAGGTGGTTGGTATCGGAGTTGGCAAGACCATTTTGTCAATTATGAAATATCGGCGACCCAATCTATTTATTCGCGTCTCTCGTTGCAAAACATTGCTTTTCGCCATCTTCGTCTGCAGCTACAGCATCCCGCGTTGCCAATGTTTCAACAGAATCCCTATAAATACATGCGCTGTGGCACATTGTCTGCTCAATATAGATAATGCAGCATAACGCGGGGGCTGACAATACAAGGCGAGAACTTGATTGGATTGTTATTTCTAGTGCATTGCAGGAGAAGGGCCCGGCATTCAGCTCATAAATCTGATTGTATTCACCTTCTAATCCGCTGACGCTACTGTACAGCACATTGGGGGCCCCAATTTGATTTGCGGTTCGAGCTATAGGGCACAGAAAGGCCCAAACCTCACAGACCAATCGGCACGGCTCTGGCTAACACAGCTTATGGTCATTGGAGCCGCCCCTCTGAGTATTCAACTCCACCGAACCTTGAGCAGCAAGCGATAAAAAGTTTGGGCTTACGTTTATAGTGGCAGCTGAATGAAGCTAGCGAATACAATAAGACTACAGCCTGATGGAGAGTACATGTATCATTCTTGCAAGTGTGGATGTCTCAGGCATGAGGAAAATCTTTTATTCGGTATGTTCGTGGCACAGATGCCTACTCTCCGGCGGGGGCTGCCATTCCATATTCCACTGTATTGGTTTCTTGCCTATCCCACCCGTCTGCAGCTGCAGACGAAACAGGGATTCTCAGGATCGCTACGCAGATTTGGACACAAGACCAAGTGTTTAATTTTAAGCTTAGTTCGATGAACCCCTCCCCTCTACCAAGCACGTCTCTTTACCGTAGCATAGAATGAGCTATGCTGTTATGGCTCCTGCCTGCCGTGTTATTGTGAATTTTCATACGTATATCCCGATCAGAGAAACAACGTTTTGCGCCTAGTAATCATATCTTCTGCGTTAATATTCAAATTCATTTTCTGCTACTCATTCAGGGATGCTTGAGCTTAATAATGAGCAGGCGCATATGCAATTGCTATGCTCTATACACCAAGAAATAGTTATGAGCATATAGCTGACAACTCACGGTGGAACTTGACTTCCATATGGCGCAACATTACCCGCTGCAAAACCATCCAACACCAAATTTCCTGGGGTCTCGCTTGATGCATAAAATTTCCGGCTCCTTCACCACAATCATAACTTATGACACCACGAACTAACAATGCTCGCGGGCAGAAGAGCCTGTTGCACTGCCATTACTTGCTGCTGATCCTAAAAGCAATAAAAGATGTCCAAGGGGGACACGTCTCCTAAAAGGCGCATTGCTATGCAATCGCCAACCATGTGATTGTTTGCACCTTAACATACCACTAAGACTTGGGTACTTCCAGTCGCGCAAGTCGTCACAGTTGGAACCAGATTATTGGACTATAGGCGTATCGTACAGTTGAGACTGTCCCAGCTATAGATTGCTATGTGGTCTTCGCTTGCCAAGCTGGCCAGTGAAAGCCTGAACGCGAACCCGAAACCGAGGTGGCATCTGCGCCACGCATCGCTGTGGAATAAGCCTTGTTTTACTGTCGATCTTGAGCATAAAAACCGTCAATTACAAGGGGAACCTTTCCCAGGGCGGAGTGCGGGGAGAATAACTAGAAGCTTGCGGGCTTGGCAGGGGGCCATAGTGTCTGGTACCTACTAGTTCTGGTCGCCGAATGCCCACTACACACAACAATGCGCCATACAAGCTACTGAGCACCAAATATACTTACCTAAATGGTACCTATGTTCGCTATAATCATCTGCTCAACCAAGATGGATTTGACTGAAATACAAGCTAATTCACCACTGTGAATTTATTCATTTGGCATATTAGAGGCACGAAACATTTGTCGTGTCAATGAAGAAGTAGAATTGATTTTTGCTGGAGGAATCTAGCAATGGGTCAGTTCACAGCACTGCCCATTTTGCTATGAAATGGATTGCACTCTTCAAACTTTGAATGCGGACCAAACCACCAAGCCGAAAGCGAAGGGCGATATTAGGATGATCCCGACCCCTGGACTTGTAGCCTTGAGATAAACAAACTTTCCGACGATCCCGTATAGAGAGTTGACAGATGATCGTAGCTTTCTATTCATATATAAAGGCCATTGATTCTGTCCAAAGTTCTAGGTAACTCGAAATGCGGAACAACATTGCCGCGCAGCAACACAAGATTAATCATGATCAACCTTTCAGTCTTTTACGGGTCACTGTTAGCGCTTGGAGTGCTCGCGGGTGGCGCCGCTGGGCAGGTGCCGGGGTGCCGTAAACTGTCAACGGATACCGACTGGCCAACTTTGCAGCAGTGGCAGGCAGCGATACCCGGTGTCCAGGCAGAAAACAATTCAGACAGCCTTGGACCACTTCCAGACTATCGCATCCGCGCAACCAGCTATTCTGATGTACAGGCAGCGGTGAAATTCGCTGCAGAAAATAACGTTCGAGTTTCCGTCATCACAACCGGACATGACCAGCTTGGCCGTAACATTGCCGGATCTGGACTTCTCATTGACCTATCACTGTTGCAAGGTGCTCGGGCGTCGCCATCTTTCGAGGCGACGGTAGAAGGTGTCAAAAGCCTCTGCGGTAATGAGTCGGTGCAGGCAATTACTGCAACTCCTGGCGTGCAAGCGGCCGTCACATTCAACCCGGCTGTCAATGGCCTCAACCTCAATACGGTTCTCGATGCGTCAGGTCTGTTTCTGGTCGGCGGTACCCATGGTTAGTGGAACTCCAATACCTATTGTTTGTTGGATTGCAAATACTGATAAGTGAAAATAGCTGGAGTGGCTGCTGCTGGCGGCTGGGGTCAAAATGGTGGCTATGGTCCCATGACAGCACAATACGGCCTTGGAGCCGACCAATGGCTCGAGGCCAAGATCGTCACTCCCGACGGTGAGCTCAAGGTCGCCAACGAGGTTTCCAACCCAGAGCTCTTTTGGGCGATCAGAGGTGGAGGTGGAAGTACGTTTGGTGTCATCGTCGAGGCCACTTGGAAAGTTCATCCCAAGGTTCCCATCCTCAGCTTTCACTGGTACATGAACTCGACCCTGTCTGCCGACGTGATCGACCAAGAAACCGGAGTCACACAAACGAGCGAGGCGATTGCTTATTTGCTTTCACAACTTCCAGAGGTTCACGACAGAGGCAATATTTCTGCTTATTTCTTCGTGCAAGGTGATAACATCCGGTGCCATGCGATCCATGCTGGTCCACGAGCCAATGCTACCGAAGCCAACTCCATCTGGGGTCCCATTCTTACAAAAATGCAGTCATTCCCAGGAATGACACCATTTCAAAGCAAACACTTTCTGTACGACGGATACAAAAACTTCTTCAACACTACCTATGGACCCGCAGAGAATGTCGGTGCGCCTACGAGCCATGGAATTGTTCCCTACGATAGTCATCTTTTGAGCGCAGCTCACTTGACAAGCCCCAACCTGACCTACGCACTTCGGGGAACAGCAGGAAGCATGGGTATCTTGATGACTACTCCTGGCACCACTCGCGGTGATGGAAGCGAAACCGCAGCCAACCCCGGATGGAGGAATGCCACACTCTTTCTGGTAGGGTGGAAGACAAATACCACTAATGTTGATGGGCTCAGAGAATTTGCCCCAGGCATGGGAACGTACATCAATGAGGTTTGAAGCGCGTAAATACCCGAGTTTTATCTCAAATTTACTAACGAAGACACAGGCCAGTACAGATGAGCCCAACTGGAGCAGCCACTTTTGGGGCTCGAATTACCCAAGGCTGTCGGCACTCAAATCAGAGCTTGATCCCAACATGGTGTTCTGGATCAGCCCAGGTATCAATGCTGATCACATGCAGGTTGTTGACGGCAGACCTTGCATGGTCCAACCATCTCCATTGGAGCCATCATTGTATGCACCGCACACCGAAAGACACGTCGACGCGGATCTTGCCAACGATCGGGAATTTGTTTTCGGATCCCAAGAGTTGAACGGCGTCCAGTTTCCAGCTCCGGGAGAGTTGATTGGTCTTCAATCATGATGATCTTACTTCAGAGGACTACTCGTGAAAGTGTATGGTGATGCAAGGGCTATAGGCGTCAAGAGTGAATGTGTCAAGTTCTAGGCTATAAACAGACTAGTTCATCAATGAACCTTCTTGGACATATAAAATGAACCACCACAGCCGTGATCCATTTGGGAGCCGAATAAGCTATCGGGGCGACATGACGATATCTCTACAAATCTACACATCAACGCAACGGTCCATGGAGACTTCATTCTCTAGTTGTGATTATATTACCCGCCAAGAAGCAGTGTCACGTCGTGAGTATCTTTGTGGGGCAGTATATCTAAGTTGGGCTGCTTCAAAAGAGTGGTACAGTGAGCTGTCTCAAGTTCGCTGCTAGCTCTAGGCTCATGAAAAGCCCTTGTTGTGTTTCTGTTATTCTCTGCTTCTGGGCCCAGACGGAGGTGAGCAATGTCTTCAGATGGGCCAAATGTCCCATATCAAAGTACTTGATCATTCTCTCCAAGCACCAGTCTACATCATCGGTCATTGCTTCGAGTCCTGGTATGCCGCATTCGCACCCAGCGACAGCTATAGGCCATGCCATTGCGTTGGCCATAGGTACCTGATCAGACTCCCAACACAAAAGCAGCCAACGAACCCCGATAACGATGTCTTCTACCAGTCCACGGGCACCTTCCGCCAATTGAGTAGGCAACAGTACTAATAGATTTGAGCGAAATCCCTTGCGGCGCATGTGAAATAGCATGGTGGCCTTGTGCATCGTTTTCCAGCCCGTGTACAGTGCCTGTCGCTCCATAGGGGTCATGTTGGGAGGTACAGGAGGCATGCGCCACGCTTCTAGAGTTAGTTGAAGCTTCCATGCCAGATCGCGTTCTTGCTCAGACTCTGCTTCCGACGACACAATGTATCTCTGGTCGGCGGGCTTTGAAGAGTCGACACTGCTGCGGTCGGCAGACATGCTTGCCTCGAAGATCAGAGACACCAGTGAAACAGGATAGCCAGTCAGAACCTCGAACGGCAAGAATGAAGAGTCTGGATGACTGCCGTCTGTAGAAACTTGCCCATTTGTGTTTTGCAAATCCCACTTCGTCCATGCATGTAAAGAAGATCTCGTCTTGCCTACGGAGAAGGCTGGAATATCGAGATGAGCCGCGCACATGAGCAGAAAGTTACCAGAGCGTGACGCCTTCATGCCAGTTAGGTCAATGCAGTCAATCAAGCTGACGACACGCGAGGTGTGGTGATGCCAGTCTTCGCTAGGGCCCGCGAAAGAAAGTATCGTCAACAAGAGGACGGTGGAGATTGGGGCTTGGATACGGAGAGGGTCCGCTAGGTCGGCGTCATCGAGAGAAGAGACATAGTGCTGTACCTCGTTCAAGGCCGTATCGTAAGGATTTGGTGCGCCAGCAGCAGCTTGGACGTGGTCAACATCGCGCCGTGACGCCAGAGACAGAAGCGTGTCTAGCATAACAGGATTCCCGGAGCATAGCGGAAGTAGTTCGTCTATCAGAGGTAGACCACTGCTGCTCATGGCCACGAGGGCGCTGCGGCAGATGCGCACAACTATCAACCCTTGTTACTACAGATCGAAAAGTGTGGGGACATTGGGGTCAATTCAGGCCTACAGTGTCGAAAATTTTGATATTGCTTGGGGGATAACAAGGGCTGCCCTTGTCCCGCTTCCATATTGGCAAATTCCGGGCAGAGGCCAGACTTGCATGCAAAAAAGTGTGTAGTCGTAGGGATAATAGTGTTTCCTCTACCGTAATGCTGCCATCTACCAGGTTGAATGGGAAAATGTCCAGACTCACGATGGGCAGGGCGCGACTACCAGGTAGTGTTATTTGTTATGGAGGAATACAGTGTAGCCGGGGCGCTGGTCTTGGTCTCAAGGGGCCCCAGCGCATTCACCATTTAGCGCCCCCGCTCTCCATTGATATAGGCCCTGTATTGCCAGAAATCCTCCGCCGGCGTCTTTTGCTTCTCTGCCCCATCTCTAAACATTGCCTTTCCCCCCTGCAACCTACAATGGCGCGTTCATGTGATACGTGCGCCAGATTGGTGAGTTAACCTCAAGCCTTACCTACTAGTCTTCATCTCTCCACCCGGTTAAACTCATACGATGACCAGAAATACAAATGCAGCCAGGCCAACGGCAGTGGTGCGTGTGGCCGCTGCACTCGGCTCGGCTTGGGCTGTACCTGGAATCGGCCTACGCCTAGGCGGGGAAGACCGCCCAAGCCACAGGATGACGGCACAAACCAAGCGCCGGCAGAGGCTCAGGTGTCGCAAAACAGGACTGCAAGTCATTTACCCAAACTCGACGCCCTTGTGCCGTCGAAAACATCTGACGTGAAATATGTAGATGCGTTCTGCAGCCCTGATAGAGGCTTCTCTCGATTCAAATAGTCCCACTCTTGTTCAACGTGTCTTGTCGCGCTCGCGCGAACTACCCGTGGATGAGTCCCATGCGACACGCTTGATGGAACAGTTGCTTGTAAGCATCAACCATATCGGGCTGCTGAGCTTCTTCCACGATCGATTAGATCAATTGGATAGTCTTCATGACGACATACTCTGTCCGTCGCTAGTGCTGGCTCTGTTGGCCTTTGCCGTGCGGCTTGACAGTGATGGCCGAGACCAAAGTTTACTTGCTGCCGAGGAGAGCTGCATATATGCTCTCTCGGATATCCCGATCCTCACTTGGAAGGATGGTCCTCTTCGCATTGGCGATGCGTATTCACTGGCCATCTTGAGTTCGCTAAGTTACCTTAGTTCGACTGCTTCGGGTATCGCTGAGCGATGGTCCGGGCTGTCCATCGTGATCTTGGATGAGGTGAAAGCAAATGCCAACGCTCATGGAACGCAAGACCAACGCAAAAGTATAGAATAGTAAGTGCATATCGACTCAGCGATGGTCGCAGTTGGTAACCTTCATAGCGTGTCCGTTTTGGTTCAATTGAACAACCTGTGAGTAGTCCAAACACTTCCGCCGGCCTTGGGCATAGTTCTGAGTGGGACAGCATTCGTGGGCTCCTGTATTACAGTCAGCCCGTCACATTGCCTACATTCGAGGCCGATGCGGCGGCATCAACACCGGAAGCCAGTGTGAGCATGCCTGTGCCAAATCTTCCAGGCTCTAGAACCGGATTCCGTGGGCTCTTCTTGCCCTTACTGCCGTGAGTTCTTCCTCTCTCAATACATATTTTCTACTAAGGATATTCAGTATTCTTCGAAACGCCCTTTTACAATCCCCACAGTCACGTGTGAGTCAGAAATCCAGAGATTCAAATCTACGTGCCCTTGAAATGTACTACATCAATTTTCCAGAGAGTCTGATGACCATCTCATCGGTAAATCTGGTATATCAACTTGAAGCAATGATTTGGTTGCATGGAATACATCAATTGCTTTGTGAGTTACAGCATATTTGTACTTGGGTTCGTCTTGCGAGGATCGTTTTACTTGTTAACCTTGTTTCTATGCAGATGGCGCACAGGATCCCATCGACATATTATACAATCAAGCATGGCATAATGCGTCCGACTATGTTGGAGCTATAGAACATGCAATCCTCATGGGTGAAGTGGGTAGTGTCCGTAGTACGATCTCGAGTACATAGATAACTCACCAGTCACTAGATCCTCAAACAGCTCGAGCGAGTCGGTACTGGCTTGATCGGCAGTATATCGCCTGCCACTATCGCATTTATTTCCATCTCGGCTGCCATACTATGCTCCCTCGCAATACAATCCGGGTCATCAACGTCTCACCCCTCCCTACATGGTAGCTTACAGTCATACGCTTCTATAATTGGGATGTTCACAAATTCAGATTGGACCCATGGACATCATTTCTTTGATGGAATCCGGGAGTTAACAGGTGCCGTCCTGAATGGACTTGAGACTCCCGGCCTGACCCTGGTGGTTGAAAAGCTGAAATACTACCGGTGGGTGAACGGTGGCACTGGCCTTCGGAGGCTCGGCGACGAATCGAGTCAAATACTTTACACAAAATCGACGAACTTGCAAAATCAGCTTTCGGCTGATCCAGCAATCATCCACAAATGTCTCGAGTTATTCGACCAACAGCGTCTTACGCCTGCAGGAACTTTTGAGCTTAGCCTTAGACTACAGTGGTAAGCAGACGTGTAAGAGGAATTGAATACCAATTGGACGGCGAGATCAAAGAATCCTTTCACCGGGGGCCGTCGGCCAAATTGATTATTCATTATTAAAGAGAATCACATGTTCCAAAGAAGCAGAAAGCCCAGTTGTAGAGATCATGGTGTAATTTCCAGTATCCATTGAGCCACAATTTCGCCTACCCTATCGACCAGATCTCCATAATGAGGACCTGGCATGAATAACATTGTATGAGCACTGATCTCATCAGTCGTCGCCATGGTCACACGTTTCCATAGCCTATCAATCTGCCCGTCCTCCTCTCGTGCTAGTTTACAAAACAGCAGTTCTTTCCGAGGAGTCTCTGGCATGGGAGAACAACTATTTTCAGGCATCCCGTCGTTCTGTTCGGTAACTCCATAGTGTGGAATGTGGGAGATGTCGGTGCTGCCCGTCTGCCTGGAAGCTTTGGAATGAATTGAAAAGTTGTCCGCGGCGGAAGTACTAGGCGCCCGCCCTTTGTGACAGACTGTGTAGAACTGAATGAAACGGCACCTCTCAGAGTCTGTTGATGGCTGCAGTGATTCATTTATAACACCACTAGGCCCTGCATCCTCTAGCTTTCGCAGCTGCTTGTACCGGAGCCTTAGCCTTTGGGAATCTAGCAGACAGCTTCCGAATTCGAAATGTGCTTTTAGGTGGCGAAAACCTGCATGTAATAGTCCCTCTGCTCGGTGCTTCTTGACAAAGTGCTCAATATTCTTCCACCATCCGCGGTCCATTATCCGCAGGTCGTTGGAAAAGTGAGGATTGTAGTTGGGATCCAGTGTGCTGCTGCCTTTCAAGTAAAAATTGCGCAGTGATGAGGTGGACCTCTGCTGTGTCAAGGATGCTGTAGGGCTACCTTCTGGGGACTGGGGCTTGAATATCTGGCTTGTTGACTGATGAAGTCTTATGACATCTGACATGTCGCCTGGTCTGGGTTTTGGCCGGAATGGGCTCAAGATGCCCGTTAGTATGACACTATTTTGCACACCATAAAACGGAACATCCATGTTGACCGTTCCGAGAATTCGGTGCTTGCGGCAGTATCCGCCGTCGGGAGACGGCTTCTTCTGTTACCAAGAGTTAGACTTGATATAACTTGGCTTAGTTTGGGGCACAGGGACGTACCATGAGCACCACGTCTGCTGCCAAGAGTCCCCCCATCGAATGACCGACAAGGACAACGTCGGTGGAGGGGGACTCATGGAGAGCTAGCCACTCACTAAAGTTGTCCCTGGCAAGATGGAACGCCTTGTAAGTCTTGTATCTGGGGTAGATCTTGGAGTGGATCGCATGTGTGGACGCCAGCTTTTGTCTGAGATATCTGTGCACATGAACAGGAAAGGAGTGGAACGAATCGTCATTCCCGATGAAGCCGTGTATGTAGATGATAAGGAGCCTTCGCCGTGGGCCTTGCCTCGTGTCAATTATAGAGGGTGTCAACGACTGGGTGGACGAGAGTCTCGGATCCATTGCCAGCATATTCGAGACGTCGGCATCTAGTCCCTGGTGTCCAAGTTTTTGGGGGACGTCAAGGGAACTACCAGTGTATGGCTCCTTCGGAGTATCCATATTCGCGATCTTCGCTGGTTTGAGAGATGACATATTTCGTCTCACATACACGGGTAAAAGACAGAGGGAAAAGAGTAAGAGAAAATATATGGTTACAGTCAAGCGAGCAGCTGGTGATCAGTACGAAACTGCGAGACTAGTTACTTACACTCCTGGAGGCTACTCCACGTGGTCGTTACCGGCCCACTGAGCCAAAAGTACAAATTTATCTCTTTGAACACCAGCTATAACCCACACTATAAACATTTCCTTGACAGGATTCGTCCTCAAGGGATGTGGGGTGTAGTCTGAGTCCCCACTGACGCAGCAAGTAACGCGAATAACCCGAGCAATACGACCAGGGTCAAAATGCGGTTAGCTCGAGTGTCAGGAGCAACGCGAATAACGCGAGTGACGCAAGAATAGGTACATAGCTTGTTGTACTGCGGCGACCCCGTTGGGCGCAGCGGCAGGTTACCCTAAGCTCACAGCACAGCAGGGGGCTAGCCACTACCAAATGGTCTTTCTATGCGCGTAGCTTGTGGCAGTGCTAGTGAGCCGGCTTGTACAATAAACAAAACCGCAAAATGTCATAATCTAGGTAGACTTAAGGCAATTCGAAATGGTGCATACCTACATATTCAACTAAATGGGCTCCGGTTGCGAAACGCCACAAATTTGAAACGGGGTTATTGACTTCTCATTTGGATGCCGGTGGGATGTCCTGTATGCTTGGCTACGTAAGGTAGGAAGGGGATGGAACCCTTTGCTCTACAAAGAGCAGTTCTTTGGCACATCATTTAACATGGTCTTGCGAACCTTTCTCAAGAATATCATACCTGTTTTTTCTATTCAGTCGATGCTTCTCACCTCTTCATAGCTTGTTTCATTGTTCTCTAGCTCCTTTCAACACCCCATTCTCCGAGTCCTTGCGTCAGGTCGGCAGTCCAGTCTTTCGTGGTTTATCGGTATCAGCCGAACATGGCTGCGGTTGTCATTGCTATCATGTACTTTGGGATATCTACGCTTTTCCAACTCAAAGTTGATTCCATTCATAATTGGATGTCTCTGTGAATGCGTAGACAAGTCGTACCTATACGAAACAGTAACGATTGCTGCCCCATTGGCTTCCCATTGCCTGGCCAAATTTCACCTCTCGTCTGGCGCTTGAAATATTAACTAACGTGGTGTAGTTGAAATTGTTGGATATGTCCGCCAAGCCCGCAATGTCATCCAATAAGTACCCCGACTTTACAGAAAACCCGCACATCATTCAGTCCATTCTACTCAAAAGGCCTAATCTCATTTACTCTCAAAGCCAGTTACCTAGATTAACTGCCAGCAAGTCAGCACACCACTGGGCTAAATGGAATGGAGATTAAAACGGGGTTGTTCTCACCATGGATCGCTTTCACCTGTGTATACGCGGATAACGCATACTCGCCCGATTCTGTACCAATGCCACTTTGTTTATGGCCACCGAAAGGGATACCGAAATGTGAATCCTGAGAGCTGTTGACCTAAAGTACGTGTAAGCATTGCCATTAGGCCTATTGTAGGGATGAGCCACTTACCCAGACAGTACCAGCTTCGATCCCGTCGGCAATAGTATGCGCCCGCACGAGGTCTCTGGTGAAAATCGAAGCCCCCAGGCCAAACTCGGATCCGTTGACTTTGGCCACTGCGTCGTCTGCATCTGTAAATGCCTGGATAACGACAAAGGGCCCACATACCTCTTCTTGTACAATATTCATGTTACTATGAACATTCGAGAAGATGGTTAGTTCCATGAAAAACCCCTTCTCGGACATTGCGCTGCCGCCTTGGACCAGCTTTGCTCCCTCAGCTTTGCCTGCCTCGACGTAGGCTAATATTCTTTCCAGTTGGGCTTTAGAAACCTGTGGGCCATGCGTCACGTTCTCATCAAATTGACTTCCAATGGTAGTATAGGCTTTGGTGTATTCCTTGAAGCGGCTTAAAAAGGTATCGTGTATAGATTCCTGGACATAGATTCTTGATGTCGCGGTACAAGTTTGGCCCATATTGCCTATCTCTAATTCAGTACCGAATGTAACTGGGGAACTTTGGAGCGTTGGTTACCCATAATGCCTGCATGGGACCATTTGATCGCCTGATCAATATCAGCGTCATCAAAGACAAGTAGCGGGCTTTTGCCACCGGTCTCGAGGGTGATGTTCTTGAGCGAACCAGCAGCTGCTCTCATGATAGTACGTCCAGTAATTGTACTGCCAGTGCATGCAATCTTGTCAATGTTGGGATGGTTGGCAAGCGCCTCGCCTGCGACCCTACTAAGTCCATTGATAATGTTCACCACTCCAGGTGGAAATCCTGCCTCTTTTATAAGAGCGGCCAGATACAGTGCCGATAATGGTGTCTGTTCTGAAGCCTTCAACACGGTTGTGTTACCGCAGGCAAGGGCAGAGCCAAGTTTCCATGCGGCCATCTTCAATCAGACATGAATTATTAAAGGGGGGTTCTTTTCTCATTGGGCACAAATTACCGACCATGACAGGGAAATTCCACGGAATTTTCTGGCCGCACACGCCTAAGACTTCAATCAGTGTTGCTGTGAACAATCAATAATTGGCATTGCTTTAGCTATAGGCTCATGCTTGGTATAGGCGAGCTTGTCCTTGTTGGTTTCGATTGTTCGACCAAATATCTTGTCAGCCCAGCCAGCGTAATAGCGAAACACACTGACCACCTCCGGGCCGTCCTCGGTTATGGCGGCCTGGTAAGTCTTGCCATTGTCCCAAGCATCAATTGTGGCAAGGATGTGGCTGTCTCTTTGGCACAACTCACTCAGCTTCCAAAGCAAGGCACCACGATCCGCGCCAGAGATGCGGCGCCAGCTATTGGCTTTCAATGCCCGTCGAGCGGCTTGCACGGCCGCATCCACGTCCTCGGGCCCAGCTGCTGCTACACCGACAATGGCAGACTCATCATACGGGTTGGTCGGCTCAATTGTTGCGCCTGATTTAGCTGGCACAAATTCATTATTAATGAATAATCCTAAGATGAGCTATAGTTTAGTTAGATATGCGTGAAATGAAAAGGGCCAGGTCTTATGGTAGTACCAGTTGGTTGCAAATATGTTGCATTATTTGGCGCTGTAAGTTGAGCAAATTAAGTCATTGCAAGATGGCTTAGAAAGGATACGCAACGTCTAACATATGCTGTGAAAATGAACTTCAAGTTGCTGTTGAAAACTTGATTTAAAAGACCTGAAGACGGCTATTGCTCAGTTGAGAGATGTGTTAATGTAAGAGCTAATCTACTTATTTGTCCAGGTCTAGAAAAAAAATAAACCCTGCTGGCCGAAGCTATTCTGATTATCGGTCAGTCTTAATCAAACGAACTGCTAGTTACCTACCTACATAACTTGCTGTTAATGATTTTTCTGTTCAAGGATCGGTGCCTCAATTCCTTCCGTTTTAGGTTGAGCGCACCCGTAGCGGGTTTACGAGATTCCACTAGCATGACATAGCTCTGATCCATGAACTCTCCATGCTTGTGATGTCCATCTTTATTACAACATTTTATAGAATCCACTGTCATCGCCGGCAAACTTTTATTCACAAAAAACGTACGGTGCGGAAAGTGGGTGAAACGGAAGGCGAATGATGGGAGGGCGACATTGGAATCATGGTGCACGGTTAGTAAAGCATGGCCCAGACTAAGACGCCGAAGAGTCATAACAAGAAAATTGAAACATTTCACAATGGTTGAATTCCAGAGTCGTGCCCAAAAACTTGCCAAATTGGGTCAAGGTCGATAGCTGTCGTCCTATCTCTTTGCTCAAAGCATCAGAAAAGGGGTGGGGGCGGGGGCGGGGCGGGGCCCGCTATGAGTAAAAGTCGAGACGGCGGTTGTTAACACGAGTAGCATCGCAGTTGGAATAGGTGCAGCTCGCTGCCGATTGAGCAGAGCTCACTTCACCTCACGATCATCCTTATAAAGATATATCTCACTGGGCAAGGCATCAGATCAATGTCCTATCTATTGAATGCTTCAGCTCTCAAAAGTGCACCCGTCGTCGAGTTTAACTATCTAGATCTTCCATTGACTTATTCCCAAGTTTCTACGTCCTCCAGTCCTTGAATTCATCCTGCAAAATGAGCCTGATTCAAGAGCAGAAGAAGTTGCGAATCGCCGTTGTGGGCGTTGGCATGGCAGGTGTTGCTGCAGGCTTGGATCTCCGAGAGTAAGTAAAAAGGAACCCCTGTCATGCAACGGGATCTCAATGGAAGGGCTAACTCGAAGCAGCCTACCAAACGTTGATGTACAGCTGTACGAGCGTTCCACCGAACACAGGCTTGCTGGCGCGTATGTATTCCACCGTCCACAAGACTCAGAACTCATCCTGAATTACTTATAGCTGGCTCGGTGTCACGCCCTCGGCATTGCGACGGCTCGTTGAATGGGTCGATGAGGAAGCCGTGGACCGGGTAATGACCCGGAGATACAATCCCTTCACGGCCTTGCATTGGAGTACTGGAGAGGTTCTCCATAAGCCTCAGCAAGTCGATGGAGCAAAGCTCTCAAAGGCTGAGAGGCTTGACCAGATGGGAGTGTCCAATGCCATACGTTCCGAACTGCACCAGTTGACTGTGGCCCTTCTCCCGCAAGACATGATTCACGCAGGAAAAAAGAGTTTGGGCCTGGAACAAACAAACGGCGCTGTGCGAATCAAGTTCGAGGATGGTACGGATGCTGTCGCTGATCTCGTCATCGCAGCAGATGGAATCAACTCTGTATGTTCACTCGTGAATTCGATCCCGGTAAAAACGAATGTTGACAAGAGACCAGGGCATTCGGAAAGCTTTCGACCCGGATTATACCATCAAGTATCTGTAAGGCTCATGACTTCTTCACCATGTCAACAACTAATTATCGCAGCGGGCATCTTGTTTATACTTGTTTTTGGGATTATGAGAAGCTCAAGCAGGAAATTCCAGACCTACCCGAAGATGACGTTGTCATGTACTGTGGTAACTGTCTCGTTTTTATGGGTTACGTGGTATGTGGAACATCCATGTCGTCTTGAACAACCATTAATTCTATCGTCACAGGGGTATAAGCAGTATGCGCTGGAACTGATAGTTCCCGAAGAAATGCCCGAGACTCAGACTGTGCGTTGGAACACAATTGCTGATGAAGCACGGAGTAGGTCACCCAGACATATGCTGATGCGTATATACTAAAGCTGTCGCAGTGAATCATCTTTTGGAGTACTTCAAAGATTGGAATCCTATCATCAACCAGTTTCTCCGAGTTTCAATGAAGCATGACATCGACATGGTTATATTGCGTACGGAATTCCCTCCCTCATTCCAATCCGTACAGCTCTGAATTGACGATACTTTAGCACGCAGCCGGGGCCAATGGTCGCCATCCATGATTGCTAATCAACAGATAGCGTTTATCGGAGATGCAGCTCATCGTAAGTTATCATGACATTTTCCTCGCACTTGCAAAATGCTAAAACAGAGAAAACACACCAACAGCGACGGCAGGAGCATTCAGTTCTGGTACTTCATTTGCATGGGAAGATTCAAAGACTCTGTCATTGGCTCTCGGTCATGCTTACCAAAAGAGCAAACAGTGGAACACTGAGACGGTTGGCACCGCTTGTGAGTTTTGGTTTTAAACAGTCGTGCATCGAGTTTCCTAACGCAAATAGTGAAACTTTACGACGATATTCTCTCCACTCACTACAAGAAAGTTTATCAGCAAGTCGAGAAGTTTGAGGCAGCCTGGAACAATGATTTGGAGGATATGGCACTCAATTTCAGTGCAGAAAACATCCACTGGATCACAAACCACGACGCGGACGAGGCATTTGCGAAGTGGGTGAAAGAGCATTCGACCGAATGAAAAAGAATCGGGCTCGTTGATCCACGATAACAGCGCTGTAAGGTTTTGGCGGTCCCAACCAAGCAGGCTATCATCAACATAGAAGCAACATTTCTGGCGAGAACTCTTGGGGAAATGTCGCTCGGAGGGCCTGATCGTTGGTAGAATTCCGCATGATCTACATAGATATAGCTTTACTGAATGCATTCCAAAACACCCATCTGTACTCTAATTCTATCTTTTCTTTGACCCTTCCCTGAAGTCTTCTTAACAATAAAATATTCATGTATTACTTCTCATCTCAACCTTAGGATTTTCGTATAGCTAACGCTGCGTCGATATAGACTATGTCTGCAGCAGCTTCGCGGTCAAGCTTTCTACGGCATCGGTCTGGGGAAAGTCATTGGGCCAAAGCACAATAGTTATGTTCGGCTCAACTATGCGATACCACACGTTTGCTGGAGGTTTGATTCGATCCCACAATTTTTGGACCGTGGTCTTGGTTGCTCTGGAAGAAAGCAGCTACATGCATTTGGTCGAGACCAATAGCACAGAACTTTATTTGCCCCCAATACAAACTGTCACCTTTACTAGTCCGCAGCTGGTGGTGCTTTTCAGATTCGAGTAAGTGCAAGCTTCCGACACAATACTTCCACACATGCGCGCGGGGGGCTGGAGCGAAGGGTCGTTGATTACCTCTTCAGGGAAGACGCACGACTCTCTTTACTAGCACATCAGTAATCAAACAGGCACCACGCGACCCTGCTCGACAGGGCCTCCCAACTTTCGCTATCACTATACTGGTCTCCAAGGATAAGTCTCGCCAACCAATCACACTCCCCAGTCTTATCTTCATGCGGCCCTGCATGATTTCTGGTCGTTTACCATGACGCTGATTGTGACTTGGCGTGGCTGTAGAAGTAGGCAGGACCTGTCGGACAGCCACCGGGACCACTCTCCGCGACGGTTCCTGTAAATCCCTGATTGATTTACAAAAGGACTGCAAATTCCATTTGAATTCTCCAATAGTACATTGATCTCAAGGTCGCAAGATTTTTTCGCGACTAGCATTTGATTGATTCATTTCATTTGGCGCTTGATCAGTTTCCGATTTCAGTGCTCGCCATCAAATCCTCAGCACCTCGTCAAGATTCAAGACTAGCAGGAATCTTCTGTCATATCTTGACAATGGCGCCCTCTATTTATCGTTCAAGGCAAGAAGACTCATGAAACCGAACTGGATCAAGAGAGCATTGCGCTCGGAACAAGTCAGGTTGATACTACCATGGACTGCGGCCTACCAGTCGTCAATAATAAAGCGAGCGAGGAGTTTCCTGGGAACCCTCACGTCAGTAGACCCCAAATCCGCTTATTAGTTACCAATACTTTTATCATGCTTACATATGTTTCTCAATCCCCTTCCACTAATGGTTTTTTTTTATTATCTAGGCACTTGACAGTAACGGTCATCTTTATCTCCTTCCAAGGCCAAGCCGGTCTCCCGACGACCCTCTCAACTGGTCTCAAAAGCGAAAGTGGATAATTCTTGCCATCATCTGCTGGTATTATGCTCTTGCTGTTAGTGCAACACAGTTTCTGAGTAAGTCCTACTGCATGCTTTGTACTTGTTTCTTGTTCTTCTTTGTTCGCCCGTATGCTAAATGTAAAATATTTCAGGTTTCATATTACCTCAACTCGTTGAGAGTTACCCCAACGAATCATTTTCCAACATTAACCTACTCTTTACCATAACTTCTCCTCTTGTAGCTCCAGCAGACATTATCTGGTTCCTGTGCGCCTTCAAATGGGGCATGAGGCCCACTGCTGTATTTGCAGTGTTTCTCTTCTTCGTCTCAAACCTGATTGGAGTTATCAACCCTTACCTCTTTGATCAATTTCTTGCAGCCAGGATCATTGCTGGGTTTGGTGTAGCCCCGAGTGATGTCTGTTAGTAACCTTTGTATTGGGAAACGTTGACAGTGGGCTGACTCGATCACAGTGAACTTCATCATGGTGGAAAGCTTCACCTTTATGTAAGCGCTTACGTACTTACTTATACATGCTTCTCGTCTAACATTACTAGCCATGAGCGAGGTTTATACATGGCTATCCTTGCAAGTGGTGGAGGTGTAAGTTGAAATTACGCATTCTTGTTATGGTGCTAAACATTTTCCTGCAGGCACTTAATTCACTGATGTGTATCGCCACAACCTGGAGTAAGGGGATGCACCTATTTCCGCGTGATGATACCACGCTAACATGATTGCATTTAGTCACGATTAATACATCTCTTCGAGGGTATGACTCACATGTATCTACATTGTGAGACAGGTATTGACTTTGGCAAAGCGTCTTCATCTTTTACTCGATATGTTCTTTTGTATCGTTCGCCGCTTTATTATTGTTATTCCCTGAAACAAAGTCAGTTGTTTACAAATCTTAATTCATCCCAAGGCTAATGAAAACTCAGTTTCCGGCGCAATGAATCCGATCTGATAGAACCAATCACGAAAGAAGAATTCCATACATGGCACAAAGCTCTAAGACAGGGCGAGAGCTCAAGGCTTCTCATTAATCCTTTTGCAGGCCACAAAAACATTCCTCAGCACGGTTTTATGGATATTGTCAAATGGCTTTGGCTTGCGGCGCTGAATCCAGCAATGTGGTGGTGAGTCACTGCTATTACACACAGAGTTAAAGAATGTATTAACCTAAAACGGAGACTTTTCCTCAGGTTTGGTGCATTCCAAGTTGTCCTATTTGGAGGGTTCAGCGCGGTTGCGACTTATTTTGCCACAGTAAGTCACAAAAGACATTGATAATAAGTTGATGCGAAAGGGTCAATGAATTAATTCGTGTTCTAGCTATTGGAGTCAGCTCCTTGGAGCTGGGCTCCAGAAAATGTTTCTTTTATAAATTTTGTGGTGATTCCGATGGTAATATACTCTTCAACGTGCCGACGTCACTACTAGCTAATAAACTGTGCAGGCCGTGATAGGTATTCTTATCGGCATATTATCTGACTGGTCGGTGGTGAAATTGGCGAAAATCAGACGCGGATCACCGTGAGCAACTCAGTCATTCCGAGCCGAATTTTCATTTGCTTACAAAAGTTTAGCAAAATAGAGGATCGCTTATTAATGACACCGTTTCCAGCTCTATTCGGTAGGTTGATGAGAGTATGACTTATTTTATTAAATAGCTAATAGTGGCGTGTTTAGGAATTGCCGGGCTTGTTGGCTTCGGGGCTATGGCGCAATCATTCTACGCGGGCAATGCACCACACTGGTTTGCCTGCGTTTTCATTTGTTAGTAACTGTCTCAAATTATACAATTGTTTTCAAAAGCGATGATACTAACCTAGAATTCAGACTTCCTCATGATTACAGCGTTTTGTAGCGGGTTGCAACTTTCTTGTACGCTCAAAGCTGTCTATCTCCGTGGTAAAATTGCTAACAAGTCCAGCCATGTACTTTGCGGGATCAGTGAGCTCTGAGCACGGCCTAGCTATGCTAACCATGCTATGTGCCATTCGAGATCTAGGATCTTTTGGTTTAAGCTGTAAGTGAAATGAAATCACCTTGTGCCGTTAACCAATTCAAGCTGACCATGCGAACTCGGTTAAGATGGTATTGTCGCATTTGTGGATAGTGTCGGGTTTCTGAATAGCTTTGGTATATATGGAGCTGTCTTGGGCGTGTTATCTCTTGGAGCCATCCCGGTCTATGTTTATGGCGAGAGAATCCGACTTTTTCTCAGCACCCGTAAATATGCCCCTCGCGACGAAACAGAAATCTGATAAATGGGCTGGCAACCGAGATTGTGTGTCTATTGCCCCTTCCAGTCGTCGAGGGTTGAGGCCGGGAAATAAATCAGAGCCAAATGTATCGGACAAATGCAAAAATACGTCAATAATGACGCAGTTTGCCTACAGCAAAATGATATTGTTAACATGAGTCTGCTATTCCCAAGTCACCATGACTTATGCAAGAGATGCCCCGAGGTAGCTCCATTATGAGTCCGCACTCTGCCGGTCAAAGAAGTCTATATTCTACCTCACTTCTTTCTCATGGATTGGTCAGTTTTTGGTTGTGATTAAGTTCCCAACCGCAATGAAACTGCTTTGTTTCCGGTGATGAACATCATGGAAGCAAGGCTCGTGCCACTGGGAAAGCCAATATAGCAGCTTCAGACCTAACACACGCTGAAGTGAAATAGTATCTGTACCATCGATTTGTAAAAGGAAGTCATCAATATTTTGTATTTAGAGCATCGAATAAGGATGGAACTACTGTGTTCACCTTGACAATAGCTGAGTGCATTGAAGATGGACGCTTTGTACCACCAGGAGGTCGACTGTAGTACCCCAAATATAGTAACACTGTTGACGAGAAACTGTACATCTGCCCGCCAGGGCCATGTTTGAAACCTTTCCCCCCCAAATGCGAAATGGCATCGACTTTGATAGATTGTATGTACCTGCATGCATACGGCGGCACAAGCAGGAAAGGATTTTCAATCAGGCTCGCCCACCTCGGGCCAAGTCTGGGGTAGACTTTCCGATACGATACCGTAAAGCCTTAACATCTTATTGGAGGCTCTGGGCCTTGGACAGCTTTCATTTAGCATAATTGGCGATAAGCATTCATCGCAAGTGGTGACAATGTCCTTACTTTATTACCCACTCAACCACTAGTTAGGATGGGTATGATTCTTATCGCACTTCCCATGGAATCCTTGCAGTGGATGATATGCAGCGCAGGCAGGCCACACCGGACGAGAGGAGGGTACAGTACGCAGGTGAACTAGCGACTTCAAAGAGAGTTTGAATCTTTGAGTGAAATTTGGCACGCGCACATGATCTGGATCGAATATGGAGTTCCCTGCAAGAAGCTCTCGACCTTTCTGTATGGGGCAAGTTTTGTGGCCCGCTGACCATCACCTCATCAAGGATGTGCTGCGTCCCTGCATGACAACCTAGCGGAGAGGGGGTAACAATTCAAGATCAAAGCCAAGCTAACTTCAAGTGTATAATAGATTGCCACAAGGGGGCGGGCGTGGAAACTTGCCTTATTTGGAGTCAAATGATTTGATGACTGAGAGAAAAGGTAACCAAGCACTTTTATGCTGAACACTCTATTTTAAAAAAAGACTTATTTTGCTTTCAACTATATAGTGCTCACAAATACCAAGCGTTTGATTTTCTCTACGCACCAAACATTCATTTACCACATACCCACTTTGCTATACATCCACATCTCGTCATGACGTCAGTCGAAGACTTACGTGCTCAGAACCACGAAACCGTGGAAAAATATCTTCACCACCTTTGCGACTCTCCGCTCATGGCTTTGAATCTTCTTCATGATGACGCCTGCAAGGAGCTCACATTTGCGACCTTTCCGATGTCATTCAAACCGGACAATGTGCACCCTATCAGTTACCATGGCAAAGAGATTCTTAGAGAGAACTTTGAGTTCAATAACAAGTGCTTCAAGGGGGATTTAAAGAATAGGAAGGTGTATTCCACACAAGACCCGAACAAATTCTTCCTTGAAGCCGAATTGGATGGCACGTATATACTTGATGACAAGGTCTGGCCTTATATACAGCCTTATTACATCATGGTGATTGAGTTGAGAGATGGTTTAATTATGCGTCTTCGAGAAGTGTTTAACCCACTTCAACTCCTCAAGACAGCTGGTACAAGCAACCCGGACGCCCTCCTCGAGCGTCATCGACCCATTTCGCAGTAAGATTTCAGATATAGTCATCAAGGGAAGCAATGGGACCATTCAGTGGATGCTAGCAGCAGGCAGAAGGGTGTTAAGAGCGAAAGCACAAGTATATTATTTATGGAAGGATGATTAAAGAATTTATTGGTAATGATTGACTTTTTACCAATACGATGACATGGACGTTGTACTAGCGTTTTGAAAGATTTCTTATCCTCGTTTATGTAGTGTGGTGGTTCATGAGGCACATTTTCTGTTTTTGCGGTAAATCCAGAGTGCGATGCGCCACCGCCGCTCAGAGGCTATCCGGAACTCACCAAACGTCCAACGTCAATGTGACATAGTATCTTCCGGTACTCGCTACGGTGCAGTACGGCTTTGGCAGATCCTTAGCACTTGCTGGGGAGACCGGACAAGAAACCTCCACACCAGCCGGTACTGGCTAGCACAAGACAGACAGAGAATGCCATTAATCGCTGGATCCAAGTATGGGGCGTTGTACCTGTCCAGACTTTATCATGCCGGCCGCGCTGTACTAACCTTAGGTATTAACATCACCCTGTTTCTAATGGATCCATGCCAGATATAGACCAAGCCAGGGTCTTGCAAATGCAATCCATAGACCACTCACGATGGGCATCGGCTTGCCTGGAACCTCTTGGAATTGGCGAACCCTTCCCAACTAGGTAGTTGCAGCCGGCACCTCTTGAAGAATCTTGAAGCACCGGCCGCTGTCGCCCCCAACGGAGTCCATGGTCTACTGTCTAGGGCGATCAATTGCTGTCTGTCCTGGATAAGAGCTACTGTACAGGCACACATATCGGTTTTTGCCCCCGAGTAATACCCCAGCTCTCTCTCTTTCAGGCAAAGAATAGGTCCCCTTTCATACTCCATCTGCTTCCGCCAAGTGCTCCATACCCAAAAATTGCTTATACATTTATATGGCTGGTGCTTCTTTTTGTGGTATTTAGGTGGTGTTCTTCCTCGAGGACTATTTCCTGCCCATACTTTGCAATTATTATTAAGTTCACAGACCTCAGTTGCTAACATTCTCTGATCGATTGACTTGCACCCCAGCTGTCCATAATGGTCCCTGCTCTCAAGTATATACCCAATGCCCAGGAGGCAAGAATTCCTTACTACAAGGACTTTCCAAATATTTTCCTTGGTGCGCTTTATTCGAGGTAATTTGAAGCACCCTTCTTTACTCATAAAGTCTGGCTCGTTACATCCTGAACATATGCTTACAACTTACAGTACCCAAGATGACCCGGAGAAACCTATTACTAGTGGTTTCTACCGCATCGAAAAGGGCGCAACCATGACCGCCACGTATACATACTACGAGTTTAAGCTCGTTGTTGCTGGCGATATTATTGTCTCGGATTCAACGGGACAAAAAGTGAAGGCTGTTAAGGGTGACATCATCTATTTCCCCAAAGGCGCAACGAGTGAGTCCACAATATACTGGGCTCCATCCTGGCCGAGTTGTCAAATACCGGCGGCGATACTAACGTGGATATCTCTAGTTACTTTTGAAACTGAGAACGGCGGCGAAGCCTTTTTTGTAAGTAGCTTCAGTGTTCATTGTTTCCTATTTTTTCAAAAAGAGAAGAGAAGAAAAAAAGAAGAAAAAAGAAATCAAGGTTGCGTCTTTTACTTAGTTCACAATATTGATTGATATACTTAGGTTGCTCAACGTGCCTCGCCGTAGAACTTGAAACAGAATTCGACGAGCTGGGACGAGGATATATATGGACAGTAAATGGTAGAATCTACAGTTGTTTCATCAGTTCGTACATGATGGTGGAATAAGAAAGCATTTACAGGCCTCATCTCTTTCGGCTGTTGACGTGTCAAGACATCGTTTGCCGTCCTTTGGATTCCTCCACGTTCACATGGACAGCTGCGGATTGATGTTGCGCGTCCAAGGCATATTGACCTACTTCTCCATTAACCCCTGATTATTAGCAGGTTGTGTCTTGCATCGGTCTGCATTCTCGTTGTTCTTGCTCAGTCCTCCTTTCCTGGTCTTGTTCAGCCGGCCGTGTCCATTAGATGTTCATCGGGGTGAGATGTTGCTTTGCCATTAGCTTTTGCCACTATAGTAGCCACTGGCGACCACGATTCGGGGCTTCGGAATAATGACTAGGTCGCTGGCACTAGTGTAGAATAAAGCTCGCGATGGCTGTACTAGCTTTCCGGAGAGCTGATCAGTGTCTTCCGGTGGGGGCGGGGCAACACGTAGCGTGACCGATGATGCCTAGAAAACTTCCTTTCCTGGCATTCGTTGCAGTTTGAAATACCTGTACAGAGGTAGACTCACTTTACAATCCCCCCCTAACCCCCCGCCCCCCTTTCGCAATGCCATTATCCCCAGAAGAGCGCGAGGCAGGGGAGGCTGGCACTGTGCCAAGGCGTCAACGGATAGTCAAAGGATCGTGTTGGCCCTGCAAGAAACGTCGACTTAAATGCGACCTTGGCAAGACTGCATGCCAGAAATGCCTTGCGTCAGGCACTAGTTGCAGCTACGACAAAGTTGTGTTGCGATGGAGCGGGCGGCCAAGTAGGAACATACCACGCGTATACGATCAGTCATTGCTTAGCGTCGGACTGCCTGCTGCCAACGAGAAACGTGCCCTGGATTATTTTGAAACCCGACTATGGCCTCTGCTGTTCACGATTGACCTGCCCCCTTCTCCGCTCATGTCGGTCGTCCTGCAATCGACTCCTGTGCGCCATGCAGCTTGTGCATTTGCCGAAGGACATAGAGCGTCATATGCGAGAGGACTGTCACAAGACAGCCTCATGAACAGACGCTTGCACTGTATTACCTCTATTCGGGAACAACTTGCCGACTACTCCGGGAGTCGTGAAGCCCTGTCACCTCTCTTGCTTGCTGTTCTCCTCCTTTACTTCCTGGACGGCTTTGTCGAGTGCAGGCAGCAACAACTTTCCGTGCACTCCCACTACAACGGTGTACTGGCCATAATAGAGGCGCTCGGAGGCCAGCAAGCTGTTTGCTCATCGACATATCCAGAGGCTTCGTTGTTACTTTCCGAATTTGTGGCCGCGGATCTTACTGAAGCTGTACTGCAAGGCCGTCTGCCGTACTTTGACGCTGCCATTTGGAAGCAGATCGAGTCAGGCCAGGTCTGGTGGGCGGTGCAGGATGTCGGCAGCCAGTCGTTGGCCTCTGTTTTTGGAACCATGGCTTCGATAAGTCAATATTCGCACCATAAAGAACTTGAACTCGAAGTATGGCGTTCGACAGTAAGCTCGTTTGAGAGCGCTTTGCAACCTGCTTACTCTACTCTTGGATTCCACGGACTAACAGATCTGCACCATGTCCAACAACCTAGGCAGGCACGGTCCCGTCTTTTCTCTCAAGCACTTGTTCGGGCATATCAACATGCCGCCCTGATTTACCTTTATCGAGTGATTTGCAGCCTTCCGACAGGCCATTTCCTGGTCCAGCAACACGTCCAAGGTTGTCTCGACTCCGTACAAGGCGTTGCCAGTGAATCAAGGTTGCATAATTGCACAAGCTTCCCATTATACGTCGCCGGGGCTCATTCTTTAGAAGAGCGCCACAGGAACTGTGTGCTACACAACCTACAGTCTATTCATGCAGACCTCGCATTTCAATCAGTACTCTGCATTCGATCAGCTCTAGAAGGCCTTTGGAAAGAGCCTGGAGGACAGTCGGGGGACTGGTCTCATACTTTCAAAGATTTCACTTCTGCCATTTTAGTAATATAATTGAATTCCAGACACTGATGAGGAATCTCGTGATGTTCTCAGTACTCTATAAAATCTAATGTAATTGCTTCAGTGATAGAATAACATTTAGAAAGGAGTCTCCAACGATTCTTCAACAATCTTCTAATGAAACACCTTTCCAATTTCTTACTATTCATTCGAAATCTCCAGAACAACCAGAGGACTATATGTCCTGGCCTATGTTAACCCCCTTCAAAGTTCCCTGGATTTATCGAAGCAAAGGTCTCGAATACGTACAATTCCAACACACCCAAGAATCTGGCAACAATGCCCACGGGCGAGTGGCATGATTCGATCAAGCGTTTTGTTCTGTCATTGATAATTGTTATTATCATTATGAAACATTAATCATAGCTCCAAGGGCTTTTATACCAACGTTTTCTTCTTTTTCATTATAACAAGGCATCACTCCTTGTAGACCTTTCTCTGTTCCTTGGCCTCCCAATCAGCAACACATGGAGCAAATATCAATTTTCCATGAAATCCAAACCAAACTGTGCCACAAGCCACCACGATCCAAAGCAAAGTTACCACAACACTAAAAATGGTTCCGAGTACCTTGAAGAAAAGCGACGGCAGCTCTTTGGCCAATGTTGTGGTGGCAACAGTATACACGCCCAATGGGAAAGTGAAGCCCCACCACCCGAGGTTAAAGGGAAACCTCATTCGCGAAATGGACGACAGTGCAAAGAAGAGCCAGACGAGACCAAAGCCCCACATGACAAACGCCATTAAAATGCCGGCAACATAGAAGATTTGACCCGCCATGGGAGCTGCTGGGACATAATTGTTGCGCCCAAAAAGGGCCATGGCATCTTTTCCTAGCTGTATAATGCAAAATGCTCCTTGACCAAGCGGTCCCAGCGGTAGAAAGACTGACACAAGCACCTCCCGCGGGGGTAAATGGTGAAAGGTAAGACGTTGAAAATATATCACCATGGTGAACATGGCCAACGGCACTCCACAGCCCCATAGAATGTAACATATTGTGACGGTCCAAATTGCGTGCTGGTCGTTTGGGAGAACACTGGCAATGATGGCCCCCGAAGCAGCTGCGACAATGGTCGCTACAATGGGCAGCAGCCATGCGGCAGTCATTTTGGAGAGCGCCGCCTACATCTCATGTTAGCTTTGTTGCAACTTTCTTTGGGGTAGTCGGATGAAAGTATACTTCATGCTTGTACATGATGACAAAAGGTAGATGCAAATTTGTCCCGACTGCACACGCCACATCGAACCACCACAAAGCCCATGCCAAGTATGCAGCCCAATCACCCCATATGGGTACACAAACAAATACAATCATGTTGATTATAGTGGCGAGTCCCATGGGAAATGTTCCTGCATATTTTGTAAGTCATTTTTTATAATTGAATGGCGGTATCAAGTGAACTTACCGAGAAATAAGGACTGTACGGGATGTCTCATCATGGCAGACCACATGCCCGGAAAGAGCGTATAGCGTAGTATGGAAACGATGAGGAACAGTATAAATAAAGCAATATTGAGACAAAACAACACCACGGATATCCAACAAAGCCAAGGTCCATTGGAAGGAAGGTTGTGCAACAAAATCGAAGTGATGCCGGTCCCCATGTTGACACTAAACCAAGACGGAGTAAAGTGTATAATCAGTTTGCGCCATCCCCGGGTATGGCGTAGTTTTGTCGGGCATGCCTCTTGGTGGCAGCCCCCGGTCGCATCCCCGTTGGTGTCGTGATCATTGGGAGTATTATGGCAAGTGCTTGCAGCTTCAGAGTCCTCCATGGTATTAGTGTTTCTAAATTGAAAAGTGAGTTGAAGAGAAAACAAGACGAAAAGTGGTGACTCAGAGAATGGAAAAAATATCTAAAGTTCAATTGCGAGAAATTTACGGTTTACATAGCAAAACTCACAGTCATCCATCTCTGCGGGAAGCGGCCATTTCAAGTAAAGGTCATGCGGCGAGATCGAATCTTTTAATTGATTGCTAGTACCGAATTAGACAGGATTCAGATTTATTTGCCTTCCGAGCCGTTTGACTATCCGGGCCCGATATGCGCACAGAGGCTCAGGAGGTTGCCGAGGCCCGTATAAGAGGTTGTCTGACGGTACGGAACCGCGCATCCACTAGCGTTGGTACCTGAGCCACTGCTGGCTAGGTACCGCTGCTGGGGTCTGGTGGTTTACAAGCCTTGTGTACTAGGTATATAGGGCAAAAATGATTCAGAGCAACGTGCCATGGCGCAACAGATGAAGTCGCGCTGTCTGGGTAACTACTAATCAATCATGCATCATGGTCGACTTTGGCATATCATGTCGCAGTATCCCGTAGAGACTCATTGAGACCAGGAATAACGATTAAGCTTGGGTACTCCGTACAGAGGATATACCCACTAGGTTAGGTGTGTACAAAGAGATGAACGGACCATGAGCCGCATTCACCCGAAACGTCAGCTCCATATGACTGACACTCTGGGTGCCACAACACCATAGAGTCATTATCGAGAGCATTTGTTCGTACATTGGCGAGGGATTGCATCAAGCCACCTAGCATGCGTCGTTTGAATGATGATGAAATTGCCAACAAAATTGTAAAAAGATGCCTGGAAATGTGATAGGCGGTGCCGAGAGGCAGTACATCTTTATTTGTGTGACCTATGTGTATGGATATATAGATGGAGAGGCTGACATGGAGAAACAGGAGATTAACCATAGAGACATTTTCGGTTGGTCTGTCTTATTAGATTCTACCAACAGTAATCCTGCCCTATTATAGCGCCTGCTCCGTTCACGCCTCCTTGTTCAAGTCACCCTTATCTTGAGGAGCTTCGGCTGGCACGGGCTTCTGACTACCCTTGGTCTCGATGTGCGAGTAGACCTCAACCTCGATCTTTTCTGCGCCGACGTCATGTTCACCAACCTCGACGGCATCGACTTCTCCAAATATCTTATCCATCCTTTCGAGTGAAATGCCTTTGGTTTCTGGCAGAATGAATATCACAGAAATCTATGCCAGCCAGTTAGTGTATCATGATCAAAAATGCAGCTGAGATTATTCTTACCAGGAGTAATGTGTTGAGCCCAAAGAGGAGCCAGTAGCTCCGCCCGCCGACCTCGGCATTGAATGTTGGCCACGGCTGCGTCAAGGCCAACAGACAGGCGGTCTGCCCCAGCAATGAGAATCCGAATGCCTTGTCGCGAACCTCTTGCGGGAAGATCTCTGAGGCAATAGCTGGTGGGATTGGGCCGTTGGACCAGCAGTACGTGAGTCCAACGATGAACAACATGGCTATTTCCACTACCGCGGCCGCTCTGTTGGAGTTATCGGGGAACGATGTACACAGCGAGGCCAGAATCAGTAGTGCCGTAGCCTGGATGGCGAAGCCTGCGATTAGAAGGGCTCTTCGGCCAAAGCGATCGACCGTAAAGGTATTGACTAGAACAATAACGAGCTGCAGAGCAGCCTGGATACCGTTGATGGCGAGAGCCTGATGACCTTCATTCCATCCCAAGGATTGGTAGATCTAGACACCAATCAATCGATTACTCCCAGCAAGAGAAAGTTGGAGAAGGACTTACAAGCGTTGCATACATGGTGAGTGCTGCTATTCCTCCAGCCTGCTGCAGCGCAGTTGCGTACAGACCGTAAAGAAGACGCTTCCGCATGCCTGCTGATTTGAAGAGGCCAGTATAGCCGGTATCGTAGTGCTTGCGTGCCTCCTTTGCAGCCAGCAACTCATGAAACTCGGCTCGAACATGATCAGATTCAGGGGTGCCCATTCTCAATTTGCAAATGACTTGCAAAACTTGATCTGGGTTTTCCGGATATTTCTCCAACAACCATCGAGGAGACTCGGGATACCAAAAGCTGAGAATTATGAACGCCACGCCAATGGGAATCTGAATTACGTTGGACACACGCCACGCAATGTTGAAAGGCGAAGTATAAAAGCTCATGCCATATCTAATGGCTTGTTAGTACTTGGTACAGCCGGAAACGCTTCAAATGATACACCTACCCAGCCCAAAATGCGATAAAAGTGCCTAGTTGGTACCCAAACTGTGTAACGGTACCGACAAAGCTTCCCCTCAGTAAGCGAGGGGAGCACTCGGCGACGTAGAGAGATGTTGCAATGTAAACACATCCGAACCCAAGTCCAGTCAGGAGACGGCCCAATATGAGCACACCCCATGTATTAGGGACACTCTGAACGATGACGCCAATGATCATGACACTGATGGAGATGCGAAGTGCCCATAGTCGTCCGACCAGATTAGCAAGCGTTCCGCCGACAAAGAGCTGCGCGAGGCCTGTGGTTGCCCATGGCGCAGCTGCAATGGTCCCGGTGCGTGATGCATCGACATTGTAGTACTGTATGAATTGCTTATCTGCCAAGATGACCGTCATGATGCCTAGGTACTTGGGTCAGTCTGTCAGATGCCGAAAGTTGTGTAGGGGTTGTTAATGCCCGTACCTGCATCGTACCCGTTGAAACATGTGGAGAAGACCATGCCGTATAGCAATAGCGCTGCATAGCGGTCCTTTTCCGGCAAGAAATTCTGGAAGAACCCCATTTTTTTCTTGGGTGCCACGACACGAAATTGTTGGGTAGTAGATAATTTTGGATGTGTCTGTTTACGATGCTACACTCCCGTCGTTGCTGGATTTATGATACTCAAATAAAGACATTGTAAGTTATAGCCATCACTGGGCGAGGGTCGTATTTCCGGTGGGAGCTGACTTCCCATTGGCTCAGCGTGCTGGCGGAGAAACTCGATGGTTCAATGCGCCCAGCCATTGGGAGAAACCGATGGGAGGGCCAATAGAGACGAGCCCATGAATATACTGAGTGCCGCCCCGGGATCGGGGCACATTTGCGGCTCCACCATACCCCAAGAGCCGTGTTTGTGGAGATTTGCGGGGGAAGGCGATGGACTCTGGGGTAAACATAGAGGCATGGCCCGTTCCTGCATTCGTGGAAAGGCTCATGATCACAATGCCGAGTGCCATCAATGGCAAAAATGTAACCCCTTTGGGCCTCGGGACTTGGTCCAAGAACGGCCAGTCAAGGTCCGCGTCAAGTATAAAGATAAATAGCACCAGTCGATCACAGTGAAAGTAAACATTGGGTGACAAGAACGAGTGTCATCTAGTTCGTGATTACTTCATATCTAAATGCTGAGTCAGTGGTCTTTGAGAAACATGGTATCTGCTCTCAAGTTCCTTCTCCTGGCGGCCAGCTGTACTGCTAGCAGCAACATTGCCGCCCGCGATAGTATCACCGCCACGGTAGACCTGTCAAGTTCAAATGGATCACCCAAGCACCTGGCTTCCGGTTTCATCTATGGGATTCCGGACAACTACCCCAACCAAATCCCAGACTCATGGTTTGTCCCAATACTCGACATCTATCGGTCCACAAGCACACTAACGAGGCCTCTTTCAGGTACCAAGCAATAGACTTCAACTACGCCCGCACCGGTGGAGCACAGCTTGGCTCTCCAGCTCGAGGATGGATCTACGGAACAACGGATTACCAAGGCAGACTCCAGTCATCCTACCTAAATTACGAGGCAAGAAATCATGAACATACGACTCAGCATAGGTATTGACAGATTTCAGGTGGCTAGAAAGTTTGGTGCTTCCGTCATCTTGCTGGTACATGACATTTGGGGAACCGACGGTATGTGCTAATTGGCGTTTTCATATGCATACTTTCTTCGTGACGATCCTAATGTGTTATCAGGCGTGACGAGCTCCACGAAATGGCCCGGCGACAATGGCGATTGGACCGACTATGACAAGTATATCTCTACACTCCTGAATGATCTGGTCTCCAAGAACATGCTTGACGGGCTTGTTATCGATATCTGGAATGAACCCGACCTTACTGTCTTTTGGAACCGCCCTCTCCAGCAATGGGTGAATCTCTACATCAGAACCCACAAGGCAATCCGGTATGTTATGGAAGACGTTGTCTTGCGGGACGTTATTGACTAACCAACCACCACAGGGCCGACTCCCGCTTCAATAACGTCAAGATTAGCGGCCCCAGCTTGGCAAATCAGCCGCTGTCCAGCAACTCCTGGTGGACAACGTGGCTGTCGCAGGTTGCTGGCAACAACACCGTACCAGATCAGTACTCGTACCATCTGGAGGGCGACTACACGAATCAGGTCGACGATCCACAGTATACCAATGCTTCCCTCGCTGCGCTGCTGAGCACCTACGGCTTGCCAGGTCGTGAGGTCAACATTAACGAATATGCCACATATACTGAGATGAAGCCCTCTGGATATGCCTGGTGGATTGCTCGCCTTGAAAGATACAACTTTTGGGGTCTTCTTGGAAACTGGCAATCTGGAACAACATGTGAGTAATTGTGACAATCTGCCGTGTTTGGTAGAGAACATCTCTCGTCTACCAACCCTCTTGAAAAAGGGTGCTAACCCGGTCAAACTTTCAGTGCACGATCTGTTTGCCAATTTGATCACAAAGTCGAGCAATCCATATACATACAGTGCCACTGATTACGTTGCTGCACCCGGCTTCTGGGTCTACAAGTACTATGCCCAAAACATGACGGGCGTACGTCTTACCACAACCGGCAGTACCGATAGGATATTGGATGTGTACGCGACCAAGGACTCGAGCACGGTTCGGTTGCTCGTGGGTTCTCGCATCACCACGGGCACTTGGGCTGTGCAGGTCAACAAGCTGAGCTCCCTTGGCTACGGGACATCAGGCACCGTCACCATCAGCACTTGGGGCTTTGATGGGTCAGATCCTCTGGCAGCACAAGCTGCACCGAGCTTCCGCAACACTGTTGACCACACCTTTTCCGACGACACGTTGACCTTTCCCATCTATCAGGACAACAACTACAATGCCTGGGCCTTTGAATTTGCAGTGCTGAATTAAGAATTGGTGGAGATGCACAGGGTTCACTTTTGTCTAGTGTAGTTAATTGCGACAAGTGTATTAAATTCAATTCTGGTACCCAATATCTAACTTATGGAAACCATTGATGCAAAACGAAGGAATGCGCACTGGTTAAGCCAAAAAGTGTACAAAATACATAAGAATTATGTGTATTGAACAGCTATCCTTTAGAGGTCCGGTAATATCAGATCTCGTGGTTTGGGGCATTGTTATTGAGACCCAAAGACAACCTACATAGATATGGTTCGGGTGAGTGCATGGCTGCATGCAGCAATCGAGGGCATCAATTTGCAGTGCTAGGGATTATGTTCATCAAATGCCTGCAAAAGCCGACCCCAATTACTGTACTTTCTGCAAACCCCATCCGGCCATGTCACATCACTTGACAGGCCATGAAGGACACTGGCGCCTACACAATGCCGGGTATGCTAGGCCGGCGTACGGGGGATTTCCGGTGGGGTGCATCACCTAGCCCCGGAGTGCACCAAATTCCGGTGGGAGGCAGTACCTCACTCGCAGGCATTCGTGGAAGAACTCTACGCAGATGCAGCAGATAACAATTGTGATGAATGACGTAATCGTAGGTCCTGTATCATTCCGGCTGGCAAGACTCCGGCATTGAACATTGTGGGCTAGAGCTTCAAACTGGTCACTTGATTGTATATAGTTTATTACGAGTTGGTGCAAAAGATCCAGTACAACGCGTGACTCTTTGTTAGCGAGAGTTGAGAGTTGAGTAGTACTCTTAGAATCACCTCATCATGTCTTACCCTCAGACCAACTTTGATAAGACGACATTCCACGGTCCGTCGATCTTGAAAAGCCGGCAAGCTGTCGTCGGTCTGGTCACGGCAAAGGCGCAGCTGAAGCAACTCAGAGAGACTGGTAGATACGACTGTTTCAAGCTGCAATGGCATCCCATCTACGACGACCAGTCTCAATGGCCTGCATCAAAGAGTCTTTTTTGGGATAGCGACGTCGGCAAGTGGATTGAAGGCGTCTGCTACCTGCTCGCTACAGAGTATGATGCCGAACTAGATGCAGCAGTGAGAGAGCTGGTCGACATGATCCGAAGTGCGCAGCAAGACGACGGTTACCTCAACGTCTACTTCACTGTCGTTGAGCCGGATAAGCGCTGGTCAAACATAAGAGATCAACATGAGTTGTAAGTCATTGTTGCGGTCCTTTTCAACCCACATTTCTGAGCTACTTCCTGACTCGGAGACAGGTACAATGCTGGCCATCTCATTGAGGCTGCATTGGCTCATAGACGCTACTACAAGAATGACCTCCTCATAGAGCCAATCGAGAAATACGTTCGCCTGATACGTTCCGTCTTTGGACCAGGGGAGCACCAAAAACACGCATACCCCGGACATCCAGAGATTGAGCTCGCCCTGCTCCGCCTCTATAGTGCTACTGGAAACCAGGATGCGTATGACTTGGCACAGTACTTTATTGAAGAGAGAGGAAATCCAACGGGGCAAGATGGAATGCTCTACTACGACTGGGAAGAGAAACAGCGTGGTGATAACAAGTATAAGCGTCCCGACGCGTATCCAGTGACTAGAAGCCACTGGTACAATCAGGCGCATGCACCCATTCTGAAACAAGAGTCGGTAGAGGGCCATTCCGTGCGAGCCATGTACCTCTTGACGGCGGTTGCCGACTTGGTCTATCACGATGTTGGAGGCAAGTCATATGCCCAAAGCACACAATACTTGGCAGCACTGGACAGGCTCTGGAACAACATGGTGGACAAGAAAATGTATGTTACCGGGGGAATTGGTGCCATGCATCAATGGGAGGGCTTTGGGATTGACTACTTCTTGCCACAAAGCACTGATGAAGGTGGGTGCTACTCTGAGACCTGCGCTTCGATTGGTGTCATGATGCTGGCGGAGCGTCTCCTACACCTTGATCTCCACTCCCGGTACAGCGACATTATGGAGTTGCAACTCTACAATGCCGTCATGACGGCCATGAACTTGGAGGGAACAGCCTTTACCTACGTCAACCAGCTTGGTAGCTCGGAGAAAGACAAGAGTGCCCGCGAGACATGGTTCGAATGTTCGTGCTGCCCACCCAACTTGATGAGGCTGTATGGGAGTCTTGGTGGCTACCTCTGGGATCATGGTGCCTCAAGCGAAGGCGCATTCATCAACGTGCACCTCTATACCACGGCTCAAGTCAAGTTTGATGTTGGAGGACAGAAGGTCCAGTTGGCGCAGAAATCGAATTGGCCATGGGAGGGCAAGATTGAGTTTGAGCTAGACTCGAATGCCAAGGTCGACATCCGGCTCAGGCTCCCGGCTTGGTCCGAAGGGGCTTACATAGTACGTGTCCGACCTTATCACCGCCGTGTTGGTGATTTTTTATTCCGCTGACAGTGAACCTTGAACAGCTCGAACCTCCGCTCAGCGATGCCAAAGTCGACAACGGGTACTTGCTTCTGCCATCGTCATACACTTCTCACAGCAAGCAGTTCTCACTGGATATTCAAGGATTCGAACCCCGGCACATCTCGCCACACCCGTACACGAATCAGAATACATTAACGCTGGCTCGAGGTCCAATTATATATTGCGTGGAAGATGCTGACAATGAATGGGAGTCTGATCACTTTAGGAATACTGTCATCTCTGCCGACTCGCCGGTTGCGGAGTTTGAGCGCGAGATTGCAGGAGAGAGATACATTGAGCTGCGCTCATCCGGCTGGACCCGAGACTTGGACTCTTGGAAGGGGAAGCAATCAGGGTCTGAACCAGGAGCCAAGAATAGTTCTGGAGTTCTAGGCGACGAAAAGGAGCTTGTATTTGTTCCGTATTATCTACGAGCGAACCGTGGCGGGAAAGGGCACATGCGGGTTGGGCTGCTCAAGCAGTAGAACCGCTGGAGGAAACATGTAGCTCATGTAGGAACCCATGATCATTAGAATGGATATACATCACCGCGTGGCTAGGCTCTGTGAAAAGGTCGTAAAAGATACATCTGAATTACCTAGTGCAATTTGCCATCAGCAAAATTTCGAGGAATCATTGCAATCAATCATGCCAAGCGACGAGTTATGACGGTCAATTGCGCAGCTCTGGATTGGCACGGATGTTGGGGATAGTGGCACCGCTATCCCCGCACCCCAGCACCCGACAGTATCCCCAACTTCCCCCAAATATACCCCCTGTATGTGAACGGGGATATGTACATTGGTGGACTAAAGATCGCTCGGAACCAAGTTACCGGGTTCCCCTCGCTTGACACTGGAAGTTGCCTCCCGCATCCGTCGAAACGCACCGCGAGCCGCTCGCAACCTGTTCAAAAATCTCGGATTGTGTAGCGTGCCTGTACCACTCACGACACAATGTAAAGAATCGTCCAAGTATAATTCCAGTTCTATCTAGGAGTGAGGGCATGACAGCCATGCGTTGCCCGCCATGTCACCACCAAGCCATGACCCTTTGGACCGGGATCAGCTAGGGGAACAGGGTCAAAACTATTCAGCGAAACACCAGTGCCCTCGATGCCCGTGCACTTTCAAGCGCATCGAGCATCTCAACAGGCACGTGAAAAGTCATACATCTCAGAAAGCATTCATATGTGACGTATGCTTCAAGGAGTTTGCCAGAAGGTCAGTTGGTCGCCCCTACACCGTCCTGTCGACATGTGCTGAGAGATGTCAAAGTGACATCCTTCACCGGCATAGCTTCACCCACAGAACGCCCATCGGAGACACTGGGAAGCCCAAACGACGAAGAGCTTGTACAGAATGCGCAAAAGCACGAGAGAGGTGCAGCAAAGACGAGCCTTGCAGAAGATGTTTGACTAGGGGACTATCTTGTGCATACCCACCAGAGCCTCGAGGACGGCAACCTAGACGTTCACCTCGAGATGACGTCTTGAATGTAGAGGCTCAACCGAGCCCGCAGGCGCACAACTATCAACAGGTTTCAAAGCCTGGGCTGCAGCCATTATTACCGACGTCTCAAGCGCTGACAGCCACCACCCCTCGCTCTACCCAGTCCGCGATTGAGATGATGGGTGCAGATGCCTTGCGCCGCCAGCAGCAACACGACCATTTGCAGATTGGAGGAGCGAACAGCACGGGAACAGGTCCAGGTATTTCAAATCAATACCTCGGTGCCATGTACGATCCCGCCACCCAGATGGATGTGGATACACTGTTCCCGCTTGTACAAGACCAAGGAGGGTTCAGCCAGAGCATGGACTACCCCATGAACTGGCTACCGGCGAATGACACCATCGATATCGACTACAGCTCCATACTCGATTTCGGCATTGGACCATATGCAGATACAAGTCCTCTTGCCTTGGGACCGACTCAGGACATCTCTCTTTTGCCACCTGACACCAACGTCGGTCAGAACAATCAGCTCAGTGTTGCGGGGAATTCGATTGCTCCGGGTAGTCGACGACTGAACGATCCCACCGTGATACTCCCCCCAGTTGTATCTATTTCATCCCCGACTCATACCACATCCTCTCATTCCCAAAGTTCCGGATCCGAGTCGAGACTTTCGACGCAAGGAGGGCTATACGCTACTAGCAACGATGGCGCCAGAGTCCCATGCACAATCCGATCAAGACAACACCGGCACATTTTTTCAGGTGCAACGCCAGTTCATCCTTCTCTCGACAGCGAGATTGAAGCTGACGACTTCAGCCTAAGATTCCCTGCTCTTGATGGAATTGTGTCTCAAGATATCGAGGAGGCGATTGAAGGCATATCGGCGTCGACGTACGACACTATCCTTGCTAACTTTCAAAGAATGTGTCTTACCCCAGGAAGCTTTTTTCCGCCTTTCGTCAATGAAAGCTTCCCAAGTCTTGACCAGATGAACATCCTAATTCAGCTGTACTTTGAATATTTCGATCCCATCTTCCCCATCGTGCATAAGGAACAAGTTGAACTGAACAACTTTTGGCCTTTGGCTCTGTCCATGTGTGTTATTGGATGCCGATTCACCGACACTCAAGAGTTTACCCGATGCATTGTACCGTTCCAGGAGTTTCTTCGTAGAGTTCTAACATTCGAGGTTGAGATGAATCCAACAGAAGCGATGATTATACCGTTAACCCAAGCGCTGATCCTCAGTCAAATTGGCTTACTCTATTCCGGGCAACGCAAGTCATTCCTTCAGGCCCGAGCCAGGCGCAGTGTTCTTACGGAACTTATCAACACGACTGGGGCGTCCACAGTTTACGAAGGAACAACGCTCGATGACTCAGACGAGGTCAGAAACTTGCAAACGCAACAAGAATGGGAACTATGGATCACTGCTGAGACGAAGCGGCGAATTGGATACTCCGCCTGGGTAAGAAACCCTCTCTTTGTCCTCGCAAGTGGCTGTATTTTGTAGCTGAGAGTCATAGCTGCTCGATTGCATGTCACGATATCATTTTGGAGAGAGATTTATCGGGTCGACGGATGCGACACAGCACGAGCTCCCAAGCGAAGATCTTTGGAACTGCAAAACAGCTTGGCAATGGTCTCGATCATTTCGAAAAACTGAAAGTAAGTTCTAATGGCGATAGACCTCGAGCCTGAAAGAGCTGACTCAAACCACAGAAAATCCTTCACTGGCATCGGCAGTGACCATGCTGTTCCTTGAGAAGAAGTTCAAAAAGGACATTGGACAGTTCTCAAGCTTGCTGCTGCTGCATGGCGTTTACGAGGAGATAAGGAGGGTTCAGTACTACCTTGACAGGCCCCTTTCATCCTGGGTGCCTTCGCTGTGGCTCAACCCGGGATCCCCACCTGCAGAGAGCGATCATGAGTCCGCCCAGCTATCTGACACAAAAAACAATCTTGCAGTCTGGCGCAACGCGGCTCTTGACTGTGTTGATGTTCTTCACTGGGCAGCCAACGCCACCGTTGCAAGTGCCGCAGGCGTGGAACATTCCACCGTCTTGCATCTTCACCTGTCAAGGGTGGTCTTGCTAGTGCCTTATACAAGTATACAGACTTTGGCAAAGTCAATATCGACTTTGACAGCGGACCGCTCCACTACCTGGTCCAAAACAATGAGGGAAGACGCTCTACGGGCGGAACAAGAGGTGGTCCGTTGGGCTCAGCAAGATGAGGTATGTTTCCCCTTATCTCGAGCGGATTTGCGGCGCTCAAGGCTGATTGATTGCCATGCAGCACAAAGCGAGACTCGCAGTCCTCCACTGTGGGTGCCTTTACTGGCATATCCGACGGTATAGTCGTCGTGCGTTCTATGAGCCAGTGTCCGTATTTCTTGCTACCTTGACACTTTGGGCTTACAGTATGTACGCTTCGCGAGCATCACCAGTAGGCGCTGAAGTGCAGAATGACCTCGAAGGTATTCGAAGTGGAAGCATCACCCGACATGCTTCTCCAGAGCCGCCTTCCGATCAGAGACTTAGTGGTCGCGAGGCCAGAGGTCAGCGATCGAGTGCTACGAATCAGCTAGAGTTCGAGGATGATGCGGAACCGACTTTCATCAGGCTAGACCGTCCGAACGACGACGAGATGGTGCAGCAATTTGTCAAATCAGGTCGACCATCAGTGATGCGGGCATATATCACAGGGGTAGGAAACATATGCTCCCCGCAAGGGCCAGCCAGGATTTTAAGAGAGGGACGGAAGATACTAAGTTCGGTATCGTCGGCCTGGAGCAGGACGCAGGATTATATTTCAACTCTAGAGTCGGTCGAAGCGGTGACAACCAATAGCCACAATTGGGATTCACGTGAGAGACTATCTGCGATGACAGGCAAACGATCAGGCTGGTGGTCGTTGGCAACATAGATTGCATCTCTGGCCCGTGTCACGTGGGTACGTGGAACCTGCAAAAATGGCCCTTCAATATATATTATTATGTTAATATGTCTATTTGGGAATAATCTTTTCATCCTTCAGCATTTCAAAAATGCCCTCCAGATTATCCCAGCTATCGTAGTAACCAGTCCATCCTAACTTTCGTGCCTTGCTCATGCTCAACACAACATTGTAGTCACGGCCCCAGGCAAAGTCGGCAAATGCCCAAGAGGCCTTTTCTAGCGCCGAAGCATCGAGACCTTCACGTTCGCTCAACTTCTTCCAGGCCGCTTGCACATCTTTTTGTTCTGCCCACCTGACCAGATTAATCCGCTGGCGAACGTAGCTCTGCGGGGCACGATTCTTCAAGCCGATGGCATCAGCTTGGACTGACAGCGGCGGATGAGGAACCAGCGCCCTCTCGGCCGCCAGCGGCGCGGGGCGCAGGAACTGGTCCGCGGGGACGGCAAGGCCAAAGTAGTTTGCCACGCGCGGCCACAGGTTCATCCACGACTCGACGTCGCCATTGGCAACGTTGAACGCCTCATTGGCCGCCCTGGGCTCGAGGGCGGCCCAGCGACAAAAGCGCGCGTGCAGGCCGGCGTCGGTAAAGACGGTGACATTGTTGCTGTAAAAGCCCTCGGAGCCGGGAAACACGAGCTCCGAGCCCATTTCCTTGGACACGGCCGCGTAGAGGGCAATGGCGCTGGCAAAGTTCATGAAATTGCCCTTGGCGAAACCGAGCACCTCGTTGGAGTAGGTTACGTTCCACTCGATGGCGTGGGTTTTGGCAAAGTCGTGGAGAATGTGCTGTTGGCGGTAGTAAAAGTTGGGAGGGAAGGGTGGCTCTGGCATCCTGTGATGATTTAGTAAGTAATCTTCGGGAAAGCGCTGATCTCAAAAGACAGAGACAGAACTAGGGCTCACCAGGGATCTCCTTCAACCATGGGAACCTTGGTCCGGCCGAGAGCGACACCATATTGCTTGGCTCCGCAAACAAGGACAAAACGCTTCACGCCGGAAGCATTGCCATTGATCTCGAGAGCCTTGCAGAACGCGGCCAGCATGTCGCCTGTGCCGATATTAGCACTCCAAGTGTTCTTATCAGTCGAGCTGCGCGTGGCTCACCGTTGACGCGGGTGTTCTCCTCGTCGGAATCCATTTGCAAATATGCAGCAAAAAAGACATAGTCGGCCTTGAGATCCTTCAAGTCCTGCGCCATGTCCTCGGCGGCTGCGTTGAGATCAAGATGGACATGTTCAACCCGAGGACCGAAATCCTCCTTCTTTGACCGCGACAGGCTGTAGATCTTTGACCATTCATCTGGGTGGCTGCAGAGCTCCTTGACGATTTCTCGTCCGAGAATACCTAGGGTCATGCAAATTAGCCGCCTCCTGTCATCTCAAACAGAAGCGAGAATATTCAGCTTGATATCCTTACCTGTGGCACCTGTCACGATTGCGGTTGGCATCTTGATTGTGCTGTAATTTTCGTGTGTTGGAGATATTTTGCTATAGAGGTACTAGAAATTTGTCACTGAATTGTGAGAGTTATTCTATATTTATATACAATTCGAGAATCATCGTCGAAAGGGCTGTGTGAAGTAAGCTTGCTCTAGGCCAAACTTTCCTCCTTGTTTACTCCAATCCTGCCACCAAGGGATTTGCTGGTGATGACATATGTCCATGCACTTACCGGGAGACAGCCAAATTTGCATTAGTTCTGCTTCTCTCGAAAGCTTAACTCAGCAACTCAGTCTTCTTGGCATTGGTACGTCATGCAGGAGCTCCTTGATAAAACAGACCTTCTGAGTAATGATCCTGATAGCACTTGAAACTGAGTCGCTGCTTTGCTAGACTTGTAATATGGAGATTTTCATTCCGCTTCCTTTTAGCTTGTAATTCAAAACCACTCTCAGTATACCGGGTTTACTTTGTCACATATTTAGTCATCAAGTCTTACCGTGTAATAGCAATTCAGCAATCAATAGACTGGTGGGTCGAAACTGAATCGGGTGTAGGCGGCGCCAAGTTCTGCGACTATTCCAAAATTTGCTCGACTCATGAAACCAAAGACCGAAGAGTATAGCAAAGCCCGAGTATCAGTCCCCACGTTGCCATTTTGCTCCAAAATGACGGAGCGCCTAACCGCTACCAATTCTGTACTGTTTTGAATCTAACAATCTAATCTGCAATAAGCAAGGCTTTCATGAGATCTCAAGGTTGATCAAGCAGATCCCGACTTTGTGAGCACAGTTTCCAAGAACAAGCCATGATTTTCACTTTTATGTAGTCAACGACGTCAGACATGCGATTAATAAACAAGATATCTACCACTGGGATACGGTGAAGCCGATTGGGGACTAAACAGCATTGTCGGCGATAGGACTTTTCTGTTGGTATGGTAGATGTTGTAGTATTAGCCCCTGAATACCCGCACGAAGTGCTCTGGTCCATGTTAGTTGAATACAACATAAATAGAGCCTCTTCATTATCAGGATTACGACAAGCCGACGCTTCACATCACACAACAAATATAGAAAAATTACGCATATCCTGCATTCAACCAAACACGATGGCAAACAGCAATTTGAGGTTCACGATGTTAATCAAGCGCAAACCTGAGATTAGCGAGGAGGAGTTCCACAAGTACTGGACAGAAGAGCATCCAGCCATCGTCAATGAATGGCTCGCAAAGCATGGTGTTGTGAAATACGTTCAAGTAAGTTGATTTACGGTGAAATATTTCTAAAAGCATGGCGAATCGAAAGTTACCAACATAGTAATTTCTAGTACCACCTCCCATCGTCATTCCGTGCGCAGAGCGAACAAGTCTGGACCGAGCTCGGCTCTGATCACGTTAGCGACTTCGATGGCCATGTAGTTCTCACTGTTCCCAACCTCGACGCACTGAAGAACGCCCTGGCCGACCCCTACTACAAGTCCCATGTCCAACCAGACGAGGCCAAGTTCATCGACGCTAAGGGGTGCTACCGTACATTTGGTTATGAGCAAATATACATCAAGGATAACAAGGTCATCTCTGACGGGGTTTCAACATCGAAGTTATAGTCCCATACATGCCTAGTATTCTGTGGCGGGGGTTGCCAGATAATCAGTATAGCTGTAATCCCAGTCTTGGCTCTGTTCTAGTTCCTCCTGCACCACTTGGGTAGGATTACTCGATGCTCAATGTTTGAGCATCTCAAGATGCATGCTACCGTACAGCATATGCCAACTAGATATATAGTACAAAAGCATGATATATATGTTTTCCAAACCAATAAAAAGTTGTTTAAAATTTCAGCCAGTCCCACGGATATAAGCTAAATCCTTCCACTGCATTCTATATTGACAAGCAGTTCTATTTTATTTTATTTTATTTTATTTTCCTTTTTATTTCAGCTGTTAGCCTTTTCTGCATTGAGCGCCCCAATGACCTTCATCACGCTGATCATATCCTCTTCGCCAAGCCCCGACTCTATTGCCTGTTTGTACAATGTGCCACAAAGCTGTATTAGTGGCGAATTCACGCCTGATCCGGCTGCTGCTGTTTGAATAAGCTGAGTGCTGTTGTAGCAGTCCTTGATGGCTGCCTGCGCAGACCAATCCTGATTGAGCATCTTTTGAATCTTGAGCCCCGAATAGGCAGACGCCATGGGACCGGCCTGTATGACCTGGGCAAAGGCATCGAGATTGAGTCCTTGCGCTTGAGCCAGGTTCATGGCCTCGGCAAGGCCCGCGGTCATGGTGATGAGAAAGAGGTTGACCGCGTACTTGGTCTTGAGCCCCATGCCGACGGGGCCGCAGTAGATGGCGGCGCTCGTGATGGGCTCGACAACCGACTGTATCCTCTGCGCTACCGCCTCGTCGCCAGCCATCATGCCCACCAGTGTGCCTTGTTCCGCGGGCACTCTGCTGCCGCTGACGGGCATTTCGACAAAGTCGCCACCCGCCTGGGAGACCTCGGCCGCGAGGCGTTGGCTAAAGTCTGCCGAAACCGAACTGGTATTGATCAATGTTTTGCCGGCGAGGGCCTTGTAAAATGGCTTGTCCATAATGGTGTCGAATGCGCGCTCGTTGAACAGCATGGTGAAGATCACGTCGGACTGCTCCAACACTTCGATCGGTGATTCTGCAATGTTGGCACCTGCTTGCCGGAGGACTGCGTATTTTGCTGGGCTTCGGTTCCATACTGAGAGAGGGAAGCGACGGGAAAGATTGAGGGCCATGGGCGTTCCCATCACCCCCAAACCCAAGAAGCCGACTCGCATCGTGCTGAAAAATCTGCGTGTTTTAAGTTTGCCGCGGTTGCGAGGACAGGATGAATATTTCTTGGGGCCCAAGACAAGAACTCGAACTTACAGAACCAAAAAGTGTGACAATTTTGATTTTCGGCGAATTCGACGACTTTGCTCATTCCCCTAGTGCAGAGTAGAATGCCGATTGAAGGCGGAAGCTAAAAAGTTGGGTGACCAAACTGACTATTCGAAACTCCACCATTCTGACTCGAAGGGCGAAGGGCGTAGGGCGTAGGGCGTGCATTTGTGCAATCCGTGAACTAACACGAAGAGACGGAGTGCAAAGTCTTCTTCACTGGGAAAACAGGCCGATAAATCCAAGTTTTACTTGAAGATTAATATTACTCTGACAGTATGACGCGATGAAGTCAAAAGGTCGCCGTTGAAATTGATCTTGATCTCTGCTTTAAGGGTCAAAACGGTGCCAGCAATTTTCCGATGCCACACTCATCTGCCGTGAGGATTATCATGGGCCTTCAGACTTGACTTTCTTGCCGACGGCATGCTGGTCATGAAATTGCCCACGAGGTCCGGCCATAGCAAGAATCCCAAGAGTAATCAACGGGAGGTTTCCAGATTTTCAAGCCATTGACATTTTTCCAATGTCAAATAACTGACCAACAAGAACAAGAGAGGATTGATTGGAGCCGAATCTGATATTGAGTAGAGGATCATTCTAATAATAACAATGTTGCTAGCAAAACGCCTTCATCACGAGTCGATATAGCAGGATTATTCATCAAGTACCCGTCTTATACCGTCAGAGAACAAATACCTCGAGTACAAAATGTGGAAAGCTGTAATTCGACCACCCCATATCTCATCGCCCGTCTGAGGGTTGCAGCTGACATGGGAGAAAGTGATTTTGACAAACTCTTCTGGTTCTTCAGTCGTGTTCTGTACTTCCTCCCGAGTAACTTCAAAACGATGAGATGAGGCTATTGCCAAGGCGTCTCCACGGAATACCCATTCAATGAATGGATATGGTGGCGGCAAATACTCGGATGACTGATGGAAGATGTCTTGTCGTTGTTTAGAACTCAATGAGCTGGAGTCCAACACCAGAAAATTACCAAAGAATAACGAGCCGACTGGTGGTGTCGATGTGGGGGATAGTGACGATAGATCCTGGTTCCAATATGAGGGATGCACAGCGAAAGCAGTGGCCGGAGGCTTCAGAGGGCCATTGAGGGCTTCCAAAACCGCTACACGTAGAGTCAATATCCGCAGTATATGATTTGGTGGTGTTCCTGTAGTGCTTCTTGATCTTACCTGGAATACTGTGTAGAGATAAATGGAAACCACATATAAACCACCGCTCCAAAGTAAAGGCAGGCCCACCGAAAAAGCCTCGATTGAATCTGGCTAGGATCTCGTCGTCGCTCATGTCCCGTTTCAAGCTGCGCACTGGTATCCTCGCACTATAGCTTTCCTGTAGTGCACCACTCAGCTCGACTTTTGGGAGTATACGAGCAAAAGATTCTCGATGTCCAGGACTTGCGCTGTGAGATGATACTCGTCAATTATTATTCTCGTTCTGAATCACGTCATGTAGATGGTCGCAAAGGTATGAAATAGATGTTTACTGCTGCTTTGATGACTCACTGGCATTCATATGTGGCCGGATGAAATGTAGGCGCTGACTGATATGCCACTAGTAATGATGCACCAAATGCTGCAACGGCTGCCGCTGCCCATCGTGAGACTACTATTGACATGACTGAGTTGATGGACGCGCTGTGAATTACATGTGTCTAGGGAAAGTGCAATTGGATGAACAGTCAATTGCGAAGCGAAACATTTATATTCTGTGCTGACCATCTTGCTCTAGTGCCTCAGCTGCTGCGATCCGCTGAATTCCGAAGGCGCCGTAAAGGCCCGGGTCATCGTGCTTACGCCCATATCTGCTCGCGGCGCAATTACGGAGCAAATATGTCAATCGATTGCCTTGACTTATTCTTATGGTTCTGGTCTTCCCTTCTTTCATACTTTTTTTTGAGACCTTTTCCACGTCCTGGTCTTTATATGCTGTGCTGTGTCATATATGTGCAGTGTGCACTCTTTGCATTACCAGGCCGAGTCGGGCTGAAAAGTATAATGGCTGTATTTTTTTTTAACTTATTTATGGCCACTAATTGTATTCTAGATACAAAACCAAGTAATTTTATTATGCTCATATGACAAGACTATAAGTTCTGTTACTGATTTGGCAATCACACGCGACGCTATTTCTACATCAGGCCTTATGCTCTGCGGGGCGTCACATACGAAGTGCTTAGGTAGCTTACATGTAGTTTGAATAGGCGTAGGTACAGTACAGGTATCGGTCCTACACAATAGAATGCATGTCTGGTGGGAGGCCTAGAGGATCAGTTGCATCCTACATCTCATTGAGTCGAAGTTGGTTCGATGAGAATTCTGCCTATCCTCCTAGTTAAACCAGATTGGGGGCCACTTGAATGTTGGCGAAAACCTATGAGCAGATCGTCACGGGCTTCATCTAGAAGTAGACTTGCTTGAAAGTATAAGGAAGATATAAGGCAAGCTTCAAAATGTAGGGTGAAGCCAAATGAAAGATTTGAACCATTAGACAAGTTCACGTGCACGCTGCGCCATCGCGAAAGCAGAGGATTGAAAGTGATTTCTACTCCCGCAATATTAAGGCAATTGGCTGTGTAATGACTGTACATGCCATCATTCGTTTAGGTAATATTATATCGTGGAGGTTTCTAGCGTTCTGTAATATGTAGTACGCCTGCAAAGCTTCCATGGAGGCCAGATAGCCAGAATCGCGTACTACCATAGTACCTCCAGGCTACTGTGTACGTATTGCCGTTGTGGGTCAATCGGCCTTCAAAGGCCTGGCACGCAGTCATTGAAGTGTCCCTGATGATAAATCCGAGATGGACATGCGGGGTTGAGGCGAATCACATTCGACGGACGATCTGACCTTAAAGATGATAAAAAGGGCGTGGACTTGGATATACCAATGAATGCCAATGCAGTTTGTGTTTTGGTGGTGGAGGTGCACAAGAGTGTATCGTCTAGTCGTACCTATATAGAAGGCTTCTAGATTCTTGGGCTACCTTGTTACGTGCCAGACAAGCTTGACAAGCTTCTAAATTTGGCTTGATACAAAACATATTAAACTATGGCACTACGGGGAAATACCAGCTGCCACGCAGCTAGTAAAAACCTTGCATAATAAAAATACTATAAAACCTTTTAAAAATAGCCTTTTATATAAATTATTAAATTATATTAATATATATATATTAACCCCCTATTTATTTTATAGCTATTTAATTATTTAATAATTATAAGCCTGGTTTGCATTAGTGTTTTAATAAAATTTCAAATTAATACTAAAAGGGAAAATATTATAATTTTTTAATTATAAAAAAAAAGCAGATTAGGAGCTTATAGCGATTTACCGGTAATTAAATAGCGACCTTTTTTAAGGCAAACGTTATATTTTTTTTTCGAAATTAATATTACGAATAAAAGGCCTAATTGCGTCGATTCGTAACGCTATTAGCCTAAGAGTTATTAGATCCCGATAATTAAAAATAACTAATTCCTTAATTTGCGATTCTTTAGGGACTAAACGGCGGAAACCTAAATTAAACTTAAATATTAATTTTTAACGCTATTTTTACTATATATAATAATAAAAGAATAGCTATTAAAAAAGCTCGCGCGTATATCCGATAAATTATAATATTATATTTTTATATTATATTAATAAAAAAAAAGCTATTACGTAGCTAGATATTAGTATTATAGGCGGCGTTTCGATTTATTAAAAATAAAAATAAACAAATCGTTAAAAACGTATATAAAAAATTTATAAAAGAAAGGGTTTTTAAAAAATAGCCTATTTACGGATTTTAAACCTAAAGGATAAAGTTTATTTAATATATTTTAAATTTTAAAAAGGTATTTTCGACCGAATTAGCAAATTAAAAAGCTAGGTTCGGCTTAAAATAAGCTACGCTTATTCCGTAAACGATATAAAAGGCCTATATAAAACAAATTATATTAAAATCGACGTAATCCTATTATAAAGCTATAAACGACTTATAAAAAAAATACGAAAAATAAAGCTATATAATACGAAGCAAAGCAAAACCTATAAAATAAAAAAATATTTAATTAATCGTTACGGCCGATTATTATTTAGCGAATTTAGCAATTTTTAATTAACAAAATTCGGATTAAAAAAATCGAAGCGATTTATTATTAACTAAAAAGCCGAAAACGGAAAAAAAATTAAAATCGAGATTTAAGCCTAAATTAAAACCTAAGAAAAATAAACGTAAAAAACCTCCCCGGAATAACTTTTAATACGTTATTTATAAGGTAATTAAATATTATTAACGTAGTTATTTTTTTATTTAAAATAACCGCAAGGTTTTTAATCTAAAAAAATAGGAAATCTTTAACCGGAATATAAAAAAAAAAAATTTCGGGCTAATATAATAAAGGTTTAGGTTTTATGCGAAAAAACGGCAAAAAATCCGTTCGAATAGGATTACGTAAAAAAGTAATCCAATAATATATTTAAAATAAAGGAGGAATTTAAAAGGTGTAATTAGGTAAAATTAGGGACGTAATATAGTTTTATAAATATAATTAATATATTTAATTATTTTTTAAAAAATTCGTTTATCGCTAATATAAAAATTATTTTTTATATATATAATAATTTTAATAAATTTATTAATTTTAAAACCGCGGTAAATTCGTAATATATTTTTATAAAAAACACTAAGGTTTTAATTAATAAATAAGGTATAATTAATATTAAGGTAAATATACTAATATAGCATTAAAAAACGAAAAACGGCTTTATATATAAATAAGCGAAAAAAGGTAATATATAATTAATTAATATAGCTTACGTACTAGGTTTTTATTTTAATTTAATATCGCTACCGAAATTTCGAAAAAAACGAAATTTTTACTATAATAACCGAAATAATAAATTTATTTAATTTTACGACGAATTAAAGCCGATAGCTTAAATATAAATAATTTATAGCTTTAACGTTTTAAAATATAAACCGTTAAATACCCGCGTAATATTAAATTAAAAAAATAAAGCGTTTATTATTATTAACGGAATCCCGTATAATCCGGAAAAAGGGATTAAGAGCCGTTTTTCGGGAAATCCGAAACCTTTATTAAGCGGTATTATAAGGATTTAGCACGAAAAAATAAAATACCTTTTTTAAAAGGCTTTAGCTAATTTTACCTCGGCGTCGCTAAGATTCCGCCTAAAAAAAACCGGTAATATATAAATATAATACGTATAAAATAGCAAAAATCTCGAAAATAATTTTTTAATAAGCGGTACCTAATAAGCAGCTAATACTTTTTTCGAAATTATATATCGATTAAAAAAATTTATTTAAAAGCTAAAAAAATCGTAAAAAATTTTTTTTAGTTAAACGGGTAATATTTATTATTAATAAAATTATTAGCTACGTAATAGCGTCGGTAGCGGTAATTTAAAGCAAAAACGAAAATTTTTTATTATTTATAAATATAATTAATTAAATTATTATTTATAAAAAAGGAAAAGTTAAATTTATTCGCTTAAATAGCAAAATAAACCGCTTAAAAACGGTTAATTAGTGCCGCTAGCGAAATATTAGGTTCGAACCGTTTACCCCGGGGAATCCGAGTTAAAATTATAAGGCAAAACGGGTAAATAATATAATTATGCGTAAAATACGCGCGATATAATTTTCCGGAAATTTATTATTTTAGCTATAAAAGCATATCGTAGCTATTACGACGTATTTATATAATCGGACGCTAAAATTATACGATACCGAAAAAAGGCCGCGAAAAATAACTTTAATTAAAATATTACGGTAATATATTTAAGAAAATAAAATTTCCGGATTAAAATTATTTTAAATTGCTTATTTTCGGAGATATAAATATAAATATTTCGTTATAAAAAAACTATTAATATATTAAATAAGCAAAATAAATTATCGTTTAAAGCGTATATTAAGTATTTAATAAGATACGATATTTTAAATATATATTTTATTTAGATATTAGCGAAAAAAAAAGTATTCCGGGTTAAAAACGTAATTTTCGATAAATTATAAATTTACCGGAAGGATCCGCTAAATCCCGGGAAAATTTTAAAAGCCGAGCTTAACGAATTTTTAAAATTTATAAAAGTATAAAACCAAAAGGCAATTAATATAAAAAAAATCGAGGAATAAGCGGATTTAAAGGCGGTATAGCGTTTAACTATTAGCGATTTTACCAAAAAAATATAATTAAAAAACCGAAAAAATTAATAATAATATTTTTAAAATTAATTAATAATATTAAATACTTTTAGCTACGCTATTAGGGCCCGGTAATTTAGATTTAATTAATTTTAATATATTTTCGAATCCGACTAAAAATAAAAGGGTAAAAAAACTCGAAGCTATCTTTTTAGCAATATTATTAAATATATCTTTATTTAAGCCGGAAAATAGCAGTATTAATTTAGCGATTTTAAATAAAATATAATAATAATATACGAATAGGTTTTTCGACTTTAGGAAAAGAAAAATCGCAATAGCTTAATAAAAGGCTTTTTTTAAAAAAGCTAAAAATAAATTAAGCCTGCGAATTACGGATATCCTAAAATTACCGAAAACCTATAAAAATTTAAAGCAATACCTATTTAGGGATATTTTTCGGTAAATTATAAACGATTATATACGTTAATATACGAAAGAGTTTAAATCGTAATTAAAATATCCAAAGCGAATAACTATAAAGCATTAGGTAATTTATAGCATATAGGTATTTATTTATAAAAACGATAATAAAATCCTTATTAAGCTAAAAGCCAGGCTCGTAATATATAGGAATTAATAATATACTAGCGATTTACCGACGCGTATTATAATTTTCGCAATTATATTATTACGGATATTACTAATAATAACGGCTTAATTTAATTTAAAAACGTACTAAATAAACGTAATAAATGCGTTTATATAGGCGGATATCGATAAAAAAATATATATAAAGTTTTCCTTTAGGTTCGAATAATTTAGGAAGGTATTGCGTTTAAAAAAGGCTTTATATAATTTTCGGAAATCTTTATTTATATAATAATAAACGTTTATTAAAATATTAATAAATTTCGGTTTTATAAAAATTTTATAAAAATTATATATTATAATAAAAGGGGATATTATTGTTTTTTTTACGTAAATAATATAATTTTTTATTATTAACGGGCGTATTAATAAGAATTTAGCAGTATTAAAGCCGCTTTTTATTTAAAATTTAAGTTAAAAAAAAAGAATTAAAATAATTTTTAGGTATAAATATTTCCCGCGACCGAATAGCAAAAAAGCTATAATTTTTATAAAAGTTATATATCGAAAAAGTTATAGCGAGTTTTAAATTCGATAAAGAATTAAAACGAACGAATATCCCGATATTTAGGGAATTATTCTTATTCGAAAATAAAGCCGATACGGAATCCTAATTATTATATTAATTTAAAATTAGGTCGATTTTATACGCAATTATTTTAATTCGGCCGGATATAATATTCGCAATAGCCAGGCTTTTTAAATTTAACTCGAATTTATCGCTATAATATTACCAAGCTGCGGATTAAATAATTAGCTACCTATATTCGATAAAACAGCTAGGTATTTAATATAAATTTTTAAAAAACGAAATAAAGGCATTTATTTACGTAAGCGATACTTTATTTATAAATAATATTTTAAATAAGAAAAGCAGCTAAGGCTATATAATAATTTTATTTATTAAAGCCGAATTTCTAGTTTTATTATAAACGGCAAAAAAAAGTATTTATTTTTTAAGCTAATAAAATCTTTAGGTTTAAAATTTAATAAATAATTTATTATTATTTATAATAATAAATAAATTATTTGATTTTTCGTCGAAAAAGCTGCGAAATTATAAATAAAATTTAAATATATAAATATTTATATTTATTAGCTAAAGCAAAAGGTTTAACGAGGCTATATAGGAATTTATTAGATAAAAATTAGTTAAATAATAATTAATAGGTTTACGAAGGCTTTGCCTAAGCAGAAATTCGAATAATTTAGGGGCCTAATTAATTTTATAAATATTATAATTTTAATTATTAACGGCGGATAGGAAATACCTTAATTAGTATTTATTAGTAACCTTATAAAGAAAATAATTTATATTAAAAGGTCGGAAAAGCCGTAAAAATTTAAGTTTTTTACGATAGCGGTATTTAAAAAGGATTAGCGACCTTATTAGGATTATTTATATTAATAAGTTTAAATTAGCTATTTATAATTATTACGCTAATATTTAAAAACGGGCAAAATATTAATATAAATTATTATAAAAATTGCAAAGGTTTAGCGAAATTTTAAATTTTAAGGTTATAAAGATATATTAAAGGTATTATAAGAGGTTTATAAGTGGTTTATTAATAAGCATTTTTTAAAAATTTTCGGGAATATTTTATATTTTTTAAAAGTTAGACCTTTTATAATATATATTAATAATATAATAATAAGGATTAAATAAATATATATTTATAAACCGCGAAGGCCCGGTAACGCAGCGGCGACTTATTAGCGAAGCATTTTTTATTTAACGTTTAAGACCGAAGGTAAAGGTTTAAGTTTTTTTAGGAAAATTATTATTTTTATTATTTTTTTTATTAGAATTTATAGCTAAAATATTTTAGTTTTAGCAAAAAGTTAATAAATAGTTCGAAATAAAATCGAAGCTATATCGAAAGGAATTATTTATTATTTTTTAATATAAAATATAGAATTTTTGGAATTCGTTAAGGAAGCCGGCAAAATTACTAAAAATAAAGCGGCGAAATTTATTCGAAGCTTTTATAGTTTTACGGAAAAAGCGAATTTCCGAAGCAAAACGATTAATATAATTAGCTTAAATTTTGCGAATTATTAATAAAATAATAGCGGCCGCTTAACGATTTAATTTATTAAGCTTAGCGATTTTATAAATAGAAAAATTTTTGCGATTTTTTTCCTATTATATAACGCGTTTTAGCTAATTTTAGGTATTACGGAATATATTTTTAAATTGTAAATAATTAGCAGGTAGCTCGTAAATACGGGAAATTTTAAAATTTATAAATATTTCGCTAAGAAAATATTTATATATATTTATAAAACGGGTTTTAGCAGTTTTTACGGTACGGGCGGGCTATAGGAAATTAATAGCTAATTCGAAATAAAATCGCAGCTATTATAAATTTAAATATAAGCTTTTTTAAAAATTTAGCAATTTTCGCATTTATCGGAGTTTTCGGCTAGGATTCGGGTTAGTTAATAATTCGCGGGTATACCGCCGATATATCGAAAATAATTCGAAAATATTTATTTTTAAAATTATAATAACGAGGCTAAATTTCGGGAGGCTTTTAATTTTTTATATAATAAAAATAGCGGTAATAAAAAATCTTTTAAATTATAGCGAATTAGCTTTAAATTACTAATAACCTATTTAAAAAAAAAATTTATAAAAAGGATTTTTACCGCTATTAAAAAAAGCCGGTATTATAGCGGTAACGGGAAAACGCGTTAAAAATTAGGCTATAAATACCTATTAGCTATTTATTTGCAAAATATTTGCTATATAAAAATTTACCGGAAATATAACTAAAAAAAAAATACCGGAATATTTAAACAAAAATCTAAAAAAAGATATATATTAGCAATATTATAAAATCGCGCTTATTTCGCGGGGATTTAAAAAAATAAAAAATAAATATAATAAGGAACTAATAGCGAAGCCGAAATTAATAAAATTAACGGTATCGACGATAAAGGCATCGTAGGAGTAATACTATAGTGGTAAATAATAATAAAAGGGTAGATTTACGATTCGGGAAAATTAATAAAAAAAAAAAAAAAAAAGGAACGGGAAATCCGGGATTTAAGGGGTTATTTATATTTGCAATTATTAGCTATTAGATAATTATTCTATTTTCTGGCTAATTATTCCATTTTACAGCCCGGGTGCAGGCCTAAAACGGAAATAATAGCAGGCGCGGCGTTTGCATTTTAAATTATTTTACGGAGCTTAGGGGAATTACGGCCTATTTGCTACCTAATTAAAAAAAAATTAAAAGCATTTAAAAAAACGGTTTTAGTGCCGAAAAAGCTTTCTATTTCCCCGGAATATATTATAATAAAATAATCCAGCATAATTAGATTTATGCTAAAAGGGTATATTAAACTATAGCACTATAGGGAAATACTAGCTGCCACGCAGCTAATAAAAACCTTGCATAATAGGAATACTATAAAACCTTTTAAAAATAGCCCTTTATATAAATTATTAAATTACATTAATATATATGCATCGACCCCCTATTTACTCTGCAGCTACCTAACTATTCAACAAAACACTACCAGAAGGTTTACGTTAGCATAGGGGGCTCGGCGAAAGTTGATCCGATCTTTTATGGGTCGCCAAGCTCTAGGCTTGCTAGGAGGGTTCCCCTTTTTCTCTTCCCCCAAGCTGCTGATTAGGAGCATTGAACACTGGCTGGACCAATTGACCAGCAAGCTGGGGGAGCCTATGGGGTAAAAGTCTCACGCACTGCGAACGAACCAACGTTACCTATCCGCCGCCCTGGTCGCTCAGGCCAAATCTTGTCCTCCCAAGTCTGGACCGGACTCCTGTCTCGTAATTTTTTTTTCCTTCTTACCATCTACATTTTTCGAGCTCTGCTGGCTGCTCACCAGCATTTCTCTTCCCACCGCATTGCCTTGTTGCTGGCTTAAAGCGACGACTGTTGACGACTGTCATCGTCAGCGTCATCTTCCTACTTGGCCATCGCATCCGCTGACCGGTTGCAATTGGCCAGGCCATCGTTGAGACAGACGCCAAGCTTCGGACGCGTGTCTGCCGCCATCGACAGCCCCCAACTGCAACACCCTCTCCCGATCGCAGTGACGACCATAAAGGAAGTCATCACTGCAACCGCATTCCCATCTCGAGCGTCCTGCCCCTTATCGAGGGTCTGCGGGGACCTTGACATTCGCTACTCGATCCTTGCGCCCATTCCAACCAGAATCATCGGGTTGGAGGGAACTGCAGTGTAAAACACATCCGACAACCTCCTTCATCCATACAAACATCTCCACGCTGGATTAATTACAGTCGTTATCATTGGAGAACCATGGCCATGGATCTCTTCCGGCGTGCGTATAAGCGCGTGCCAACAGTTGCACCGCAACTGCCTACCAATGACGAGAAAGGCAAGCCCAAAACCAAGGGCCTAGCATCTCGACTCGCCTTCTTCAAGAGGCCGCTCAGATTAAAGGGCAATTCGAGCATATCTGTTCCCTTGGGAGTGGTTGTGCTCTTTCCATGCATTGTCCTCATCCTTATCCTGGTGTTGTTTGTTCGACACCCAAGCTCACCAGCCAGGATTTTGATGCCTGCTGGTGCTCCTCCAGCCATTAGGTACGCATTGAACTCCATCAGAATTTATCAAATGTCATGCTTGATTGTTTGCTAACGCCATCCGCCTGACAGAAAAATCAGCGAAAAGCATGACAAGGTATTTGTCACTGGCTGTCTCGAACCCGATACGAGCCAACCTCGTGCCAACGCTGCCTTCGTCGTCCTCGCCCGAAACAAGGAATTGGACGGTGTCATCCAGTCGGTCAAGTCTATTGAGCGACACTTCAACCGCTGGTACCACTACCCATATGTCTTCCTCAACGACGGCGAGTTCAACCAGACCTTCAAGGATGTCATCAAGAACTACACTTCGGGTGAGGTTGAATTTGGCCGTGTTGGTCCTGAGATGTGGGGATACCCTGAGTGGATAGACCCCAAGATCGCCAAGGAGGGTATCGCCAAGCAGGGAGATGCTGCTGTCATGTACGGTGGTCTCGAGTCCTACCACGCCATGTGCCGCTTCTACTCTGGATTCTTCTACAAGCACCCTCTCCTCGCCAAATACGAGTGGTACTGGCGCTTGGAGCCAGAGATCAAGTACTTCTGCGACATCACTTATGATCCCTTCCTCAAGATGATTGAGCACAACAAGACATATGGCTTCACCATTGCCGTCAAGGAGCTCAAGGAAACCGTTCCAAACATCTTCCGCTACGCCTCTGCTTACAAGCGTCTCAACAACATCACCTCCCAGGGACTTTGGGAGATGTTTGTGGAGCCGCTGGAGAAGCCCAAGGTTTCCAAGCCCGAAGATGACCCCAACTACAAGCCGCCGTTGCCCGAAGAGATCTTGCGCAGCGACCCCGGCGCCAACACTCTACCTGACATTGATCCCGAGACCATGGAAGGAGAGAAGTACAACATGTGTCACTTCTGGTCGAATTTCGAAATTGCGAAACTCAGTTGGTTCCGCAGCAAGGAATACGAGGACTTCTTCCAGATGATGGATCGAAGTGGCGGTTTCTGGATGGAGCGAGTAAGTTAACCATTATTCATCTCGTCACTCGTAACAGTATACTAATTCCTTCACTAGTGGGGTGATGCTCCAATTCACTCTCTGGCTGCTGGTGCTCTGCTCGGAGTCAAGGATATTCACTACTTCCGAGACTTTGGTTACCGGCACACCACCATCCAGCACTGCCCTGCCAATGCCCCATCCCGCCAGCTTCCCCGCGAGCCTTTCCTCGAAAAGACCACGCTTGATCCCAAGAAGCGCCAAGAGGAGGACGAATACTTTGAGCAGTGGGATCCCGAGAAGGAGAACGGTGTTGGCTGCCGCTGCCGCTGTGACACCGACATTGTTGATGTTGAGGGCAAGGAGGGATCCTGCTTGGCCGAGTGGGTCGATGTTGCTGGCGGATGGGCGAGCCCATAAGCATACCAACAACCTACTTTGCAAAGTTTGAAATTCACGAGGAACGACTAGCACTCATCATGATATGTTTTCAGCCTCTCCAAATGTAGGGCTAGGTCACCGGGTTAGGACAAAGATCCGATACAAGCCCATGATTGGATCTTTGACATTCGGGGATGTTTGTCGTTCCCCATTGGCGTCGTGTGTTGATATTTCCTGGTTCGGGGTTCGGGGTCATTATAGAAAATCCTCTTGATTTGTCAAACCTCTGATCTAATGTCCAATAGATGGGCTCATCACATAGGGGTACGATGTATTGTAAAGCATTGGGTAGTGACAATCAGTCGGGGGTGACAGGATTGCCAGAGGCTTACTGAGTATTGACGAGTTTAGGACATACATACAGCTGTGTTACAACAGTATATAATTCCATCACTGCCCATGTCGTTTGATGTTTCATATTGTTCAAGTCCTCTAGCCATGTTGGCAGCCGAGTGCGCTTTGTGAAAGATGCATTGCAGGGTTGAGATATTGCTTAGAGGTACCGATTGGCAAGGCATACATCCTCATTAGAGCAAATCATGTAGGTACGCAACGAATCTTGAGCTAGACACACAGAAGCACTTGATATAGTACCCCAGCTTGCCATCATATATCTGCCCCAGTACTTATTTACACTCTTGATTTGTTTCAAGCTTTTGGAACCATCACTTCGGCACAGCGACGTCATCCTCCCATTGATCGGTAACGGCGCCGTGGCTCGCATCACCTACAAGACGAGCATACTTGGCCAGCACACCTCTTCTCACGCGGGGCACGGGCGGCTTCCAGGCCCGTCTCCGCTCGGCCAGCTCATCATCCGTGACGTTGGTAATATCGATGCGGTTCTTGACCGCATCAATGGTGATGGTGTCGCCGTCCCGGACGAGCGCAATGGGGCCGCCGCGCGCCGCTTCGGGCGTGACGTGTCCGACGATGAAGCCGTGGCTGGCGCCGCTGTACCGGCCGTCGGTGACGAGGGCGATATTGTTGAGGCCGGCACCCATGATGGCCGCCGAGGCCTTGAGCTGCTCGGGCATGCCGGGGCCGCCCCGGGGTCCCTCGTAGCGCACAATGAGGACGAGGTTCTCGCCTCGGGGGATCTCGCCGCGCGTCAGGGCATTGTTCAGCTCGCTCTCGGCGTCAAAGACGCGGGCCGTGCCGGTGAAGCTGAGGCCCTCCTTGCCCGTGATCTTGGCCACGGCGCCCTCGGGGGCAAAGTTGCCGCGCAGGATGCGGATATGGCCCGATTCCTTGATCGGGTCGGATAGGGGCCGGATCAGCTTCTGGTCGGGCGGCAGGCTGGGCCAGTCGGCCACGTTCTCGGCAAGGGTGCGACCCGTGACGGTGGGAATGTCACCGTTGATCAAGCCGGCATGGATAAGCATCTTGAGGACCGACGGCGTGCCGCCAATCTTGTACAGGTCCTCCATGTAGTACTTGCCGCTCGGGGCCAGGTCGGCCAGGAAAGGCGTCTTGTCGCTGACGCGCTGCACATCGTCGAGCGTAAGCGGCACCTCGGCCGTGTTGGCAATGGCGAGAAAGTGCAGCACGCCATTGGTCGAGCCGCCCAGGATCATGGTCACCACGAGGGCGTTTTCAAACGACGCCTTGGTGATGAGGTCGCGTGGTCGGATATCCTTGGCCATGGTCGTCTTGATGACCTCGGCGGCGCGCTCGCACTCGCGCGCCTTTTCGGGCGAGAGGGCCGGGTACGACGACGAGCCCGGCAGCGTCAGGCCCATGGCCTCAATGGCTGTCGCCATGGTGTTGGCCGTGTACATGCCACCGCAGGCACCAGCTCCCGGACAGGCGTGGTGTTCAATATCCGACATGACATCGCTCGGCGTGCGGCCCTCACTGCCCGGGTTTGTCTTTGCGTTGAGCCGGTTATAGGCATACGCACCCGACGCCTCGTAGCAAGTGCTGATGTTGATTTCCTTCTCGAGCAGATTCGAGTGGCCCTTGCGAATAGTTCCACCGTCTAACCAATCGCAGTTTGTTAGTTTCTCCATCTTGCTCTGAGCATTAAAAAAGTTTTTACCATGGCGCTCGAGCTACAGATAAGAGGTAGAAATTTTATTTCCCGAGACAACAATATGGGACTGGGAAATAAACTCTTGAAGGGAGACTCTTCTAGAAAGCCATGCAAAACCAGAAGCACCACAGAATCTTAGCACTTACAGATCATGATAAAGGGGCGGTTGTGCCGGGCAGCAGCCATGACGACGCCCGGCATGTTCTTGTCACAACCAGGGATGGAGATATTGGCGTCATGGTGTTGTGCACAAGTGACCGTCTCAATGCTGTCGGCAATGAGGTCGCGAGATTGAAGCGAATACCGCATTCCTGAAAGGAGGTAGTAAAGTTAGCAAGCATCTGTAAACGAGATCCCGCGCCTTTCTTTTCGTAAATGAGAAGCTTTTCCACCGTGCCAAGACATGAGTATAATTGGGTATTATACATGCTTACCTTCACCACCCATGGTGATGGCATCTGAAACTCCAACAGCATTGTATTGCCACGCGAGCATATTCTGCTTTTCAAGGGACTTTTTTACAATCTTGCCAAAGTCGAGCACTTGTAAACAAGTAATTAGCCTTGTAACGGAAGCGGCTGTCTATACAGAAACAGGACTCACAGTGGGTATTGCACGGGTTGCCTTCCCACCAGATTGTCGCTACGCCGACCTGAGGCGCATTCTTCATCATTTGCTCGTTTGGCACCCCTGCACCGTAGAGCATGGCCTACATAACCGAGTCACATTAGCAAGCCTATAATTTGGCACAATCTTTTTCCAACTCTTGTGAAGAGATGGGAAAGATTAACATGGATATTGATCATTAGGAGGAAGAAAGAATCCTACCTGAGCTCCCGGAAAGTCATGTTCTCGGGTAATGGTATGAGACCATCTGTTGAGTGCACCACCCGGCGGAAGACATTTGAATTGAATGTACTGAGGATCTGCCTTGGGATCAATCGACCCAGATCCAACGTCTTTGCTGGCGTCGCTCATGATTGTATCGACTATACACAAGAGGATGAATGATATGATTGGTATGATTGGTGTATATATGGCCGCAATAATAAATTGTTGTAACTCCTCCCTACTCTCCGCAAAAATGTGAAGTATGGGGAGAATGCGGGGGAATTGATGGTGTATCCGGCGGGGGTGAGCTTAAAGGTACGTAGTAGCTGCCAATTGGCATGAATAGTTGAATCGTCTGTTTGATTGTTCTCTGTTTTGGGGGGGCTTTTTTGAGAAAAAGAGGAGAAAATTCAAATGTATTGGAAACTATGATATTTGGTCGAATAGACGGAGAAGAAGAAAAAAGGAAGAAAAACAATCCCTTTTTGTGTCCTTGAGGATATCTCCAGAATAATCGGCAACGTTTTCCTTGTGGTCCAATCCGCCCAAACCTAATTGTGCTGACCCGCGTTCCTCTTTTCTTTTTTTTTTCCTTCCCCAGCTGGTGCATTAGAGGAGAAAAATCGTGGGGTAAAGAAGGGGGAACAAACTTAACCTCATTGTTGCTGGCTTGTGGATCCAAGTGTGGTGATTCCCCGTCTTGCATCAATCAAATCAATCAGTTGGTGTGGGCATTTCACGGCGAGCATCACCCGCTTCCTGTGAGGCGCGCAGGTGGAAGAGTGGAGTCCTTTTCGTGAGACGTCATGCAACCAGCTCGGAAATCTTTAACTGTTGAGTGGTTAGCTGGTGCGTACCACTGAGGTGCAGCTGAGAATTGGGTCCTTTCCCGGCCTTTGTCCGGAGATGATGACATATATTCATGTGTGATGCCCGTAGTACGACGTTTTGCATATGATAAGTCTTTATCGCTCGGCATTCCACGATACTATCATTTATTAAGAAGAGTAGACTACCTAGGCTATTCCACCGTATTAGCAAAACAGACATGACAATGGTACCAGATCTTATCAGCAGCCACTCGAGATGTATTCATATTTGCCAACGTGGTTTCTACTTTTCAATGTGAATATTTTGTTCTGCTCTACCATTTCGAGCTAATCCACTATACAGCACACTCCGCAGACCCTCAAAGTATAGACTCAAGCTCTCGTCATCAATCGTGATGATGGGCGATAGAACCGTCTCGTCTCGTCTTGCCACGTGTGGTTCCATTGCACTATCCAATTCCTGCGGACCAAGTCCTTCAAGAGAGCTCACTCACTACTCCATGCATCATGGGCGCCGTTAACACTCATGATGGATAAGCACCCTGCCATGGTTCCTCATGTGCTGATATATCCTTTCCCGCGCCTCCCTTCCAACCCAACTCCGAGCATGAACAAAATGGCTGGTGCTTAGAAACAACAACGCAAAGAAAGACACAACTGGGAAACAATCCAAAATCCCAAAAACCAAGAAGAATGAGAAGCGAAGCCAAAACCTTTTATTTCATGCAGCATCAAGCAAGATGTTGATCTACATGAACGTCACCCTGCAAAGAATATCCTCTATGCAATGGCCATTACACCACTATTCCTGCCCTCCTCGAGTAATCTGACCATCTCGCGCTCCTTTGGACTGCGTGGGTTGGCATCAATGCCGAGGATGGCGCTGATGCGAGTCTTGTCCTGCTTTTCATAGATCAGATCGCGGTCGTTGGGGCTGGCCATGGGCGTGATAGGGGTCTGGCTACCAGCGGTGAGGATGTTCGCCTTCCAAGCCTGTTCCAAGACAATAGGGCTCGCCCCAGTGCCATAGTCGTTGGCAATGGTGTGCCAAAACGACGACCGGTGGGCCGAGTAGATCGACTGCAAGCGCGGCAGGTCGACATGGGCCGTGGGCGGCGGGAGGGTGCAGTCAAGACGCAACGGTGCGGTTCCCTGGGTGATTGGAGACGGCTGCGGGAATGCAGAAGGTCCGAGGCACCGGGCTGCATCAGCAATGGTAGGCGTGGGGTAACCAAGACTTGGTGACATAGCCGTGGTTGTAAAGTTCATTGCTGCCGGCTTAGGCAGAATCGCAGGCAACCGAGGTGAGGTGTTTGTGTTGGCCATGATGCTCGGGAGGTGGACGGGTCCCGGGGAACCAGGGCCATAGCCGCCCGCACTCTGGGGAGGAGTACTGTCTCGAGAAGAGCACTCATTGATTGGAGACGGTACAATGGCTGGCAGGATAGGAGAGTGGCCCGACGAAGAGGCAGAGGACACTGAAGTGGTCCGCTTACGACGGTTGCTTCCATGACTCAATTGATGGTAGTGCAAGCGACAAGCGAGCTCAGTCTTCTTCAAGTGAGCTGCAATGTGCTTGTAAGGCATTTTCTGAAGACGAGTCTGGAGAAGATATACTTCCTATTCCTAGTTAGTCATGGTCCTCGTCATGATAGGCGGCGTAGTATAGGGCTCACCTCATCCTCGCTCCAGGCTCTGCCGCCACCAGTGGAGACTAGCTTTCGATTCTTTGAGATGCCATAGTCATGGCGATCAAGAGCATCACTGGTGGGTGTGTATGGGGTGTTGAGATGAGACGTCAACTGCATTGGAGGAGACATATTGCTTGGCAGGATCTCAAGTCGGTATATGAACTGAGGTGTTCTTTCTTTTTTTTTTGTGGGGGTGGACGGTGCGGCCGAAGAATCGAAGTTTGAAAAAGGTTTGTTGGAAAAATGAAGCAGGACTCGCCGCTGAAGAATTGAATGTGAATCGAAGTGAATAAAATCGTGTAGTTGCTGTGTAAAAGGCACCAAATAATATTGTAATTCCTTATAGTCCACGACGGGTATCTTTCCTATAGGCCCTAGGCAAGAATATGCTTTGATTTGTCGTCGTACAACAGAAGATACGAGAATACAAGAAGATATGGAAACCGAATCGAATGTATCGTCGTTCTTTGCGAGACCAGATAGCACCGAGGATGAATGTAACTGTTACTTGTTGTTGTTGTCGTTGTCTCGTTGTAAAAAGAGTGTAAGCAGCCAAGCCAGTTGGGCAATGAAAAGAGCGTGGTCGCTAGCTGCGAAAGAAGAAAAGAAGAAAATAGGAGGCGCGCAACAACGTCGTGATTGATACAAAGGTATAACCTGTGGTGCAGAAGAAGGAGCAGGATAAAAGAGAATCACGAGGGGGATGCGGCGGGTAATAATGCACCTTCGTGCTTCATCATGTTCGGACAGAAGCAGCATAAGATAGCAGCCAGGTACGAGACGTACCAGGCCGGGGCCCGGGGTCCAGGGTGGGCTGGGTGGGTGTGAGAGGGCAAGGCCATGCACACACCGCAAGATGGATGTGGCCTCTTGTTACAAGCCATACTCGCAACCCTTGGAGGGGAGAAAGATGAGGTGACTGTGACAAGATGAGAACAGTTGGGGCTTGGCATGATCCGCTTGGCAGCCACCCACAGTGGAACTCAAAACAGTATACCTAGCCAGATCGAGTGTCTTGGGAGAACGTGCGCTCGCCAGGAATTCGGCTATACCGTACCTTGCCCAATCCGGGGCCCTTGTCCCCTCCAGTTTGCTGAGGCTCTTTCGAATGCGGCCAGGGCCGAGGACGGCATCCAGATCGATCCGAAATGAGCAAGAGCAGTCGCTTCGATTGTATAATGCTTCGGCGCCTGTGTGTACTCACTTTGCATGCAGGCGAGCCTAGTCACACCACCATCATCATCATTGGGGACTGAGAAAGTGTACGTATGGAGAAGCTATACAGCGGGAAGAGAGAAAAGCACTATAGGTGCAACCTATGACGCGCTACCTTGACATCAGAGTCAGTTTCGTCGACCCTTCGCAAACGCGGCGAAGCGCTTCATGAGCGTAAGCTTGATCACGGGTCTATACGTGGCATCAGAAACGCCTAGCCCCTCCCATGTTTGTTATTCTTGTCCTCGACGTCGTCGTCGTCTGTTCTTTTTGCACACAGGCCAAAACAAGGTTCCACGGGTAACATTTGGTTTCGTTCGGCGACCTGGCTCAAGGAGCGGTCACTGTACATTCCATTGGTTATTCCGGAGACTTGATAACCCAGGCAAAGCATTTGCATCCACTGCGGATACTCGTATCGACTGCAGGTGGATTTTCGCGACAACAGGGTGCAGGGTCAGGATGTCGGCTCACTTGTTGTCTCCGACTGACAGGCGCTGAATCGAACAGACAAGCCGACGAGGAGCTTATTGACGACAGTCGAATCGGGCAAACAGAAGGTGACCGTCGGAACACATGCCAATGGACATAGGTAGGCAGAAAGAAAGTCCGCAGCAGTAACATGGGTCACTGCAGTCGGTCTCGCATCATAAGGCAGGTAGTGAGTGTACAGTGAAGTCGCTGGAAAGAGGGTCCGTGTTCGACGTTTTACAATGGGGGATTCTTGTTAGGACGTTGCTTCCAACGTGTTACAGAGCCGCGCTTAAACGATTGGCAGGGTTCATTATTGGTACATCAAACAAGGTTGACCCCACTGACCCCAGTTGTCCGGCTCAGCGGTACAGCGGCTCTGCGAAGAAGGTTGGAAGGCCCTGAAGCAGTCCATACCGAGACCCTTGTTCCCTGTATTTTGCTGCCGTAGTGGACTTTTAGTTACAATTATACCTGTAGCTTAATCGCATTCGTCCACCAATTCCCAGCTCAAGTTGGATGCTGTAGTTTGTCATCAGCATTTAATTATCGGCCTTTTTGGAAGCCTAATATCAGTGATATAGTTGGCGAAACTATACCTTGACATTATTTTGCAAAAGCAGCCCTTTTTTATCTGTTTGCAGAATCATCGAGACATCATATCCCGCCTCCGCGAAATCCCACGTCGTTATCGCCCGTGGGCTTCTTAGTAGGCCCAGTTTGCCAAGCTGATTATAGAGGGGAAGATGTTCACCCTGGCAGTTTGATGTGTCTACGGTCGAAACAAGCTCAACATGCTTGTTTCAACGTTTGAGCCTCATAGCCCGCAGCAATGGCCTCTCAACGGCCCCCTCAACTCTGGATCTCGTTTACATTTTCATGTTCTTGGATAGACAGATGATCTCTGCTGGTTTCGCTCATGTACCCCAGTTTCCAAGACCGCCAAATGAACCCGCTCTAAAACACCGAGGATGGTCGCCACTTGTAAACCATGCAAGGTGGTCTCTGGAAGTTGCCATGCTCATTTTCCCTTCAATCAGTGTCACTACAACCTGGGCCGGCGCGAGCTCATACATTCTTGAGTGTGGAGGTAGAACTAATCAACAGCGATAACCAAGATAGGTTATCGCAACAGTTTTCTGTATTCATGCAGCGATGCCAATCACAAACTCCATTGAATAGTGGCCCCCTGTCGCGCCTGACAAGCACGAAACTCGCTTGTGCCGGGGTTCGACTTCAGCTCGGTATCACGCCTTACCCTAATTGAGACTGCGTATACACACGAGCCGATGTCTTTTTGGTGGCTTTGATGACTAAATACAGGGTTCAACGCTGAATAAAATTGTGAAGATCTTTTTGCGCGGCGCATGCCATGGCTAGTATGGAAATGATAGCTCGGACGCCAGCATCGTTGGGTTTTCCTTGTCTCTGTGACATAAGAATAGCCTCACCTTATCGGCCACGCCGTAGTTCATATGAAGAGCACGTTTTCGTTTTTGTTTACTAAAAGCCTTGTAAGCAACTGACGGCGAAGAACATTCGACATCATGAAACCACAAACTACACCAGCGGTGGTCTCTAACAGCTTACGACACTATATTTACAATCAAGTGAGCAAAAACAGGTGACGCGGCGACCACGTTGACCAATGTTCGTAAAGTTATGGGTATGGCAAATTCTAATCATAGATATTGCTCAGAATGCCCGAGTCCGTTCGTTTTGCTAGTTGCCATATCAATATAGTGCTAGTCCTTGTGTTTATGCCTCAAGTGTTATCTGATAATCTCAACCTACACCGTTACCAAGTGCTTGCGTGGCACTGCCTAGGCGCGTTTGAATGACCGACATGTTCACTCATTGCATTGATTGTTTCTCCCCACAAGATCCATTTGGATGAATCGACTGTGGTTATGCATTGTGAGAACATCGGCTCCAGATCCCCTTTGGCCGTTCCGTCGCTCCTGTAAACTGGGGCATGGCCTGACTCTTGCAGCCCATCTAGTGTATAACCAGGTTGACCTGCGGGTGACAGCAGATCATTGCTATTGATCACCGGATATTCCATGGGCCGGGACATCCTGACAACGAACCTCTGGGCATTCGATGCAATTCTGGCCGCTGAAAGCTGGATGACACCCATTTCTCCAAATGAAGTTGGAGCAGCATGAATCCTATTAGATCTAAAAGTCAAGAGAAAAAACTGGCCAGTTATATGTGCCAATTGCTAGAATGACTTGGAATCGATTTGCACCCAGCATATACCGTTCATCCTATCTTCAGGGCACAATTTTTGAAGATCCTTTGGTCCTTTAATCAATAAAAACAGTAATGGATCGACCACTCGATACCTCGACAATAATGACATATTCGGATAGTAAATGCTCTGGTGCCAACATGCCTCTATGCAGCATGTCAAAGTTTGTCACCAGCTAGAGAAAGTAACAATTTGCTTGAGATTAGCCTTGCTTCCATCATATACACGGCTAGTTTCGAGTCCCTTGGTGATTACCTAATTCTTCCAATATCTTCTGCCATATTTGAATATGTCATATATAACATTGATGCACTGATGTCGATAACTATATATCTTGGGCTTGCACAAAGGCCTCCTTGCGTGTGAAGATTTTGTTCCTTCATCTCGTTCTCACTCTCACGTGTATTTGCTTATTAACACAGTTTACCCAAAAATGTTTCGGTAGAGCATCAGCTGATCAGTTGGTCTCGGGACATTGGCGAAAAGGACCTTGAAAAGATGTTGTGCAGTATCAACATACGGCGGCTCGGTAACTACAGGAAACACGGGGTCAAGGATTGTGGTGGACGGGGGGGAAAAAACCACCCCGCCATACAAAACAGAATATATTCCCATAGTGGTGACCCCACACAACCCTCCTCCTAGATAATCCCTGTCCAGCCGCAGAGCCGCCATTCTCAAACCCCCTTCCGACAGTCTCAGACTTGCAGGGTTTCACTGGCAATGCAAAAAACATTGGCTTTATCCCCTACAGGGTCCTTCTAGGCCTGCCGAGCTGGCTTGGGCATAAACCAAGTTTACTCCGATTCGAGACGATGAGATTCGTTGATGCTGGGCATGCAGAATTTCGACCAATGTGTACCTTGTAAGAAACGCCTTATATTGTCTTTAGAGTGGTGGGCTCTTCCAAGCCGGGCGCTAGCACTCCCCAAAGCGGGCAGTCATCAGACGACAGCAACTCCACCTCTCCTCGTCTTTTTGGAGTTGAAGGTGCTTGCTCATCGCATTGCTGTCGGCTCTGAAAACCAATAATACTATATATCCATGCATATCCTTTTCCTGCCGGTACGTATTCGTATCTTTGCTGGGAAGAATCGCATGCTAAACATCAATCTAAGGTTGACCAAGTTTCGATGGTGCAGAATGAACCCAATGGTTCAAGTGCATAAAAAGAAGACCGGCCGGCTATCCTAACATTGCGAATATCTCTCTGCTGACTAGGTATATACCTATTTGTTGTTCCATCACCATTTTATGGCTCGAAATTCTGAGATGCCCCTTGTTGCGTCTTTCACATGCAAAGTGAACCGTATCATCCAGGCATCGGCTTGTAAACATCCTTGGTCTGTGGTAGCGCCGAAGGTGCAGGCAATAAACAAGTATACAGAGAGAGAGAAATTGGAAGCACAACTGTTGCGATTGTTGCAAACAGCCAGGGGAGATAATAAAGGACTGCATTCCAAGTGACAACTCAAAAGGGCGTACGCGCTTGATGTTTTTATCACTACTGCAGGGGAAAGCGGGCTCGGCTTGATTCCGAACTAAGTTGTTTCAACGGCTGCGGTGCGTCATCATTCGACATGGGGATTTACACTATGACCCGGGCCCTCGAGTGCTCTGTATTCAGTAATCGCGTCGGTTCTGTGTTCCGAAGTCATTCGACTGCTGTTAAAGCTGCTTTTGATGATACTCATTGGTTCTGCATCTATTGAATTCTTGGGTCATCTATTTCTGCCTGCCATACTAATGTTGTTTCTTTATTGAGCGTATGAGTAGGAGTATGTAGTATATACTGCAACATGGAAAACGGGATACAGGTGCAGCTGAAGTGCCAGGAAATACGAAAAATGAAGTTATCTTCAGCTGTAGAAAACGCGTGGACTAGACATTTCCCTGCAGTAGCTTGCCATGACGACTACGAGAGCCAAGATTTCATGTGTTGCAACAGCACAGCTCAGGAATTGATTGATTGAAGCGGTCGTTCTCTAATGTTTTTGCCCCTACCTCCATGAGAGAAGAATCTCACCTGTATTCGCAAAGATCATGTATATGGCAGACGTTATGCAATTCAAGGTCCGGCTTATACTTTCTTGTTGCCACGAACTTGGGACCATTCAGCTTCATTGTCAACGAAGGGAGCGTGCTAAATGTATAAATCAAGGATTATCGTTGCATCCAGTGATCTTCTGGTCGTCCTATCTTTGTGAAAAGGAACTGTTGCCCAACTACACATAGCGATCATACGGCTTACATCGATCCAGCATCAAAAAAATATCCGTATTCTTTACTATCAAGTAATAAGTATACAAGCAAGATACATGTTGGAGAATTGCCAGAATAACATACTTCTAAGCATGTTGTAATAAACCTTTGACTAAACAGCAATTTATCATGAAATCTATAAGATCAACCAAGAAGAAATATCATCAAGATACTGTAAGTAATATTCGCCAGGTGTTGTCGATTAAATCACCCACTACGATGGAGTCGAAAGTTGTGAGTGTATGATCAATCATTCCTCGTTGCCATCCCATCCCACAACGTAGACATTGCCCAATGCAAAGGTGAGGTCGACGGCGCACGGAATCTGTTCAAGTGAGTATTGGTGTAGTATTCGGTACTGCGCGGAATCAAGTCATGGCCGTGACTTATGTGAACATTGGCCAGTCAAGAGTACTTTGGGAACATCATGGCTCGACCATCTCAACGACGTCTGGGTGGCCTTCTTGACGCGTTGCAATACTTGCACATGGTGCTTGCATATATTTATATAGAGATATGTGTATACCAACGTCATGGTGTTTGTTAGTACATACAATACGTTTATGCTGTGTGCGTGGCAGCCCAGGCACAAGAGTAGATGGAAACTCATTACGACTGCATGCAAACACAGGTTGTTTCTGCACGCCATAGCTGCCCTGATTCAGTATTTGCATGCTAGCAGCCTAACCTGGCTCGTGTGGTCGCATCTTGCACGACCACCAAAGTCCGTGGGACGGGCAGTACAGTTTGCTGTACCTCGTACTGCGTACTGCAGTGATAAGTAGCGAGTACTTGACAGGGGCAACGGCTTCTTGGCGACAAGACCCATGCGGGCCTGGCAGCTTATGAACTATTCCATACCTAGTGATCTCCCATTTTAAGAATATGTATATTCATATTCAATGTCAATGAAATAGACTCAAGGACAACCAGTTCATTAGAATATGCGCTCTGCCAGCTTGGCGGCTCTCGATCATCTTTCACAACCAACATAGGCGGCCTTGGCGGTCCGGCCACTGCCGAGGGTACTTGAGTCGAGCCTTCCAAGACAAGGAGGACGACTGCCCCAGTTTTCTTTTTTCAACTCCGACAAATTTCGAATTTTTATGATAGACTTTCTTGGCGAGCTTGTCGACACAAGATTATGTCGCTTGTGGAAACCAGTCTGACAATGATGACTCAGATTGCAAATGCCGAGTTCGTTACGTCAAGAAATTATTTAACCTAGATTATAGGAATAGTTGGATAAAAGTGAAGTCGGTATGTAGACATCTGCCACTTAATTACGGGATACTTGGCGTCCTTAATTTGTGGGACACTGCTTTGCAGGTATCGAGGGCATATGTATGTAACGCAGAGGATTTAGGTACCTACATTGTACGCTTCTATTCGATGCTGGGCCCAAATCTCAAGCTACTGGGAACCTGCTTTTACCTAACACGGTACATTAGTCCACCTCCCAGCTGCCAGAGCAGCGCCTTTGACGCGCTGCGTCAGACTTCGAGTACCTACCTAGCGACTACATCTACCTTGCGCACGAGAGCTCCAGTGGTATGTCCCATTGACGAGCTGGCAGTTCAGTTCATAAGCGGACCTTTGAAAGAAGCAAGAAAATCGGGATCATGGAACGATACTTGAAGTGCTCAAATGTCCACTGTAAATACTGATGAATGCACGTGTAATTGATGGTTCGTAATCAATTCTTAATAAACCTGTCAGTCTCTCCCAGGTTGGTCTGGTGAGTGTTCTTGAATGTCGCACCCGTATCGAATGGACCAAAAGTCTCCTTTCATAGGGTACAAATCCCCTGCGCTGATCCTTTCGTACATCCCATGCTGGCGCTGAAGGCAGTCCATTTTGGGACACGGCGCCGACTGCTGGCTTTGATCTTGAATCGCGTTTATTTGTGGCTTGTGGCACCTGCGCAGCTTCCGAAGACACTTGCCATCCATGCTGCGGCCTGGTGCCAGTCCGTCAAATGCTAAAAACTCAAGTTTTGGGGGGGAACAAGCTGAGGCCACGAGTTGCCCGTTGAATTGCCAATGTTAGCGCAAAACGACACCTTGGAACCAATCAGGTGACACGCAGGCTGAGGCAGGGACTGAGGTCGCTCCTACCTTCCCTAGCTCTTCCTGTTAGCTTGGGGCGGAGAGGGCCGGGCGCACAGGCAGAGACCGGGGAGAAAAAGGACAGGTACCTCTTCGGGCCTCGACATTTTCTCTCTCCTCCCACACCAAAACCTGACCACCTCCACTCCCGATGAGGGTCTCCCTGAATTGAACCGAGCCAGTGCCAAAACCCTCGACCACGAAATACTTTCATCGCAAGGTACACTCCAGGGCCATCGACAGCATCCCAAATGCTAGCTCAATCGACTCATCCATCAAACAGCTATTGATATCCACCAGATTTCAATCGCGGGTTGGTACCTGTGCTGCGAAATAATCAAAGTCGCGCGACGCCTTTTATTCGCCCCAAATCCCTCGAGTACAGATAACGAGTACTTTTTTTTCACCTACTGGAAAATAAGGTCAGCTTGACACACGGAAGCCTACCTACTCAAAGCTTCCCCAATCACCAAGGTAGGTCTTTGCTTTGTTGGAAGCTTTCTTTTTTTTGCAGCCCATCGCCGCGCCACTAGGTTCCACTTGGACTTCCTGGTTTTTTTTTTTCCTTGCTCCCGCAGCTCCCAGCGTCGCACGGGGGCTGTTGGTAGCAGTTGTCGCCCACGCACCAACTTTTTTATGTCTCCCCCCAAACTGACTTTTTGGCAGATACATCAATTCCTGCCCACCTTTTCCCTTGAATACCTCGACATACATTAGGCAAGGTAGTCTCAAAAACTTCTGCAGTACACACATCGATACATCCTCCTGCACGGCAGAAGATCATTGTCGCCCTGGACTGCTTCTTTTTAATAAACACATTTTAAAACATTCTGCCATCCCACCAAATATTGACAGGCAGGTACAGGTATGTGAGATTTTGACAACATCCACCCCCATTCATTCATTCATCCACACTGGACACCCACATCAACACGCACCGCATTGCATCACAGAGTAGGCCTGGTTCCGCGACATTCTTCTACATACTACCTCACCCTTCCATCATGGATCTTGATGTCGTTGCGCGTTACTTCACGTAGCACACTGATCCATCGCCCGCCAACAATCTGTGCAATCCGTCATTCTCTTGTGTTTCTTTTCTTGTCTTGTGCCATCGTTCGCGAGGATCAGCCCAGAGCGCGGATTTCTCTTCTATTGAGCCGCCCGTTAGTATCCGCGCGGGCGATTCTCTAGAAGCACAAGCTACCCGTTGGCTACCAACTCATTTTGGTCCGGGGTCCATCCACGGGTGGTCTTGCGAAACACAGTTTTGACCCCCTCCCCTCTCCACCCGACAAGGAATACATCAGCACCAATTCCCTCACCGTGTACCTTCGTTGCGTTCATTCCCTGCGAACCCGAGGGATACATGCTCGAGTTATTATCGACCTTTCTGGCACTCATCTCACCCTAGACCCCGTCTAGTACTCTCTACATCTGCTTCCTTTCACCTCGACTCGGGTCTCGCACACGCTTCGGCCCCAGTCTGTCCAGTCAATCGGAGAAGCGCAGTTGCAGTTTTCTAACAAGTTTTTCCCTTCAGCCTCGTCGCATCAGAGCGCGTCAAAATCTCGACAGCTATTGTGTGTCAAGCCTTCGCACCTCGGTCGCGCACGCGTCCAAATCATCGAGCTTCAAGCATCGCTGCTGTTCCCACGCTTTATTGTGTTCCGGATTGATTTCAAAGGACTGTCCCATTCGCCAAAGATATAATCGTGAGTGGCCATTATTTCTTCATCAGTCATTGAGACTCACCCTAGGCTCTGATGAGCAAAAACGCCTCCCTCCCTCCCTTTCCTCCCATTTTTTTTTTTTTTGCACAGTGGCTATTCCCGCACAAAATTTTACCTTCGAGCCGCATGGCAAACCAAATGGTTTGCCGACACGTGTGCGCCTAATTGTATATCAAATTTGTCCTCATAAGCCTACTGGGAGACAGATTGCCAGAAATCACTCCCTGAGATTCGCGATGGCAGCAATTTAGCTGTGGCACATTGCATCTCTTCAACCGTGCTCTGTCTGGGGCCCGGGGTTGTCGGCGCTGCGACTCCTCGCTCAGCGCCTTGTGTCGCGTTTCTCCCAAACACCCCAACCAGGGTCCCAAATGTCGCCCCCATTTGCCAGCCATCTCATATCCTCGCCACTCCATTTATTTTAACAGACAAACACGAGACAAGTCTCTCTGCCTTTTTGCACTGCATATGGGATCCCAGATATTTTCTCTTGATCAAAGTCTACTTCGTCGTTCTTTTTTCGGTTCACTGGTGCTAAATCACTGGGAGATCAATTCCCTTGTGTTCCTATTCATCGCTGGATGATTTTATCAAGTCACGTACTGACACTAGTCCAGACAATGCAGCAGTGGCAGGTCGGCCCAGTGCCGGAGTACATGTACCAGGCCAATACCAATGCCCCCCAACATGCAAATGACTTGCAGTAAGTACCAATCTCTCTTATGTTTGTCACTTCTCGCCCACCCATTTCGTCCTCTACCCGATCTCCCCATCTCCACTTGGATCGGTGCCACGATTGTTTCCGAGCACATTCCCCAGACTACGTACTCAGAAGCAACTCGGTACATGCACCATACGGTTGCAGTAGTCCTGTACCTACTTTGGTCTTCACATCGCGCCGCCAAGAATCACTATTACTTTGGATGCATATCTCCGTTGAGGTCTCTCGATTGCGGATGACATTTGCATGGTACAAAGCTGCCTTGATGTGACCAAGTTCTCCATCCGCCTGGCAACATCAGATAGAAAGATGTCTCTGCTTCTGATATCCTGCCTGCTACCGAGCGCATGTTTGCTATCAGTAGCATCTATGCAGCCATGGCACACCCGATGCTCAAGGCGGAGGTCATACCCTGCGACGATTGTTGTGGTCAATGTTGCATACAATGTCGCCGTAGCATGTCTCCAGAAAGCGACTGACAACGATACTTCACAGTGCCGCTCACCCATATCAGCAGAACGATATGCAGCGTCGTCCTGACTTCACCAGCTATGCCCAACCCAACCCTGCTGCGCAGCATCCATCACACGGGTCTCACCAACAGCACCCTCAGCAGCATCAGCAGCACCAGCAGCACCAGCAGCATCAGCATCCTCAGCAGCAACACACGCAGCATGCTCCTATCCATCATGCTTCCCACTCTCAGCATAGTCAACATGCGCAGCACCACCCATCCCAGCCTCAGCAACACACGCCAGTGCAGGCGCCTATGACCATCCCCCAATCTAGCGCTGCTCCTGCACAGCAGCAGCCCACGCCCACGCCGGCGCCTGCTCAGGCGCCTCGCGGAGGTCGCAAGAGAACCCATCAACAGTCACAGCAACAACATCAGCAAGCCCAACAGCAGCACCAGCAAGTTTCGCAGCAGCACCAGCCGCAGCCGCACCAACCCCATCAGCAGCCTACGCCGCAGCAGCACCATCAACACTTGCATCAGCAGCAGGCTCATCCAGTCCAAGTCCAGCAGGGACACCAGCAATCGACACCGCAGCAGCCCCAGCACACTCACGTTCCTGCACCTGCCCCAGCATCTCAGGCGCAGCAGACGCCAGTTCCTGCAGCAGCACCCGCCCCAAGTGCTCCGGTAGCCACTACTCCCGTACCACCTCCCGTACCGGCTGCTGCTCCGCCTGCACAGCAGGCATCTGCCGTTCCTGCTGCCCCTACACCGGCACAGGAGGCAAATGCCACCCCTGCTCCGCCACCTGCGAAGAAGAGCAGAACGAACACGCCATGGACCCCTGCAGAAGAACTGCGGCTCAAGCAGATGCGTGATGCTGGCAACAGTTGGGCAGAAATCGCGAAGACGTTCCCATCAAGAACCGAAGGAAGTGTGAAGAAGCATTGGTACAAGGTCAGCACTTGGCTTCTTTTGATTGTGATTGCTTAGAAAATTGCCCAGACTGACACCTTCACAGGATATGCACTACGCCGAATTTGCTGAAGATGAGGTACGTGTTACTAGACATTGTCTACTGCTCAAAACGGACGCTAATGTAATGACAGAGTCAAGCTCTTCTCACTGCTATCAAGGACTATGAGAATAACAAGTGGAAGACCATCGGGCAGAAGGTCGGCAAACCTGCTAAGGCTTGCGAGCAGTACGCTAAGGAACACTTCCCCGATCTCTTCAACAGCACAAAGAGAGGTTAGGAGAGTGATTGCAGTATGGAGAAAAAATCGGTGAAGAAGTAATGGCCTTGGGGATTGATTTCCTTTCCAATGGTACCAGCTATGCTTCGCATGGTTGCATATCTCACTCGAGCACCTTGCTGAAATTTCTTTTCTATGGCGCTTCCACTTGCCTATGCGCCATGCATTCATACCCCTAATTGCGTTCATTTCTAGCTGTATGTAGGAATATCTTGTGCCAGTCTGTCCGCCGGAAATGGGAAGGTTATGTTTTCGGCGTTGCTACTGCCCTCGAACTAGGCAGTGATAGACGGCCTTTGGTCACCCCATGTCGGGATGCAATTGAAACACTTGTTCAATGTAAAAGAATGGCCATGAATTTCTCCCCAAAAAGAGTATCGTGACGATGTATACTTCAGAGACAGTTCAAGTCTTCACTAAAGGGCTCGTCAAACCTACCAAGAGTATCCGTTTACTTGATTCATGCATATATAGTAGAGTCCAAGAGAGCTTCGCCAACACGGTTTGGATTATTTTGCCCGCTATCAGAGGTAAAGCAAATAGGGCTCACTACACTTCCGCCGACATGAAATGCAAATACTAAAGCAATACTGGGACAAGTCAGAATAATATCTCTTCGAACAGAATCTCAACTCGGTTTGACCCTCCCGATATTCTTACCCTCATTGTCAACGCGCATTAGGTCGGGTCGACCCCAAACAGCAAACGAATGCCACGTTAGTGCTGGCAAGAGGAAGACAGAGCTGATAAACAGTCCGGAATGGCTGAACCCGCTCTTTGCTGCAGGCTTCATCGTGTTCCATAAAAGGATAGCGATCAGGGCGACCTCGCCCGCGGCAAGAGTCTTGAAGACAATATCCCGCCGCTCAAAGACAGCCCGACTTTGGCCGGGCGACTCACGAACGACGAGTAGTATGGGTAGCGTCAAGGCCAGAACAAGGCCGCCGTACACTTGAAAGAGGACAGCGGCGCTGCTCGGTACAGGCTCATCCGGCAAGGCTAAAGCAAATGATAGGCACCAGGCTGGTCGCAGGACGAAGAGCAAAGCCCCCGAGATATTGAAGAAGGCTTCGGTCAAGAGACCGATTTGGAAAACGCGCGTCATTTCGTGTTTTGAGCTTTGAATGAAGAGGGTTCTTAAATGTGATTACGTCGTTTACTCTGGCGGTTTTGAGGACGAAACTTGGAATGCTGGTGATGTTTTCATGAGTTCTGGGGCCAACAGCAATGTTATAGGCAGTAAGTCTGTTTTTGTGCCGGAATACTTGTTTCTTTCATCCGAGACTGGTGATCAAGTCGGCTGAGCTGCTAACGTGGATGGCAAGTTTGTCTTTCAACATGTCAGCATTGAGGTCACTATGCATGTATAGGGTTTTACGTCACGCGCGATGTCACTGGCGGCGCATTTCTTTTGTGCTACGGAAACCGTTTGAACCAAGACTGCATACAGAGTACATACATGCCCATCTTCATTGGGCCTAGACTAGGACTTGACACTAGAAGTTTTCGGATTCTTGTAATTTGATTGCATCCGACGAGATACGCATGCTTTGACCCAAGTTTGCGGCTTCGGTTTGGTTCGTTGTTGTGACATCCGGGTAGTAGAGATTACCTTCATCAGGTGACAAGAACGTTGCAAGCACCATCATATCGTGCATGGCATGAATATCAGGCTGTAAGCAGTCCAGTGCATAAAGCAACATCTTTTGATATGTGTTCAGCTTATGAATTCGGGGCATAATATCACCATGCCCCACTAATCCATATATGTTTTCCAAGACTCGTAACTCAATCATTAGTTGCCCAAATATCATGCGTTGTTTCCGTGCCCAGCTCAACACTGCAGTCGAAGAAGCGCCTACATGGTGCAAGAAGACTGAATAAACTGTTGTACACATGCTAGATTTCCAGCTGTGTTATAAGAAGCACAACCGCTTCGGCGCACCATTTACTGCTGCCATACTTTCAGAAGATGAACCATTTTTGGTCGCATGATGCCAGTGACGATGCAGTACCTTGGAAGAGGTACGTACTTGGACAACTCGCATGTGAGAACTGTGCGCAGGTACCTGTAACCTATATGCGTGGGGACAAGGATGGGAGTGCTTTGTACCTATGCTAAAGTTGTCAGCTACCTTAATGTAATGAGGGAACATTGTACCGTTGAAACCTCCCAATGTGGGTTGGTATCTACTGTGTAGATGTCACAGAACTTGCACTAAGAGAAGGGAGCAGGGGAAATGTCACCGCCTGCCCAAACGAGATGTAGCGGATCCGCATCCACTACATGCAACGGACCGCGGGGTTCGATGGGGCAGAAAAATAATTTTGAGAAAGTGCCCCTCGACCCTGGTCCGTTGATACAGGCCCGCCAATTGCGATCTTGAATGCGACAAAATTGTTTTCTTTCGCAACAATAATTTTTCCTGCCACAGCATCACCACCATGTCGAAACGAACCGCGGAAATCGACGACGGCGATGTCCCCATGAAGGGCGGCGATCGTCCCGAACCCATGGATGTCGACCAAGATAAGGACATGGGCGAGTTCGAGGATGAGTTCGAGGACGAATTCGAAAGCGAGGATGAAATCCTCGAAGCTGGCGTTGATGGCAGACCAGACGCCGAAAGGGAAGCTGAAGAGCGCGCAGGTTAGTCCCGCAAAAGATTGATATCTTTGTTGTTTTACTGGCCATGTATTAACATTGCGATGGCAGCTGGTGCGATGGACGTGGACAATGGCACATTTATTGTCGGTCGTAACACACTGGAAGCAGGCCAGCACCTTGCCCCCGACATGGGAACATACGAGATGCTGCATAGTCTGAGCACTCCGTGGCCATGTCTCTCCTTCGACATTATCCGCGACGGCCTTGGCGACAAGCGTGAAAAGGTCTACCCTGTCACCATGTACAGCGTTGCTGGCACTCAGGCCGAGACTGGCAAGGAGAAGGAGAACCAACTCATGGTCATGAAGTTTAGCGGCCTGAGCCGGACGCAGAACGTGGACGACGACGAAGACTCAGATTCCGACGATGACGCCGAGGACGCAGACCCAATTTTGGAATCCAAGACGATACCTTTGGCATCCACAACCAACCGCATTCGCACGCACCAGATTCCATCACAAGATGGATCAGCCCCCAAGACATTCACAGCTACCATGACAGAGTCGGCGGGAGTCTTGATCCACGACATCACACCCCACCTCGAGTCTTTCGACAACCCTGGCACAGTCATCACCCCACAGCAGAACAAGCCCCTTTCCACTATCCGCGCTCACAAGACAGAAGGCTATGCTGTCGATTGGTCTCCATTGGTGCCTGGAGGTAAACTGCTGACGGGAGACAATGACGGCCTCATCTACGTCACGACCCGTACCGACGGTGGCGGCTGGGTCACAGATACCCGCGCTTTCCAGGGCCACACCAGCAGTGTGGAAGAGATCCAATGGAGTCCCCAAGAGGCGTCTGTGTTCGCATCAGCTTCCAGTGATGGTACTGTCAGAGTTTGGGATGTACGAAGCAAGAGTAGGAAACCTGCCATCTCCATCACTGCTAGCAGGACCGATGTAAACGTCATGTCGTGGTCGCATCTGACTACTCACCTCCTGGCCACTGGAGATGACGACGGTGTTTGGGGCGTTTGGGATCTGCGCTCATGGAAGCAAGGCAACGACAAGCCTTCGCCTATTGCCAGTTTCAACTACCACAAGGAGCAGATTACCAGCGTGGAGTGGCACCCGACTGACGACAGTATGGTGGCAGTGGCTGCTGGAGACAACAAGGTTACTTTATGGGATCTGTCGGTCGAGCTGGATGATGAAGAGAGCAAAGATACTGCTGGAGTTCAGGATATGCCGCCTCAGCTTCTGTTCGAGCACATTGTGGAGCATGCCAAGGAAGTCCACTGGCACCCCCAGATTCCTGGTACTCTGGTTACTACGGGATCCGAGTTCAGCGTTTTCAGACCTATTCCCGTCGTGTATGGTGTTCAGGTCAAATAGAGGCAGGTGTCAGATATTAGGCTTGAATATACGCTGTAATGATCTACAAGCATCTCTTGATCAAACAATTGCTGCACACACTGTCGACTTTTGATTTGCTATCGATGGCATTCCTCTAAAAGGAATCACTCTGCCGATTCCATTTTCTGAACTCTTTAAGTTGGCAGTCTCATCTATGTTGCTTTCTCAGTATATCTTGCTAATCACAATTCACTGAATGATTTAGTGAGCACAACATTGATCGAACACTGTCATATTTCCAATGATTATAGGTGTACTGCTTAATTACTACAGTCTTAAACAACTAAAATTACAACACTAATCGATTTTGCTGTGTCGAGAGGCCCAAGCGAGACTCATGGAGGTTGCCAAGTATACTCAATCGACCAAAGTTGTCTGGGAATAACCACTTCGTCCCAAATTGATCGCTGGCTACACAGCGGCTCGGCTGTTCAGCGAGAACTCTAGTTGGGGGGAGGGCCAGGTCGGCCGCCCTGAGGAGGAGCGTTTCCACCCTGCGGTGGAGGTGGCGCGTTATTATTGTTGTTGTTTGGCGGTGGTGGCTGAGGACGCTGGGGTGCACGAGCGACGAGGTCAATGACCTCGACGGGTTCTCGCTTGTTGGGCGGTGGACGGCGCCCTCCCTGCGGCTGGTTTCCTCCTTGGGGTGGGGGCAGTTGGTTGTTGTTTCCGCCGTTGGGCGCGGGCGGCGGCTGAGGTGGCGGGGGACCTTGGGGTCCGCGAGCGGCAATCTCGATATAGTCTTCCTCCCTCTTCTGGGGAGGAGGGGGCGGAGGCGGAGGGGCTGCTCCGTTGTTTGGCGGCGGCGGTGCCTGTTGTTGGGCGGGCGGCGCCCGGTTGCCTCCTCGACCCGGGCGCTGGGCCAAGGGAGAGGCGTAGGCTGAGCCGATCATGAGAGCGGCGAAGATTATGGAGAACTTCATGTTGGGTATATGAACGACTAGCGCTGTATGGGTATTGAAATTATTAACTTGAATTAGATAAGTGGAGGCAGGCCAGCCGCTGAAATCGAAAAGAGTAGGACGAAAAGAAAAGGTCGTTCTTTACAGACTTCCTGAGCTGCGATGAGGCGGTTGTTGGACAAGAAGAACTTTCTATTTTCCAGGTGACCTGGAGTCTTCATATACTCATTCTACGAGCCACCATACAAACTACTTGCTCTGTCACATCATCTGATATCTCCCCTGGATCTACATGATAGAACAGATGTTTTTGCTGTACTCGTCATCATACGGTGGTCACTAGATCCATTATAGAAGCTGCAAACATGGCAGAACACTATTTTCGGATGACTGAAACCTCATTGAAGAAGATCTTGAGCGACTTATGAATGAGGGGTCTTCTCAAAAATACATCATGACCCGCAATCAGTATTGTTATTCAGGCTTGGCATGAACGGGGAGTTCCCAAGAAAGAGAAGCTTATGTTTTAGCATCGTGAGATCCACCAAAGTTCTGGTCTCCTGTCAAAAGGTGCACGGGTGGTTTGACAGGCTCCTCTTTCAAATAAGAACATGCTTAAACAAAAGCCAAGCCTGTCAAAAACCATAAACCCGATTGCACAAAGCGGACCATGAAGCTGGAATGGTCGATGCCAAACCGGAATTCCCGTATACCGGGATGCGATGCCGCCGCTTCGGGGCTGCAGGTCGTGCACCAACCCCAGTCGACGGCTTACGCGGCCTGGCCAACATGATCTCCCTTTTGGGTTTCATACAACCAAGAATGAATACCTGGAACTCTTATTGTTGCGCTTCCAAAATAAAACCTTCTCAACTGCCGGAAAGGAGTTATTCTTCCTTGGTGTTCTTTTCACGCCCTAGTTCCGCTTTGGCCTGGGTAATATTGAACCCAAACGTCGGTCCGTTGCTCTTAGTCCGCCCGACTGATGCGCCTAGTGAACTCCACGACTATATTCCCATGATGAGATCAGCCTCATGTAAATGGATATATTTGTCTATAATTGAAAATACCTGCAGCCATTGCACGGAATTGTACTTGTTTGGACAAGCTCTTTTTGCGACTTCATCTCCCCGTTTGGGCCCGATCTAATGACAAATTATTCTCTGATGTCCGTAATTATACTGACTGACTGGCATACAAGCCAAAGTATTCTGCTCACCAGCGTCCCTCAAGTCAACGCCATAGACATTCGTATTCTGGCCATACGTCTCAATGTAATCATGTACGTATTTCGCGCAAACCGACCCACCGAGTGGACAATCATGTTTCACTTTCAATACCCAATGTCAGCTGAGCAAAGAAGCATGTCTTGATATTTGCATACAAGTTGAAGCTGCTGGAGAAAAGGACATGGATAGACTGCACAACTTCAGTGAGTGTTTGTTCCCGTGACAGCGGACTAGGCGAGCGGATGATATGTTGGTAATGACCATTCTGATGCCAAGGGCCGGGTGACATATAGTGCATGCCAGAAATGAGGGAAATGAATAGTCCAAACAGTCTTTTTAAATAGCACAATTCGCAGTCCCATTTTCCAATTCTCCGAAGCTTAACATGGGTACGGTACAAACCACAAGGATGTGATACATCAACCGTCAGCACTGCATCATTTGGATTCGCCTGTTAGTGTTAATTGAATTTTGACTTGAAGACTGAGCATTGCAAAAAAAGGCGGTGATGTTCATGGTGTTATTATTCATGCAGTCAAGAAGGCACGAGATCTATTAATGAAAGCGCCGGAACGGGGACCAAGGGGACAGCGCGATTGAACTAGGCTCAAACAACGCTAGCGGCTTTGTGGACCGATCCGCGAGTTTAATTGGTAGATCCTGGGGGCCACTAAGACGGTTCCAGACAGGCGCCTCTGTCGACCTGCACAACACGAGCTCCCAGCTTTTGTGTGGAGACCCGAGTGCACAGGCCACAGTGGACAAACAAATGGATCCATGGCCCGGACACGCCCAATGACAGTTGACAACTTGGACCGCCCCTAGCCAAGCGTCACCCTTTCCCATGGCAACGGGTCCTGATCTTGATCTTCAGCCCAGAGCGAGAGAGCAGGAATCCTGCCCACAACTTGACGCCTAGGGCGCATCGCAGCAGACTCATTACCAAACTCCACCGAGTCGTCATCTGCTTGCGCGAGCATCAGTCCCGTCGACGGCATTGTTCTCGATGCTCTCTCCAGTCATTCGCTGCTGAAACACAGAGAGAAGGAGACATTGTCAACTCACTGAATCCATACTTATCTAACCATAACTATCACGACATTCGTTCATTGCAAACATCAACACGCCCGCCGCTCCACAGACACGTCGAACCGAGAAACCGGCCCTTCACGTAGCGAAATACTCTGTACCGAACAACAACGTCGCGCGAGCCTGCTGGCCGCAACGCCGAAATCATGGGAGGCTTTGGGGATTTCACCACCATTTGCGAGACGGCCCCTTTACCGCTCTGCGCAAATGTCGGGCCCATCACGTCCATTTCTAGCGGCGTGGGCATCGAGCCCGACTGCTATGCGCGAAACATTGAGGTTGCCAACACCATCATTTTCCAGGGCGCCTCCAGTTTCATGCACATCATTGCCCTCATCATGACCGTTGTCATGATTCTTCACATCCGCGGCAAGTTCACAGCCGTCGGCCGCAAGGAGATTCTCGCCTTCTTCTACTTCTATATGCTTCTCAGCTTCTTCTCGCTCTGTGTCGATGCCGGTGTCGTGCCGCCGGGATCGGGTCCCTACCCTTACTTTGTCGCCGTGCAGTCGGGTCTCATCTCGTCGCTCATCACATGTCTTCTGATCAATGGATTCGTGGGTTTCCAGCTATACGAGGACGGCACGCCACTGTCTGTATGGCTGCTCCGACTGACCTCTTTTGTCGCATTCATTATATCCTTCCTCGTTTCCCTAGCTACATTCAAGTCATGGGCTGGCCTTGGCCCAACCAACACGGTCGGCCTGTTTACTGTCCTGTATCTCTTGAACGCCATCCAACTAGTCATCTACTTTGCGATGCAAGTTGTCCTCGTTGTGCGTACACTCCAAGATCGATGGCCTCTGGGCGACATTGCCTTTGCCGTCATCTTCTTTGTCATTGGCCAGGTTGTCTTGTATGCCCTGAGCTCGACTATCTGCGAAGCCACGAGCCACTATGTTGACGGACTGTTTATTGCGACAACCTGCAATCTTTTGGCTGTCATGATGGTTTACAAGGTCAGTTTCCTTTGCATATCGATCCGCTGTTTCATGTGCTAACATTAGATACTTAGTATTGGGATTCGATTACGAAAGAAGATCTTGAGTTTTCTGTTGGCACGAGGCTCAACAACTGGGAAGTCAAGGAGCTATTGCCCGAGGATGAGCGACGCACTACCATCTATGCTGATGAGCCTAGCCCTTATGGCCAATCCAGTGCTTATGACCGTGGATACTCGCCAAACAGCAACAACCGAATGTCTAGATATTAAGACGGTGGTGAGGTTTCCCCTCTACCTTGGAATAAACAAGGCAAAAATTACGGTATGACATAACATCAGTGAGATGGGGATATTGCATTGGCATGGGGTTCAAGGCGTTTACTCCTATCATCTTGTGCTTGAATAAGTATTGGAAATAGCTTTATTATAATCATAGAACAGTCCTCTTCCACTTAGCTCGGAGCCAGATTTCCAGAAAGTGCGATGCAAAGATGTCTAAAATTCACAATGAGGTCAAACACCATCTTTAGTAGGATGTCTAAGATCTATACGACGAGTTTTATGATTACGATTCATGGGAATCAAGACTGGCCGTACCAGTGTTCCGACTGCCGGACATAAAGATCGCAGGTTCGGCCCCGACCCCACCTCGACCCCAGATTGACGATCGCAACCTACTCCACCTACAAAAGATCCCAGTATGAAAATCATTGGACAAACTCTTGAGTACCAATTTCCAAGAGCTCTCCGCTCCCAATTACACAGAGAGAACACGTCAATTCTCTCGTCTTTGCTGACCACAAAGCGCACCGTCAGCGGCATAGAACGAAACGACCATGCCTGACAAGATCACCTCCAAGAATCTTTCCTACGACCAATCCCTACCGCCGTTCCTCGCGCGGCTCCGCGGGCAGCAGACTTTGGACGCGCAGTCCCCCGATCCCAACTTGGCCGCGCGTCGGAGAGCTGCCAAAGTGCGCAGTGCCAGCGAAGAAGCCGAAGATGCTCCCGTGGTGGTGGACGAGGACGGCAACGTTGTGGAGCTGAAAGCCGGGCAGCTAGACGAGGAGGACGGTGAGGACGGGGAGAACATCAAGGAAGCCGCTGAGAACAAGACAGCCAAGAATGGCGATCTCCCTGCTCCCGAAAAGGAGAAGACGGCCGGTATAGGCGCGGCCAAGAAGCGCAAGGTCGGCAAGGTCATTGGCGGAGACGACAACGACGAGGAAGAAGACGGGGCCGGCGGCGGCGTTGATGCCGCCATTGCCAAAGCCGTCAAGGCCACCAGGAAGCTTGCCGACGAACCTACCAAGGAATCTGACAAGACGATTGAGGCCAATAAAGCGACCGGCAAGAGCGACAAGAAGAAGAAGGCCAAGAAGATCAAGCTGAGTTTTGGTGATGACGACGGCTGAAGCTCTGGTCCATGGCATCTTTCACATCCAAACGCATATCACTGGCGTTGCGCTACGAATACCACGTGTCTAAAAGAACTCCACCGCAATCATGTTGCAGTGGCGATTTCTTTTTCTTCTCGACCAGAACTTAGCACTGCAGAGGGATATTCGACGGCATTCTGCACTACCTGCATAGGTAGACAAAGGCATTCTTGGGACTTACAAGACGATGGTCGTAAACCAAGCCTGCTTGGACTAAGGCCGATCTTCCGATGCCCTGTCCGGTGAGTTGGGCGTTCTCATGGCACACATACAACTAGATTCTCATCAGACCACAGCCATATATCCGTGTAGTACCAATAAACAGCTCCAGGCGGGACTCGGCGCCAGACCAATTATGATCAGGACAACAGTCCCTTACACTCGATTTATTTATTGTTGGCAAATCCCTGAACATTACTCCCAATAGCCTTCATATCAGGGTCTTCGTCACCGCCGGTCCAATCGACATGATTTGTCCCATCAGGCGGTGCAACACCCTTCCTCACCAGGTCTATCACCCTAGGCGCGGTTACCGTTGACGCTTCCTTCCCCTTCTCCCACTGCTCATACGCGTCCCACCACCATTGATGCGTCACGCCGTCACGCCCCTTGTACCCTGCTGTGCCGTCCATGGCATTCCGTTTCGCCCATGGCTTGTCGACAATATAGTGCAAGCAAATCACTTCGTCGTCTCGCCAGATGTTCTCGTGCCAGTATCTCATCGTCTTCAAAGCATTGTACTGCCATCCAAGCGCCCGCCATTTGCCTCGAAAGTAGTGCGCCAGGAAATCCTGATCTGGAAACTTGAAGGAAGATAACAACGGCGTTGTGTGAAACTCGGCTAGCATATCAGTCCATAGTTCCGGCGTGGGGCGAAACAGGAACATTCCGCCGTTGAGGAGAGTATGCGTCCTAGGCCCTTTCGCTGTGGGTTGTGTAGGTTGAGTGAGCGCCAGGGGATGACTGACGGGCGTATAAGCACAGTTCTCGCGACGCCAATCTTCTGGAGCCCAGGGATCGCCATCTCTGTTGCATACACAGGAGTGATTTGCTCCGATCCAGCCGTCTGGAAGTTCCACTGTCTTGTCAAACACCGAGTCCGCATTGCGGAAAACTGCCATATCGGCGTCTAAGTAGCAGACGACGTCATACTCGGCGAGTTCGAAAACACGCAGTTTCGTCCAAGTATCGGCAAAGCGTTCCGCTATGAGAGTGACCTTGGTGTTCTTGGGCGGGAGGAGAACATCACACGGCCGTAGTATAATATTGCTCTCATCAGCCTCGAGTCTCAAGGCTTCCAGGGCCAGGTCGGAAAGGGTGTGTGTATACAGCACAACTAGAGGATATTGGCTACCATGGTTCCTCAACGTGTGCGCCAAAACCACCACGCCGGCGAGATAGCTGGCACGTGTAATCAATGTTGCATAGGCAAACTTCTTGGCCGCCACACCCTTTGTCATGGCTTCTGTTCGACCAAGGACCCTGCGTGCGTATCACAGTATGGATCTTCCTGGTTTGCCTGCATCAGTTTGTAACAAGTTGATGTTTAGTGACATTACGGCTTTGAAAAAAGTGGTGTATAGCATCACTTCTCAATTACAAGTCGACTACGTCATGCACATGAATCCACAGCCGGCATTTCGTTGCTTCGCCTGCGGCACTTTTGTTGCCGGGTCACGCCATGATTTCATGACTTCTCAACGAAGATGCTGACCGCACGATGTGACCAAAGTTCCGCCATTTCATGTTAGGTTAGTAGGCGTGTTACATGTAGATGGTGTTTGTTCCCATTTAGAGTTTCTCAATGACAAGCATTTCCGTCCAATCCCCTCAGTTTCTCACCGTTTACTGCGTGTCAAGCACCCAGTAACAAAACACGTGCCACTGGACCAGAGTCTATATCATCTATCGGGTCTAAGCCCAGGAGAGGACTTTGACACCCTTACAATCTAGCCTCTGCAGCGGATCCAGGAACGCACGAAAAGTCAATTCACGGCTACAGAATTATGAAGGCCACGGCATTTTCTTCTTGTTTTCCCTCCCGATCACATGTCACCCCACTAGGTAGGTAGTATCTAGCAACATTTGCCGACAATGTGCAACATCGTGACGTTTGCGAGAACATTATTTGCATGTAATATACCTCATTTATTGGTGATACTTTTCATGTAGAGATATGTGACTGGATGCATCTCTTGGCATCAGAGAATTTTGCTCATGTTTTTCTGCTTTTCGTTTTTGGTATCACAAGGTTCGTCATGGCACTCCAATCCTGCGTTATGCAAAACCCAAAAAATGATCAAAACTCCATTCCCACGGTGAGAGAAAGTTAGAGGAGCATGTAAATCACCTGATTTTGACGCTTTTATGCTTGAACCTTGACTCCGTTTGTGTACGGCTTCTTGGCATGACCATTGCCGTTGGACAGCAGAGCCGCCTTGGCCTTTTCCAGCAGCGAAATATCGCCATTGCTATTCCCATTGGCGTGTCCGTATCCGTTTCCGTTGGTGGCGCTGCCATTGACAACCTTGCTGCCCGGCGGGATGTCGGCCTCTTCTGCGGCGTCGTCGACGCTCTCGCCGTTCTCCGTGTAGCCCGTGTCGCTGCTGTCGACATAGGCTTCGATACCGGCACCCTGGCGGGGGTAGGTCTGGCAAATCTCCTTGTGCTTGCGCAGGGCGTCGCGCAGCTCGTGCTCGGACACGTCGTTGATGAATTTGCAGCTGCCCAGGGGGTTGGGCACGGCCAGACGCAACAGGCCGTCCCGGGTCTTGAGGATGGCGGCCGTGCCTTTATCCAAGACCTCGTCGTCAAACTGGGGGTGGTCAATGCTGAGTCCGGCACGCGAGAACAGGGTCAGCAGCCTGCGGTGCTCATCGGCGGAAAGGAGACCGCGCTTCATGGCTAGGGTGGCCGAGTAGGCCATGTCGATGGAGATGGCATGACCGTGTCGGAGAGGTGTCTCGGGCACCAACTCATGCAAGGGCGACCAGCTGTGACTCGAGTCAGAACCAAAAGAGGAAAGAATTTAGAGTTTTGCTCAAGATGCACTCACGTGTGGCCATAGGCAATGACTCTGTCAAGTCCGATCTCGTGCAGGTTGGGCGACTCCAAGCGGAGCATCTCGTAGATGCCCTCGCGGTTAATCTGAGTAATAATTGTTAGTCGTGATATGGTTACCAGTAGGACTTTGGTGAGGACTTGCGATATCGGCCGCCTTGCGGACCTCATCAGGAGCACCGTCTGCTCTGCCGAACCGGCACTCAATCAACTGCTCGCAGTACTTGTCCAGCAAGTCAAAGACCTCGAGGTGAGAACAGGATGAAATCTTGATAAGCTCGGCGAACCCATTTCGCACTTGGGCAATCGGTAGTGTGCGCAAAAAGGTAAAATCCAGAAAGGTGTGCATGGGCGCATGGTATGCACCCAGACGGTTCTTGTATCGGCCATAGTTGACGGCCACCTTGATGCTTACGCTGGCGTCAATGAGACCAATGACGGTTGTGGGAATGCGAATAAAGTTGGTGTTGCGTCTGTACGCGGCGCAAGCGAAACTGGAGCTTGTGTTAGGGAGTGTAGCTCGCATAATGAGTAATGACTGTTTGGAAAACCACTCACCCAGCAACGTCTGTGACCAGACCTCCTCCAACGACGAGAACGGGCTCCTAATCTCTAGTGTCAGAAGACATTGTAATGTGAAGTGGAATGGAGAAGCAGTGTTTCCGTACCTTTCGAATGATACCAAAGTCTGTCATGGAATCACAAATCTCGAGGAATGTGTCAATGGTCTTTGCCTTTTCGCCAATCGAGGTCTTGTGGATTTTCAAATCGAGGCCATAGTGTCGAAAGTACTTTTCCATCTTGTGTCCATAGACGTTGTACACATTCTTATCCGTGACGGCCAGCACCCGGCCCCAACGCTTGTAGCAATCTGCCAGATTGGGGTTGGCGACATCGAATACTCCGTCAATAAAGGTGAAGTCATACTCGATCTTTTCGTAGCCTTCGACATGAAAGCCGTTCTTCGTCTCCGAAACGCTTGCTTTGAGGTCAGACATCTTGGTGACTGGAGATCACTAAAGTACCTATAATTTTGAATGAGATGGGAGTAGTAGATTGAGATGAACACGATGAAAACAGGAATACCCTTCTCATCGGGAGTTTTTGAGGAAATATGGGAAACTTTAAGGCCACTACTTTTCTCCATGGCCAGCAAAGGAATTCTGCCCATTTCCCATGTCTAGGACGTTTTTCTTGGATCCGAATCCACGCGTCATCACTATTGGGGGAACCCGCCGTAAATCCCAAGTCCCATTGTCACCGTATCTTTCGAAAACGGATGTACTTAGTTGAGAGCATCATGAGGAAAGCTTGACCCAAGGCAGTTTTACCCTTCGTGAGACGCGACGATCCGCGGACGATCAACAGTGCTACGAATCATATAGTAGCGCGCCCGCCTAGTGTGGTCCCTGATCGGCAATAGCTGTCTATGCAGGGAGTCTTTCTACCTGGGTCATCCTTAATTCAGCTTGCCGAGATGGTGGACTCAAGAAGGGGCTAGTAGTCGTCTAGAAGAATTAGTCCCAGTATAGAGTTGGCATTTGATCTGGAACACCATCCACGTTTCTGCACGTAACATATAGTAGAGTACTCTCGATGCGAGGCAGCTGATTGGCGGAAATGTGCTCCGGGTCACAGAGACGTACCTCTGCGTCTTCGTGTCGTCACGATAAGTCAATGACTCCAAGACACGGAGTAGTGACACATCACATTGCTTCGAGCCGCATGCACCAACAACCGAATACAAGCGCAGACCAAGGCCCTTTAGTATTCTGACAGGCAGAATGCAAAGTCCGTCGTTGCCTAGAGCACCTTGTCCGAAGAGAAAAATCAACAGAAACGCGTGAAGCTCGAGAGCAATTTCTCAAAGATCGCGTCTCACACACTAGAAACTTGTCGATTTACCACCTTGAGTAGCCATGGCAGGGGCAGTACACAAGGACTTTAAAGGCACAGCCTATCAACCACAAGAAGAGGTCTATGTATGTCTCCGTGATATTCTTTTCTTGATTCTCCTTTGATTGTATGTTTTTCTCAAGTCTGATTCTTTTGCAGTTTAACGATGGACGAGAAATAGCTCTCTTACACTTCATCTACAGCCACCCAAACTTGGAACAACTGCGCGGCAATCCGCAGAAAGTCCTCGATGCCATTGACGAATATGGCAAAACCAAAAAGTACCTCATGAATATCGGCGAGTACAAGTCCAAGACCGTCGTGGACTTGATTGCCGAAGTCAAACCCCAGGTCATGGTCGAGATTGGTGCTTATGTCGGGTACTCTGCCATTGCGTTCGCGGCCGCCATGAAAAGAGCCGGCGGCAAGCGGTACTACAGTCTAGAGCACAATCCCGAGTTCGGGGCCGTGACCTCGTCGCTGGTTGATCTCGCCGGCCTCGGCGATATCGTGACCGTGGTCATCGGCTCCAGCTCGGATGGGCTGCGGCGTTTACATCGAGACGGCGTGGTAGAGCACATTGATCTGCTCTTCCTGGACCACCAGAAACCGTTTTACACGCCGGATCTCAAACTGTGTGAAGAACTTGGTCTTGTGGGATACGGATCGGTTTATGCGGCGGACAATGGTATTACATGCCTGGACGCCTTGTCCTATGTCCAGTCTTTTATACTAACCTCTCCACAGTGGTCAAACCGGGCAATCCTCCGTACCTCGAGTATGTTAGAAGCACCGTCGATCAGAAACGCCAGCGGTTTGCATCTGCCAGCAACGATGGGCCCAAGGGTAACCCCGATCTCGTATACAAGAGCGAATTTGTGGAAGGATGGGAGCCGAGTGGCGTGCCGGTAAGATGCGACACTCCTGACAAGAATCAATTGATGCTGACGTTGATAGGATGCTCTTGAAATCACAAGATGTGTAAAGGTTTAGTCAAGTGGAGTTTTGAGCGCACGATTCACAATGGGTGTATCGTAAAGTTGTGAGAACCTTTGAGACGATTAAACGGCAGTAATTCCTAGATACTCCTTGAAAGATACAACTGCTCCCCATTATCGTATGATTTATGCCTAGATCAAAATGCTTACTGAGTGCGGCCGCATGGCTTGGATGAAAACAAAGATTGAACTGGTTTAGATTTAATTGCGCGATAATCGAATAAGTTGTAGTAGGCGAGACGCATCTAGCCCACTCATATTGATCTGATGCGTACAAGCGATGTCCGTTGAAGTCGGCTCATACTAGCTAGGCCTATGCACTTTGAATGCCTCGCCCGCAATCCGTCGCTCAGGAATGTAGATCGTGCTATTGTGCAAGCATTAGTTTACTTTTTCCATGGCTCGACAGCATGGTATTGATTGATGTGTTGTTCTTTTCTTGTGGGGTTGATGATTCATGAGTGGCAGGTTAAGACATTTGACTACTACTAGGACGATAGTTTTTGGAGGTGCTCATCATCTCAATGATATCCATGCATGTACAAACATAAATTCCTTCAAGCATCATTCAAACCAAGAGTTTATTCATTTATCAAACTTTGCACTAATCTCGCGTGCTTGATTTGCCGCGCTACGCGAAAACTCAATTGCTGTCAAACCACCTCCATGATCTAGCTCCGTTATATCCACCAAAATACCAGCGCAGTGCTTTGCATCAGCACACACGAAGCCGTTGTAGAGACAGCTCACTTTCTACGTGCGGCGCACTTGTGTTGTCTAAAAGACTGTAGCTAATCATGATTCGAATGGGTTTATACAGCGCCACTCGTTCTCTTGCGCTGGTCGCCGTCAGTGTGATACTGGCTCCTTGGTCGATTGCATTGGCGTTGCTGGTCATTTTCTTCCGACCATGGGCATCGATGCTGGGATCATCAAGATATCCAAAGCCGAAATGCCTCAGTCCAGTCAGGAGCCGAACAGTTCTCGTCACTGGGGTTGGCATGGCCAAAGGCTTGACAATTGCGCGCGCCTTTTATCTCCAGGGTCATCGGGTTGTGGGTGCTGATTTCGAGAACCAAGCCATTCCTTGCTCCGGGCGGTACTCAAAGGGCCTCTCGAAATTCAGATCAATGAAATCACCGTCTTCTTCCGTACAGTCCTCGCGAAGCTACGTTCAGCAGATGCTGCGGATAGTCAGGGAAGAAGATGTCGATCTCTGGGTATCTTGCTCCGGCGTCGCTAGTGCCCTCGAGGATGCCAAGGCCAAGGAGCTCATTGAGCGGGAAACAAGATGCAAGTGTATCCAATTCGGGGTCCAAGAAACGGAAACATTGCATGAAAAGGACTTGTTCATGCGCGAGGCACATAGACTCGGTCTGCCCGTTCCAGAAACACACAACTTGACATGCCCAGACGATGCTCTAAACATATTATTGAAATTCCATGGCATGTCTCCAGCCCGCAAGTTTATACTCAAAACCGTTGGAGTGGACGATGCCAATCGCGGGAACATGACGCTCCTCCCACTCGACACCAAAGAGGCAACAAAGAGGTACATATCCCGCCTCTCCATCAGCCCGCAACGTCCCTGGATCCTTCAAGAATTCATCACAGGAGGCGAAGAGTATTGTACTCACGCCTTGATTGTCCGGGGAGAGGTCAAGTGCTTCGTAGCCTGCCCAAGCGCCGAGCTCCTCATGCACTACCGGGCCCTGGAACCCCAATCGGCGCTGTCGCGGGCCATGCTGGCCTTTACGCGCGAGTACATTTTTCGCTCGCCCAACTCGGAGCAGTTCACGGGCCACCTGAGCTTTGACTTCATGGTCCGGGACAGCGCCGTGGATGAGCACACAATTGAGCGGTCCCTCTACGCCATTGAGTGCAATCCGCGCGCCCACACGGCCGTGACGCTCTTTGCCCAGCAGCAACACGGCAGCGGCGGTGACGGCGCTGCCACAACGTCAGCCATGGTCAAGGCGTACCTGTCGGCCCTCGAGGAGACGCCCGAGAGCTATGCTCATGTACTGAAGCAGAATGGACTGCGGGAGGAAATGATTGTGTTCCCTCCCAAGAGCACACTGCCAAGATTCTGGATCGCTCATGATCTTTTCACTCTTGTTCTCCAGCCCATATTGAACTTTGTTGCCGGCCAAAAGTCTGTTCATCAGCTTTTCTGTTGTTTAACGGAGTTCCTGATTCATGTTTTGACTTGGAAGGAGGGCACTTTCGAGGTATGGGATCCGTGGCCAGCTGTAGTGTTGTACCATGTTTACTGGCCCCTCACCATACTATCGGCATGGTGGAGAGGAGATGATTGGAGTAGGGTCAATGTTAGTACGACAAAGATGTTTGCCTGCTGAAAAACAAAGGCCGGAGTGTTTATATAGCTTCCATGTATGGCTCATGTGCTACTCGTATTCGATCGTTATGAAACGTGTATTAATGTAAGGACTGTTGCTGTATTTTCCAGAATATTTATAATTGGCGATGGGAAATGTAGAGTAGGGTATATAATACTATTTGCCCGAGAATAAATGTTATATACATTCTATACTTGAGTCTATTCGTCCACTGCCTTCACGATAGCTCCATCTCGGCCTTGGTCAAGCTGGTTCAAAATGGCCATGTCATCATCGTCCAGGTCGAATCTATAAACATCCGCATTCTCCTTGATGCGAGAAGGCGTGTCGCTCTTGGGAAGGGGTATATATCCTCTTTGAAGTGACCATCGAATCAGTACCTGAGAAGCGGTGACTTTGTGCTTCTCGGAAATTTTCTTGAGGGCTGGGTCATCCGATTTCTTGTTCCTTACAATGGGACAGTATGCCTCCACTGCAATGTTGTGCTGTCCACAGTATTTCACCGTCTTTGCTTGTTGGCACCACGGATGCAACTGTGTCAAACGTATTAGGGTACCGACTCATCGATTTGTTTGTTGGCTGCAAGTCACTCACCTCGATTTGGTTCACATGAGGCGGCCAGACCTCTGCATACTCCTTCATCTCTTCAATATGCTGAACGCCATAATTGCTGACTCCAATACTTTTGGCTCCTCCCTCCTTGTAAAGCCTCTCCAGAGCTTGCCACAGCTCCTTGCGCTTCTCCCTCCCACAGTTGGAGCTGTGAATCAAGAACAGATCAACGTAGCCCCCGGTGCGGTCGAGCTTCTCAACACTTTCCAGACACTGCCTGTAGCTCTTATCCACGGAACCGGCTGCATCAAGTATCTTGGTCGTCAGGTATACATTGTCACGCGATAGACCCGCCTTCTTCCATGCCTCTCCGACCTGGTTCTCGTTGCTGTAGAATTGCGCCGTGTCAATGTGTCTGTAGCCGTTGTCCAGCGCCGCCAAACACGACTGCACGCATACTTCTGGCGGTGATTTGTAAACGCCAAAGCCAAGCCGCGGGACCGTTTGAGAGTTTGACAGCTCAAGGATATCCGAGATTGCTTTGGGTATCATGTTGGCGTGCGGTCAGGTTGAATACTTTGATTATCGCTGGCCGGGGGATGGGATGCCGTGAACACTGCTAATGGATGCAAACGCGCATACATGACTATCCGGATTGGAATATTCAATTATGCAAATTATTTCATCCCGCCTGGACGAGAAATATCCGGTATTGTTGAGGAAACGCCATGCATGAGCAACTGAACCTACTTGGTGCGTTTGTGCGGCTACATGCCAATTCTCCAAGTCGATGACCTCATGATGACCCATACCAAGCTCGTGAGTGAGTCTGGACTGATCCAACTGAATTGGTACGAGACCTCTCATATTTCATTACTTGAATGTATAATGTAATGAAAACAGAGGAGCAATACTGACCTAAATCAATTAACGCCGTGCAAGGGCTTTGAACTCCTGCCTGATACGTTTGTAGCGCTGGGATCTCACAAAATATGATCCCACAATGTTGCATTAGAGCGGAATGGCACACGAATCTCATGACAACAGAGTTACTAGGCTGGCCAGATATGCCAATCATTAAACATGAAAAGTTTTAGACCTTTTCCCGTTTCATACGTTTATTGAAATATGTACCCGTCTTTGCCAGTGGAGAAAAGCTCAGATTGCTCTCGGTCTTGTCGAATAAAGCTCCGAGGGCCGAATAATGAACTATAATCAGAGTGCATGATTTCCTTTTTGAGGTTTGCATTCATCCATGTACAGTTGATGGCTACGTTTGTCGCAACTCAGCCATTGCTACGTACTATGAATATGGGTGACACGGATTTGAAAGCCTTGAATTACTTCACCTGCACGCTGGGCGAATCTGCAGAATGGAAAGGCCAACAGCCAAAAGGTGCCAAGACAGCTTATCATACTGTTCTCCAGCTCGTAGACAACAAGGCGCAGGAGACACCCGACGACCCTGCCATTGGGTTTGCAGATTTCACTGCTCATCAGCATGATGATGGTGAGTCGTCCCACTAGTAAATATAACCAGTCTCTCGTCTGACGATCGACAAGGCTTGCCCTTTCTTACATTCGGTGCCCTGAACAGCCGGTCCAGGGATGCCGCCAGAATTCTGTCCAGAGAATTGCACGGAGCTATCAAAAACGAGTCACCTGCGATGATCGGGTTGCTATGCAGCAGCAGCCTCGACTTTGTACTGACATGGCTGGGCCTGATGCGCTTGGGTCATACAGCCTTGCTCCTTGCGTAGGTGACCTACATTCCTGTCAATACCGAATACATCGCTCATCTCCAATTTGCAGACCACAGCTTGAGGCTCCAGCAATTAAACATCTATGCGAGGGTGAAGCGGCAATGACAATACTCATAGACAAGACGCATGAAAAATGGACAACGCAACCCATTGAGGGCATCACCTTTCAGCACATCCCAGACTACCAGTGCGCAGATGCCAAAGCAACCATATCCCCAAATCAGCATGTTCCGAAAAGCTCAGACGTTGCGTATCTGAGACATACCTCGGGCACATCATCAGGTCTACCCAAGCCCATAGTTCAAACCCATTGGGGAGCCGTCGGCGTGCTGCCACGCTTGACGGGCCATGAGCACAGCGCCACCTTTACCACGACGCCCCTTTACCACGGCGGCCTGGCCGATTGTTTTCGTGCATGGACGGGCGGTGCCATGATATGGTTCTTCCCCGAGGGGAAAGTGCCCGTCACCGAAACTAATGTCAGAAAGGCAATTGAGTTCTCAAGGAAAAATAGCCCATCTAGCGTGTGCGTGGAGTATTTTACCAGCGTGCCGTATGTCCTGCAGGGCCTCGCCAGCGATCGCGAGGGCCTGCGGCTACTCCAGGGAATGAGTCTGGTAGGCGTCGGAGGAGCTGCGCTCGCAGCCACCGTGGGCGATGAACTCGTGCGGCAAGGTGTGAAGCTTGTCTCGCGGATGGGCAGCGCCGAATGCGGGTTCCTCATGTCGTCGCACCGCGACTACGATAGCGACAAGGAGTGGCAGTACCTGCGACCCGTGACGAACGATGAATTTATCTCTTTCGAGCCCCGAGACGGCGGCTTGTTTGAGCTCGTGGCCAAGCCTGGTTGGCCTTTGAGAACGAAGCAGAATCGTCAGGACGGGTCGTACGCAACTTCTGATTTATTCCAACCGCACGATGCTATATCGAATGCGTGGCGGTATCATAGCAGATCCGATGCGCAAATCACTTTAGCCAACGGCAAAAAGTTCGACCCAGCTCCGCTCGAAGGAGACATTCTGGGTGGAGCTGATCTGCTCGAAGACATCTTCGTGTTTGGCACGGGACGAGAATTTCCAGGCGCACTCTTATTTCCCAGGTCGGAAAATCTGTCCAAAGCCAAAGTCATAGAGGGTGTGTGGCCTTCTATAGAGCGCATCAACAGTGCTTCGCAAAGCCACTCTCGTCTCACCAAAACAGCCTTGGTGGTGGTGTCCAAGAAGGGCGGCCAAGAAAATCTAGAAAAGAGCAGCAAAGGAACCGTCATGAGACGTCAAGCGGAAGAAAAATATGCAGAGCTGATTGAGTCTGTCTACGGAGCTGGGAAGGATCAGCACTTTCACCATGAGACTCTGAATACAGCACAGCTTCAGGAGATGATCGTGGGGAAGTTCTCACAAATTATCGACCGAGTCATTGATCCTGATGATGACATTTTCAGGCAAGGAGTCGACTCGATTGCTTGTATTCAAATACGCAAGCTGGTGGAGACCAGTCTTGTACCGCCTGGATCGTGCCCATTGCCACTCAATGTCATCTATGAGCAGCAGACAGTCCGGAACTTGGCGTTATATATTCAGACTGTGCGGCAAGGTAACGAAAAGGGCAATTGCCTTGAGAATACAGCTATCGAGAGTTCCGAGATGAAGCAGATGGCCACATTGACTAAAGTGTACAGAGACTTTGATCCTGCAACAGTATCTCAGGTCAAATCAAGGGAAGGGAATCGTCGCGGCATCATTCTGACAGGCGCAACCGGGGCACTTGGGGCTCATCTCTTACACTGTTTGCGAGAATCTCCTGAGATGCGCAAAATATATTGTCTTGTTCGTGCGCAAACAGCGAACGCAGCCCATGAACGAGTGTCCCAAAGTCTACGAGCGCGTGGACTCTGTGAGCTGGAACAATTCGCATCGCACCCATCCCTCGAGCAAAAGGTAGTCTGTCTACCATGTGACATTTTCAATGCACATCTAGGACTCTCGGAAGAGATGAGAGGCCGCATCAGCCAGGATTGTTCCATCTTTGTCCATGCGGCTTGGACAGTGAATTTCAGCCTTCGACTAGGCTCATTCGAGGACCACATCCGCGGACTGCATCATATGATTCGATTTGCAATTTCCATTGGATCGAATCTTGTCTTTGTGAGCTCCACGGCTTCAGTGAGCAGGTCGTCGGAGCAGCGCATACTCGAGTCGATCCCATCGAACCCATCCGACGCCGCTCCGTTGGGTTATTCTAGGTCAAAGTGGGTAGCGGAGCAGGTCTGTTCAGCAGCGAATCATCACTGCGTCAGCAAGGCGGCAGAAGAAGATTTTGTCCATGGACATCCTCAAGTGTCCGTTGTCCGTGTTGGTCAGCTGTGCGGAAATGCAGCTGGTGTTTGGAATGCCAGCGAAGCATACCCGCTAATGCTCTCGACGGCAAAGATCACCGGCTGCCTGCCCGACTTGCAGGACGAGAGTTTGAACTGGCTGCCCGTTGACCAGGCGGCACAAGCTCTTTTGGAAATCATCATACATGACACTGATGGTCGTCGTCGTACTGCTCCGGAGCCCGGTGGTGCAAGTCCGGTGTACCATGTTTTGAACCCGCACCGGCAACCTGCATGGCGCGACATGCTGGAATGGGTTCAAGACGATAAAGGGAGCCGGTCCACTTCTTTTGAAATAGTGTCACCCCGCGAGTGGATCAGCCGCCTGGAGAAGGCCCTGGATGTTGGCGGCGGCGACGGGCATCTGCACCCCGCGCAGAAATTAGTGGGATTCTGGCAGCAGAAATATCGCGACGAACCAATCGTAAATGGCACCACCCACAAGCCTCGGGTTTTTGATACAAAAAATAGTTGTCGCGTGTCAAAGACCATGGCGCAAGTTCATCCGCTTTCACAAGCGCAGGTATTGAAAATGTGGGATTGGATATGCAGTCATGTTGCATGAGCTGGAAGAGAAGATCAAACCAAACCCATCCCCCTTAGTCACCCTTCTTGTCCACGATGCAATTTACCATGACAGATGTTGACTTCCAAGGGGTTCAATGGGGTAGCAAAGATTAGTGTGTCCATCAATTGCGGATAGAGCCGCCGACGTTCTAGGTTCATTCTTGCTTTGTTCTTCAGGGACTACATAATGTACTATCCAACCTTGTAGCCCTCAAATAGTGAGTGTATTAGTGAGTGATCCAGTAACTACGGGCTGGTGTTAAAACATCATTACGTACGGGGGCGACGTCATAGCTCCCCTCCTGACCAGGATGCTCTACCTACCCAATGGACTGCCTAGCAGGTAGATTGGAGGGATTTGAAAAGTCCACAGGCGAGGGGTCGCTTGGGTTACCTGGAAAGCAATTCACTTCACAACATTGACGAGGTAGAAAAACACCCAAAGCAAATTTACAGTCCTACCTTATCTTCTCCTATAATTGTTCTTATTATTCGGGAAAAAAAGGATCTGCTCTATCGATCTTCGGAGATATCACCATTCTTGTCTTGGAACATTCTCTAGAGGCCCTTCTAATAGACAATAGCTACGAGTATTCCGTAATTACCATACACCAACCACTCTAGGATAGCCCCTTGAGCAACGCCCCGCCGAAGAAAAGACGGTCGGTCTACTATCCTCATCTCACGAAACCCCATCAAATAGAGTCGCTGGCTTGTCTGCTCGCATTTTTCGCATTCTTCGTATTCACCGCCTGCTGTTCACGGGCCACCTCAACGGTCTCTGTGCATCCAGACTTGCAACGGCCCCTGGCGCTACCGATATATGCTACCTTAGCACTAATCGCAGACGACGACGCTTCTTCTTGTGGTACCTGCCCCGCGACCGCTACGGTGACATCCGAAAAAAAACCGACCTCTCGGGTCGCCGCCATGGAAATCTAGGCCAGAGGGAGAGAAAGAGACGAGCGAAAGGGAAAGACAGTGAGATCGCAGCTTTTTGCTGCTGTCATCTGTTCAGCTTACTGCGCATTGTCTTGCAGGCTCAGCTACGGCACAGGGCGACACAGCTTCGTCTTACGGAATATATGCCTCCCTCGCTCACAACAACATGTCTAGCCTCACAGCAAAGAAGAGCGCGCCAAGTGGCATTCAAGCCGAGGAAACAAAATCTGCATCCGAGACGGGAGTCACGATAGCTGGAAACTCGGACTCGCATATCTCGGCTGCAAATGCAATCACACAGACACCGCCGGGGACGGCAGTCGTGGCCGCTACTTCCCAAGGTGAGCTTCCACTCGCACCCCGCCCGCCAGTCACTCTGCCCCTGTGCCGCAGTGCCGCGATTGGGATCCCATTCCCAGCTCCGTGGCTGTTCTTGAGGCGCGGTCTGCTGACTATGCATATGCTGCATCCTTTTTTCCTATTTTTTCTCACCATGCCAAGGCGATCGCCAGGCATCCATTTTAGGGCAGATGCGCCCGTCATTATACTGGTGCCACTATGTATATTTCCCATACTAACCAATAACCAGTCTTGCCTGGCGACAGTGCTCAGTCCACCCCCTTGAATGCGGGTCAGCCGAATAAGAAGGGACCCGCGAAGTTATCACGTAAGGAAACTGCTGGGAAAGATGTTAAAGATGCGAAACCTCGCCCCAACCCGGCGACGCCCTCGGAGCCGGCAATCGATCCTTTGTCCCATGTGCGTCTTTCACCCCGACTTGGTCAAATCTGCCCAAAGGAAGAAGGAAAAAACAAGAAGACTTGCTAAACAAGACTTGCTAGCATATCTTTGTGAGGACCAACACTGATCGAGCTATTCCGCCAAAACTCCGTGGACCTGGCAGGCCTGACAGTCCTGCCAATGAGTCTCTCCCACGACCTAGTTCCGACCTCGCTGCGAAACAAGCTCCGCTGCACCCTGAACATCTTCGAGACAGGAGAAAGCCCGCCTCATTCCTCAGCCGATTGAGCATGATTGGAAACAAGAAGAGAGGGGATGACATGGACGATGGCGCCTCCGAAATTAGCGATATGCGCACCGAGGGCGCTAATGCGGTCGCTTTCAGTTCGGATATTGACTTTAACGGCTACATTCCACGACACAAAGAACCGCCGCGCTACATTAGAGTGAGAACACATCACAAGAAGGAAAAGGAGTTTAATCGCATGTTCCTTGCGCAAGAGCTTGTTGGTACCGAGGTAAGTGGTGTAACTCTTGTTAACGTCCAAGTGCAAGGGCAAAGGCTGCTTGCGGGACGCATGGTATACTTGACCACATACATCTTTTACCTGTATACTTTCGATCTAAGCATATATACGGCTCTGCTAATATCTTTTACAGGCCCCCCAAGAAGATGATGGTGAAAATCCTGCTATTAATGGAGCACCCGTACAGCCGGTACGGGGCTTTGGACGGAAAGATCTCAACCCGGGCGGTCCCATATGGGCCATGGAGTTCAGCAAAGATGGAAAGTATCTGGCAACTGCAGGGCGAGACAGGATTGTGAGAGTTTGGGCAGTGATCGCGACTCAGGAAGACCGCAAGGCGTACGAGGAAGAATCCGTGTCTGCAGATGTTGGCGCAGGTGAAAGGCTTAGCGCGCCCGTCTTCCGGCCACGGCCAATTCGTGAATTCTCAGGCCATACGGGCGAGATCCTCGATCTGAGCTGGAGCAAAAACAATTTTCTGCTGTCCTCGTCGATGGACAAGACTGTCCGTCTATGGCACTTGAGTAGGGACGAATGCCTTTGCACCTTCAAGCATAAAGACTTTGTTACCTCGATTGCTTTCCACCCTAGGGACGACCGGTTCTTCCTGGCCGGATCATTAGACTCCATTCTCAGACTGTGGAGCATCCCAGACAAGTCTGTGGCCTTTTCAAGTCAAATAGCCGACTTGGTTACTGCCGTTGCATTTTCTCCCGACGGCAAGACATGCATAGCTGGGTGTCTAAACGGTCTCTGTACCTTTTACGAGACGGAGGGATTGAAGTTTGAGACACAGATGCATGTTCGCTCATCTCGAGGCAAGAATGCCAAAGGGAGCAAAATCACAGGCATCCAAACCATGACTTCCCCGCCAGATGTGCTGGATGGTGAGGTAAAAGTCTTGGTTACCTCCAATGATTCCCGTGTGCGCATCTACAACCTGCGTGACAAGGCGCTAGAGCTCAAGTTCAAGGGGCACGAAAACACGAGCAACCAAATCCGTGCCAGCTTCAGCGACGATGGCAACTATGTCATTTGTGGAAGCGAGGACAAGAGAGCATTCATTTGGTCGACAGGTCCTTCGCAGTCAGACAACAAAGAGAAGCGTCCGACTGAACATTTCGAGGCCAATTCTGCAATCATTACACAGGCCATTTTTGCACCAACCGCTACCCGACAACTTTTGCAGGCTTCGCAAGATCCCATTTTCGCCTTGTGCAACCCGCCGCCCGTGACGCTGATGAGCAGGGAAGAGGCGAATATGAGCCAGACCACGCTCGGCCAGGAATCTGTCCCCGACAAAACATTGGCGATTAAGAAACCCATGGAAACACCAGCTTTCATTGCCCGGTCAAAACACCATGATGGCAATGTCGTGGTAACGACAGATCATTCTGGCATCATCAAGGTCTTTCGTCAGGACTGCGCATTCGCCAAGCGACGCCACGATAGCTGGGAAGCCGGATCTACCTTCTCGCGCCGAGTTGGCAAGGATGGACTTTTGGGACGGAGTGGAAGCGTCAAGACGAGTACCAGCACTGGCACCAAAGAACCGGCCTCACGACGTGGATCAATATCTCAAGCACCATCTGGCCTTGGACCTGGAACCCCACAATTTAGCTCTGAAAGAATCATGTCCTGGCGACAAGGAGTCGAAGGTATCCCATCGCGGCCGAGCTCCATTGCGCTTGCTACCCCTGTTAGGAGTGAACGGTCCATGAGCCCTGCCAAAGCACGCACTCCGATTCCGTCAAACGCGCACAATGCCGCTTCGGAAGCCCGGCGGCAGCCATACGCTAGTTCTCTGGCATCACCACCACTTCAGCCCACAAGTCCATCATCGAGCGTCAAGACAAGCGATCAAGATCGGCTTGACAGACCTCCTCCTCCGAGTTTCACATTCAGAAGTGTGGATGAGGAAGATGAAGACAAGGAAGGCGGGCCCCATGTTGATCATTCCGGCCCTACCCTTTCATTCTGGAATCTGAATCGGTGGAAAGGCATAGGCAGTACGCTGAAGGGAAATGCTGGGGCCGGGACCTCTGATCGGAGGGACAGCAAGACAAGTGAATCGGGAGCGGCCATGCTGACTCCAGTACCGGAATCTGACGATAGAAGGCGCAAGAGTTTAGGGTCTCGTGTGATCCAACCACACTCGCACTCGAGTAGTCCCGATAAGACTGAACAATCCGGAAGGAGGAAGAGCATGCCGTCCAAGGATCTGCTAGCCCCACCAGGGGGGCGTCCTCACCGTGATCGCCAGACGAGTGTTGTGAGTACCCTGACAAGCGAGGAAATCAGCGATCCCGAAACGAGTGATCAGGGAAACCCACAGTGCTCCAAATGCGGAAGTCGCGAGTTCAAGTCGAAAAAGGTTGCTGGTCAGCAGAAGCTTGTGTGCTCGTCATGTGGCAGAATCCATGATAACTAGTAGTCCGAATACTCGTTGTTTGGAAAGCATTGGCGTTAATTGGCGTTTTTATTTATGATACCACCGTGTCTGTAGAAAGAATTTAAACACTTTTCACTTGAATTGCTTTTTTCCCCTTCTCTTCATACATCAACTACCAATCGCTGTCCTCGATAGCCTTGGCCACCTCATTACCGTCATCCTTGGCACCACCTTTTCCCGCGGCCGTCACATTTCCCTTTGCGATCTGTTCAGCGGCCATTTCCTCGATCGCAGCCTGAAGCTTGGGCGGGTTGGCGGACCGGACCTCTTCATATGCCTCGCCGTTGCGGACAAAGAGAAACGTGGGAATGTGAGTGACGCGGTACCGCGCCGCTACGTCGGGCACCTCGTCGATGTCGATCTTGGCAAAGGCGATTTGGCCAGGAGAAGCGTGCTTTGTGGCGTGTTGGGTAAAGAGGGGATTCATGGCTTTGCACTGGTGGCAAAAAGGGGGTTATAATATGATACTACGGGAAGGTTAATGATGGGCTTACGGGGCCACACCAGGTGGCGTGGAAATCAACCACGACATATTGGTGTGACGATAGCAGCTCGTTGTAGCTTTCCAACGTCTGGACGACGTGCACGGGATGCGTGGGCGCGGTAGGATCTTGCGAGGTCATTATGGATGTCACTGAGGCAATGATGGAATATTGACTTGTATAGGAAATGTGTAAATGTTGCCATAACGCGATATGCCGTAGTCCAAAATATTTATATTTCGAGCTTACCCACAACAATAGACATGTAGGTATGTTTATATCACGTCGACGCGTCCACCAAATAGGCAGCGATCGCGAGAAATGTACGAGGATTGGTAAGCCGCTAGCACGCCATGGATTGAGTTGTAGTGCGGATCAATAATGATAAGCTAAGCGAGTATAATCATTTTTAACGTCTTGGAAAGACTAACTAGAGATCTAGGGCCGTCTTGCCAAAAGAGCAGAGGAGTGCCAGCAAGGCGACTTTGAAATGACGAAGGAGCAGTCATGGGGCGAGGAGTATTGCTCGTCGCCAATTCGTATACTATACCCTCATGTAGGTGGTAGGTACTATGTATATCGCGACACGCATTGATGTTGATAAAGGAAAGATGCCCGTGTCCATGTCGCTCAAGCGTGCTGTGCTATTCTGGGGGTATCACTACATCAGTCAATTTTGAAAAGTTAATGTACAAAACAAGCTTGTACACCCAATTTCTCGGATCCTTGGTTAGAAACGTTACACTGCATCATGCAGCGTACTGGACTGCCTGCATCTATGCACAATGATCAGATCGCAGGTGATCAGCGCAAAGACCGGGGTGCAGTAGCCGCGGGCGCGCCAGTTTGTTGGACTCTCGGCCGTGAGCGAACGACTTGATAATTCAACCTTACCGCGAACGGCTTCATGTACTGAGCGTTACTTGGATTCATGATTACTTTTTGAGTGGCATAGGTGCTTATGATGCCTCACTGAAATATATATCACGGAATTTCTGATAGACACAAGTATCTGGTTATCATTGATGTCCTAGCTCGTTAGTGCGAGCCTAGGTGCTGGCTACCTCTGGACGATCCATGACGGCAAAAAAATCTTAATTCCGAACCCGGATAAGGTCACTCGAGCAAACACCATATTTTGATAGACACAACCTTGCCAGCGCTGTTCATTTTCGGATCAATATTTCTTGATGGAGGCGGCTGCTCCAGAGATCGAGAGCACCTGATAGGTCTGTTGAAAAGAGGGAAACCCCTTGCAGCCTTCAGACGGATCTTCTATCATATGGCCAACTCGATCCAGAATAGAAACCCTATGCATGGTACCCATCTCAACCTCAGTCTCCTCCCCCCACCCACGAGCCGATATCACACCAACCCTTACCCTCCTAGCGTCTAACATACTACCAACGATGATGCCTGCCACCGGGCAGATGATAACTCAACCATGATGCAATGCTCCAACCCTCATGAGATAAGTTTCACTGCTCTTTTCTCCTCCAAATCAGGAAAATTCACGAGATAGTGCGGCGCTTAAGAGTAAACTGAACCCTTGCCGGAACCCAGGTCCTTGCTGGTCTTGTTCGGTGTGGTTTTTTGGCCCCCACTAGACATAGCCATCTTGGCCAATGGAAAATGGCAAGTTTACCGAAAACGGGAGGCCTTTTTTTTTTTTTTTTTGGTCCCTCATGGTTTCCCTCATCCTGTTCATTGCTTTTCTTTTTCCCCAAAAGACATCTCGTTTGGAAGATCTACCATGACTAGGTACCTGATGAGCGCCCATCAGGAGTGTGTCGGCCGAGCAAACAGAGCGTGTGGAACCAAGACCTGGACACATGAGTGATATATGCTTATGGGTAAGAGAGGCGATTGGTCCGGCTATTCTATGAGAGTGACTGTCTAGATCAAAAACAAGCCTGTCTACTGCGGTGGAAATGTCTCCCCTTGCCGGCCAAATGCTGACAGATTTCTCTCAAGACCGCCCACCATTGTACAACTCTTCAAGATATTTGACTGGCCGTCCTGGAGACATTCACAAGTCCTCAGCCCTCAAGTCATGTTAATCAGTTCGACGGGAAAAGGCCGCCATGACGCATCAGTCGTATTCCGCCGCCACCACCTAATCGCCCACTGACCCAAAGCGAGGGCATTTGTGCGAATGAATGAGACGGGGGGTCCCTACACACAAACTAATTCTTGGTAAGGCCAGCCGCCTAGTCCCATGAACAAGAGCGCTTGGAATCATCATCAACCAGGGGGCCAGCTTAGCCTAGGGTTGTTATTCAACGGGATTTTTTGCGCCCCCAAAAAAACCCACAAGTTGCTCTACTAAGACTTCTCTCGACCTGGGATCTTGTTTCAGATATCGTTGGCTTTCAATGATTCCACAGGCTTGGAAAGAGTAATTTAGACTGATACAACTGGACGCTAGGTACGGCGTCTGGATGGACCGGCTCATTTGTGACAGTATCTCTCTCCCATCCACGGAACGCGCGCTTGAGTCCGACTTGGCTTGAGTGAATGGCCTGCTCGACTTCTTTGTCACGCTCTTCCCAGGGTCAGCTTCCAATGATAGACGACGGCTTTGACGCTCAGGAATGTCATCACCTTTTGTTTGTGGTGAATGTGGAGTTGGCCATGTTTCATCTTGAGCAACATGGAGAGGGCCAAAGAAGATGTCATTATTGGAAAGAATTACCAGATATCCACTGACAGCGAGCTATAAATACTCGTCGAGATGGCGGTTCCATGAAGGAGAAGACATCTGTGAAGGCAGGCTTCAAAGACTACACGTACCTTTACTTGCTGAAATCGTTAGCAACTTCTTTCACTCAATATGGCAAACCAATTCTCCTTCTTCTTTGGTGTTGAGCTCGAGTTGCTCATTTCCAGTCGCTCAAAGAGTCACAAGTCTTGGATGTCATTGGCAACTGAGGTCAGCACCAAGCTCAAGAAAGCTGGCATACGCAATCACATCAATGAGGGCTGTGATAAGAGCACAGCGAATTACACAGAATGGTCCATTGTCCAAGAAGTCACGGTACCGTCTCAGCCCGGAAAGAATCTATGTAAGGCTCCAAAATAGCATAAAAGCAAGTTTATAAATCTCACCGCTAGACTCTAGGGGGTATTGAACTCGTTTCTCCGATATTTGAGCTTTCCAGCCCATGGAGTGCTCACCTGTCGCTGATATACAAGACGCTCAAAAGTTCATTCACACTGTCCAGTTCTGCCAATACGTCGACTCATGTTCACATGTCCACATCTCCGCCGCTGCCCACGAGTTGTCTCGGCACTCTTGCCAAAGCAATCCTTTACTTTGAGCCCGGTCTAGACCTCTTGCTGCCATCATCCAGAGGCTCATCGTACTGGTGTCAGTCAAACCACGAAAACACTACGCTGAAAAATGTCCCACTCTTGGACTGTTTCACACATATGGACTATTGCCACAGTCCGACCGATATCGCTGCCGCAATGTGCTCCTTTCCGGCCAAGTCTGCCTATGGTCAAGCCAACGGGTTTACCAGCAATTTTGTCCATGGCGTGTACAAATGGGATTTCTCCGGCCTGGTCGATCCAGCCTTGTGTCTTACTTCTAACCATTGCCCCAGCGGTACGATCGAATACCGGCAGTGTCCTGGAAGCAAAAGTGCCGAGGAGGCCCATACTTGGCTCATGCTAGCTCTCGGGTTCGTGGCGGGCGCTATGGAAAGAGGGGACACGATCGATCCCCAGGCTCCTGTGGCCATGGGCGACCTGTGGTGGACAGTCAGCTGCGGCCTTCAGGCCTTGCAGTTTGGTTCTGCAGATTTGAGAGCAATGGAGAAGCTTTTCTCGGGCAAGGGGAAATAAAGAGTTGGAACTTACATGGCTTATTAACGTGGTCCCTCACGTTGGTAAGGCTGCAGCGCTGGCAACGGCGCTGGCTGTGCGACTTGAAAGTTGTATTGCGAATTTTCTGTCACAGTTCGGAATGCAGCTTGGTCCCAGTGTGTTATCAGGTTCGAATTTTGTAGTACGGTACACACTTTTTGCCCATTTATGGTGCGGACTTGTCCTGCCATTTCAAATGCGATACGGATCGACGCTCCTCCAGAAAGGCCGATTTCGACCCGGCGTGTAATAGTAAACTTCCTCCCGTCTGGCTGATACTTTAGATATGCTATTTGTCGAGGGAGTAGGTTATTTGGTCCCTCAAGTGGGTTAGGCTCCAGTATTGGCAAGGGCACTGGCTGTTGGACTCTGAGGTCGTATTCTGCAGCTTCTGTAATAAGTTGGTTTACCGCTTGGTGACACTGTATTACTAGGTTTGAATTTCCCACGATGCACACTTTTTGCTCATTTATGGTGCGGATTTGTCCTGCCATGTGAAATGCGACAGTGACCGACGCTACTCCAGAAAGGCCGAATCTGTGCTGGCGTGTAATGCGAAACGTCCTCCCGTCTGGCTGGTTCATCAGATATGCTATCTGTCCAGGGAGTAGGTTATTTGGCGAATTCATGGTTGCTTATAAAAGTACCTCCGGGGTCGTTGGGCTATGTCTGGTAGCTAGGATAGCCGTCGGCTGCAGCAGACAGCTTGGACGAGACAAGATGTCCCAGAAATCCCAGAAAAGGTGATAACTTCAACTGTGATAGAAGTGGGCGAATTGAAGGAATATTGGCAGTAATTGATTAAAGCTCCGCCAGACTGTCTGTCTGTTGCGAATATATCGATGTATGGACTGATGAGTTGTTGAGTTATTGGTGTAAGCTAATTGGTTGATTAGGTAGGGAGGTAATCTGTAGGTTGGAACAATAAAGAGGGACCGACCGCCTTGACGGGCTTGAAGCGCGTCCACTGGCAAGCATAACCCAGCCTATCATTATCGTACCTGGAAACAGCAGCTGACATAAACCCCCACCATTAGTGTGTACTGGGTACCTTTGCGGTCGGGCACAAATTGCAGTGAGTGACGTTGTAGCGGGGTAATAGCGACTCACTGGGGAGAGAGTTCTTGAGCCGCTCGAAAATCCAAGACTCAAATTAAATCAACCGATGATTACTTCAAGAAACGAGCCAAACTAAACCACGAATATACTCGACACGGCCCCAAAACCAAGATCCATCACGCACATAGATACACTTTTGACATTTCTGCATTCATTTGCGCCTCGACGACTCCTTGTCGCAATCCTCAGCCACTGCGGCAGCGCAAAGCGCGCGACAGCAACAAATTAAAATCATCGAAAGGGCAGGCAGGCACCAACGACGAAAAGCTGCATACATAGCTGCTTCCATCACTTCCCACTGCTCGTCACGCGCTCGCTCCCCCGATCGCCTCCTTACAGAACACCCCAGAAACTGCAGCCTCTTGGGCTAACTGAGGCAAACATCGACCAAGATGCAGTTGGTCAAGAACAAGTCAGCCCAGCGTCTTGATGCCACTGTCGGCGATGGCTCGCAGAGCGTGACGCTGGTGCCAATCGAACCCGAGGACATGTGGCACGCCAACAACCTCATCTCGCCCGAAGACATCATCAGAGCACATGCAGTACGCAAGGTCACGACCGAGTCCAAGACGGGCAGCACACAATCCGAGCGCGTACACACTGACCTCGTCATCCGCGTCACCTCGACCTTTTTCGATGCAGCCGCTTCTCAACTACACGTCTCAGGCACTGTAATAGTCGAGAACAGCTTTGTGAACATTGGACAGTACCACACACTGGACCTCGAGCTCAACCGGCCATTCACTCTGTGGAAGTCCCATGGCTGGGATTCGGTGGCACAAGAGACCCTAGAGGAAGCGCTTAAGCAAGATAAAGAGGGAGCGGTCGCTGCTGTCGTCATGCAAGAGGGTATTGCGAACATATGCCTCATCACAGAGTATAGAACCATCCTAAAGCAGCGCGTGGAGAGCACGATACCAAAGAAGCGCTCCGCCAGCTCGGACCAGTCCAGCGGCATGAAGAGGTTCTTTGACAAGGTACTGGCTACTCTATTGAGAAGCATCGACTTTGGCACTCCGCGGCCGCTCTTGTTGGCGAGCCCCGGTTTTGTCGCAGGCGACTTCAAAAAGTTCATCCAGGAAGAGGGCACACGAAAAGGCGACAAGGCCATGATGTCCATAGCCAAAGAGGCCACTGTCGTCCACTCCAGCTCCGGTCACCTGCACAGTCTTAATGAAATCCTCAAGAGCCCCGAGGTACTAGCCACAATGAAGGAAATGAAGTTCTCCAAGGAAACACGGGCAATGGATGAGCTCTTTGAAAGGTTACGAAGGGACGACGGCCGAGCGTGGTATGGTATTTCTACTGTGGAAAAGGCAGTCAATGAGGGTGCTGTCGGACGAGGTGGCGGCGTTTTACTCGTCAACAACTCCCTCTTCCGCAGTCTGGATATTGCCACGAGAAAGAAATATGTTGCATTGGTGGACAAGGTGAGGGAGGACGGAGGTGATGCCCGGATTCTCAGCAGTGATCACGAAAGTGGGCAGAGACTTGATGCCTTGGGTGGCATTGCTGCGATATTAACGTATCCGATTCATGATCTAGACGAAGATGACGAGGATGATGAGCAAGGAGAAGATGCACCCGAAGGAATGATTATATGAGATGGATACGCCACTCACTTTCAGGTCTTGTGAGAAGCATTGCGAAACTGTTGAGATAGGAGCAGCCAAGAGCAAGCAAAAAAGAACATTGATACCCTGTAAAATTGAGCAACTGGCACATGACGAATGCTCCTTTTGTAATTTGATAGCAATATTTGAGTTTCACATCTTGAAGACGTAGTCGCACAAGACTGTTCCTGGCTGAGTGTCTCCGACAGCAGTACCGCTCAGGACATTCCCGGGTGCTTTTCAAGTTCGTATTACCCGATACCTTGGATGTATTGTCATGGGCATACAATGTGTCATTGTGGGCGAGTTGAGAGCTTTTTCAAGTAGTGTACCGCAAAACTTTGCACAGGCATCATTTCTCTACTACTTGTGGCGGACGAACATCAGACGTCCCAAGAGTAGGAGATGCTCTTCACACTTGGAAGAAATATTGAAGATTTCTCTGAAACTAAATTGTCTAATAATGGCGTTTTCTACTATTGCTTCAACGCCACACAAGCTGTAACATGGCTGCATCAATCTTGGTGTAGCAATGCCGCATAACGGCAGCATCTAAACAGCGCAGAACTCAAGTGTTTTAGAAGCAAGAATTTAGTCTGAATACCTAGCAATCGAAGGAACCTCGGTCGTTACCCGATGTGCCAATGGCGAATCGAGATGCTACAGCTTTGCGTCATTCCGTCTTCGTTGTTCAAGATGGAATAACAGAAGTGCTGGGGTTAAGAGAGGGCGGACCTTTAAACGCCGCCATAACGCCGAAATCGCATCGTCAATGGAGGGGTTCAAGACGCCAGGATAGATCACATCATTGTGACCATATATAAAGACGCAGGAAACAGTCTTTTCTTCTTTCAATCATCCATCATTATCAGTAAAACGCAGATATAAAATCATCACCAGTTTTTAATTCAAACAATAAACCAAGCATAGCCCAAGGTATGTGTTCTGAGCCCTTATACCTGCCTGTATACCTATACTCTGTACCTGTTCCACCAACCGTGCTCCGGCTCCCCACTGGTACTGGAAACGAGGGGTTGGCCAAGCCAGACAAGACCCCAAAAGTTCCATACTCTTTGCATTGCCTTGATGTTGCATAAATATCACTGATATTCAGACTCGGAGCGGCGTCAACAATCCGTCATCAATTCTTTTCTTCATCTCACATTGGACACAGTATTCTATTCAAAATGGCTTCATCTTATACAATCAACTCGACTGCCAAGCTCAACAGTGGCTATGAGATACCCCGACTTGGCTTTGGCGTAAGTTCTCATGTTGGGACTATAAATGTGAGGTTCGGCTCGGCTAACAATGGTCAATCAGGTTTACCAAACGTAGGACAATGTCTCTTAACGGAACAAATGTCATGTGGATACTTATGCAGACTTTATAGCCCCCCTGATGAGACAGAGGTCGCAACTCTGGAAGCACTCAAGGCCGGTTACAGACACATTGACTCGGCCGTGCTTTACCGCAATGAGGCCGGCGTAGGTTCCGCCATCAAGAAGAGCGGCATCCCTCGCTCGGAAATCTTCTTCACAACCAAGATCCCCCAGCTGCCCAGCAGCTTTCTCGACTACGACCAGGCCAAGGCCCAGATCGACAAGAGTCTGCAGACCGCGGGCTTGGAGTACATTGACCTGTACCTCATCCACGCGCCCTACGGCGGCTCGGCCAACCGCAAAGGTGTGTGGAAGGCGCTCGTCGAGGCCGTCGACGCCGGCAAGATTCGCAGCATTGGCATCAGCAACTACGGTGTGCATCACCTGGACGAGCTGGAGCAGCACATCAAGGAGCTCGAGACGGAGCGCGGCGGCCAGGGCAAGGGCGGCGTCATCTCAGTCGCCCAGCATGAAGTCCACCCGTGGTGTGCTCGCAACGACATTGCTGAGTGGTGCGCCAAGCGCAACATTGTCTTTGAGGCGTACTGCCCCGTCGTCCGAGGCAAGCGATTCGACGAGCCGAGTGTCGTAAAGTTGGCTCAAAAGTACGGCAAGACGCCAGCACAGATTCTGATCCGCTGGAGCTTGCAAAAGGGCTACGTTCCTCTGCCCAAGAGTGTCACGCCCAGTCGCATCGTGGAGAATGCCGAGATTTATGACTTTGAACTCACTCAGGCCGAGGTAGATGAGCTCGAGTCGACTGAATATGCTCCTATCGCTTGGGATCCGACAAAGATTGGTTTGAACTAGACGTGGTTGCTTGTGGCTTTCACTATAGTCGGTATACCATGCATATAGAGTTGAGCCATGTTTGCGCACTGGCAAGGCAACGCAAGGAAACGAGACGCGGAAGGACATATGCAACTAGCATGACTATAGATAGACCAAGCAAATATAACGGCCACGCATGCTGTTAAATGCTTGCAGTAGGGACACGTAGGAGCGAGAATACTGGGTCAATGTGCGCAATCTTGTTCATTCCCGGCCTACCTACTTCTCCCGCATAATGGAGACGCCGACACCCTTCTTGTCTTCCTACCTAAACCTGTCCTACTTGCGTGTCCTGCCATAATGGATCAAATTCATCATGCACTTATGCACTCCACACTGCCTAAAAGCGACATTCACGTCTTTAAGGTTCAGCGACTGGCTGTGCCCAAGAATCTAGGCCCTGGGGGTAAGCCAGCCACTAGCTGGTCAGCTTGGAGGTCAGGCGAGCGTTCGACTCGGTCAATATCATGACGGCTCCATCCTCGTCAACAGCGGACCAAAGTCTCTCGATTTTTGCTCAATGGAAAAGGGGGGTTTTGTTGAGGACAAAAGTATAGTCTGGACTCGCTGCTGTGCCACTGAGACGCATTGCATATTGGAATCAATTTTCAACAATACTGGGACTACAAGAATAAAAGCGAGGCAGACCATGTTTGCTTTTTCAGGAAATTTGCCCTGATTCCACGTCATCATTTCCAATACCGTCAGGCGAAGACACCAAGATGGCCGAGGGAGGAGACCATGATGCAGCCAATGCCAATCTTGTGCAATTGCCACAAGAATGTGCCCGGAAAATGTCGACAAACTTCAGTGCCATGGATACAGCCGCCGACGCCGCCAAGGCGACTGAAGTCGAGCACCAAATGGGACTTCTTCAGAGCCTCAAAGTATACCGAAAGGGGGCTCTCTGGTCATTGGCCTTGTCGACGGCCATCATCATGGAAGGCTTCGACCTGATCCTGCTCAACAGCCTGTTTGGCTTCCCGTCGTTCAAGAGGAAATTCGGCAGGCCCTTGCCTGACGGGACCTATGAGCTGACGGCAGCGTGGCAGACTGGGCTGGCCAACGGGGTGCTGGTGGGCCAGATCCTCGGCCTCTTCATGAACGGCTTTCTCGCCGACAGGTTCGGGTACAGGAAAACCATGGCGGGGGCCTTGACGTTGGTGGTGGCCTTTATATTCATCCCCTTCTTTGCCCACAACGTCGAGACCCTTTTGGCCGGCGAGATTCTGCTTGGTATTCCCTTTGGCATCTTTCAGACGCTGGCCTGTACCTATGCCTCCGAGGTCTGCCCTACTCAGCTCCGGAGCTATCTGACGGCGTATATCAATCTTTGCTGGTGCATTGGTCAGATCCTCGCCTCCGTCATCCTGCGGGCGCTCGTGAACCGGACAGACGACTGGGGCTATCGCATCCCCTTTGCGCTGCAGTGGTTCTGGCCTATTCCCATATGCCTCGCCGTCATCTTTGCGCCCGAGTCGCCGTGGTGGCTCGTCCGGCGCGGCCGCATAGACGACGCCAGGAGATCCGTCGCGCGTCTGACGTCGAAAAAGATGAACCCAGACTTCAACGTTGACCACTCGGTCGCCATGATGGTGTATACCGACCACCTGGAAAAGACGGTCTCGGCAGGGACGAGCTATGCGGATTGCTTCAAGGGAATCGACTTGCGACGGACCGAGATTGTGTGTGGTGTCTGGGCCTGCCAAGTTCTGTGCGGCTCGGCCTATTCCGGATACTCTAGCTACTTTTTCCAACAGGCCGGGCTCGATGCCAGCAACGCCTTTACCTTGACCCTTGCGCAGTACTGCATCGGAGCCTTTGGCGTTTTTGCGTCATGGTTTCTGATGGGATGGTTTGGGCGACGAGTGCTCTACCTGACCGGGCTGGGACTAATGGCTATCATCCTGGCGATCATCGGATTCATCGGACTTGCAGGGCGATCAAATGTTGGTGCACAGTGGGCCATTGGCGCCATGATCCTCGTATACACACTCATCTATGACAGTACGGTCGGCCCAGTATGCTACGCGCTGGTTTCCGAGATTCCCTCCACGCGGCTCAAGACAAAGTCTGTGGTCCTGGCGAGGAATTCGTACAACATTACTGGCATTGTCAATAACATCATCACACCGCTGATGATCAATCCAACGGCGTGGAATTGGGGGGCCAAGTCAGGGTTCTTCTGGGCAGGATCATGTGCGCTGTGCTTTGTCTGGGCCTACTTTCGTATTCCGGAACCAAAGGGCCGTACCTATGGTGAGCTCGACGTCCTCTTTGAGGCAAGAGTGCCAGCACGTAAATTCAAAAAGGCCACAGTAGAAGGATTTACACGCCACAGATCATCAGCTGGTACTGCGGAAATGAAGGTAGAAGAAACTGTGACTGAAAAGGTAGCTTGATGGGTGTCTGAGGGCATAAGCAATGTACAAAAAGAATTTCACAAAAGACACTTTGCTAGAGAAGCATTTCACCATAATCAGAAAAGAAATGATGCTTGCAAAGTCTGGAATATGACTAATCTCTATGTATGATGGTGCAAGTGGCTCTGATTGAAGCAAAGAATTCTTCAATGAGTTCTTGTGCCAGAAAAACCCCGACACCGAGCAGCCTCCGAGTGCTACCAATCGCATCAATGACTATATACACAGGACGCAACTCTCAGTAGACAGCCCGCAAAGAAGTGATTCATGCAATAGTTGATGTTGAGTCTCGCGGCGGGGGGAGGGTTCTTTGGTCTTGCTATAAGTCATGGGGGAATCTTTCAGACAGGTTCTTCACTCTATCTCATTATAATGGCCATAATGACGAATATCCAGACTTGTTGCTAGAAACGGGGGAAAGAAGAGATTAAACATGTGTTCGCGTAACACTGTCGCATGTAGTCATTCTATTCTCGGGATATTTTGTGCGCGGTCGTGTTTGATGAAGAGAATCAAGTCCTCACAAACCCCTTACAATTCGAACTCCCAGCACTCGATCCTCGATCACCCGCACCCGGTCTTCCACATCCATGACCCGCTCGTGACACTCTCGCATCAGGCCCATAGTATCGGTGATGAGCAGCCGGCCCCGCGTGGCCTCGATCGCGGCGCGGTGCGTCTGGATCTTTTCCAACCTCGTCGACACATCGGTGACGTGATGCCGATACTTGAGCCAGATGAGCCGCTGGGGCAAGTCGCACTGGTAGTTCTGCCGAAGCGCGCCGTAGCTCCACTCGAGCTCCTTTTCACCCTTTTCCGTGTCCGTGTGGCCGGGGATGACGAGAAAGGGCCGTTCGTACATTTTAAAGTCCTTGATGAGGTCCTTGACGGCGTCCCAGAGGACCCGGATCGGGCCTCCGTCGTGATAAATGTCCTTCTTGGGCCGGACACGCTCGTGGCCGCCGCCACCGCCCTTTTCGTCGCCGCTGCGGTATCTATCATCGCGGTACTTGTCCTCGCTGCGGTGTCTCTCCGACGACGGCCGTTCGCGCCGCCGCAGCATCCGCAGGTACTCGGCCTCCTCGTAGAGCCGCTGTCTCAAGAGGGACAGCTCGTCCTGGATCTGGCTCCGGGCGCCGAGGACCGTTTGGAAAGCGTTCCAGAACGAGTGAAGCCAAATAAGAATCGTCAGCCCAAAGGAAACGAAACCAATAATGGTAGACACGAGACTCATGACCGAATACCCAGACATTGTCGCAAACTGTAAAACTCTATTTCTAGAACGAAGATGGGATTAGGTATCGAGTCGGAATATTCTAGTCGGGACAGTCTAACTGGCAACACGAGAGTAATACAAGACGGGTCACGGAATTAGAAGACGAAAGAGAAAAAAAGAAATTGATCAAACAAATCTTTCTTTTTCCCAAGTTGATCTCTCATGAGAACGATCGATTATCAAGAGCCCAGGGCGAGATTCCAGAGACGAGTCAAAAACGTACTCTTTGCCTTCTCGCTCAACCTTTGCGTGAAATGACAGGCACCCGAAAGCTAAGCTTACCGCTAACGAGCGCTTATTCCAGTGCTGCCGGCGATATGCAAAGCATCTTGTTTTCAGCGTCTTGCCCTTTCGAGTCTAAAATCTTATGGCCAAAGCTTAACTCGAGCGACGGTTGCTTGGGAAGCTTGGGGTGGAGGAGGTGGGCGTCCAGCCGGCTGCTTTCTGCTTGCGTGCCAACTGTTCTGCACATATATGTGAGTCCAGAAGCGCGGTATTGCGGGTGCATTTTCAGGGCACTTGCGTGGTATAGTGTATAGATGTCTCAAGGGCGTACCCGAGACAAACACCCACGGGACCTTTGGGATTCATGTCTGTCTTTTTTAAGATCTTCTACAACCCCATAATTCTGACTTTTGTATTTCATACTCAGATATGGTACGGTAGAGAGCGCGATTGAATAAGGTTCTATTGATCCTTTCAGCTCAAAAGTGAATCAACCTTGAATTTACCTCGATATCTCTATTTTCAAGAGGGCTTACGATAGAGCTCAAGATTCACGATCAGTCAGGATGGATCCTAAACAGATACATCAAACTCAAAACAAAATGCTCTTTAATTCCTTGCTGGAATGTGGTGCAAAGAACGGAGACTCTCTGGGTGGTAGACCACTTGAAAGCTTAGCTACAGACACCCCGACTCCACGCAAGCGAGCATATCTGAAATTGAGGAGAATGACATTGGTTTCTGCTTGATATCAAGATCCAGATGACTTTGAAATGCAGAGTTTCTGTGGATTTGCTTGTCAAACGTGCATGTAACCAAAAGTCCATTGTGATAATGAGGGAAATCGCCGCTATTTCGCTTACAATCGCTCTGAGCCAAGCCAATGCACTGATCCTAGATGCCCCATTAGCTGCGGTCAGAACATTCAACACCTTTCCTGATGTCATGCGGCTGTAGTACATTTCACGAGACGTGCGGCAGCGGCTAAACAGGACATTGTGACGGATTTCTCTGCCAGTATGCCACATTAACAGCTCATCCAATATTTCGTCGATTCTGTGCACCGTTGGAGCCCATATACTGAGTGAGTTGCTGACAGTGCATTACTAGCTTTACCGGCCAATCTAGAAGATGTCCTGCGCCTCGGCAGTTGTTGACCTGGTGGACGCACTGTGAACAAGCAATGATCACCAAAGGCATCATGATGGGGAGAATACTGCCAGAATCGTCCAATAAATTCTGAAATGAAGATTATATGAAATCACACCGATTTTTAGAAGTTCCTGAGATCCTATCTCAATCATGAATACTTTAGACATGAGAAACTTGATTCAAAGTACAATAATTCGATCGCCGACCTGAAAAGTCTCCATGCTGCTCTGTCAAATCAAAGATTGGCCAGGATCAAGCTGACTTCATCTCCAGCCGTCTCGAGAATATGCTCCGGTTTGTACTCGGGCTCCCAGCCGAGCTGATAGCCATGCTTGGCCGTAAAGGTGCATTTGCCGCCGACCTCAAAGTGGACCATTTCGGGCGGATTTCCAGTGCCCTGAGCCATCTTCTCAAGGGCCGCGCGGTCCGCCAGCTCCACACGGGCGTCGTCAATGACGCCGTGCTGGTGCAGCGCTGCCGCCATGGCGTCGTACAAGTCATCCCACGCCACGGACCCGGGCGAGGCGAGATAGTATCCGTGCTTGCCGTAGCCGGGGTTGGCACCGGACAGAATCGCTTTTAGGATAGTCGTGTAGAGGCTGGTGTTGTCGTTGATGTGGCAGACTGGCCAGGTCTATGGTTGAAAAAAAAAAAAAAAAAAGGGTTAAGCCACAACTTCAAGGCATAACGGTCCAAAAAAGTTGGAATCAGGTGTACAAACCGGTTTGCCCTCGTCTGTCCTGTAGACGCGCCGAGCTGCTTTTGCAGCCTTGACTATGGCTACTGTCTGAATAGAGATGGTGTTTCCAAACCCTTCTCCCTTTCCATCTAAGCACAGCTCAAGTTAATAAGTGGAGGACTTTTGGCTTGAAATCATGAGGCTGGAGTAGACATACAAACAATACAGGGGGCAAAAATGTACGAATGAACGCCAAGGGGTTCGGCTACATCAACAACGGTATTATTGGTATCTATGGCCTTGAATAATTGTGTTAACGTGGCGTATCAAATCGAAAACAGTATAGAAAGTACTTGCCTTTTGCGCCGGAGTGAATGTCGCCTTTTGAGACTTTTGAATCTCGTAAAGCTTCGGGTCCGTGTCCAACAAGGGATGGTCTGTTGGCGCTCCGGCATGCGAAGAGAAGAGCTTGGCTCCCGTCGTCTTTGCGACGCAGGTTACATCAAATCAGCAGGGCGTCAACTTATCCAGACAAGATATGGTAATGCTTACATGGAGAAAGTGAACGTCTCCGCCCTTTCGCTTCTTGACCTCGGCGAGCCCCTTGATCATGGGCACCTGCATCGTCGGGTTTGCGGCATCAATGAGGAAGAAGACGACAGAGATGTCGTTGTCTTCGATACTCTTCTGCACTGCGGCTTCATCATGCAAATCTACTTGGAGAGGGTGAGCGTCGTATAGCTCCTTGACTTTTTCGGCCTGTGCATCCGTTCGAACAAGTGCGAACAACTTATTGTACGGCGGCAGGCCGGCAGTAGGAAGACGGTGCAGGAGACTTCCGCCAAGATAGCCGGAGCCGCCAGTGATGAGAATGTTATGAGACATCGTGTTAAGCTTGTTGCATTCAAGGAACAGTAGAATGTGTCTGTAGAACGGTATGTGACTGAATGATTATATTGCCGAGAACAAAGACGTTCGAATGATGCGAAATATCATATATGCTGCATGTATCGTATGTCACGATAGCAATTCACCTTGGCGGTGGTGATTACTTAATCCGGGTCATCTTTCTGCAAGTCCATGCCTCCGTGTAAGCCACAACTATAACGGCGCAACTTTCACGATGACGGTGGAGGCGCATTAGAAATCGGCCCAGGGGTAATAATGCACCCGCCGGGAGCTATACCACTCCTAGTATCGACGGATCAGCCAGAGCAGCCACCTCGGAGACTTTTTGCATGATAGTTGCAAACGTCCTTACAATCGACGCAGCGATGCCGATGCGTCTCCGTCGGCCCCAGGGCATTGGCCCGGGCTTGGAGACCGGCTGGATATTAACCCGATGAGGAAATACCCAAAGTCGACAAACGCAGGTGGCTTTTTACGTGATAAGATTGCGGCCGAGTCACAACAGGATGCGTGCAAGGTATATCGGTTCTAAGCACCAAACCTGTTGTCAGGTATACACTTTGAACTTGATCCTTTGTTTCCCGTGCCCGATTGCGCCTGCTGGCAGTGACCGGGGCAAAATTGCTGCGGCTGGGAACATACTTTTGAACTTTTTTGAAGGCGGTGTAATTGCATGCCGATTAAGGCCAAAATTGATGTAAACAGATATCGTGAGAGCAGTCACCGTGCAAAAACTTCGGGACCGGACGGAGTGGAAATGCAAACTGGTATCTTTCGTATGATGCTTCTTCGCTCTGTATGGACTCTTTCCCAAGCCCTGAAGCAAAAACAAATTTGGACCTTTTTGAAACGCCATCCCAATGCAAGTGAAGCAAACGCTTCTTCTGCGGTAGGCTAGAGTGATGTAAATCAGTACTCGTCACCACCTCCGCCACCGTCATCTTCCATATCGTCGTCTCCACCGTCAAAGTATTGCTCAGCATCGTAGTCTCCACCGTCTTCGTCGTCCTCAAAGTCATCATCCGCCTGGCTCATGTTCTCCTCGTCGTCGTCGGGATCCTCCTCGGCGGCATCATCCTCGTTATCCCTGCCGGCCGCGGCCTCGGCAATGCGCCGCTTGCGTTCCTCCTCCGTCTCGGGTCGCTTGCGTGACGCGGCCTCCTCATCGTCATCTTCAAAGTGGTTGTCCGCAGCCATCGACTTGCGCTTCATGCCCTGGGAGATGGCGTCCTTTGCGGGACCACCATCTTTGCCATCCAGTGTATCCCAGAGCTCTTCCGGAAAGAGGTCGTGGTGAAATGTTCGGCCTCTTAGGAACGGCATCGTCCTCGTCTCGGACACAAACTGGTGCGTAAACATGGGCACAGCTGTGAATGGATCGATTGTGGCTCTGCTCTTGATTCCATAACGCTCATTAACTTGCTCCTGGCCATACTGTTTGAACACTGGATCCGCAATATTCGACGAGGTGCCCAGGGCCTCGGGGGCCAGATGTTTGTGAGTGTAAAGTGGTGAGTTGTGAAAATCGCGTCGGACTTTGACAAAGTAGCGAACTGAGCGGCTTTCGGACGACGTCAGTGGGAAGCTGCTTGCCACTGGGGGCCGGTACGTCTTTGGATATGTGTCTTGCGGCTGGTCGGTGTTCAAAGTAGGATCGTATTCCCAAGGAAGACCATTTGCACCTCCTTTGCCGCCTCGAGCGCCGCCGCGTCCGCCTCTGCCACCTCCACGACCGCCGCGTGCTGCCATTGTGAATTATGACATACGACCTCGAAAAATCTTCCGGGGCGCGTAGATTTTGTGGTCGCCCGGTGGTGGAACGTGGGGTTTTAGCCGGTCAAGCTGGTGGCTGCAAAGATGAATCAGGAAAGATGAATCACAGGCCAGGCCAAAAAAAGAGCTGTCGCAAAGTTTCAATCTTTCACTCGACTTTTTAGTGGGGTCACCCACATTGGGGGTACCTGGAAGGACTAGCGCTTATAGCGGCGCAATTCCGAACCTCACAGATGTGCCTGGGCTTCAAGTGTGACGCTGATTTACCCCGCCACAGGTCAATCAGTTTATAAGAGAGCCGCCAGGAACTACTATGGTAAATACAAGAGGCAAAGAGTCGAGATTTCAGATTTCATTTGATCTGTATCCTTAGTATTCTATTGCTTTGGGTTTTTGGAATTCGATATTCAATACAACTTCTTTGGAAGACTGATAATCGAACAATTCTACCAATTCATCAATGTAGCTGATGTTCGAAGCCTACAGGTCATAAAACTACTGCTTGGTTGGCAGAGGGGCAACTCGTTACTACGAATACGTGCACTTGACGCCGCGACAGCTCCTGTTTGCCTAGCATTAATAAAACCTAACCCGTCCGCATATTCAACAGACAAGTTGCCGTACAATCTGATCAACTGGTGACAATATCTCAACACTGGCCATCTCTACGCCCACGTGACATATTTTCCAGAACCCCTCAAGCAGCGTAACTTTGTCCATGTCGCGAATTGCAGTCAAGATGGACGACACAGTGGTCCCTTTGACGGGTGTAGATGAACTGGACAAGCATCTCGACCAACTCATAGCCGATCCAACACTCGCGTCCAACATCAAGTTGTTTGATAACGTCACGCTACAATTAACAGGTATGTGCATGAACCGAGAGTCTGTTTGGAATCATTGCTGACTCTGCGCAATTTTAGAGGTCAATATCCCACCACTGATCCCGCGACTCCTGCCCAAGATCACCGAGATCCTCAAGCAGTACCAGCAGGACCCGGCCATCCTCTGTGAGCTGGCCATCAAGCTGCTGGGGCCCCTGACCTTTACCCAGGTCATGGCCCTGGCCTCCGAGGACGCCATCATCCAGGCCATGCGGTCGCCGGCCCCCTCGGCCAACCTCCTCGCCATGGCCGTTCTCGAAAAGGCTGCCCAGTCGCCCGGCGAGGCCGCCATTCTCGCCACGCTCAAGAACATTGTCGCCAACTTTGTGGTGCAGTGGCTCAGCGCCCCGCAGGTCGAGGTTGGGGAGAAGGGATCCAAGGTCCTCGGTGATCTCCTCGACGTTGACTGCGCCGTGCGCCCCGCCCAGGGCGTTTCGCTCAACGGTCAGGAGATTGTCCTGCGCCGACCGCCCGGTCAGGGACTGGTGTGGCGGCGCATCTTTCACGATCGGGACATTTACGGCTCGATACTCTCCCTGTCCAGTTTTGGCGGCCATCATCACGATGCCGAGGGCGGGCTGAGCGACCATCAGATCACGCTGGCGCAGGGAAGGCTGTTACGGCTGCTACCCCGTCTGGCCGCTCTGGACCTAGCCGCAATCACCAAGACCGAGTTTCCGGATCTGCATGAGCGCTTCACCGGCGAGGTTGAGAAGAACAGCAATGATGAGGGTCTGCTCCAGTTTGCCGGCCTGCGCATGATCAACAACGAGGATCTACTCATGCACCTGAGTCTAATCGACTTTTTCGAGACCCTCGTCAGCATTCAGCGGATAACGCCGTTTTCGACGTACAAGACAGAGACCCTTGGAGTGCTTCTACGCCAAGCGGTATCGCGGGATCCTGAACTCAAGAGCGCCATCATCAGTCTACCTGAACGCACAGTACCTGAAGAAGCGAACGATTTGAGAACATTCATTGGCACACTTATCCGCGGCTGATCAAGGGACTTAATCCAAGTGTGTCGTTGATTAAACTGCAACCTTGATACTCCGACGCCGAGATATCTCGTCGAGAGACCGTGTGAGCGATGAGGAGGCGGTCAGCCCGGGAACGCCGATTCAGGCTACAGCAAGCAACATAGACGTCAAATGTTTCACTGCACTTATGCCACAACTCTGACAAAAGCCCAGGACATGTAAGATAGTATGGCAGTGGGCGGATCAGAGTTGTATATGGCTTGCAGATCTACCACAGCGCTCAGCTGGAAATAGTGCAGCCCAGTCCAGCAGATTGCGTCCGCGAGTGACAAAATAGCAGCAAGAATGCGCAGATTTGTTGATCGTCACATTAGACAATTTGAGTACATTGCATCTCGGTTTCTTGTTGATTACAAATTTTAGTGCGCTTGAAATTCCGTTTATTCTTAGAAAGTAATCATGTATCTACACAATTCTGCGTGGCAGCCCTGACTCGCTGGGTTGATGATCGCTGTTCATATGAATACCTAGGTACCTAATGTTCGGCCCTGAAAAGTTTGAGGACCATCATACCGCGGTAATAGTCTCCACCTGCAATCAATACCGAAGTCAAATAGCCCTTCCGCAGCGAAGCAGGGACTTGCACAAGAAGTAATGACTCAAATTCTGGTGTACAAACCCCCCAGTCCATCGACTAATAATGCATAGCGTTCTCGTCTGACCGCTGAATTTGGCGTCGTGATGGCTTCAACGGCGGCTCGGTGCGAAGAAAATATTGCTTACTCTCAGAAATAGCTTCTCATGGCATCCTGATATCCGGTGCCGCCCCGTAGGTCTTGTTGGAAACTCTGCAGTACATCCAAGAACTGACTAATGTGCTTCATGCTTAGAGCTTCGCCTCGGTGAAGAGCCAATGCCTGGGCCGTGCGGACGGTGTTCTTGATCTGACGACCATTAAGACTTTGCCTCGCAAGCGTATTGTAATCTTCGTCAGTGAAATTGGTGATCGGAACCTCCTGAAGAGCCTTCACTCGCTCGATAAATATCTTGAAGATGGCCTTCTTTGCCTTAGTGTCGAGCTCATCGTATCGAAGACCAATGTGGATGCGGGATTGAAATGCGTCGTCAAAAGTCTATGAGATTCACATTAGTATCACATAACGTTGATTGAGTGATTTAAAAGGTCATATGAAGGTGGATGGCAACCAGGGATTTGAAATACTCACCTCGACACGGTTGGTGGTCAAGAACATGATGCCTTGGAAGTACTCTAGATGTCGGAGGAAGATGCTCACAAGGGCATTGCGATGAAGGTCAAGCATGTTTCGCTTCTCCAAGAAGACGTCCGCCTCATCGAGGAGCAGAATAGCACCCCAAGTATGACATATATCCAGAACTCTCTGTAGCTCTGCCTCCAATCCCCGAGAATCTGTGCCTAGATCGCCTGCCGATACACTGTAGAGAGGACATTTGAGGAATTCACTGATTCCCTCCGCGGTGAGCGTCTTCCCCGTTCCTGGAGGCCCGTGGAGCACAAAAACTAGACCTTTTCCTTTTCCTTGGATGACATCGTCGATGTTCTCGGCAGCATGATACTTGTGAGACTCCACAAGAGCCTTGACGACGTCCTTTGTCTTGGGCTGAAGCACAAGCGATTCGTACGCAGACTCATTCCAAGAGATTTCCTTGACACCGCTGACCGACAGCTCCACCCAAAGCTTCTCATTGAATGCAAAGCCAAGAACAACGGAAGAGGCAATGAGGTAGTCCTCGTCAGAAAATTCGCGGCCATGAGATGCCTTCTTAGTAGTATGGTGGTTTTCCATCTTGTTCTCCTTGGATGCTTTGTCCTTAGCGTCGTCGGCTCCTTGACCTGAAAAGAATCCATTTTCTAGAGCTGCATTCATGAGGTCAAGCTCATCCTTGGAAACACTGATCTCTTGGGTATTTCCGTCCTTGTCCTGGATAACTTTGGTCACATACTTGATCAGATCCTCATTGTCTTGTAGAGCCTTTGCTCCGTCGCCAGTGTCACCGTCGGAGTACTCTTCATCCTCGCTATCCTCGGGAGAGTCCAGAATATCATGATCCCTCGGACGAATGGGGGAGATCTGGAGAATCACATCATTAGACCGAGTCTGAAAGATTGGCATCGAAATAAAGCTCACCTGATAATTAGGGTTGTTTCGTCGGTACGTGCTCGGATCAATCATGACGCGGCCATTGATGTTCACCTTGACTACAGCCTTCTTCTTCTTGTAGAAGGCAATGCCTTTGTGACTCTTGTAATGAGCGCCTGCCAAGCTGACAAACTTCTGGCCGCGCTCGATGAGACTCCTCCGTATCTGCCCTTCATCTTTGTGATACTGTAGCGGAAAGCAATCCAAGCTGCTGATCTTACGAGCGCCTCTAAAAGCAGCGATCTCTTCGCACATGGTGCCGTAGCCAAAGCTCTTGCCATCAAACTCAAGATACTAGATCTATATTAGCTCGAGGTTCTGCACATTGTTTCACTATGGTCATATCGCCAACCTTTCCTTCAACGTAGAAAAATTCTCCCTTCAGGACATTCCGTTGTTTCTCGGCAAACTCGATGTTGAAGACCCGAGGCTCATCGGTTGAGCCGTATGTAGTCGTATAAGCCTTGGTACCAGGTTTCCACAATGCCCAGCAGAGGTCGAATGTGATGAGACCGTGTTCGAGAAGGGGATACAAGCTGTGAGCAATTAGCTTTTACTATTGACACCGCCGGAGAGGAAGTTTCAGTCCACTCACGTTTTCTTGGTCTGAGCATAATCCTTGTCCAAGTACCTAATGAGAACACGGAGGTGTCGACGCTTCTCGTCGATCCACTTTTGCACCTTCTTACGGGCTTTTCTGGTCTTTCCGGCTGGCTCCAGATCCGTCAGGTTCACCATATGCTCCCGAAGATCATCCAGATATCTGACACATATCAGTCAAGAGTTTCTGAGTCAATCGACATGTTGGGTAACTTACAGAAACAATATATTTGGATCCAGTTTAGGGTTCTCCACCACCAAGTTCATACCTCGAAGATTCCCCATAACATCACGGAGAGCCTCACGAAGCTGCTTGCTTTTGATGTCTACGACAGTGGCCTTGTACTTGCCTTCCCAGTCAAAGGTACGGCGCACATGGAACAGATACTCGTCATAGCGTGAATTGTGCGCGTCGGTGGCAGTATCCTGCAACTTGTAGTTGTGAGTGGTCGAGTCCCATACTTGATCGACGCGCTTGAATTCTAGCACGTGTCGGCGCTGGCCGTTTTTGTCCTTGCTCTTAGTTCTTGACGGACTGCGAGATTGGAAAGGGTCCCAATTGTCATTTTCTTCATCGCTGCCAATCTCATCAATGTCGCGATTGACCCGATGGCCACGGATCGGATGACCGGGTCCTCTTGCTGGAATGGCTGGGGGTGGAGTGGCATATGGTCTACCTGAAAACGTGTTCATATTGGGCAGAAGCGGTTGGTTGATGCCTGCATTGGTTGCTAGACCTCCATTGTAAAGAGGCATGCCACCGAAATTGTTGATGCCGGGCGCTGAGGCGCGAGCTAGATCTTGGAACTGACGAGTGAGGAGTTTGAGCTGTTGCTGCACTGTTGCAAGGGCCTTTTGCGACTTTCTGTCATTCTTGGACTCTTCTTCATCGGTGGTGTCGAGAGAATCGGAATCTGAGACTTCAGTCCCAGTGTCTGAACGGCCGGATTTGCTCTGCTTTCTCCGGTGCCTTGACTGCTTACCGATCTTTCCCTTCTTGGATCGAGATTTGTTCTTCACAATCTCTTCGTCCGACTCGGTGTCTGATGACTCCTGTGAGGATGATTCACTCTCGGAGCTATCGTGACTTGACTGGTCATCAAGGACAATAACCTTCTTGCGTTTTTTGGACTTGGAGTTCTTCTTTGAAGATTTGGCAAGCTTGTGGATTTTGTTGCCATTGTCCCCATTGGCCTTGATATTTTCAGTCTTCTGGTCCTTTGCTGCTGCAGAAGCGCCTAATGAAGAAGAATCCGAAGGCGTGACGACAGTAGGGTCCTTGCTGTTAGTCGCTCTGCTGCCCTCGTCCTTTGGGCTCACCTCCAGGGTAGCTGAAGAGGCCATGTTTGTAACGATAATCGTAGACCGGAAGAATATGGGTCAGTTTCTGTTTCTCCAGAAAAGGTCGATTGAAAATGCTTTGAAAGAAGATGTTTCGTGGTGGATCAAGAATGAGACGCCAGAGATCGTTGAACTTGACAATGTTTTGCGACGAAAGAATGAGACCGTCTGATTAGTTTGTAAAGCTTGTTGATTGGCTTGCACCAGCCGAAGAATTTTGTGATGGGCAGGCAAGCGCTGCAGGAAGACAGGAGAGACCCAAAGCGATGCTTCCTTCCACCGGAGACTGCTCTTGAAAAAGCAGCAGATTGATCAGATTTTGCCGGCTTATGCGTTTGTTTGCCTCTCTCTCGCCGCTAAGAAAACCACGCAACAAATAGTGACACACTTCTCCTCCCTGTTGTGAGAATATCAGTCAGTCTCGGCACGAAACATAGATCAGAAAGCACATGGCAGGATGTCATTTGATGATCAAACAGGATATTTGTTGTGCCGCATTTTGCCAAGGACCAATGAATGCAGGCGAACTGGAAAGCTGCCACCCACGGATGTAGAAGCTGCACGCTTGAGGAGGATGCAGTGTGAGCCTCAGCTTCCTCATTGATACCCCGCAATCGACGACCAAGAAGAAGCAGGCACCGTGAGAGGATTTATCAAAGGGGTAAAATTGTCTAAAGTATGTTGACAATGACTTGTTCGCCAGAAGACTGTACGTTGATACTCACCAAGTATTTGTCGCCGATGTGGTGTGATGGGCAAAAGAAGAAGTGGTGGTTGGCGGGATACGTCGAAGGTTGAACAATGAAAGCCGGGTAGGTAATTAAGGAGGGCAGCTCCCCTGGTCAATGATTAGAGAACTTATGCCCTGGGTTGCAAAAGATAATCAAGGGACCTCTGGTAGGGCTGCCAAAGAGGGTACCAATGAAATTATAAGAGACTCGTTTGGGTTCAATGTTGGTGGCGAGACGTGCAGGCAGAACAAGGCGGCCAAGTCGATAGTATTATGTATCATGTCCCCGTTGTCAGCCATACCCAAGGTAAGTACATAGTTGACTGCAGTCCCCCCTAGCTCCATGCATTAGTGCTCTTTCTTTGCTGGGCGATCTCAAGGTGACAGGAGCAACAGGTTACATCTGTCAGACCAGTGAGCTGTCCCCGCCAAAAAGCCTGGCATGACGAGCTGCATATCGAAATGCATCATTGCATCCATCTTGCCAGAAGAGACAAGTCCGATGGTAGGCGCGGTAACGGCAAAGCCTGTAGGCTATACATTAGTGCTAGGGATATTGCATATTCATAAACCTGCACCTATGCAAAGGTGTCAAAAAACAAAGATTTGCCTTGGGAATTATGATAATAGGTAAGATATCTTTAAAGAACTTTCAAGGCACCTGAGTAGGTATTCACTCATACCTAGACATGATCTATGCACACGAGTAGATCAGACTTGCAGATGGCCAATGAGACGGCGCGAATTGAACATTGTTCCGCCAGATCCGGCTAGAGTTGCTCGACGGTTCCCTCGTCGTATATTATATTGAAAGGGAATACTAAATACTTATGCATGCCACTATATCTCAGGATGCATACATGGTGACCAGAAGTACCATTGAGGAGACGGCATGATTCAGAGCCTCAAATTAACAGATTATGTACTATTATTTTCAATGCCATATGGAAAAATGGTAGCAATCATCCACGGCTGCCCTCTGTCCAGATGCATCCTAGTGGCGGGACTGCTACCTAGGCTCCGCCGCACTGCCTGTTGGACCGAAGATCGTCGAGATGCCTTGCCAATGACAAGCTGCTTACTGTCATACGGGGAGCATTGCTAGGCAACAAAGCAGGCAGCCAAAGCATGTCTCGGCGTAAGAAGGAAAAGGCTACAGAACCCGGATCGCTGTCGAAGATGTATTTGGCTCGGCGTGTCCGACAAATTGCATATGCTGTTTGGGGGGTTAGGGAGAGGGGTGTGATTTTCGAAGGATGGACATTGCGGCTGCAGGTTTGGCAGCTTTCGTCTGATGGCGAAGCGGTCGGCTACCGACTTTTGCAGTATGCAAAATGATTGATTTCGTGGCAGCTCGCCACGACAGGCGTGTTCCCTTTTTCACGACAAGGGTTATTGACCAGTGCCCCATAGATGCAAATTGTTGAGAATTGCTCTGCAAAACGATATGTGCATACCTAGTAGGTAGCTGAACTACGGTTGGCTGCAGCATGACAGGTCAGGTTGCACGATCTCGGATGCCTGGCATTGGCCCATGGCTCTTTTGCTGAATGAAGAGGCTCCAGCTCACTGAATGCTTTGCCAAGGCACTACACAGCAACAAAACCCGCCTGGTAGCCTACCCGATGGAAATATAAATACTGCATAGGAATGCAATAAACACATGCATCGCTAAAATGTTGCGTCGATGATGGTGGAAAGCAATGGATGTGATGAATTGCTTGCTTTTCAGAAACTATACATTCGAGCGCATCGCATGGTGGATAAGAAATCGAGGTGCTTTGAGAGGTACCGAGGAGCATAGCCCCAGCATACCTCCGTAGTCATCCAAGCCATCTTGTAGAAAAGCATGCATGTTGGAACTAGCCCCCGGGGAATCTTGAGAATCATCAGGGTTGCATACATATGCCAGAATGTGTGCATTATTCCCAGCTGCCGCGGTGTCATTTGACGGAAGCTCCAGAGCCGACAAGTGTAGTGACCGGTCGAGCAATGGCCATGCTGTCCATGCATTCATTTATATCCTTTAAGGGTCAAGTGGTGTCTTCTGCCCTCCCTAGGCTGCATATGGTTTGTTAATAAGCGCTTCGTGTAAAAATCCGTTCGTAGCAACATGCATTTGGGGAACGAGCCTATCGCACAGAGTCCGCCTCACTCATCGAGCTCGGTAAACGCGTGCATGGGACAATAAATGTCTGATTTATACGGGGCAAAGCAACCCTCCCAAGAGTATCACTGTCTTTTGCCGTCGCAACTGGTTGACAACCATCAGCCGGATGCTTCCAGGCTGGGCACTTCCGCGCTGAGGCGGCAATCCGCAGCAGGCTTCGTCGCCTGCCGTCAATAGTCAGTTACGGCTGCTGAAATGACGAGATCTGCTTGACGAGGGCGTCTATAGCCGTAGAATGTAATTTGGCTGGAAAGAGCGAGGTGCTAAGAACGGACGGCCGCAGATTTTCATGTTGTTGCACATTGCGTGGACGTTCGAAGCGAGGCCAACATTGGCTGCACCTGCATTCATGGCTGCTGCATGCTGTACCTACTGTGGAGGGACCCACGTTTTGAGCGGTGTGAATATTAAATAGATGATCGTGGCAGAAGAAAACTGATATATATATCGTGTAGCAAGGTTGTGGAGATCATTGGTTGCGCCGTGCTCAATTCGGTGCTCTACGAAGATGTTTGGTGTGTGCAACAAGAGCTATCGCATCGTGCTGCATGTCACCGACAGCCTCAGTCAAGTCGCAAGTAATAAATCAGAAAGGCCCCGAGACACGGAGCAAGAATACCGGGTCACACATGGATAGAAAGTCTCAGACTGGAGACGACCCGTTACATATCTGTTGTGGCCAGTATAGCTAGGTGGGATTCGGAGGTTCGTCAAGTGGTTCCAAGGGGTACTACCCTCCGGCTATCTACCTTCTCAATCATTTGAGGAGCAGAAATTATCGAAAGTTTATATAGATGGCAGATAAGCAAGTTGCAAGTTGGGAGGACAATATAGATGAGAGCTTACCTATATAGCTCGTAGATCATAGATGGTAACACAGGGTCAGGCGTGCTAGTCTGGCCCATTTTAGAGTTGATCATCCAGAGATCGCCAGGAACAGCGAAGTCAGCACAAGTCAGAATGCCAGGAATACGCGCCACACCGGGGCAAGATCAATACAATCCCGGATCTGTGGCCCATCTACGGAATACCACTAATCTTAGAATTCTCTTATACTTTTAAAACCGTCAATCGACGACGCGGCCCGAAAGGCGACCACTCAAGATATACCCGCACGAGGTCGGAAGACAGACCCAAGGACCGGGGAAGCTCTAGAGCTCTCTTAGGTTGAGCTCAAACCCCCCCGCCATTGGTTCAATTGGGTCTAACAGACGTCATGGAGCAATTGATGTCCGAGCCCACCAGCCATTCCTGTCCTGCGGGTCGAAAAACAGGTTATCAACACACTGGAGTCAATTGTGCAGCAAGAAGTGGGCTGGGATTTTTTGCTGATTTTGCAACTCGGCCGAACGCAAGAAAGAGCATTTCTCGTCTTGTTGAACCACCTTACGATCTCTTTAGCCGTCCAGTTCGAGGCTCCTCGGTTCAATTGCCCCTAACCCGGCGCCCATTGAGCCTTTCTTCAGTCTTGCACGACGAGGACGACGCCGCCGTTGGCTTGAGTTCGCAGTAAACAGTTGGCACCATGGCACGAGGTCACAATCGTTTCAGCATATCAAAGTTGCTTGGCTGGGACCGGCACCCGCACCGCGACAATGACTGGAGCATTCATGAGTCTCGCCGTCGACGCAAGTATCCCAAGCACGCAGACATGCTTGTTTCGTTCCCGCTCAGCGGCTAATTATCGTTGCACAGTCCTTCCTTCTTACCGAGACAGGAATATCGAATCTGCGATCCCAGCCCCCGACGTCACCAAGATTGCGATCCGTCTCCGTTACCTGATTGAAGAGTGCATTCCGTGCGAATTGGACGAGGAGCAGGTCACCCGTCCTCACAGCAAGGTCATCACACGGAAAGTCGTAAAGGCTGCTCAAGAGGCCGGCGGCGAAGAGAACAAGGCGTGCGTGGTGTACTGTCTGCTGACCGTCAAGAGGTGGTTCAAGCACCAGGCTCTTCTCGAGCTATGGGATGCCGATCTCCATGGCCTCCGTGCCACCGCTTGTGAGGTCATTGCCAAGCAAATGTGAGCAATCTATCTATCAATTCGCAACATGGAGCCTTTCTGACAGTGCGCTAGTATCGAGGGTGAGGAGGATATGGGCTACCTCATGCACTCGGTCCTGCTCAAGCGCTACTCCATCATGATCGACGGAGAGGCCACTCCACCCGTCAACGTGATTGAAAAGGCCGTGGATCTTCACTCACTTCTTGTTATTGGCTCCTCCGGCTACCAGGTGGGTTCTATCTCGTACATGTCTGAATGATCGTATCAAGGCTAAACGTGGACGGTCCAGAAATGCATTGGCTATCTTTGGAAGGGATGGCTTGTCCAAGATGAAGATGATCCAGCCAGCTTTGTTGACTACAAGGATCGAGACAACACATCTTTCTGGCCACATCTTGACCCCGACCGCATGCGAGCTCCCATGCACCAAAACGCCGCCCAGCTTCTCATCTCCATCATCTATCTGGCATTGTACACGGGCGCCATCAACACCATCAACCCCAGCGGTGATCTGGACTTTGTTGAAATCTTGCTGTATATCTTCACCTCCGGTTTCATCTTTGACGAGCTCACAAAGTTCTGGAAGGCTGGCTATCACATTATTGGGTTCTGGAACGTCTTCAACGGCTGTCTCTACTCGCTGCTCATTGTCTCATTCGTGTTGAGAATCATCGCCTTCAGCCATTCGTGGGACGAGGCAGATACGAGACAACACTTCAACCAGCTCAGCTACAGTTTCCTCGCCTTTGCCGCGCCCATGTTTTGGGGTCGTCTGTTGCTCTACCTTGACAGCTTCAGATTCTTTGGTGCGATGCTTGTCGTGCTCAAGGTCATGATGAAGGAGTCTGTCATCTTCTTCGCATTGCTCTTCGTCGTTATTGTCGGCTTTTTGCAAGCGTTTATTGGTATGGACTATGCGGACGATATGGCTGGCGACGATACCATCTTCATCCTTCAAGCCATGGCCAATGCGATCATGCAGAGTCCCGACTTTAGCGGATTCGAGAGATTCAGCCCTCCATTCGGCATCATCCTGTACTACGTCTTTACCTTTGTCATCATGATCATTCTCCTCAACATCTTGATTGCTCTCTACAACAGCGCTTACGAGGATATTTACGATAACTCGGACGACGAATACCTTGCACTCTTTTCTCAAAAGACGATGCAATTTGTTCGTGCTCCTGATGAAAATGTTTACATTGCACCCTTCAACTTGATTGAGGTGTTTCTTCTGGTTCTTCCCTTCGAGTGGTGGATGCCAAAGAAGCTGTATGAACGCATCAACGATATTGTCATGGGAATCATTTATTCTCCGCTGTTGGTCATGGCTGCGATATTCGAGATGCACACGGCCAAGGAGATCCTCCGCAACCGTGCGCGTGGTGATGATGATGACGATTCCGTGGAGGAATGGGAGCAGATGGCTGGCGATGTTGACTTTGAAAGCGAAGGTTGGGCCAAGAAGGTGGCCGAGAGCAAGGCCAATGTTGAAGAGGAACCTGCAGTTCTCGAGGTCAGGTCACTGAGAGAGGAGGTCAACAAGCTCAAGGATTTGTTGGAAAATGTCAGCAAGGCTCTGGAACAAAAGCAGGAGAGCGAAAGCCTCATTTGAGCCCCTATGACACTGGTTTGCGCAAACCAGTAGAATGATTGAGGCATTGATGACCAACATCACCAAGCTCACACTACTGAACCTTTATTTTATTTTATTTTTCCCTCCCGATCTATGACCAAGGCTGGAGTTTGGGGGCGCTGGCGCCGGCTTGGTGGCAGTGGCGTTTTCAAGGATTTCTGTGTATCTAATCATGATTTTTGTTGATATGCTATTCGTGTGAATTACAACTTATTCTTGATTCACTCGCCTGAATCTTACATGTGTTTTCTATATGGCTATTTTTTGACCGTCGGTTTGTCTTGATTCCGATTACACATTTTAAGTTGAATCCACTGCGACCGGCCCGTCTTGACTCCCTACCTTTCGAGTGACATGCAATCGATTTTTTTTTTCTTGCTTCCGGCAGGCCGGCAATTCTGTTCGTGGTCCGAATCTGCATTTACACTTCCCATTGGTGCCCGAGATATCCTTGGTGGCACTAAAATCATAGCAGGGACGACAAAAAGCCAGCCCGAGAGGATATCTGGCGCGAAAGGAAGTGTCAAGTCTAGATAATGTTTTGGCTTGATCTGGTCCGAATAATTCCAGATCTTTGAGATGAACATCTCATGGCACCATTTGGGCACCATTCATGAATAAAAATTACTTGATAAGTCGTGTAAATTCTGACAAATCGCCAACCACGTTTGTATAGTTTTCCTCCTTCAGCCGTAGGGCTGCGCTCGGGGAGAACAGTGTGGAGTGTTGAAGCTTCAATCTAGTAAATGGCTATTATACAAGAGGGACATGGCTTCCAGGCATTCAAATCAACCAATCAAATGCTACGATGTATATCGTGGGCTTATTTAGAACAAAGCACCAGACCACCAGCACCTAAGATGGATTGTATCCAGTTTGCCTCCTGAAGCTTGCTGGACTGGTGGTACCAGGATCAATACTATGTGGACGACATCGAGCCTTCCTTGTAGTTTGCCTACTAGTGTTAAGTTGTCAAGGGTGTTTGTAACGGCAGCCAAGATTTTTGGTGCTCACCATCCCCCACCTCCCCACACCACGCCAGACTTTGGTCCATGTCTGACATCAATGAACGTACGAGAAATGCGGACCAACGTATGGAGTCTAGAAATTCACGATGGCCTCGAGTCGGTTGATGGATGACCCCCCGCTTCGCGCTTCAAGGATCGTCCGGATAGGTTATATCTCATGGCAGAACTCTCGCCGTTACACTTGGCAACATACTTTGGCGACAATTATGCTTTGATTTGGCCAAGATCTGCATGTTGCGACTCGTTGCTGATATGCCAGGGGCACACACTCTAAAATGATGGCGAAAGAAAAATACCCGACGACTTCAACAGGTGCATTACATAAATAGATGCTGAACTCAGCCAGAAAGACTTTGACGCTAGAGGATTGAGACGAAATCTAATTTGATACACGATCTGGTTTCGGGAAGCAACGACAATTACTCGTCGTCTTTTCACAGTATGGAACGGGCAAATTAGGGACCGAACCCATCACCACAATGCCCTAGATGTCATCCAATGTGTTTGTTCAGCTTTTACCCCAGTTCCCCAAAATGTCCGTGCTTGTGGGTAGTGGTAACCCCAAAGCCGCCAAGGTTGGGGATGATGGGGATGGGGTAAGTAGTGGCCCCAGGAAAAAAAAAATTGAGACTCGAGATAGATGTAGTTGCCAGAATACCGTCAATAGTGACGGCAAGAGCCTTGGGTCACGGGTCGTGTATTTTCTGCGGCTGGGATGCAAGATCATGTCGCAAGTGCAACATTGATTCTCGTGAATGGAGACCTATCCATCATCTTCTCAGTGTCAGGTAATGTAGCTGTGGATAGCGAGCGCAAATGCCTACCTGATGCGGAGTTGAGGACATCAAGTTGATTCCCAGGTCCCTGGCTACGGCAACCCTGGTTGGCGCTTCCCCCGACTCCTTCACACCCTCTCTCAATTTACGGACGATCACCCTAGTTGACTCTGACTCTCATCGGCGCCCCGTTCTCTGGAGGCTCAAGGCAAGGTTTTCATTCGCCGGCTAGTTGTACCTACCAACCAACATCGCATGCTGGCTCGAAATACTTCCCTAGTCCTGACGAGGATCTTTGCCCATCTGACATGCTCACTAACCCAAAAGAATGCTGGCTCATTCTCCCTGCTTTGCCTGCCTGCCTGCCTGCTTGCCTTATCGACCACGGAAAAGACAGTGCCCATCGTTGCTCTTCTGCCATGCACTGATTATGAGTGGCTGACTGAGACCGCATGCGGCGGTACTCCGTCTACACCCCGCACAGAAGCCAGCGGAAGGATTCATCTGTCTAACCTACCTTGCCTACCTCTGCTGTTGTTTTGCCTCGTCTTGCAGTAGTCGGGCTATCTAAGGTCCAAGGTAGGGTCCTCCAAGGTACCTCCCTACCTTGTGCTCCGAGACATATTTAAAGGGCCCAGGTCGGCCAGTCCAATCCTGGGAGGAGTAGCAGTGCGTAGCCTTTTCTCATCCATCGCTCACAGCCTGTTGCGATTTCGAAGTCTGACTCCGACACGTAACTGTCTTGTCGCTGCGTATTACTCTTCCACGCGCGGACCGACCATGGCACACAGTGAAGCGCCAACGTCAGCCGCCTTTGATGGCACCGGCGACTACAATGAGCACAACGCAAGTATGCATCCGCCACATCATGGCATGTCGGCTGGCAAATACCTCGCCACGCGCGTGAGCACGCTGAAGCCGGCAATGGCCAATGCCCCAAATCCCATCAGACTGGTCCGCATGCTCAACCGCCACCACTGGGCATTCTTCTTTGTCGCATTCTGGGCCTGGGTAAGTTTTACATGATTTCACCATATCAACAACAACAACATACCTGCCGAATCCTCGAGTAAAACTGACTGGCGCGCTCAAATAGACATGGGATGCCTTCGATTTCTTCACAGTTTCACTCACTGTCAGTGACCTAGTCAAGACGTTCAAAGTTCACAAGCCAGATATCACCAACACGGACATAACCTGGGGAATCACGCTGGTTAGTATTCTTACCAATGAGAGAGCAGCTCATGACCGCGGTGGCAATGTAGCGACTTACCAATTTGGCAGGTATTAATGTTCCGTTCTGTCGGGTCCATCATTTTTGGTGTAGCTGCCGATAGATATGGTCGCAAATGGCCCTTCATTGTCAACAACTTTCTCTTCATTGTCCTTGAACTGGTACGTCATGCCTCAAATTGCGGCTCATCGCCGTCCATACCAAGCTTTTTTTGTGGCTGCCTCGCGAATCGTAGGGGCCAGGTTTGTTGTGAAGGCCCACGGGAGCCAAGACCGCCATAGTGCGGCCAAGCCCTCACAACTATCTTGGCTGCAGATTTATGAGCTGGGCAGCCATAGTACCTACCCCAAAAGCGGCACAGGTCTTGGAGACCTATCGGAATTGGTGATAAAGTTGACTAATACTTGTTCAAAAAGGGTACGGGTTTCTGTCAGACATATGAACAATTCCTCGCGTGTCGCGCACTCTTTGGTATTGCAATGGGCGGTCTCTATGGCAATGCTGCAGCCACCGCATTGGAAGATCTCCCGGCCGAAGCACGTGGATTGATGAGCGGCTTGCTGCAACAGGGCTACGCATTCGGCTACCTACTTGCTGCCGCCTTTTCACGAGGACTCGTCAACACGACTCCCCACGAGTGGCGTCCCCTGTATTGGTTCGGTGCCTGTCCGCCATTGATATTCATCATTTGGCGATTTTTCCTGGATGAGACCGACACGTACAAACACCATCAGTCTTTGCGCAAGACTGAAGGTGGAAGCGTTGGCAAGACCTTTGTCGAGGAGGGCAAGGTTGCCGTCAAGCGCCATTGGCTACTGCTTGTTTACTTGGTCTTGCTCATGGCTGGCTTCAACTTCATGTCGCACGGCTCCCAGGACCTATACCCAACCATGCTCCAGAACCAGTACAATTTTGGTGCTACCGAGGTCACTGTCACCCAGTACGTCTTTCCACAACATATTCTGTGTGAATGTTGCACGCTAATATTCTACTTCTATAGGGTTGTAGCAAACTTGGGTGCCATGCTTGGCGGTACCGTTGTTGGCTATTCGTCTCAGATCTTTGGTCGTCGTATTAGTATCATCGTCATATGCATAGTCGGTGGTGCTCTGCTGTATCCCTACACATTTGTTTCCAACCACGGGATCATCGCCGCGGCATTCTTCCAGCAATTTTGCGTACAAGGTGCTTGGGGTGTCATTCCCATTCATCTGATGGAACTGTCGCCTGGTGCATTCCGAACCTTTGTCGTGGGTACTAGTTACCAATTGGGCAACCTGGTGTCATCAGCAAGTTCGACCATCGAGTCCACCATCGGCGAGCGGTTCCCTCTGCCGCCAAAGGGAGAGACGAAGCGCTATGAATATGGCAAGGTTATTTGCATCTTCATGGGTTGTGTTTACGCCTATGTTATCCTCCTGACCTTTATCGGACCCGAACATCTGAGCCGCTCGTTCGACGCTGCCCACGACGCCGACCTGGATGAAGCAACTGCTCACAGGCACGAAAAGCCTCACGTTGTGGAGGATGAGGAGAAGGGCGCAACTCGTCATATGAGCGATGCTTAAATGGTCACTATGGACCGGATGATTAGGGCAGTCGGTGATTGGAAACATCTGTCCTTTGGGGCTACTGGATTCCATCACCATGGCGATCTAAATGCTCAGGATCGGATTGGAGTCTACATCATAGCGAACTAGGTATTAATGGTTTTCGTGAATTGATAGTTCCGGATGTCAAAAATAATTACAGCCTTCTCATGACGTGCAATTCAGAATGGCTCTTGATATACTCAGCCTAACAACAAACCACAACTACTATCTGCTGGTAATGATTTCAAAAAGAACTTGAAGACTTGATGTTACGTCAAGGCCGCGTTGACGGCGCAGTCCACCGGTGCCGCTGACCTCTTTCCTCACCCGGAGTTCATGGTCTGGCGGTATTCTGAACAAGGTCTTTCCGGGCAAAGTTCCCAGGGTGGGAGTGGTTCCTGTGTATGCTTTCAAGATTGGTTGGCAGACATAGGAGTTGAAACCCCCAGTGAGATGGAGGGGAGGAGGTTGGGAAGGAGGGAAAAAAAAAGGGGGAAGCGAGAGAAAACACGCACTCATCGATCAGATGAGACTCATGTGTGTTCGCGGCACAGGTGCACGCTTTACCCACAGTGCAGCCGCCCTTGGCCGGCGAAAACAAGTAGATGAGATTATGAAGGTGATGAAATGTAGCAGTGGAAATCGGACCTTCTTCCTGGCGGAGGTCTTCTTTTTAGAAGCCGACCTGGGACCCGAATTAGAAGGCAGAACCTCTAGACCTGGAGATCATGGCCCGCCACATTCAAGTCGTGGAAAGTATTGTGAGCACTCAACCTGTCCTCTCCTGCGGACTGAATTCAGGTAGGGTGCGATTACCAAACATTGTGGCAGCCGACGTGGAAAAGGCAAAGGACATTATTCGCCGGCGCCATCTCTCCATCTTTCACGCCGTAGAAAGCTGTGCTATAAGTGAAAGAAGGGAAAAGATGAAGTCGCAAATAGGGTCATCACATTATTGTCAAATTCAAGAGTTATCGTAGACTCGAATCAATTCATTCTCTAAACTGATCGGAACTATGACAAACTGCGACACCGGCTGCTACGTGAATCTTTGGTAGGTAGGCGATGCCCTTTGCATTTCAATGGAAACTCAAACCGCAAATCAAAGTGGTATCACTTATCCCAGTGTACACCAATAACGCCTCGCTTTCATATCATTATCATCGTCGTGTACTTTACGCCTAGGCGTCCTCCTTAGTCATTCTGCTTCTGCTTCTTCTGAACATGGTCGGGGTCGGAAGGATCTGCCTTGGGCACATCAGGCAGCTGACTGATGGTTGCCTCGGCCTCGGCGTTCTCCTCCTTTGCGGCTCTCTCTTGCTGCGATGATGTCTCCATGCTAGGGGGAAAGAATCGACTGAGAAGGAAAATTAGTACATGGCCCTAGATTTGAAGGGAGGTGAGAAGTTTACGGTAGAGTGGCATTGTACGAGTGAACGTCCTTCTCCTCAAATGTGACAAAGATGACCTTGTCGAGCTTGTGTCCATGCTCGCCATCAAGAAAGTTCTTGACAGTCTCGCAGGCAACCACCGAAGCATCCAGGCTGGGATAACCATAGACACCTGTGCTAATAGCGCTAAAGGCAATCGTCTTGACGCCAGACTGCACAGCGAGGCGCAGGCACGAGTCGTAGCACGACGAAAGGTCAACCTTGGCTTGGGTGGGCCCTACGCGGAAGAAGACGGGGCCGACGGTGTGAATCACCTTGCGCGAGGGCAGGTCGTAGGCGTCGGTGATCTTGGCCGAACCGGTGCCGCAACCCTGAAGGGTGCGGCACTCGGCCAGGAGCCCCGGGCCGGCGGCGCGGTGGATCGCCCCGTCGACGCCGCCGCCGCCCAGCAGGGATCGCTTGGCGGCGTTGACGATGGCGTCGACGGCCATGGTGGTGATGTCGCCTCGGATCAAGCCGACGCGGTCATTGTGGGCGGGCGTGGCGCCCGACACTGGAAGCGTCTTGGCAGGCTGGAGCTTCTTGAGCTTGTACAGCAGAGCCAAGGAGGGAATGTCGGATGCGGAGATGGGCGCCATCTTTCGAAACATTGGCGAGTGAATGAAGTCGGTCCCAGGTGCATAAAAAGAGGCTCTTTCTCTTTGGTAAATCCTTGTCAAGAATCTATCCAAATAGCTGAGGATATGTGAGTCGAAGGGAGGAAGTGGTACAATTGTTTGTTGAGTTATTGCAGAGTTTCGCGGGGGGTGACGTCATAAGGGTTTATGAAACCTTTGATGAACAGAATGAATACCAAGGTATGCAACATACTTTTCTCATGATTTTGTGCTACCTCAGGTGCATATCATCCAGGCATAGAAAGAAGTTTAAGCCTTGGCGACAACCGTTTCGTACTGAATAGTATCAATACCCGTATGGAAGATTTATGCTCTGCTGGCTAATACAGGAGCCCTATGCAATTCCTCCACTGTGCAGTTGCATTATGGCAAAAGGCTTTTTCATTCAAGAAATATTTATTCTAAACAGCAAGTTAGATAATCCTTCCAATCACGGCATAAAATGACATTCAGCCGTCTTCATTGAGTTCCCTTGTGAATGTCGTGCTTAAGTGAGCTCTCAAGGCCTGGCGAGCACATTCCCAAGGCAGATCAAGATCAGCTAGGCATCACAGCTTTGCCTTGGTAGGTCAGCTCGCGACCACCGATCAATCACTTCTAATTTGTGGCATGTATTCCGCGGAGATTTCTGCTAAGATATGCCTGAGCTCAATTCCTAGCCAGGACACATTCACGGATGAAATGTGATGCACACCATCCTTGTTCCACCACTTTTGTCTTCTCAGCGGTATCAATGTATCATTATACCCAGGGTTCTTATTTTATTTCGGAGAAGTCTTGTACAAATCAATGTCCAGGCACCATGTCTTGTCAATGTTCAGCCTTGTCCATCAAGGAGGCACGACAAGGGAGAAAAGACTGTCTTGATCTATGCCTCAGACCTCCGATGCTGAAGGTAACAAATTTCTGACCTTGTACTCGATTATATAAGAATATGCCAAGTGGCAGTCTGAATCTCAAATCATCTTCATGCCCTCATCAACTTCCCTTCAAATCATTTTCACTTACAACTTTAGAGAAACCTCTATTCTGTTCAACTTTCACCGCACGTCTACTTGGTCTCAATCGTAATCCTGGCCTCGAGGGTGAAGAACACTGGTATTCCAAACCTATTATCAATCACTCATCTCAGCATAGACATCATTCGAGACAGCTCGCAAGTGACAGTCAGTCAACATGGCGGATCACGGACAACACAATACAGCCACTCCGACCCATGCTCCTTCGGACGGGCATCCAGCCAAGCCGAATTCGTCAAGTGAACAGCCCAAGGTCGACCGACAACAACCCAATACAAATACGGCTTTCACTCAGGCAGAGCGTCTAGTTCGATTCCGCTTTGGAGGTCCAGAGGCCTCTCCCAGCTCGACCGGGTCGTCGGACAAGAACGCGCCCAGCCAGCCTCAAACAGTCGTTGTAGCTGAAACTCAACAGACAAGCCAAGGCACACAGACATTGCCTTCCCCTCAGATTTCGAACGCAAACGATGTTACAACACCTTCCCAACCATCCAATGTCAAGGAGGACAAGACTGAGCCAAACACTCCGACTTCAAGTTCCAATGATCAAGTCCAACCTGCAGACTCGACAAGAGTGGACAATGGTCGTGTCGACCCATTGCCTACAGAAGAAGTCGACAGTGACACAAGAAACAGTACCGGCACTGATGTCAGTAGTAGTGGGGGTCCTGCTGCACCACATCTCTCAGCCAATGTTCCCTCTGGAGTCCAATCAACAGGAACCAAGACGCCCACAGACTCCGCATCCAATCCCGCAACAGGCGGCACTGATCAAGATGCTAGCAAGCAACCGAAAGCAGACTCTCACAAACTTCAATCAGCGCCTGCACCGTCCGGCGACTCTGGGCCTCTAGGTTACATGGTGCAATGCCCCAACTGCTTGCAAACCAAATCCATAGAGCACTTTCACCATGCCAAACATGCCAAAAAAGTTGTAAAGAATTGCCGCAGCTGCCGAGAGCTAGACCGGGCAGACCAAGCCAAGGTCAAAAGGGCTGCCAAGCAATTCGCCCAGGGCAAGGACGCCGAAGCCATTCTGATCGATCTAGGTGTATTGCCGGAGAACAGCTTGACTTCGTCTGGCGAGATCACAGTCAAGGCTTTGGCTCCGCCCAAGCCGGCACCGCAAAGGGACGCAGCCAAACAAACCAAGGTACCGCAACCAAAGGAGACTATCCACAATTGCCCCAAGTGCGACAAGAAGATGCCCGAGAGTCAATTCTTTCGAGAAGGGTACTCGATGCGCACTTGTAACAATTGTGCCACGCGAAAGCCTGCAACTGTCGACATTTCTGTTCAACCGATTCAGAATGGAAAAGACACCGAGACCCGAGATATCCTCCTCGACAAGGTGAAAGATGCTTGCTCTCAAGCCGCTGTTTCTCAGCCCGAGTCGCAGCCTTCCAGCAACAAGCGACAGTACCCCTCGTTTGACGGTCTTTCCGATTCCATGAAGAAGCTTAAAACGAATGATACAACACCAGTCAATGATTCCGCGAACCGAGCCACTCCGACTCAAGTCCTGTCACAGGCAACCCAGATTCAAGAGAACTCCGACAGACCGGCTGATACCGCCATGACGCTGCGCGGAGGAGGCGGTGGGCTTATCAACATCAGGAGATTGAACAAGCAGCAGAAGCGATCGCAGCGGCCCGAGAGGAAAGCAGTTGGTCATCACAGGTTATCTGCCTTGGCTACTTTGTACGATCCGACCATGTCCATCTCCGAGCCGATCTTCATCCTTGGCAGAGACTACTTGACTGGGAATATCCCGTTGCAGATCCTGGCGCGCCAGCGCGGCCTGACGACCGAAGAGCTCCTGCCCGAGGCTCGACGAAGTCTGATTCTCTACCTCTTGGAGGCGATTCCCGAGTTTGGCAACATTTTGGCACGGCTCTTGAAGCACAACCTCTTTGCCAAGGCCCTTGATGGCAAGGACATCACCACGCACGCTCAACTCTTGCATTTATTCCAGAATGAGGCTGAGGCGTTCAAGCAGGTCTTGCACCAAGAGGACATGAGACGTAAGCTAGTCAATGCTTTGGAGCAGGTGAGGGTAGATCAGATTGATGACTGGTGTAACGCATAAGTATTGCTAGATTGACGGGAGGATGAGATGTTTTGTTTTCTTCAAGAGTTGCAAGGGATACGGATAGAGAAATGGCGTTTCTGATTTGGAAATCGGCGTTCTTTGGCATGTCAGCAAGAGCAGGTGCCTCTTAGCTGCAGGTTATGGTATCATGGCATCACGGAGGGCATAGAGGTTCAAATCGTACTTGACAATAGATCTGATGATTCGTACTACCTGGATCGCATCATGTGAGACATTTGACTGACAGACACGTCAACTGGCTTGACCTCCACTTCTGGAATTCTAGGCACTGCCTGGTAGTTGCAATCAATCTTTCTTGAGTGATTGTCTTATGTCATCTTTTCTTGCAACAAGTGCTACATTCGAAGAAGGTAACCAGTGACTCGGGTGCATCTCGTCCTATCTGTAGGTGCCAAGCCAATGCGACGACTCCTGAAACTGATAAAGGATAAAAATGAGCCATGCCAAATCATTCTCAACGCCTGCATTCAGACAGGCCACGTGGGGCAAACAGGAGACCTAATCTCTTAAGCTACAATGCTCTAACAAGGTTTCTGTTTGTTGGTCCAAGTAATGCATCGTCGAAGAAGGAGACTTCGGTCCCCTTCTAGCCGCGCATTTCAATGTTCTATTGAAGTCACACTGCCAACTGGCAAAATGTCTAGTTTTGGCACCCTTCAAAACGATTTTGACTCATGTATCCATTGATAATATTAAATAATAATATTTGAAACTAGAAGACATGATGACTCTTCCCTTGTCAACTCGTTGGTGTACCATCTGTCTTGAGCCATACATTCTCACGCCATCCAGAGAGTCAGCACGGATAGGAGAAAGAGGGGAAAGGGGCAAAAGAATAAGGACAGGAAGGAAAAAAGACTTAAAAAAAAAACTAATCTATTTCGATCTCTAGCCCCCAGCCCCCTCCATGTAGCGTGGATCAGACGCTTGAGTTTGTTCTCACTGACTGGGCACAATCCGAGCCAACTGGTGGAATCGAACTGGCGCGCTTTGTGGTATTGATGACAAGTTTCCAGAGCGCGCGTTTAGAAACTTGTCAGGAATACCACTAAGCTATTGCTGACCCGAGAGCAGTGTTTGTTTCTTTGTTGAAAACAGAGCAGTTTAACCAGGTCTATGAAACGTGGTGTGGTCGGGGGGCCAATGAATGAGGTTTTACCCAGAGTTTCTCCTTGATACGAATGGTGCAAACGGCCTTCGTCTCATGCGACCCCTAAACATCTTGCCCAGTTATTCGTTGAGGATGGATGATAGCTCGAGACCCTCCTTGATAAAGGTGACATGGAAACAATCATGTCCAGCTCGAGAAGAAGAATCAACACTACAGCTCTTTGTTGCACTGTTTCCTTCATGTCACGGCAGTAAAGTTTTTTCTTTCTTTTTGTTCTTCGGGAATACTTCTGATCAGAGAAACATTGTCACCCTATATAGGATGCACAATCGCAACCAGATCGTCCGAGTCCATGCATTTACGAGATGATACGCAATTTTTCTGTGTAGTTGATGAACACCGTGGCCGATGTCGTGAACTTGACTACGCAGCATACCTAGGGACTTAGTTATTTTTCGAATGATATCCCAAGATTCTCGATGTCAAAATGGAAGCAAAAGGTTTCAGAAATATTGAAGTTGATATTTTGCCCGCCTCAGCTCAGCCTTTTTCTTTTAGTCATTCCATGCAAGCATGTTTACATATACAGCCTTGTATACCTAGTGTCGTACTCTGACAAAGCAAGTGGTGGATGTGCAATTTGTTAATGTATTGAGCGGCCTCTGGATCTAATCCCTTGCGTGCTTCTCCTTTCTTCGCCCGGCTTGGCAGTGCTGCTGTCTCTCCTGCACGTCACTAAGTCCGCAAATGTACCTTGAGCAAACCATGACAATCGCAAAGCCTGTGGCTGGCGGGCAGGCTCCAGCTGTGGTAGGATATGTGACTACTGCATTTCGTCCAATAAAGGGACTAATAATGCTCACCTATTCATTGTTCCCATATGTGTTTTCATTCCCTAATCCGTCCGACTGCTTTGGAATGTGTTTGCCCGGCAACGCCTGGGCATTCTCCATTCCAGCTATTGCAAGTCTGTGCGTAATTTACATGTCTCATCCTAGACCAAACAATATTTCTCCGCTCTCGATATTTTTTTGCGCGAGAACTTCCCTTTCATTGCTCAACTCTCCTCCTGGTATCATGACCTAGCGGCGGCGAGGTATTAACAAACGACGTAACATTCATCATGGCGCGCCCGTGGCGCGACCGCAAGCCGACGGCTCCATACCGGAGAGCCCATATATACATAGAATATCCACATTCGCCATGGGCCAACAGATTCTATCCGGGGACTATGCCATACTCGAGTTTAGACGAGAATGGCGTGCTTCATTCTAGCCTGGCGCCTTACTGGCCTACAATGCCTGTCGAAGCCCTGCCCGATGGGGGAGAGGTGCCCGATCAGATAGTCCAACAACCTCACATTCTGGCACTTGACAGATTGTTTCTCGACGAGCGCCTCCAGGCTCTTGCCATTGGCGGCCTTCGGAGTTGGCAGATCCCTGCACTCAACACGCGGCCTGGGCCATATGGGCCCGAACACCATGTACCAAGAGATGGAAATGACTTGGGGTGGGAAGTCTTCAAGTCTTCGGGGTTCGAAAGAAACGAGTTCAAGTGGCTGACTATTTTCGCCCGCGAAAGATGGTTTGATTATCGAGTCAACTGCTTTGAGACCATCGAAAATCCAATTCCTGGCTTGACTCGGCACAAGGACAATTGGTGGACTGTAGACAACCAACATATTTGGAACCAGTTGTCTGTGTCAATTGAGATTGCCAATCGTCTCCTCGAACAACTCATAGCCGAGAGAGACCCCTGGTAAGTATCTCTACTTTCTAATCTTCCCTATCTGTCGTTCCAAAACATACATGGAATCTGACTTCTTGATCATTGTTACTAATTTTATGTTCAGGCTTGATGCTGTGATCTTTCAGCCGATACAATACTGGCGTCATCGAGACCCGCGCGTCATGAACATGTATCTACAGAACAACGAGAACAATCCCATGTTCGTTCAGCAGGAGGCTGACGTCAACAAGCGACAGATGCCCGAAGCAATTCGGAATCAAATGTCCGTACTGCTCAGCTACACCGTGTGGAGCTTCTTCGATGAACATTTGGAAATTGGCCTTGGTGTCACCTGGCCACTCCTTACCATCACCCCAAACAAGCCCGGTGCGCCGAACCCGTGCAACTTGATCACAATACAGACTGGGTGTCTTCGTTCCTTGTGCAACAGCAATTTGTCCCTCGTCGAGAGGGTTAATGTGCAAATGGCGTTGGCGGATACTGTAAGTTTGTTGCAACCGGTTGCGTGGAGAAACATGACGCTAATAGATTCAAACAGATACTCCATGAAACCGTGGTAAGTCCGACACAACAAAAGGTGCTTGATACGTGGTGCTTGGAAGCTGAATTATGCGCAGCATGCTCTTTGGATGGGTCGTCTTATAATAGAAAAAGGCAGCACCGATCATAATCAGGAGCCGGTATGTGGTTGCCCTTACAATCTCCTGACTTTTCGCTTGTTTAATCATCATGGCAGTACATGTGGCCGGCAACGGGCCCGCCAGAGACTGTCAAAGAACTGGGCTTTTCTTTTGAAAAGCACGTCTTTGGGGGTACTGTCCAAGCATTTCCTCAGCCTCCGGACCCATACACTTGGAAGGGGAGGCCCTTGACACTATGCCTGAGCACCTGGCCGTTGTATATTGGGGGTCAAGACTTACCACCAGAACTCTGGCAGAACGATGTCTTTGCACACAACCTTATAAACTACCCTTTGCCAGCGTCCTGGGCCTCTTCCTTTGCAACAAAAGACTTTTGGAACATAATAGTTCCATTTTTCAAAGGCAGCGCAGCATTCCAGGCTCCGAAGGTCTTCCGATCAGAAACCCGCAGGGACTGGTACACTCTCGGCCAGAGGGCTTTTGGAGCGAAGAGGATGCGCTTGAACGAGAACGATTGGTTTGCAGACAAGTATGAATGGTCTCAACAGGTCTGGCAGAACCGCCAGGTGCGTTGGGATCTCCTCAGGCCTTGGTACGCTGAAGAGTATCAAAAATGGTCCTCGACACCTTGGAGTATGGCGCAAGCTCGTGCGACCCTAGAGCGTTTCGTGGAGGCACATTCCACCCGCGACCAGGCGCAGTGTGTCAAACAGGCAGACATATTCGCGCGATACGTATACGACTATCACGCCAAGGGCGCCAGAGGTCCCTTGACGTGGGTTTACATTGTCATTGGCCGCCTTATGAGGGCCGCGACACCGCTAATGTTAGACGACTATCTCGACTGCCACCCTCCACGAAATCCAGGCGCGAACATGCATCCCAACAGCCGTGGTGTTCCCGGCAGCATGACAGTGCACGGAATCATGCTCAACGAAATCAGTTTCGACCTGTCGATGGTCTACTTTGAGAATTTCACGCTCGACACGACCATCCCCAAGAGCAATTGGATTTCGTCTACTATAGAACTAGCAGAGGCCAAAGCCTTGGCCAATACCGAGCGCCTAATTCATCCGGTCCCAGAAGCCTGGCTCGACGTTCTAGAAAACACATGGGCCGAACTGGCTAAATGGGTCGCCACGAATGGAGAGCCCACAATCATGAACTGGCCAGAGTTCACACTTCAAGTTCCCCCGTACGACAACGACACAAAATGGTCAGCCAATCACGATGTTTTGACAAACCGGGAGCACAGTCCCCTAGCAAGCCCAACCACAATGACTGCAAAGCAATCATACACCAGCTTGCCAGAGCCTGATGGGCCTCTCATTGGCCCTCTGCGGTCAACCGCCAAAGCTTCGGGTAGGTGGGGGCAATCCAACTTAGTCAACGAAACGTTCCGATATCACACAGTTGGTGAGGTTGGAGACCACATTGATTCCGACGAATGCACTCGGATTATTGAGCCAGATGGAAACTGTGGCTTCGATATCTACGATATTACAGGTGAGTATAAAATATCCACGACCAGAGCCAAAACCACATCCTAATCAGGGGCTTCAGGGTTGTGTGAGGAAGCAGGGTTCGCCGATGGTCAAGACGTCAGAACCCGCTTGCTGCACGTTGGTGAATACGGACCTTGCCTTGTCCAAGGTACGACAGACGTATCAGAATCAGTCAGTCCTTGGCTGCGCTCGTTGATAGAGAAATCTGGCCTCAAGAATGACCTGCTCAACTCTATTGAGAGTACTGAAGCGAAAATGATTCGCGCAAACTTTGGTTCAACAATGCATCCCCTGGGAAAACTCCGTACGCGCAAACGCATGGAGGAGATTGCCGAGTACGATGGGAGACATGGGATGCCATTTTGGCTCACCATCCGTGGCTGCGCTTACGATCTGACTAGTAAGTTCTTCGGATGAATATCCTGAACCGTGAAACAAAGAATTATGAGACTCTGGCGCATGCTGCAGTAGTAATTCAGGACGTTATTGAAGCTGATTGATCTTTCCCTCACAGCATTCAAGCACTCGCAAAGGGACCTCGACGTACTCAGATCACTAGTGAATCCCCTAAGATACAAGTCCAAGAACGTGAGCGACACTGAAAGCAAGAGGATGCTGAAGAAGATTGAGCCGCGCAAATGTGCCATCGTACAGGGAAGGCCATACAATTTCATGGCGCAACTTAGGCCGTACACACTGGAGACACTGGCCCGTTGCGACAACCCAACGTTTGGCTGTTACACGGCCATAGGCGATTATGTGTACGATCTGAAAAGTGAGTTTCCCTTCCGGGCCCCGCCCCCTCGAAATCAACACACAAGACTGACGACGCGTTCCCTCCAGCTTACCTCGACAATCACCCGGGAGGTCGCCAGATCATCATCAAATATCTTGGTGAACAGGCCACAGAGTTTCAGGATTGGCACAGTCCCGACATTCTTGAACAAGTGGCTCATTTGCGCGTCGGACGACTCGTCTCTGAAATTGATGTCAACTTTGTCGAGGAGCACGAGGTGGTCATTCACGGGTGGGTGTTTGACATATCCCGCCTCGCACCAGACCAGTCCCAGAGCATTGCAGATAACAAGATACACGAGCAAACCGTTAAGCTCGGAGGTCAAGATGCGTCAGAGGCCATCAAGAAGAATGACGTGATGGGATCTGCTCTGGTGAACCTCTATCGAAGAAAGGACCTGATCGTCGGCAGGATCAAGAAAGATCAACCACTCAAGGAAATTCCAGAAGACGAGCTGAAAAGGCATATCGACCCAGAAATTACCACTCGTGCTTGGGTGGCCGTGAACGGCCAGGTGTACGATGTCTCAAGTATGTTTGTCCCCTTCCTCTCGCGATAAGCAAAGTCGTTTTCTCGGTGCCGAAAGGTATTGTGGCTGACACTTTATTGCTTCTCCCCTTCTAGCAATCATGATTCACGGAAAGGATTTCTACAAACACAGTATACCCAAGATGTGGGCTGGTAGGATCCTGACCGATGACACGCTTGCCCGCTGGCTTTCAGGGAACTATCCTCACTACGTGATCGGCAAGCTGGTGCCGGGCCCAGCCTGGCCGCCGCGAAAGGTCCCCGACATTGCGGCCAGGGAGGAAGAGGAGCGCGAACGGTATAGGGAGAAACAACGCCGCAAGGGCCTTTACCCAGACAACATCATCCCGCAGGATATTGTCGAGTGGATCAACAAGACCAACGCGACGCCCGCCGAGTTTCGACATCAGATGGCGCTGCGGTTCGGGTTGTACGCGGACACCCGCCCCGACGATCCCACGGAGCCTTGTATCAAGCTCAACCCGGACGGTACGAATGAGGTACCTGAGTTTGCGCGACCTTTGAAAATTCGTAAGTTTGGAGATGGATTATCGTGGTTTTGATCCGCTGCTGCTGCAGAGGCAAGACTTGTACTGTGCGTGCGTTCTTCCCTATGTTAATAATAGATTGGATTCTCGGCATATGCCCGGTGGTCATGCTTCTCTCCATTTGTGACCCGTGATTCGTCTAGGCGATGTAGTGCCTCCTGATAATGAATAGGGGTCACGGCGCCTTCCAGTTTGGCGTTTCGCTCTCATCCAATGTCAGCATGAGGCATTAGTAGCACAATATTATGCTTTCTAATCAATTGCCAAAAGAATGTTTTGGCTGACAAAAACGGATTGATCCAGATTACATCCCACGCAGACTTCTTGTGTCCATGCCAGTGACAAATTCGCAATCCTCGTCTTTTGCTGACGACTGGCCCTCGCTGCTGGAAGCATGAAGACGTTGGTTCAAGTCATCGCAGTTTATTGCCATAACACCGAAAGAACGCGGCGTTTATAGAACAATAATGCCTTGAGCAAGACTAGAATGGCTCCCGAATCATGCTGAGGGCAAAGCTGTAGTACGCGTCAATCCGACGGCAGCCTTGTTCGGCAAGGGAAGCAAGTCACTTCGACATCCAGAAATGTGACAAGAAATAGGCCTGCAGCTGGGTGTCACAACACGATAAGCTTATTCTATTGCCCATCAGGTATACCTCGTACACTACACTGCAGAGGGCGAGGAGGGTACATTGGCATCAAGTTGATCCGCTCATAGCCACACCACATACACTTATGATGCAAGATGTGGGGGTTGGGATCTCCAAGTCTAAAACAGAAGGTTTTCCGCTACGACGTAAACGGCGCAAGCGGCGGTGACTGGCCAATTCTTGATTCTCGAAGTCTCCAAGGGAGAGGCTCCACAAGTAGAAAAATTTCTCGAAACCTCGACAAGATCCGGACTTAAGAGTCCCAAATTCCTAGCCTTGCATTAATGGCATTTTCTGATCAGAGTGTGGAATACATCTGAACACATGTCTGACTTGTATCCCCCTGACTGGCAGTTGAGTAGCGGTCGGTTAATGCAATGATTATCGAATGATTCAATGTCAAACATCGGATTTAAGAGCATACACAGTTATGACATGTTCGGCAGTAGAAGGAAAAGATATGATCAATGGCATGCAAGCCACCGACTTCTGCGCTAATGCAACCTGCTTACATTATATAATCATCCTATATCCAGTACCGAGTAGGCAGAATACGTTTATCTGTAGGTACCTGATTAAATGCTGACATGCAGCTGGAGGCTCTGGTGATCTGGACCCTGATCTGTTCATTGGACCACAGGTAATTCAAGTATCTTCAAGCACAAACCCGGATGACATGAGTAGCTTCAAGGCAGAAGAACTACTAATCATTCCTCCTCAACGGATTAATGCAAGTGGCTTACATGCCTAATGTCCATTGCAATAGGTAGTATTGAGCCCCCAAAGTCCATGGTAAATCCGCTGGCTGGGTGCAGGTTCCATCGCAAGACAATAAGTCCAGTATGCGGGCCCTGTGCGGATCCAATCGCCGATGGCATGCCAGTGTTATCGCCTAAATTAGGTGCAGCCCACGGATAAACGCCGAGCGCTGAAACCCCACGCAAGCCACAGGTCAGCACCTTTTTACGACCGTCCCAGCAGGGGGTGGGACCGTCTGTGACACTCAGCGAGCCCCGGAATGACTAAGGTGAAGCGCTGGGCGGTCTATCCTCTGGCTACTGCCGATGCTACGTAGGTGGTAGGTAATGTACTGCATGAGGCTTTCGTAGCTGTCTAGTGGTTATCTGCTTTTCCCGGTCCCATCCTTGCTAGGTATCGGGCTCGATGGAGCTGCCGATACTCCCGCACTTTGACGACTATCTCCTCCCCTTCGCGCCCGTACCGGGCCCACAGCCCATATCGACTCTCTCTATGAACTGAGTCGACGTCATGACCGCGGTTGCAGGGTCAAGTCAGTGTCCGCGGGCAGCGAGTCCCGACTTGTGGTGGGCATATAAGTAGGACAGCATATTCCACCATAATTTGACAAGATTTAAACTACTCACTCAATTCATTACTGCCTACTCAATCACGACTCTACAGTCTACAGTAAACTACTTTAGCAACACCTTCACACACGTAACACACGCTTCAACAACAACAATGGCAAGCCCACGATTCCAAGGATGGCTCGGCAAGACCCCCGAGTCTGTTAACGGAAAGATGGAGTGGGGCGACTTCGAGCCCAAGAAGTGGACAGAGGACGATGTTGACATTGAGATCTCCCACTGCGGTATTTGCGGTAGCGACTTGCACATGCTCAAATCTGGCTGGGGAGAGACACCATACCGTGAGTTCCAGATGCCATTCTTTCTCTTTCGCAATCATTGTTATTGACTCTTCTTCTAGCCTGCTGTGTCGGCCACGAGATTGTCGGCAAGGCCGTCAAGGTTGGCAACAACGTAAAGCACGTCAAGGTTGGCGACCGCGTCGGTGTTGGTGCTCAGGCTCGCTCTTGCTTGAAGCCCGACTGTGTGGACTGCAGCAACGGCCTCGAGAACTACTGCGGCAACGGCACCGTCAACACTTACGGCTCCATCTACCCCGACGATGAGGGCAAGTCGTACGGTGGGTACGCCGACTACAACCGTACCAATGGACACTTTGTTATCCCGATTCCTGAAGGCATCAGCTCGGCTGACGCCGCGCCCATGCTCTGCGGTGGTATCACCGTCTTCTCCCCCCTACACAAGAACGGCGCCGGCCCTGGCAAGAAGGTCGGTATCGTCGGAGTGGGTGGTCTAGGACACTTTGGTGTCCTCTTTGCCAAGGCCCTCGGTGCCGACAGAGTGGTCGGAATCTCGAGAAAGGCTGACAAGAGGGAGGACGTGCTCAAGCTCGGCGCTGACGAGTACATTGCCACCGACGATGACAAGGACTGGGTCCAGAAGAACAGACGTTCGCTGGACCTCATCATCTGCACCGTCTCGAGCGAGAAGATGCCTCTCCAGAGCTACCTCATGATGCTCAAGACTGAGGGTACCTTCATCCAAGTTGGGTCAGTCATGAAAAACATTGTTCCATCGCTTCCCTGAATACCAGACTAACATTCTCACAGTGCTCCTGACGGTGGCAACCTGCCCAACATCAACGCCTTCACCCTGCTCGGTAACGGTATCAAGGTCGGTGGTAGCGGAATCGGCTCTCCCGCTGAGATCAAGTACATGTTGAACCTCGCTGCCGAGAAGAAGATCAAGCCTTGGGTCCAGGAGCGGCCGCTCAAGGATGCCAACCAGGCCATTGTCGACATGGCCGATGGCAAGGCCCGGTACCGATATGTCCTGGTCAACGAGAACTACGGCAAGCACTAAATCTGGACATGATTCATGGATGATAGATGGCATAGAATGATAGATAGATGCGGAGCGGTTTGGTAGCGTGTACATTTGCTTTCTGATGATTTCAAACATAATAGACATGTCTTGAACATATTCCAAAGTCTTACCTGGTATCTACTTATGCTCTGGTCTGCTGCATTTCGTCCTGTCCGTAAATCTCTCGAGACAAACATGTCAACAGTGGCCGTGACTGCCTGGTGAGAGCACATGATGCTGTCATGAAATGCCATTCTTGGAACCACGCCTTTGGATCTGACAACGCATCTCGTAGAACCTGAGTGCTGTGGTTGTTCCCTAAGCTGCACTGCCGATCAGCATAGCTTGAATCTCCCGTTGTCCTTGTGGACTCCCCTTCTGTGCTTGATGCCATGGCGCATCCCGGATTCCAGGAGTGCTCGCAGTAAAGCTTTTGACAATGATTACTTCTGATCACATACGAACGTCGTAGCATATTCTGGCATACCATCGTGTCGTCGCCATGCATTGATTCCCACCAGTCTTGGACAACGAAGCTGTGTCAACGTGAAGTATTCTCGGGTACTTGGCATGAATGCAAACATGTACGATGCTGCATTGCAAAAGTTGTCTTGCTATTTTCCAAATATCAGCACATTGTATCTACGCCAAGCTCTCAACACGATCCAGGCTGCTGAAGCCCTCGAGATCTCGAGCAACAGAACACAGCCAGCACCGCAAGTCGAGCTCTACCGACAACCCGGATCTGACATCACTGGAAAGCCACTCGATGATTCCTGACAAGTTCATGGCACTATCGCAAGTCTCAAGGAAGTAACGATTCTGGAGTATCACAGTCCTCTGCTTGCCTACCGACTGCCACTGCCACCGTCCCTTCCATGCGCCGGACGTCAGTCTGGTCGAATATCACTGCCATTTGCGTGCATGCTCACACACGAGGCTACTACGAGAAGCTCACAGTTCATCACTCTCCAATCTGAAGACATTTTACCGTGCAAATAAACTCAATTTACTACGTACATAGACCAAATGCCATGGCTGTCAACAGAGCCTGTTGACATCCAGCTCTGCATATCCCCAGCGACCCGGCTGTCCATTGCTTGTCCATATCCATTTCACCGCTCACTTGTTCCATATTCATTTCACCGCTCTGGTTGCCTGGCAGATTGCTGCCCTCTCAATGGCTCAACGACAGTCGCGACCAACTTGAAACCGCACCTGCCATGTTTTGAGCCTTCCCATTGGCTGCACCACGAGGCTGCTCGATTCCAGAATTCAAATATTTAAGCCAGCAGTTCCTCCCCTCGAGCTCTCTTTTGTTTTCCTTTCTTCTCTCAATCGACTCCCAGAATTCGAAATTTTGAGAGTCACATTCGCGCGCCTCACCCAACGAAATCGTCACGAGTGTTTTCTTGCGTCAGCTCGAACTCACGTTTCCACGATCTCCGCGGACGGCCGCAATATATTCAGCTACGTACCCCCATTTCCTTTCCGTCAAACACAGCAACCCCCCTCTCCACCCCCTTACCCGTTTTCCTTGTGCACTTTTCTCTCTGTGTTTTCTCTCTTGTTCTGTTCCCTGGTTTCCTTCTCGGCTTTTCTGCCCGTTTCTCTCTGGTTTTTCTCTCTGGTCTTCCCTGCGGTCTATTTTTAAAAATGGCCGCTTTTGTATCTTGTCAGAAGTTCTGGAACGAGCTTGTTCGCTTGTTCGGAACTCTTGGTCCCCTCTGGTTGGTCTTGTACCTGGGCACGTCTGTTTATGCCGTGTTCTACCGTTACTGTTTTCTGGTCTTGTTGCAGGTCCCCGAGCAGGGCCTGTTTGATACTCCTGTCGCTGCTTACCCCGGAGCAGCTTATGCCATCTTTGCGGTCCACGGCTTCCTCAAGCTGAACTGGTTTGGGTCCTGGGTCATGGGCCTCGTTATCACGTTCTTTTGTGATCGTGACTATGAGCCCCCGATCAAGGCCCAAGTCATCATGCAAGGAGGAAGGGGTAAGTTTTCTCCCTCTCTCTCCCTTTCTTTTCTTTCCATAATTTCTCTCTACTTTTCTTCAAGTTTGGTGTCTGACAATGCCGGTTCCTCAGGCTTTCGACCTGAGACGACCAGCCGCTGGGAACCCAATCGCCGACCTCGCACGTGTCCCAGGTGCGATCGAAAATGCGCCGACAGGGTCTATCACGACAATACCACCCATAGATGCCTGCCTATCTTCGATCACTTCTGCCCCTGGGTCCAGATTTCGGTATATTCTCGCACGATGAAGGCCTATCTGTACCTCCTTCTGTTCCTTCCGTTGGACATTCTGAGCACGCTCACTGTTCTCGTCATGGCCCTTTGTTCGTACACGAGCCAAGGTATCACGCCATTCGTGGTTAGTGGTAGCTTTGCTCTCATTGCTCTCGCTGTCGGGGTCTCCTTGTGGGGTCCTAGACAGTGGTGGCATTTGGCGTTCAACAATGAGGTTCATTTCGAGCACCGTGGCAAGCCCAGAGCGCCGCAACTTCTCGCCTTCAAGGACACTCAAGGAGGTCGTCACGTCATGCGACTGAAAGATTTCCGCGGCAACCCTTGGGACAAAGGTTACATGGGTAACTTACGCCAAGTGTTGGGGAGCTCTTGGTGGATGGTCAGTCTCACTCTTCCCCTTTGCCAACTCGACTCTGCTGACTTGCTTACTTTCTGTACAGTGGCTCATCTTCTGGTGGCAGCCCGAACGTGTCGCCAAGTATGGTCGCTACGAGCCTGGTATCGACCTTCCTTACAGCGACAAAGTCTGGGAAATGCGCCATGAAGTACTTCGCCAACGTCTCGACGCCGCGGAATTCTGGTCAGGGCTTGCGACTACACCAGTTGCCCGACGAATGCACTCACGCAGTGCCGAGCAGTCTTCTTCAACCCACGAAGAAGGACGTTCGGAACCGCGTCGACGCATGAATCGGACTTCATAGACTGGGCGTTGCTGGCTCTGGACCAGAAAAGGTTCAGTAGTCGTGTGGATGTGTAGATTGAAGTGGAAGACCAAGACCAAGACCGGCCATGAAGTAAACCACCTACCCCGTTTTGATTTTCTTGACCAGAGCTAAGTTTTCCCTTTCCTTTTCCCCCTTTTTTCTTTTCTTTCTGCTGTGTTCTTTTTACTGACGTGTCCATTTAGTTTCAGTCTGTTCCGTTTCCGTCTGTCCTTCGTGTTGTTCTTGACCAGAGCTAAGTTCCCCTTTCCCCTTCTTCTTTTTTCATGTGTTTTTGTCACTAACGTCTGTCAATAGTTTTTTTCTCAGTTTCCTTTCAGTCCTCCTTCGTCAAGAACACCGCAGCTGCCCCGGTCAATGCAACACCACTCTCTTCGTCAAGAACACCGCAGCTGCCCCGGTCAATGCATCATCACTCTCTTCGACAAGAACACCGCAGCTGCCCCGGTCAATGCAACACAGTCCCTGGTGGTTGGGCACATGGTCGGTCTTGGTCTTTTCACTCGGTCTTCTCAGCGGTCATTGGTCACATCGGTCTATTCTGGTTTCGGCAACTCTTCTTCGGCAACTATTCTTCAGCATGGTTTTTTCTCTTCTGGATTCTTCTGTTCACTTCGCGCCACTTCCCCGTTTTCTTTTCTTTCACTTCTCGGTCCGTCTATCTCACCTGTCGGTTCTTCTGGTCGCCTCTCGGTTTCTCCCCATTTGGTGTCGTCAGTCTCGGTGTAGTGGTTCTCTCTTGTCCCATCTCTGGTGGTTCTTCTGGTCAACTGTTTCTCCGGTCAAGGTCTCGTTAGCGAGAGGGTTGTTTGGGTAGGTCCCTTGTGGACTGTGCCGTGTTTGCCCGTGGTGCGGTGGTTTCCACCAAACCCCCTTTCAGCTCTGGCTCACAGCTTGTCTGTGGCAGCGCAGAAGGGATATCAGTGACTGTCACAATGCAAATACTTTCTCGAAATCCTGAATGTCTAGTGCAAAGTGTTGTACAGCAGCATGTTTTATAATTCGGACACGACATACACGAATAATTGGAATATAACAAGACATTTGAATTCCAGGACACCATTTATTCATCGCAGTCTGCCTCAAAATCTATTCTTCTCTTGATGGGTAAGTGTATATTGATCCAGCCCTTATCGCCCAACACCAACTCCAGCTTGAATAACAATTCCAACCTCAAAAGCAAACTCCTCATCCAGAAAGCATGTATCAATGACTGCCAAGAGCAATGTAGTAATGAACAGGGCACTCCGGCAATTTTTTATCTTTGAGAGAAAGACCCTTCTTGATGCTTCTGGTTATGTATGCCCCGTCATGGGGTCAATCCCATCACACATGCTTTTGTATGCAAGAGTTGCGTCGTGATTGCATCCTTGCGCCCTGCAATGAGCACACGCACCGCCAACGCAGAATTGCAGATGCTCAAGGAACCAGTTTGCCACCCACATGTGTTGGGAGTAGCAGAATTCGTGTGTTGTAAGATCACGAATATCCCCAATGGCGGGCCACGTTTTGGAATCGATGCCCTCTGAGTCGAAGCAGTCAATGTAACATTGTGGGAACCGCCTGTAAGGGATTTTGCCTGGCCGTCCCTCCTCTAATGTTGCTGCCACCGCCATGTGCAGTCTGTTGGCATTGTGCTGCTCAAGGGAATTGTCTTCCTTGGTTTCAGCGGCCGCCTCCATGTGTAGATTTGTTATGTTCAGGAGGGGGATGGGTGCCGATATTCCGAAGAATTCAAATGCGGCGTCATCATTGTTGATGGCGGCGCTGGCAGTGGCGCTGGCAGTGATGATGCTGCTGCTGGTGTCTTCTGTGGTAGACAGGGCCGACTTGGTTTGATTTTTGTATGGTGCGACCGGTGCAGCTATTGCGACGCTCGCGACAGCGAGGATTGACGTGAAGAACTTGATGACTTGCATTGTGACTGATCAGGTCTTCAGATCCGTCGTGATTTCAGCTGTGGCGGACAAGTTTCTTTTGTGGTACTTGTCGATGGAGGAATGCCAGGGGCAAACTCCGTTGGTTTTTTCGGTGGTGGTGAGATCAACTACCGCCGTTGGACGTGTAGTGATGTATGTAGAGCTTTTGAGGCTTGTAGCCTGACGAGACACGTCGACTGACGATGTCGTGGTCACCGGCACTTCTGGAGAAGTTGCTGTTGTGACTGGGAAGTTTGAAGACAGTTGAATGTAGTAGACAACTGGATCTTGATGATCTTTAGTGATGAGTGGAGATTCCAATGCAGAGTTTATAGTGGCAAGTTGAATGTAGTAATCAACTGTGTCTTGATGTGAGATCTTCAGTGATGGGTGGATATGCCAATCAAGAATGTGTAGTGGAAAGTGTGATGAAGAAGAAAGGGATTTCCAAGCGGGACTGCAAAACAAGAGGGGGACCGAGGCCTACATATATACCTGAGAGGCAAAAGTCAAAATCACTTACTGATCTGGTGATTGTTTGTTTACTTGGTGGACGAATCACTTCAGAATTTGTAGTGAAAAGTCTGATGAAAAGTCTGATGAAAAGTCTGATGAAGAAGACATGAATCTTCGAGGGGGGCTGTAGGAGGCCGGGGCAACGGGGCACATTTATATACCTGAGAGGTAAACTCAAAGGTCTTTTACTGATCCTGTTGTTGTTTTGGTTCGGTTGATTGAATTCTGAGCCTATATGTGTCGGCGCCATGTTGAAGGTGTAAAGGCTCTGTCGCCAACTGCTGTTGAGTACGTGAGTTTTCATCATAGCCTTCAATACTTTCACCTTGAGAACACGCAAATTTCCCAACTCCTTTGATAGTGCTTGAGATTCTTGGGTCTCCTAGCGGGAGAAGCACTTCAATGGTAGATATGAAAGATTTTCTTCACTTCTGTAAGCACTAGCAGATTACTTTGGAGGAAACACGAGGGAGTCTTTGTATTGAAAGTCACTCATGTTGCGAAGTACTTGGATCAATATCGAATTAATCATTTAGAGGTTACTTGATTTGACAAGAAATCTCAAGCCTGGTGGCAAGAGATCAGATCACGAATAATCATCAACAGCGGTCTAATCAGTAAACCTTTTTCGCCGTCACAGGGTTTCTTTCACCGAAATAGCAGAAGAGTTCGGTCTTAGCAATACCTGGATGGCCAGTGAGGTTATCCGAACTGCAATCAGCCACAGGTAGGTTGAACCTTGCGCCGTCGCTGTGGAAACATGGACACGCTGAAAAAAGCTTTTTGTCATTTCCTGGCCTGGCTCTTTCTAGAGACTGGACTTTTTCAATTTCCCGATTTGGGTTGTCTATAATCAATGGAGCGACCATAGACGAGCTACAATTTTGCTGGCCACTGGCGCATATAAGTATTTATGCACGATTTATGCACTAGGACGGTATTTTATCCACGTAGGCTAGGCGGCGTGGGGCATTGACCAGACCCACTAGAATTTTCATATCGTTTCTGCAATCTTGCTCGCGATTTCAAGGCGATCATCTAAAACATACCTGTCACCTCACAAGAGAATAAAGAAGAAGAAAAGGTTCTGAAATGCAGCCAAGGTGAAGATTACGTCAGCCTATAAAGCCTGGCTCGACTCACAAGAAATCTTCAACATGGCGGCGGGACTCTCATCAAACTGGAAAAAGCTGCAAGCGACTTTGAAGACAGAGTCTTCTTCCACGCCCGCCAAGGACAAGGCGCCCGCCAAAAGAAAGGCTGGCGGATCTCTGACGGCCCAGCCCAAGCGGCAAAGATTGGAACAGACACAAAAGACAGACCGTCCAGTCGCAAAACCAACGCCCAAGGGCACCAAGTCGTCGGGGGCCGCCATGGGCGTTGCGCAATCCTCGGCCGTCGCAAAGGGCTCATCGTCAACCGTGAATCCCTCACTTGCACTCTGGGCCGAGGACAACGATATATCAGCCGAAGCGCTGGCAGAGGCGTATGGTTTGGGAATCAAGCGGAATGCCCTCGTCGTCTCTGAGCAGCCCCGCGTCAATGAGGGATTGGCCCCCGGCATCGAGATTGGCAAATACGTTGCAATGGACTGCGAAATGGTGGGCGTAGGGCCCGACGGTCACGACTCTGTTCTTGCACGCGTCAGCTTGGTCGATTTCCACGGGCGCCAAGTCTACGACTCCTTTGTCCGCCCGAGGGAGCGCGTCACGGATTGGCGGACAAAGATTACGGGCATCACACCAAAACACATGGCCACGGCCCGCGAGTTCGACGCAGTCCAGCAAGAGGTGGCCGATCTCATCCAGGGCCGCATACTAGTCGGTCACGACATACGACACGACCTGGCAGTCCTCATGCTCACACATCCAACAACGCATATTCGGGATACGGCTCGATTTGCCGGTTTCAGACAGTACGGGCACGGGCCGAAGCCGGCTCTGCGGACGCTGGCCAAGGAGCTACTCGACATGGAGATTCAGACAGGTCACCACTCTAGTATTGAAGATGCCAAGGTGGCCATGCTGCTCTTTAGGAAAAAGAAGTCAGAGTTTGACATGGAGCATGCAAACAAGTTTGAAAGGACGGAAAAGGCAGCGGGAAAGGGAGGAAACAAATCAAAGACTGGCAAGAAAAAGTCACGGCGTTGAACATGATACCCATAAGCAACAGCAACAATCACACAGTATGAAGCCAAGTTTCCAAAATTGAGTCAAGTGCGGGGGGTGAGATCCCGATGAGATCTAGACGATCATTGTGCCCACTGGACTGGGGGTGCTCGGCCTGGTGTTCAGGCACAGTCGCCGCCACATGGACAGGCCAATGCGCAAAGAAGGTTTTGGCCATCTGGCGCGACGCAGTTGCATCTCTAATGAACCCACTCATGAGCCGACAAACCTTTGCAAGCCCTTGCCTGTTGCGATATGCTTTGGTGATCGGCAAAACAGTCTGGTCTTGTTCCTGAAATTTACGAGTCAGACGTGTGCGGCTGAAAAGCGGAAACGATTTGGTCTTTACAGTAGTCGGCTCCAATACGGCAATAACGTTTCCATTTCTAGTAAGCAGATTTTGCTAGACAACCTCTACTATCAACGGGCCTCGGCAGCTCCTCGCTTTGGCGTCAGGACTAGCTGCCTGCCATCCAAACATTTTCCGCACTCTGGAAATAGGCCAGGCAGAATCTGTAGCACTGTTCCAAGCCTGGGAGAGATTGTCCAAGATCGGGCTGCTGCTGTACTCCGTACCCATTGCATTGAGCGCGGCATGAGCGCCGCATGGACTTCAGAAAAAAACTCCACCATAAAATGGGTCTCTGTGAGACGGACTTGTACACGGATCGCTTCTGATTGGGCTTTGGTCTATACTATCGTGTTAGCGAGCTGTCATTGACGGCACTGAACGCCCTAGGTAGAGAGGAATAGGACTTAGTCCTTGGGTTCCTGTCAATGGAAAAGTACTACTGGAACCAATAGGGTTGCTCCCTGCAAAGAGCGTACCACTCTTCAGGGTCTTGTACTAAAGCTCTCCGATCATCAACACTTTGGGATAAGTAGGTCAGCCATTGCCGTGACCCTCTCTGAAGAGCGTGGGCACACTCGACATTTCTTTTCTCGACACTCTTCAGCAATCTTGTGAAACAACTCTCGCCATGGAGGCTCCTCATGGTTGAGGAATAGCAGTCCAGTATGGAAGGCAAAAGCGCGGCGGTCCTGGCCATCATTATCATCTTTTTCGTTCTGACCTATGTGACGGTGGGCTTGCGGACCTTTACCCGACTCTCTGTTAAGTAAGCAAGACTCAGAACTCTCATGGGAAGCCGGGACTTCCGGGATGCTTCCCCTATACCGATGATGGCTGATCACGTCTGTTACAGCAAAGCGTTCGGATCCGACGATGTCATGGTCATTGTGCTTTTGGTGAGTTTGCATATTTCTTTCCTTCTATTCCTTTTGTCCTCGCCCCGGTAATTACTTGGCGTCTAACTTGATACAGGTTGTATTCACAGTTTATCTTGCAGCCCAAATTCAAGGATGGAGACATGGCCTAGGTCAGCATGAAAGCCAACTGTCGCCAGAAAATAGAAGTGCAGCTCTGATGGTGAGCCACTCAAATACCCATCAGATCTTTGTTCGTTATAGCTGACGACAAATAGTGGTGGTGGATATGTTTCCTCCTCTACATTGTCTGCGTCTGTCTGTTCAAGATAGCAGTTGGACTGTTCCTCATGCGGGTGGCTGTCGTGACGCTTCATATATGGATTCTGCGCATCATAATGTTCGGAGTCTGCACCTGCGGGACGGGTTACTTTTTCATGGCCATATTCCAATGCCATCCGCCGTCTACTTGGTGGACAGACTCGCCGCGCGCTCCAGACAAATGCTGGGAAGATAGGATCGTCCTGGGCATGGACCTGGCCGCTTCCATCATCAACTGCGGGGGCGACTGGGTGCTCGGTGTCCTGCCGATTTTCATGGTCAAGTCCCTTAATATGCGACGGCGCACCAAGATTCTCGTCGCCTGCCTCCTCAGCTTTGCTGCTGTCGGAAGTACCGCTACGTTTGTCCGCATCTTTTTCCTGCCGAAACTACTCGACGGGGAAGACTTTTTGTGTAAGTTGGCCCATTCTCTGTGATTCCCCATTAAGCAGTAGCTGACTTGAAAATGTAGATTCATCTGCCGAAGTGGCATACCTCAGTACCGTAGAATCCGGTATCGGCATCACTGCAGTGTCAATAGGGACGCTCAAGCCCCTGGTCGAGCAGCTACAGAGCAGAATGGGAACATCATCGGCGCGGACGGAATCGCATGTCGCGTCTTGGTCCAGACGCAATCGATCCAACGGTCAGCGAAGAAGCTACATTAGAGCCAATGGTAACGATCAGCCTGCGACACCACGTTCGGGATTGGGTAGCATATTTCACCTGTCCACCAAATCATCGGGGCCATCCATGTCGAACACCATGTCGAATCAAACGGTACCAGAGATTCGTGTTGACTCGGACGAGGAGCAGGCTGTCCACCCGACAAGTAACATGGAGTTGTCTCAGTTGTCAGCGAATTCAATACACGTGAGAAATTCGGTACTGCTTGAGGTATCCCCACCGGCTCCAGCGGCCGTATCACATCGAGTCTTTGTAAGTTGGGACATGAACGTGTACATTCTCTTGATTCTAACTCGTCGTAGATGGACGATTCTGCATATGCCGATGAAACAAGTCCTAGGCTACCACGATTCGCGCCGCTGCCTTCATTATTGTCGATTTTCAGCTCGAACAAGAGGAGATCCATGTTTTCCACCAACCGATCTAGAAGTATGATCTCGCAAGTGACGAACGCATCTCGCAATCAGTCGTCAGATGAACTTCAGTCTTCAGGACATCAGCTATCGAATGCGCATGATACTGGAGAGACTGGCAGCCATCTTAGTTCTATTGAGACAAAATAGGAGTCAATATGAGCACATGAATTTTGGACAGATTGATCCCACTTTGCTTTTCCTCTATTGTTGATATCGGTGAAGGATATATTCGAGGATCGTCTGGAGATGTGTGACTGTCTCTGATTGACACAGTAACAGAAGTCGTGGGCAAAACTGTGTTGTTTGAAGATGGCCATATTTCCACTGCATGCGAAGTCTCCGATTTGTGTCCGTACCCACAGAACCTCATATCCTTGATTGGACAAATCAATCTGTCGAATCTTGGAGACCCTACTGCCCAATCCATCGAGGCCGACTCTGAGTATTGTTGGTCGAATGAAGCCCGCCCGCCCCCAAGTTTACCCCTGAGGTGAAATATTGCACTGCAATTTTAATCCCGACAAAGGCCTCAGTCAGGCAATCAAGGATGCGGCTGGCTTATAGCTCGTGCTCTGTCTTCCGTGCTGCTACCTTAGCCAATCATAGATGATAGTCCGGCCTCAGTCCCTTTCACTGCAATTTTAGTCCCTACAGAGGAGACATATCGCAGTCAGCGTCGACAACTGGAAAGTATTTGTTCTGGCAGCCATACATTGAGTCTCGACGGGAACGATGACGATAAAATTTATGATGCACTGCACAAAAGAACACACATGGACAGCATAGTATGGTTGTAGAACCACTTGGACCGTCAGTAGCCCTGATATTTCAATTGTTTACGATCGAAACCCAATCCTAGAAATAAGTGCTCACATTATATATTTGCCTGTTGTATCATGCACCCGAGGTAACTTGACCACCAAATTCGAGCTCCCACCGTTACATCGTGTTCGCAAATGCCGGAGTAAGAAAGAAAACACTGATCTACTTGCTTTCCAAAGCCGAAGAATCAAGGATTGTATTGGAGGGGCCGTCATTTTGTCATTTCCCAATTCAAGCTCATCATTATTCCTAAGTATTGCCTTTTCATTCACCTTTGACCGAGAGAATGGACAGTAATTTCTGGTTGAAGCTACAAGGTTAGCTTGCTAAGCTCTCCTTGTCTGTCTCACAGGGCTGATTGAGCAACGCAAGATTACGTCAAGGTTGCGACGGAGCTCACACGCCAAGCCGTACCTTCTGGCTATGTTGAGGAGAGGAACATGTGGTGCAACCTGACAAAACAGACAACCGTTGCAAAAGCCCCATTCTTTTTTCTCCAAATTTAAGCATTTCCCTTGAGTGATTGACTTGCGACTGACGTTTGCAGAAATGACGATCCCGGACGGGCCCCCTCAGAAGAAACGGAGGTGCGAAACCATATGTAGAAGTATGAAAGCTTCCCCGCCGAAGCAGTAATCGCCACCCATGGAGCTATGTGAGACAAGAGTGAGCACACACTCAACGGTATATGGTTTTCCTTTTGAGCTCAAAACATTATTCCATGGAATAGCTTGCAACTCTCTATTTCTCTCTCTATTTCAACTACATGATCTTGCCCTAAAGCATCAAGAGATCCAAGAACAAAACAGCCAGTCCATCAGAAGACACAACAATCATGACTTCCAACAATAACAACGAGGGCAACTCAACCTCGACAAACTTCTTCAACACCCTAAAAGACACCTTTGCCCCCCACGACCAACGCCAACGCCGCCTCTCACAATCCGACCACAAACCCACCTCTTCCTCCTCCTCCCAGATGCACCAGCAGCACGAGCCGCTCCGCCGCGTCTCCAGCACGGGCTCCTCGGCGTCGTCCACCACATCGTCCTCGACCACGACGGACCCCGCGCTGCACCCGCACCGCGACGCCTCGGGCGCCGGCAGTCAGTTCCTCGAGGACCTGACGCCCGGCCGCCAGGGACGTCGCCGCAGTAGCATCCTCGAGGCCCTGGGCGGTCGACTCGGGGGTAGCGGCGACGAGAAACGCCGGAGCAGTGCCGGCGCTGGGGCCGCCGCAGGTCAGAGCAGCGGCACCGACACGCCGAGCCGGGGCGCCAAGTACTTCAAGTATGTATAAGGCGGGGAGCTCGGCGTGCCCCCAGATTCGTTATAATGCCGATATGTTACATTGAGCTGTGTTTTTTGGTAGTAAGTGTACTGATTCGTTCATCTGCCTAGTACTTGACCAGGAACATGGCGCAACTGACTAGGCAGTGAGTGGAAAAAGTCAAGAAACATGTTGGTGGTTCGATCAGTACTATGTAGCTGCACCAACTCGAAGATTCATTCGTTAAACCATGAGCAGGTAATGCACTGCTCGTTTGGGAAGGGCATTCATTGATGGCGTTGGTAATTGCTTCATGCCCTCTGCTTGGCATTGTATCATAGGCAAAACAAAAGAAGTATTCGGATAACATAATCAGTAAAATCGTCGATCAATCGCAGGTAGCTTCAGCTACCTTTTCAATTATCTTTGATCCCAGCCCGTAGGCTGAGTGTTCTAGAGTGGGGATGATCTATCGCGCGCACGCCATCTAAAAGCTGCACATGTCTTTTTCCAAATGAACTCCAGAACCGACTGATCATGCCAGATCAAGAAGGACCGTTTTGTACACGGATTACCACCGATGAACGCCTTGCCGTCTGTTAAAGAACAGAGTTTGCCACCTTTGATCATCCGGCATCAGAGGTGGTCTTTTGAAAGCATTCCCCAAACCCAGTAGAAGACATCATGTCCTCCGATCCTCTGAACTCAACCAATGCCCCGGCTGCCCTGATATTTTTCCCTTCCTTCAATACATCTCATCAAAAAGCACGGGGTATCGCTAGAAGTCAAAGCACTGGAGGACAAAAGAAATATGCACAAAAGAAAAGTTTGCATCGCCGCGTAGTGTTCTTACGCTGCAATAGCTTCCTCGCTGTTGCCGCCTCCAAGAAGTTCAAGAACCTTGTTGACGACAGCGCTAGGGTAACCACGGGAAAGCATCTCGGTGACAACCGACTTGGCCCGCTCACGTTGCTCCACGGCGAGATAGGCACGAGTCATTGCCTCGTAGGTGCTAGGCTCACGCTTCTCGCGGCTGACTTGGCCGTACACGGCACGAGCCTTGTCAATGTTCTTCTCGTTCGCCCAGCCGTGGATCAAAGTGTTGGCAATGTAGGGCGTCATCTCCACCCTGCGCGATCGCATCATGGAAAGAATTTTCTCAGTGTCGGCCACGTTGTGGTTGGCAACCATGGACTCGAACAAGGCCTGGAAAATGCAGGGATGCGATGGGATGCTAGGGTCCCTAGTTACCGAGTCGAAGATCCTGCGAGCACCATCCATATCGTGAAGCACACAGCCACGAGCGTGGATTAGAGAAGCATAGTGAACCGGGTCAGGCTGCTGACCAGAGGCGCGGATCATGTCCAAGACAGCCTCAGCGGCAGTCATGTTGACAGGCTCAAGAGTAGCGTGCGTATCTACTAGCAGCTTGAAAGTGTGCGAGGTGGGGGCAATGCCCTTGGCCTTCATCCTCTCGTAGTAGGACAGGACCTTGCTCTTGTCACGCTTTGTTGAGAGGAAGAACTGCATCATGCTATTGTATGGTGCGGGACGAGCCTTGTAGTTCGGCATGGCCTCCATCTCATCAAACAGCTCCTCGGCAAACTTCTCATCACTGACACGGCAGAGAGCATTGACAACAGTGCCGTAGGTGACACTCGTAGGCTTAATACCGAGAGCGCGCATCTCAGCAAAGTAGAACAGACAGTCATCGATGCGTCTAGCCTTGCCAAGCTTTCCAATGAGCGCATTGTATAGGAAGCTAGATGGCTCAACACCCTCAGCCTTGGCGCGATGGAAAATCTTGACGGCTTCAGTAGCCTCATCAAATGTCTTGGTCGACTCCTTCAGGCTTGTGATGTAAAGACCAAAGGTGTTTGCAGACGGAGCAGCTCCCATCTCGAGAAGCTCGAGGTGGTACTGCTCAGCCAGGGTGCGGTCACCAATAGTCAAACAAGCACCAACCATTGCGTCCAAGATGGAGGACCAGCCATAGCGGACAACTGCATACTGCGGAAGGAGAGGAACATCGGTCCGAGCCATGGCAAGAATGTCATGGCACAGATCCATGCGCTTCTCGCGAGCAGCGGCAGAGATAAGCTTGGCATATGTGATGTATCGTGGGTGACGACCAGCACGGCGCATATTGCGGAACCGGGCAAGAGCGTCGTTGAATCTTGGCCCTTTGCGGCCGTGGGCACCTTCGAGCTCATCGGAGATGATGGAAGAACCCTTGAAGTCGGTGCTGTGGGCGTAGGGGTCGAAGTTGTCCTCGTAACTTGAAACGGTTGGTGTCGACTCATAAGCAGATGGCGAGTAGGTCTGAGCATAACTGGCAACTGAAGTCGTCTCCCGAGGATCGACGACACCGCGAGCGGACATGAACTTCTGCACAAAGTCCAAGGCCTCCTCGATCTCATCAGTGACCTGAGGGCGAGACTGCGCCTCGGTGGCCTGGATGCGTTGGAACATCCGCTCCGACTCGACCAATCCTTCCAGAACTTGGCCGGAGCCAATCATGGCGATAGCATACATGGTGGCAGGCTCAATGAGAGTGGCAGTGACCTCGACTTCAGGGTTGCTCAGGACACGCCAGTAGCTAGAAGCAGCGGCAACATCTCCTTCCCGAACGCTGAGTGCCAACAGTGCCATGGCTGGGGTGGCAATTCCGCGGAATGCAGAAGGGAGGTTGGCAAAAGCAGCCACCGCCGTCATCTTATCACCAGAATCGGCGGCGGCGGTTGCAATGCTGGCCATGGACGCAAATCTGATGTCTGTGTCAATGGTTTGTGCCCACTGGAGTGCTTCACGGTACACAGCACGTTGAGTGAGACCGCGCACAAAGCCTGAACCGACCAGAACGTCCTTGATGTCACTACACTTTGCGCCATAGCTAGCCATGATTCTCTCGTAGAACCTCATAGCGCCATCAAACTTGTCCGATGTGACGTAAGCGTTGATGACAGCAGCATAGACCTGAGCATCAAGGCGGTCGTTGAGAGTGTATTTGCCACTATCGTGAGAGATAGCCAGTTCCTTGTACTCATTGTAGCACTCTACTGCACTTGGAAGATCACCGACCTTGGCGAAAGCGGCGATCATGGTAGGAAAGGTGGCGGCCGAGGGAATAGCGCCGCTGATTTCCATGTGATCAAATAGGCGCAGCATGTCTGATACACGGCCAGCCTGAGCGCAGGCTGAGATCAGTCGATGATAAGTGTCTGACGAGTAGTTGGCTTTGCTGAACTCGACTGAGGAGTCAAACAGCCTGACTGCCAAGTCAAGACGATCATCCTCGGAGAGAATAGCATATTCAAGTTCCGATGAAGCAAACATGAACTTGCCAGGCTCCTCCATTCCACCGAACCGAGCCAACTTGTCCTCGAGGGCCTTCTTGAGGCTCGAAACTTCCAGGCATCTGCTGGCAAGCAGATCTACGAGGATGTTATAGGTGTCGCTGTTGGGGAGAACCTTTCGCCTCATCATATCGGCATACACGTCCAGCGCCTTGGAAACAACCTCAACCTTCTCCACGGGAATGTGGATGGCTGCAGTCAACAAAGCATTGTAAGCCTTGGCAATGGGCTTGACGTCAGCAACAAGCATGGCCTCAAAGACCGCGGGAATCTCTGCGTGGCGACCATCCTCGGAAAGCTTCGTGAGATGATCGGCATAAGTCTGAGATTGAGGGTCGATCGGAGGAGATGCACTTCGGGCAACGCTGACTGGGGTGGCTGATCGTTCTGGAGTACCGGACCTTGACTGGGCAATCTCGACTGGTGGAGTAGGTGCTCTTGATGGAAGCGGAGAACCTTCCTCTAGAGCCTCTTGTAACCTTCGGACTTCGATCTCCTTCTCCAATGCGGCGTTGATGTGAGCCAAGGCCACGTCGGCATCAACAGGCACAGGCTGGTTCTCGGCGGCATCCTGAGCTGCTTCTATGGGCAAAAGGGCGTCGGCTGTCGACTCAGGAAGTACGGAGGAGGCTGTGGGCTTCCACTCAATGGGCTTCGGGAACTGAAACTGCATCCATTCCTGCTCGACTTCTGCTGCGGCCTCTTCATTGCCTGCAGCCTGGGCTTGCTCCTGCTTCTTTTGAAGAGCTTCAAAGTAGGCGTCTAGATTACCAAAGCTGCCTCGCCTCTCTGGGCGGTGCTCTTGGGGAGCAGCCGCGGACGCTGAAGTTGAGACATGGAAAGCACTCTGAAGTTGCAGGCCCGAGAGCCTGCCGACGCGATGACTGCTGCGCCGGGCCCACGAGGGGCGGTTCTGTGAGTTTAGAACATGGGGATGTGTCGCAGCTACGACAGATTGTGCGTAGCCGTGGGCAAGTGTCTTGCTAAGTCCTGTACGGAAGACGTTCTGATACAGGGTCGAATGGAATGGCATTTAGATGACGCCAGGTGGGTAAGAAGACTATAGAATGAAAAGAAAGATGAGTCAGTAAATCGAATACTATATGAGACATGAATTTTTCATGGATGTATAAAAGATGGTAAAGAAAGCTTGCTGTCGTCTCGCGACTTGTTGCGAGACAAATTATTGGTAGCCGGTTTCGCCTGCGCGACTTGAAGAGCTCTTGTGACTCAACTCTTTTGGCGATGCGCACACGCGACCAGGGTTGGTACTTCTCATAAAATGGGGTATCTATGACGACTTACACGGAGGGAGGGTATGAAGAGTCGTTGCAGGTTCATTTGACAGCCTCCTCAAGCCGTCAAACAAACGCGCGATCTTTATGAAGAAAAAAAAAAGTTGGTGGTTTGTTGGTTGAAAAGAACAGAATGATCAAAACGGGAAGGGGGGGAACAAGAAAAATAATATCGAGGGTGTTGGTGTGGTATGTATGATATTGGAGCACATGGGAAACCACCAGCCCGCGTGCGTGTGGGATGGATTCGGTCTCCCTCCCAGTCACTCACTGCATCATTCCGTTCATCCACTGGTCCAACACCACCAAATCCACCATTCACCAGCACCGAGATCGAGTTTCCTCACAATTATCGTGCCCGGTCAAGCCCCTGTCGAATCGCCCGTCAAGGGGTCCTGCGGGTCGCTGCCAGCGCTGTCAGATCCAGTAGCCTTCGGTGACTTCTTAGTGGCTGTGTGTGGCTAAACCTGGCCTCTAGCTTGTTTAGTTGGAATTTAGTGGTGGAGGTTCCTTCCAGGTGCTTCGGTGGGGGTCCATTGATTTCAACGCTGAACCTTGTGGTTGCTTTCGACAAGTTGCTTTCGCATCCAATTGATTATTTTGCAAATCGCACAGTGAGGGATAATCACTGATGAAACCCAGCACACATGCCTGTACGATATTCCATCAGATATATTGACATCTATGTGCTTGTATGTATCAGAGTATCAAGAGCTATATCTGCTACTCAAGTATGGGCATGTGAAGATTGAATGCCAACCGTGTCATCATCCAAAACAATATTTTCCCTAATCCACGATTGTGCTATATGAAGTATCGTGTTCATCTCTAGTTTCCAATACACAACAATGAATACAACACTTGTTACTCTGACAGTGCGGGCGTTGAAAAAAACAGGGTTGGAGCATTCCCCGGGCGCCCGGCATTGCATCCTGGATTCCAACTTAGCGGGGTGGATGCGGCAACTTCAGCAACTTTCACTTAGTGCCGTCTTCCCTTTTCAGCTTTCGTGCATATGAGTATGACTCGGGTGAAGAACAAACGAGAATGTAGCGTATGGAGGTGTATATGATATAGTTTCTTTGTTCCAGACCTGCTCGAAACCATTCATCTTGCAAATGCTGGCTCGTGGTTGGATCTCCGAGACGTGCAGCTACAGAAAGAGTGGTCACATCAAGGTGCTTCCCAGAATAACAACACCATTGATATATCTCATGCACCTTGACTGTTTCTACTCTTGCAAATCTGAGTTGGATACATACCTCCGCCACTGGCTTCTTTCCATTGACACGCGTGAAACAACGTTTGAAGCGTTGCATATCACACTAAAATTCAAAAAACCTCCCGGAACGATCCCTAGCTTCCATATTTTTCAGCAAAAGCAACCAGCCGCTGGCGGCGTCCCCTGGCTACCACATGCAGACTGCAGTAGCCGGAGACTGGCTACGTAGTACTATGACTAGGAAGACTACATACCTCCTGCTACTGTAGACTCTGCTACATTTGGCAAAGGTCATCTTCTCTGACCTTAAGCCCTCCCTCCTTTGGCTACCTCAATCCATGACGAGCACACAAAACAGCCCCCAAATTTGCCCGTCACTTTTTTCTTGCGTCGTAGCACCAGCGGCAGCCTGGCAGCCTGGCAGCCTGAATGACCTAGGTCATACCGTAATGTAGGAACGCCCTGTAGTGGCTAGCTGACTAGGGCTGCATTGCGTACTGCATGTACGAAGTACATTTCCATTTCCCTTCTGGGAGTGTGGGAGGTCTGAGAGGGTTGGAGGGTCAATACCGTAATCATGGGAAAAGGGAGCCCTCGGCATGTTCGGACGCCTTGTTAATCACCGGTGATTTCTATTCAGCGAGATCCCCAAAATCCCCCAATTCCCTCCCTCGGATTTGGAAGACAACGGCTGGGAGGTAAACTCTGACGTGTGGGGAAACCCGGGCAAGGTGCTTGGCAATGACAGGCTTTGGGATGGCGTCCAATTGCAGAAGCTGCTCGGTTGAAGCCGGAATCGCGATCCCAGCGGCGAGCACGGTGACTTTTTCCCTGGAGAGTGGATGTGATGTACACCTATGGAGCATCATCATGAGCATCACCACTTTTTTTTCTTTGCTACTTTACCATATTACGCGCATGAGAGAATTTACGTGCAATTGGCTCCGAGCCCATCGCTACAAAATAAAAAGCAAACCTGCTGACATGCATCGCCAACGTGATTGATATGCATGAACATAGCTGTAATGATTAGAAAAAGCAGGATGACTTCCCTGAATAGGATACGCGAATCATTTAGAATGATAGATCGCAATCTGATAAATTCATGCGGGCAAGGATGAAAATCTCTGCCACTGTGGTGGAAAACTGGGAGTGAGCATCTGACCACTTTGGCGATCGAGAGTCCCACAGTGTTAAAAGAAAATGCCCACCAAATGGCCTGTGGGCAGTGCGGTCCTCACAGCTCAGTGGGCACTTGCATACGTACATGAGTAAACCGCCTCACAAGGCCTCAGTCAGGGCCCTGAAGGGTCTTTCTTCAGGTTGAGCTCTTGGTTAGTATCACCGTCCAGTGTGCCATAACAGGTCTCGAACATTCCCTCATGCTTGCTTCAGACACGCGGCGACCAGTGCGTAGGTACCTCACTATAGTAGATAGCGCACAAAATCATAAGCCGTCACGAAACTTGTCGAAACCATAAGAGAAATTCGACAGCGCTATGGAGAGCTGTAATCTGTAGCTGTCGCGTGCAATTAAGCCCGCTATCCTGCGGGTTTGTCGTTCCCGCTTGACTAGATCTGGCGGTGCTAGATTTGCACATCACTTGTACGCTTCCCCAAAACGCTCATCTCGTTCCCGTCAGCACTCTTCTGTACACAGAACTAATGCAATGAATGACATATTCCATTATGATACTGCATAGTTGGTTTTCCCGGTCCTGCATGGCCTGTGCCAGGCCCAGGAGCGTAGATGCAGTAATAAACCCTACATGAAAATAAGCTCGCAGAGAATAAGCTCGCGTGCGCAATTCTACGAAAATGGACCGCGTTCTGATCTGCGCTAGAGCTGGGGGTTAGCGATTCTGGCGGCCTTGAAATTGCTCCGCTTACTTTTTCTTCATTGCCTCCAAAAAGTTGGCTCGTGTTGCCAAAAATGTCCGAGTTGGTCCCATTGATTCAGCGACTCGGGCAGTCGGAGAGTCGGGGCCGGCTTTTGTGCGCCCGAGTCGCCTCGGGGTTTGGACTTTAGCACTTCGGCTCCGTCGAGGGTTTGCCTCATTCTCTGAACACGTTTCCTTTTTGTTATCAGATCTGTCAAATGTATCATCAAGGGCATTCATATTGCACTCGTCATCAATTTAGCACTGTGGTTAGGAAGAAACCAGGATGTGTCCCTTACACAGGCCTGATTTCTCATTACAGCCATCGTTACAAGGTGCCATCTTCATATCCTCCACACCATAGACGTAAAGTGTATCTGATTTATGTTGGGGCAAAATTGCTGATCCAACATCTAAGCTTGCTCTTGATGACGACAAGACAATCGCGCAAAATGTCCTTGGAACCTTGTTACCCATGTAGCTGATTTGGCTTGTCTCTGAATAAACCCTCATGATATAGTCAACTCAACAGCCGTTGCATTGCTATATTACCATTGTAACCGAGTGACACTCATTTCTTGGCAAAGAAGGACATGATACTTCCCTGGCCCTTTGCGCCACCTTTCTTGCCCTTTGCAGCAGGAGCAGGCTTCTCGGTCTTTTCAACTTTTGTTTTGAGTGGCGGGGGAGCCTCGTCTTCTGAGAATGACTCCCAAGCTAGCTCTTGAGACGTAACTGTAATACTAGATTAGAGATTTCCACAATGCATGTCATGGTATACACCAACTTACTCAGGTAACCTTGATCGTCCATCTTCGTAACCTTTTTCGAGACTCTCCTCTTGCCGCGCTTTCGGCCGTTGCCCGTGCTCGAGACAACTTCACTCGGACCCTCATCGGCTTTAGGCGCAGGCTCGGCCGGTATCTCTTCCATCTCCTCCTCCTCGGGCTCTTCTGCCGGAGTTTCGGCTTTAGGCTCAATCTCCTCGTCGCTTTCTTCCATCATCTTCCGAAGTTCATTCTGCCGGCTCTTTCTGGCTTGAGCGGCTACTGGATCAGGCTTGACGTCGGGCATTTCAGAATCGTCTTCACCTTCGTCAGATAGCGCCGGGCTGGGGGTGTCAATCACCGATGGTGTATTCGAGGTCGTTCTAGGGGCAGGCTTCTTGGGCTTTGCCGCTGCCTTGGCAAACATTTGACCGATGCCCCCCGAGGAGCCCTGACGCTTTAGAGCGGGAGCAGCCGCAGCTTTCTTCGCAGCAGTAGCCACAGGACCCTTCATCTCCTTGGTTGGTGCTGTCTTCAATGTCTTGGGCTCTTCCTTGACTGCGGGCTGGGACTCTTGCTTGACTTGTGCTTTAGGCTCGGCCTTGACAATTGGCACAGCTGGTGCTGCTTTGGGCATTCCGCCCTTGCGCTCTCTCTTCCGAACACCAGGATTGGCAATCATCCCGTAAACATTGCCCGAGCCAGTCGAGTCCTCCTCGAGCGTCATTCTTGCTACAGTCTGAGCCGTGTCGACCAATAATTGCAAGTCCTTGAGGGGGTGAGGGGCTAGACTGTATACATGTATGGACGTGACTTCTTCATATTGCTGCAAAGCCTCTGTTCTTATCGTCAAGATTACTTCCGAGTGTCCATCTAGTCGTGGAAGACCTACCTTGCAGTTTCTCCTCCCGCACCAGGGTCATGGTGTTTGAAGAGACATCAGTCTCGTTCTCAGACTGAGAATCAGTCATTTCTACATCGCCATTTGCCTCGACTTGCTTCTTTCGAGTCCCGTACACCAGATAAGTTGCGTGGAGGGTGTCTGGACGCTTGTCATTTTGCCACTTGTGAAACTCATATAGCATTCTGAGACTCGTTAGCAGTATGCTGCCAGTTGGGCGATTTATTTTTACTCACTCTTTGGCAGTGTTGACATGGACTTTTAATGCGCGACTCAAAAGTCGATATGTGACCTGGATGTACAACGTTAGCCGACATTGTATTCAGGTGCAGTTGGGACAGACGAACGAGCTTGTCCTCCGTTAGGATTTGCTGGGCCAAGTATTTCCTATAGTCATCCATCTTGAACAATTCTGGCAGAAGAGGTTGGCGGATGTCTCATGAATAAAAAGTGTCGATCAACTACTTCCAGACGGTATCATGTACAAATCGTGCTTTTGATAGAGAGAACGCGTCCCGAGCAACCAGGGGTTCGCGTTCTCACGTGGGCGCGGTGGAAGTTGCAACGGCATGTCCCAATTCTGCAGGGACGTTTTTGGCCGGTTCCCCTTGCCAACACAAGTTCGGACGCTGCAAAGACATTCAATTAGATAGTGGGGCAAGTGCGCCCGCGGTTTAATTGGCAGTCGCGTCCCAATGCACCAGACAAAGACAAAGCGTGCCTGCAAAGTGATGATCTCACAGAAGCCCTGGCGCAAGACGGAACTTCCTTTGTATTCTGACTACGACTTGCGAGACGAGTCCCCTCATCACTTCAAGAAAGGAACAACGGGTGGCTTTATAACCTTCTTTGTCTAATTTAGTCAAGAACCAAACCCAAACTCTCCAATCTCGCATACATTGCGCCCGCCATAGACCTCTTCCATCTTGGGCAATACGCCCGCCCAAAACTGCCCAGCTCAGCGAAAATGAACGATCATGACTCGATCGAAGTCGCCGACTCTACCGACTGGTTAACCACTCCAATCCCAGGCCTCGCTGCCGTCGAATCTGCACTGCGGTGCCAAGTCTGCAAAGACTTTTTCAAGACACCCATGCTCACATCTTGCTGCCACACCTTTTGCTCGGGATGCATACGTCGCGCCCTGTCCAACGACGGCAAGTGCCCGCTCTGCCGTGCAAATGAGCAAGAGATTAAGTTGCGCAACAACTGGTCCATGGAAGAGGTGGTTGGCTCTTTCTTCAAGGCCAGGCCAGCTGTTATCGGTTTTGCCAACAAGCCACCCGTATCTGTCGTGGAGAGTATAGAGATACCCAAGCGAAGATTGGACAATGGTATTGTGGAGGAAGAGTCTAGGGAGCCGAAGCGCTTGCGGAGCTCAGCAAGATTGAGTGCGACGAGGGGCGCCCAAGCCACTTCGGAGATGGCAAGGCAAGAAGCAGAAATATTCGCTTCAGAGCAGCAAGAGAAGGAGTATGATGATGGCTTGGTCGCGTGCCCCATATGCCTGACACGGATGAAGGAGGCCCAAGTCGATAGACATCTCGACAGTTCGTGCCCGGGGTCGCCTCAAACGGAATCCCAACGTCGGCCGACCTCGAAAGATCACTCGGTTCTCATGAATGGCTATTCATCAATAATCCAAGAAGCTTCGTCAAAGAAGCGCCCTGACCGGTTACCAGCGATCAATTACTCTATGCTCAAGGAGCCGCAGCTTCGAAAAAAGCTGGGTGAACTTGGAATTTCCACCATGGGAGATCGCAAAATGTTGGAAAAGAGACATCGTGAATGGACCACAATATGGAACGCCAACTGCGATGCACTACAGCCTCGGAGGAAAGCCGAGCTGTTACAAGATCTCAACGCTTGGGAAAACACACTCGGAAGCCGAGCTCCTACGTCTTCCCGGTCCATTAGTTTGGGTGCCCAGATAAAAGATAAAGACTTTGACCAGCAGGCTTGGTCAACAAAGCACGATTCGTCATTCAAGGACCTCATTGCCAATGCAAGGAAAAACATTGCCAAGAGCACACCGGACAGAAAATTGGCAGAAGAGTCAAATCAGCCATCATCTTCTAAATCAGCGGAGATGCCATCAGAAGTGCCTGTACCATCGCAAAGCAACGTCCGGCCGAAACTTACTACAAATGAGGATGTACGGCCAAATAGAGAGGGCCAGGTGGAAAAAACATTAGCTTTCAATAGGTAGCACAACGGCCCGGCCAAATGCAAGAATAATGAACCAAAATCCGCGCCATCAATGAATGTGTCTTGTTGGCGTGCTTCTAAAAGCCATGACTAGGCTGTCAAGACTTCATGCGTTCCGCGACAAACATGCTAAAAACGAATTGACTGCGCTCCCAGAACTCCAAAAAGCAGTGCCTCTAATTGTGTACATATCAAATCATTCCGCATGGACCTTTGAAGGCTGCTCATCAATAGACATGTCCTCCAATTCCGAAGCTGTCATCGTCACCGGAGTAGCAGCATCTTTCTCAGCAATCTTGACCGCCTCTGCTGGTTCACCAACAGGGCCCAACTTGTCGAGCTGGGCCAATAGTTTCCGTGTCTCTTCCGCTTGCTTGTCCTCCTCGGCCTTCTTCCTCTTCTTCTCGGCCTCTTCCTCCTTTTTGCGTTCTTCCGCCAGCATAGCCTCGAACTCTTCGTCCACTTCTGCTTCGTCCACAGTGGCAACAGGGCCAGCTTCAGCAATGATATTGCCAACCTCGTCTACTTCGCCCATTTGCTCGCGTAGCGCGTCGAATACCGAATCAACCTTGTCGGCTCCACCCACTTGCTTGTTGAGACTCTTGAGCGCCGAGGTGCTCGTTTGCATGACCTTGACCAGTTGTACATTGTCGGAAGCTTCCTGGATCTTGGAAGACACCTCCTCGAGCTGGTTCAGTGTTGCGTATCTTCTTGTCAGGTTCGTTTCGGCAAGTTTCCGCGACTTCAGAGCCGCCCGGGCCGAGACTGTGTTCTTCTTTTTGACGGCTTCGTGTGCAGTAATATTGAGGTCCTCAATTCTCTTATTCAGGATTTCGGCCTGTTTCGTCAGATCCTCAATGAGCTCCTTGAGATTTGCAATGGCGCGGTCCTCTTCTGTGATTGTGGCATCCTCTGTTTCCGAGGAACGAATCTTGATAATGTCGCCATCCGCTGCCAAAATTTCCTTGTCCCTTACGAGGAACTTGATCAAGACCTCAAAGTCGGCCTCTGACAATGTCTGACCATCTAGCAGCCCGCTCTCAAAGGTCTTCTTGAAGTGTGTCCTCGAAAACGTCCGTTCAAACCTAGTCGACCGATTGCACGCCGCCTTGTCAAAGGACTTGGCTCCGTTCTCCAGATTTGATACCACCACGAACTGACCCTTGGGCATCTTGCCATCCGCGCCGGGCGCGCCAACGAGTCCTACTTGTCGCAGACCCCATTTGGCCACGTTCCAGCCAAGGGAACCCCAGCTCTTGTAGTAGATGCTTTCCCGACTGTTCATAAATTGCTTGCGTGGGAGCATCTCCCCGTTGGCCACGGCCTCTGCAAGAACGGCGCCAAGGGCGAGCGGCTGCCCTAGCTGTTTAGTTTCTAGGGCTCGGAGCAGTGAGTCGTCCAGCTCAAGTGTGAAATGGGAGCGCTGTGCCGACCGCGAGGGCGTACGGCCTGATAGCAACGCAGACGACAGCCCCCGCTTCCACGCCGCAACGTTGGCGGCGTAGCCATCGGGATTTAGTGTTCGTTGGGGTGTGAAATCCGAGTAGAGGGCGGGCAGTCGAGCTCTGCGGGCGGATTATTAGCAGCCATGGCAGGGGACTGAGAGGAAATCGGATCTGTAAGAGAAGGACTCACTTGCGAAAGTCGCTTTCATTTTGAATGAGATAATCTAGAAGCTCGCCCATCGTGAATTTGCTCTTGGACGAGGAATGCAGATGTTTCGTTACTTTTTTCTAGTGCCCTTCACTTAGCGGGCGGGATGTTCTCTTGTGGTAGCAACGCCGCAGTAAAAGGAAGAACCGATCAAAGCGGTTAATAAAGACAAGGGCAAATATTACGACACTGGAGTTACACCTGGTTCATCTCATCGCTGGGAGTGTATCCATGTACAATACACCACAAGATGTGATGCATCATGGAGTAAAAGGACGGTAAAGGCACAATATCCATGTCACAAGCGCGTCCGTTGAGCTTATCGGCGCGACGTCACTGCAGGAGGCTCCATTTGGTTAGGGGTCTCTCAACCCCCCATCAAGCGCTAAAATGTAGGTATGATCCTTATCTCAAAAGCCTGGATCATCTTAGGCACCTGTCTAGGTATGTACTTATCTGAGGCTTCGAGATAAGTACCTACATATGTAGGTAGTCTGTCTACCTCAGGCACGGCAAACACCAACGATACATACAGAGTATCTGATGCACCTCAATGCCGGAAGCCCGCCACTAATTGACGGCCTCAACTTCCGGGGAGGGCCCACTGGTCGCCGTTTGCACGCAAAACACCCACGGCTTTTGGCATGCGCCTAATCCACTGTTGAACTCTGCCTCTCCTCAATTGATGATTCACAAAATGATCAACAGACTCACTCGACCTAACGGGAATGTTCAGGCTCCGTAACAATATATGACCGTGAGCATCTTCAAATTCGGGGGACAGGACTGTCGGCCTTGGCAGCCAAATCTAGTATGGGAGAACGGCACCAGGTATTCATCGTATACTATTGTGCAGATGATACTGTTACACAAAGTGACAGAAGTCTCTGTAGTTCCGCTAAAGTCTATCATCTAATAAGCATGGCACTGTCAGTTGACGGCCATTGTTCTATAGAAATTTGAAGCGGTCATATCGAGGAGAGCATTTCATAGTTAAACCTTATATTGCAGTCTCCGACTTGTAGCCTTGTGGGAACACCTTAGTTATTGGATGCTGAAGCTATGGAGCATACATAGTTCTTGAGCATAGTCACTGAGCGAGCTTCCTGTCCCTTCCACAAATTTCTCTTTATTCAATGAACAGGCTTTCCTTTTTTGAGACAGATCTTGCAGTCGACCCGTTTGATTATTGCGCACTTTCAATCACACAGCGCTAGCCCTACAACAAGTCAACCTCGCTTTCTACTCATTTATTTGTTGAGGAAAAGTGCTACTCTATTCTCACAATCATCACCATCTCCAGAGAGAGACACGCTCACAGAGCCGGTACTGCCCAATGTCGCTTCGCGAGAATCTCGAGAAGCCTTTGGTCATCGAACCCAAGGCTGGGCACACCCATACAGTTATCTTCCTGCACAGATACCCCGTGGACACCAGAGATGAGGACCTCTCTACCAAGGTTCTTTCAAGCAAGAAGCCCGGATGGTTCATGACCCTACACGACAAGTTTCCCACCGTCCGATGGGTTTTCCCACACCCAAAGCTGCACTCCAAGACGCAGAAGGGTCAGCCCCGTTACTATGAGGACTTGAGTCCCTCTGATGTAGCTAAACTTGGGCTACTAGACAATGGAGTTCCCTACATCACCCAGATTATCCTGCACGAGGCACGCTACGTTGGCGCTCTGGACAAGGTCATTATTGGTGGCCAGGGGGAAACTGCAGTAGCTGCTCATGCTGCAATCAATCGCTTCCCAGAGATCCCTTTTGCAGCCAGGAACGACGCCGCGGCTACAGAAGCTTTTATCCGCCAAACCTTTCCCGGTAATTGGACTGGAGCATCCGATTTCAAGCTTGCCGGCTTTGTTGGCATGCATGCCATCGACGATGAAGGAAGCCAAGATCAGCGCACCTCTCTGCTGGTCTCCAAGTGGCCAAACGATAAGACCATCAAGGACAACCTGATTCTGAATACCCCCCACAAATTCATTCACGGCGGGACCAAGGTTGATCATGAGCCTGGCGACGGAGCTCGAATCCAGCAGTTCTCCGACTTTCTTGCAAGCCTCGGCGTTTTCTACAAGGGGATGGAGATGGAGACGCAAACCTTGACCCTCTCTGCTGAGCCGGAGAAGGTCGTTCCTCGATTCACCAAGGCCAATGAACCGACTACAGAGGACATCGCCAAGGCTCAGAAGGAGCGTGAGATTGCTGAACGCGAAAAGTATCTGGCCCAAGTCAAGAAGCAGAAGCGCGAGGCAGAGGCAGTCAGAGAACGCACGCTGAAGAGAATCGAGGACGACAAGATTGAGCGCAGACTGCGACAGCAGCGCGAGAGGGCAAAGCTTTTCCCGACCGGAGACGAAGGAATATTGCCAGATGAATGCCAGGAGACTGGCCCTTGGAGACGTGGCGCCCACAATGATCGATACGGTAGATCTTCCCAGAGCAGATCTCCCAGTTTTGATGGCGATTACGATGAACAACCGAGAAAATGGCATCATGGCAGTGGTCGGGTCTTGGGAGGCGAACCTGTAAAGACTAAGCCAGAGAGAGAGGAGGCAGAGAGTCCCACAATCAAGGATGAGCACTAATGTAGTTATTGGAGTGGTCTTGGATTCATCCCTTTCTTGCGAGTTATCCTCCAGAGATTTTGCCATGTCATCACAACAACAGATTGGACTTTACATAAGCGAATCCATAGCATTTCTGAAAGCATCAGGACTTTCCATTTTCAATAAAAGCTTTTCGAGCGCTTCAAGTCTATTTTTGAAAACATACTTGCTAGAATGAATATGTCTGACGCTGGAATATCATGTGAAAGCCCTGAGCCAAATTACTTGCTAGAAGGGATATTGGTGCAAATAATTCTTCTTGGCACAATTACGCTCGAACGTCACCATAATGAACGATAATGAACCATTCCAAAAAGTATCATAAGCAAGTGGAATAGCGTCTGTCTGGACGATTGTTTGCTGTCACCAGATCGAGAAGAGGTTGACCCTGGAAAGACAGTATTTGTCAGCTCACATAATCCATACTGTATTTTTTTCACACAGGTTCGTTGGCGTAAGATGAAAAAAAGTTTATCAAATTTCTCTACTCGAAATGAAAGCTTTCTGCATGACCGATGGTGTAAAGTCTATCTCATGGCACCTTTTGGAAGCAAACACGATGAAACAAATACAACTGGCTATGGATATTCCCTCAATACAATGATAATGCCCCATCGCCCAATCTCACTTGAGATCGAATCCGCGCTCCTTGAGGACGTCGTTCCACACATGCCGCCCACTCAGTGACTCGACAGTCGCAACCCTCTTGGCGCTGCGCTCGCTCCAAGCTGGTATGCCTTCTCGCTTTTGACCAGCATTGAAAGACGCGATGGCGTCATCATAATGAGTAATTTGCGCATCCTGCTTCTCCCGATCGGCGACCCATGTTTCGCGATGCAAGACCTCGGCAACGGGGAGCCGCGGCTTGACCGAAGCCGGGTTCGCTGGGTCCGGGACGCCCACGGACAGCCCAAAGAGAGCAATGACACGGCCCGGCAGCCCCAGCAGATCGGCCATGGCCCGGGGCTGGTTGCGCACGGCTCCGACGTAGCAGATGCCCAGGCCGAGGGACTCGGCGGCGACGCTCACGTTTTGCGCGGCCAGCGCCGCGTCAATGGACGCCATGAGGAACATCTCCGTGTACTCGAGGCCGGTGCCAGCGTGGCCGTGGCGCTCCGATACGCGCGTCAGCCGGCCGAGGTCTGCGCAAAAGACGAGAAATAGCGGCGCCGCCCGGATAAACTCCTGATCGGCGCTCAGTGTCGCGGCTTGAGCCTTGCGCTCCGCGTCTTGGACGGCCACGACGCTCCAGGTCTGCAGGTTGGATGACGTGGCCGCGCTCTGGCCCGCCGCCACCAGCACCTCCAGCGTCCCCGGGGCCAAGCTCTGAGGCAGAAAGTTCCGCACGGAGCGGTGTTGCAGCAGCGTCTCCAGGGTGGGGTTGGCTGATGCTGATCCCGTGCCGTTCTCCGATGGAGACCCGTAGCGGGCCTCGAGTAGACTGGAAATGGCTGTCATGGCTGGACGTGACGGACAATTTGACAATTTGTAAAATAAAAAAAAAAATCCCCCGAGTTGAAGAGAAAAGAAGGGCGCTTGAGTGAATGCAGATTATAACCAACGTGAAAAGGGATCGAATCTAGGAACTCATGTCAAGTAATACTCCGAACATAGATAGGCCGGCTTCGGAATCGATTCCGACTTGATAAACCCAATCGCGTCATTTTCAGTATAGATTGTACGGTCAGCAACCCAGCTGCTCCCCACCTGGGTTTTCTATTCCTGTTTATGGCAGCACACCAACCGGTCCATTCCTGGGGAGAATCGTGAAAATATCTCACCATTCGTTGGTGTTACTGAGAATAATCTATTTACGTACTTATGTTGTGCTCTTTTCGGGCATTCCGTCACAAACTACAACATTGCGGTACATTATCTATATTATTGACTGAAAATAGAGAAGTCCTGGTGATTACGTGCGTCGGTGTACAGTGCTCGCCTATGCTTTCGTTTACGAAGAGCGTCAATACGGAGAGTTTCGCCATCAAGTCCCAGCTCAACAGGCTTTTGCAGGTGGTACAGATCTATGCCTGTAGGACATGGCGTCAAGGTTGACCAGTTCATGGTCTGTAAACAATGTAAAAAGAAAAGCACCCGATCTCTGTTCTCCACAATCTAAGTTACTATAGATTACATAATACAAAAATCTGCCATTTGTCTTGAATGGGGAAAAGATTTTGAGAAAGAAAAGTTTGATCATGGGTATCTGTAATGACTGAGGTAAATCTTTGATACAATTTCTCTCGACTGCATAAGGCGCCAATTGCCCACGAGGAATAAAAAAAACAAGAAAGATCGCCTAAACACCAAAGGTATGCTTAGCCATATGGGCCTTCTTTCCTCAGATTTGCACCCACCCCCTCTTCTTATCCCTGACACTATCGCTCCTGACGCGCGTCTGAGTACCGGGCTGCTGCGACTGCGACCTCTCGAGGGGCGTCGACCCCGAGTCATCGTAAAAGTAATGCATGGCATTGGTGCTAGTTGTGACCTCTAGCTGCTTGAGCTCGGTCTGGCTCGAGGGGCGGCCGAGGGGCAGGCTCTTGAAGCTGTTGGCACTGGTGCTGGGGCTGCGGGCTTTGTGGCCCGACTCGGCGTCCTCCGCGTCGCGGTACTCGTGCTCGACGCTGACTTCCTGCGTCACAAAGATGGCGCCCAGGTATGGCGATAGCACCGGCCAGAAGATGGGCACCGAGGCGCAGATGCTCGCACAGTCGCACTCGAGCGTTGCTAGGATCAGCGAGATTGGTCCGTACCATGATGGGTCGTGGGTTGGGTAGCGTCCTGCCTGATGTTCAACAAGAGTTTGCAGTCGCCAGATCGAAAGGAAGTTGACCCTGGAAAAGGCAACGTTAGTCATGTTATATAGTCAGAATTCCGTGGCAAAATCAACGTACAAGGCACCCATGAGAAGCAGAGCCAAAAGTCCCATGCGCATCTTAAAAGTCATGTCCGTCTTGAAGTAGAGGTGGAAGGGGATGGCGAGAATAATGATATCGAGGATCATGTTCATGGCAGTATGGCTGTAAAAGGTGCCGGTAAGCTCAGCCGTGGACCACGCCCCGTAACCCCAGCATTTGGCGCCGGCCGGAGAGTACCAAAAGTCAGAGACTGGCCAGCACGGAAAGAGGGCCAAGATCGTGTACGCGAGCCCCCACATGGTGACCAAGCCGATGGTGAAGAGAGACGCCCGGTGTGGCCAGGAGCCTTTTTCGAAGATGCGTAGATACTGAAAGAGGAGCGAGAGTTTGATAAACGTGGCGGCCATGTTCAAGCAAGCATTGAACATGTAGAAGGCTACCAGGTATCGTCCCGCTTGTCCCACCGTCAACAAGAGCGTATGTTGACCAGCTCCGAATGATAGTGCTGCGTCTCATTAGATATCCCACGTTTCACCGAGGGCTCAGTCGACTTACACAACAGCAGCGCAATTGAGCCGCATGTTCCAGTGATTAGATATAGTACTACAAAGAGATCGTCCCACCAGGGAGATCGTACAACTCTGAACCGCACAAACAATCTGAAGCAGACGAACGACCATGAGAGAATCTATGCCAATGAAGAAGTTATTAGTATGAGAACAAGGGAGTTTCCTAAATGGTGGTGATATGCTTACCATGAACGTGATCGTCAACCCCATTACGTTCGACTTCTTATTGGACCATGGCGTTGGTTCATCGAGATTATTATAATCCGGCGGTCCCAGAATATCCCACAGCAACTCATTCTCATCGTACCCAGACGTGGCCGCCATTATTCTTCGTCTAAAATGTTCGACTCAAAAAAAAGCTTTCTCCAGGCGACGTCGAGCCGCGGCAGCGAGTAGATGTGAATGGAAGTGATGGACGTGGTCGACCAGCTAGGAGAGCCTCAAGAGGCCATATGTGGGGAGGGCCAGTGTGTTTATAAACTTGCCCTGTTTCCTCGAACGATACGAGCCATCTTGGCACCTCTCAGTATGGAGGCCCAGGACGTATTGCCCATTGCAGCAGAAGCTCCCGAGAGAACATGGTCTGTTTTCTGCACGGTTGCCCGCGAAGAGAGTCACTGGCGTATACCGCAAAGAGCACCGTGCTTTTCACCTGGGCCGTTGAGCAGCAAGCAAGCAAGCGAGCAAGCACAAACGGCAGAGAGTGCCGCCCTGGAAGTGGGAAAAAGCGTAGCACAGCACAGTACAGTACCTGCCCCTACATGGGGGTTGGGTTGGACAAGATGGGCCCCAGGCCTTGTTGATTGCGCAAGTCTCCTCTGCCGCAGCACACACTTCATCAACCGAGACGAGCGAGCTATGAAACAAACCCACGGGCCGGACGCCACGCTGCAGGCGCTTTTTTTCCTTCTTTCCTGGGCATCACGTTAGCCGGCATTTGGATCCACAGACAAGACAGAGGGTTTGCTGTAGCATCGCGGCATGCCAAGTTCGTTGACAGGTCTGTGCTGAGTATACGACCCAATGGGCGTCCTTCGCCTATATGGAATCCCAGTCGGGCATCCCAGTGCGCTCTCAAGCTTCTCAACTATAAAGTAGGACTTGTGTGGATCTTCCCCAAGGTCCCAACCCAAAACCTGGCCAATGGAAATTTCGTGTTTCTTGTGCACGAACCCCTACTATCGAGTGCCACTCGCTAAACTAGGATGTACTGTGTAATACAACATTGGCAGTTACTCCCCGGTCTGGACTCTGGGATGCCAATCGACCCAAGATGCAGCAGCACAAACAGAAATTGCTTCTGCGAGTATTCTGTCATACATGTGTGCCCACAAGTCAGAATATTGAAAAAGAAGCAATACTTTCATGAAAAAAGAAAAAGAGTTGAAAGGTCATCAATTGCTGTCGTATTTGAGTTGTAGTCCCTCCGATTACACCATAAGTAATACGAGGATCCAAACTAGAAATTAGATATCGTCAAGCATCTACAAATTTTCCCCGCTCATTCAAAACTCCTTTCCCACAGTCACTTAAACAGAAGATTCCTTCTGACGCGTCCATGGAATACCTTGTAGCCGCCAAAAGGCTGGTCAACCAGGGTTGTATAGTACAAATTTCAAAGGACGTATGTACACTACTCCATACCAGACGCAAGCAAGGCCCACGGATCGCCCATTTGACCGTGCTGCAGAGATCGCACCAAGGTGCCCATCGTTGATCAGTCAATTGATGGCGCTGAGTGCTGCCATCCCAAGAAGAGCGATCGAAAATCAAGCCCACAGCGGGAGGCATATCGCGGTTCAGGCCTAAAAAAAATCTCTCAAACGTGAAACGAACCGAAAGGCTCTAGAAGGGGGTATGGCCCCTGGCTAGAGGCTCGACATGGGGGGGAACCCAGATGCCAAGAATGCAACTCTAATAAAGTCCTTCAACATGGGATTTGCTTCAATTCGTCGCAACGCTACATCATTACTGACCTAGCCTTGTCCGGCATTCATATTGTGCTATTATTCCCCTTTTCTCACACTAGACGATTGTGCTTTGCAAATTCCAACGATGCAATCGGGAAGACATGTTGCTACTGTGTAGTTTCGAGTTCTTCTAGGACTAAGGCGCATCGAGTAATGATTGACAGAGCTTACCACACCAACGGCAGCATCAACAACACCAACGCAACCCGCCCATAAGCGAAATACTACTGGAAATTGCTCTGCTTTGGCCAAGACTCGAGATTCAAAACTTGCAAAAAAAAGTGAGACAGAATCATCGAAAGAAGTAGACGTTCCGGGCTGTCATCCCAACCGTCGCTGCTCCCCGTGCACACAAAACATTCTTCCGGGAATAACAATGACATGCGACAACGTAATGAAAACACATGGCCGTCTCTTTCCTCGCCCCATATTCAGCCTGGGCCTACTCACTGTGGATGCGCTCTGATGCACAGTCGTGATCTGTGTCAGGATCTTTTTCTTGTTGGTAGTGCAATTCGTAGTTTAAAAAAACGAAAACACGTGGTGAAGGTCATAGTCCTACCCCGCGATATGAAAAGATTGCCCAAAAGAACCATAGTTCAGACATGGGCACCGGGTGTGCGAGACTATTCAGTCTCCCAACGCCATTGACACAGACGTCGAGAGATCTGTGCGCCCGATGTTTCGTCAAAGCGGGAACGGGTGTGGGCAGTAAGGTATGACCACAAAAGTGACTCTCTTTCTGTATGACTGGCAGAACCGGGGCAGGGATCTCTTCCGGCGGCGCACAATAGCCACAGATCCGGTCGCTGTCGTGCATATCGGCTCCACTCGGGCCTTTCTCTATGCCCATTTATTGCCCAACCGCCGGGCTGGTATATGCAGATGTGTGCACGTCGTATAGATGGGCTGCAGAGAGTTATCCAGGCTGATGGCTGCCCGGGCCTCTTTTTCTTCTTTCTAGAAAAAACATGTGTAAGTGTGACAATGGTCATGATCGTTCACGGACGGACGCAGTATCCTATCAAAGCTCCGGCGAAGCAGTCAGATCCCAAGTATAAACCCGTTGTACATACCGCATAGACTACATGGCTGCTGCTGGTGAGCTGAACGAGTTACCAAATCCGTGACCCATGAAACCAATTGCGCATTTCAGTTGCCACCAATGCGGTACATTAGAGCCGTTCCTCCGTTCGACTTGCATCATGTTGTTGAGCGTCGGCCAGCTCCATCGTCATCCAATCATGGCAGCTGAATATTCCGGGCACAAAGACCGCCGCTTCTCAGATACCATAATCTGACATGGTCCTCCAGGCTGAACGCCGGCGCGAATGAAAAAGTTTCGTAATACAATATCATCAGTAAGGTGGTGGGCTTTCGCCCTCCCTTGCATGATCCTCGGCCGATTCAATAATGGCAAAAATCTCAGTCCGGCATGACTGTAGGGTTGTTCTAGCTTCGACCAGATCCTGCGACTTGGCAATCATACTTTGGTGGCTCTGATCGCTTTTGGACCTTGCCGTGCTCAAGTGTTTGTCGAGCTCATCTACACAAGCTTGGGCTTCAGCTCTCCAATCGCGTATCTTGTCCCGAAAGACCGTCATGCTCCATGGATTGTCAGATACTCTGTCATCAATCAGCTGAAGGCGGATGTTCACGGCTGGTAATGTTTGGAAAGCACTTTTGGACGGCAAAAAAAAAATGTTAGCTTCCTGTCTTCCCTCTTCTTCGTTGCGCAGATCTGGGGTACGTACGGAGACAATCCTCTGACTAGGCTTTGCATCTTCTTCAACGCCTGGTCAGCATTGCCCAATCTTCTCCTCACGGAGGCGGTCGAGGCCATTTGACCACCTTCCAGAGCTGCAACGATATCGGCGACACCCTTGGTTGCTAATTGTCGTGCTTCTGTGAGAATCCTGACAATCTTTCGGTTCGACTCATCCTTGACTGCTGCGCAGTGATATACATTTAATGCTATTGCAGCCTTGGACTCTAGTTCATCCTCTTGAATTGAACCATATTAGCTTTTTTATTTTTCGTCTACGAATTGAAAAAGGGGATCGAATCATTGAAAACCGTGAAAGTCTTTTTCTTCTTCTTCAAACCCCATACACTTTCTTTAAACAAAATTATATAAGGGGTAGAATAAACTCGAATACTAATAAACCACTCACCTTCTGGGAACTCTGGGGTTGGCCCACTAAAAATGCTGTCGTAGAGCATCTCAATTTCATTCTGAGCTTCTTTGCGCCGTTCAACTACATCTTGAAGTGATTGCTGCACCTGTAGAGCCTCTTGTCTCTCTACCAAAAGCCTGCTCTCTTCTTCCTTGGCGAGGCGCTCCTTTTGTAGTGCCTGCAAATACTCGCTTTCCTCCTTTTCCTTGCGAAGTGAAAACTCATCGCTCTGGCCACTGAGGCGGTACGCCAATTTCTTGACAACGCTGTCGCGGTATGACTTGTGCCTCTTCAGGTCCGATTTGCGCTTCTCGTCGAGGTGCTGGATGTCTTGGCGTAATTTCGATAGACTCGTGTCTAGCTCAGCGACACGAGTCTTTTGTCGTGACAGACTCTCTACTGCATTTTCTGTTTCGGATAGGATTGCGAGAAGTGCATGATTGCGCACCGCGGCATCGCATACCCTATCCACGACCGTCATGGCGAATGGGGTGCCAATCTGGTGCCTTCCTGATGCTGATTCTGGCACCGAGATGAGTTTCTTCCGAGTCGGACAGGCTGAAGAATCATGTGAGTGGCGGAATGCTCAAACAGTTCATCAGAATGGCATGAAAACTGCGCCAAGCCAGTGTATATATGTCCTTGTTCCGTCTATTGACAGAAGCGCATAGTCATTGTCAAAGATGCCGGATGAGTCATCGATTACGCCAAGCTGGGGAATATCTGGAGGCAGAAGCGACTTGGACTTGTTTACAAGGCTCTGTCGGGCATAGCTCCAGTATCTAGGCGCAAGGGGCAGTCTATGCAAAGCGGCGGCACGTTGTGATGCATGATTAAGTGGAAATGAATTTATTGTTTCTCTCTCTCGAAGTTTTAACATTGGCGACAGGCTATCAAGATTGGCGGGTGACATTGCTGGTCGATAGTTATCGCCAATCATAAATGGCTGCTGATGCGGGGAACTCTGTTCAATGGGCGAACACATTACAGATATAGCAGTGTCGTTAGCATCGTTTATTATCACGTCTTTTTGATGGTTGTAAACCCCTTGTCGAAAATATTGGGTGATGGCCTGGTCCACATCTTGTCAAACACCATATATGGCACCACATGGATCAAGGTTACGTGATTTGTCAAGTAATCGGATATTGTTCTTGGAGAACGCCAAGTTGGTGATTTATAGTGACTATATTGACGACCGGAGTACCAAGCGGATCACAGAGACTAAAATTGAATGAAACTTTTGAACATTTGGCACTGGGGATTAGTAGTACTGATTCAGTACTATGCACTGCACAACACACAAGGATCATCACGTAAGTTGTGCTTACCCAGGTTGTGCACTGTTTTCAAAGGCCTGGGTCTATTCTATTCGGGATGGTTGGGTCAGCTATGTTCAATTTGCGATACTCACATATTTATAAATATTACCTTTCAAATTGATCCCACAAAGTACCGGGCAAGAGCTGGAATGCACATGTGCACCAAGTACATACCTACTACCTTACGAAGTACACACACCCTTATTGCGCAGTTGGTGCTGTACTTTCACGGACCCCGCCAACAGCGTACCCATATTTGATGTAGCCCCACTGATTAGCGCCTTTGACCGCCAAAATTTCATAGAATTTTGCCGGTCAAAAAATGCGACTGGACATCATTCTGTCCAGCATACCACCAAAGACGACGACAAGATGGCCGACAGTGGCATGATCCTGAATTTTGACCTTGGCACAGGAGCTGCCCCTGTGAAGCCAAAGGTCAAGTTTGCAGGCGGTCGCTGGAGAGATCGAGTTCATGCTCAGCGCAGCGCAAAAAGAGGTGGCAGCGACAAGGCTTGGGATGGCGCCAATGGAACTCCAGTGGAAAAGGCTCGCGATTTCGGTCGAAACGACAACGACGACGGCGACAGACCCACGAAACGACAGAGGACTTTCGGCGATCGAGCTGGAGACAATGAAGCTGGACCACAATGGAGATCAAACCCCCCGGCAGGCCGACCAGGAGCCGGCGCAAAGCCCAGCTCTGGTGGTGGTGCGAGGCAGGGCAACAACCAATTGATGAAGTCGGGTCAAGTCACATCGAGATTGTTCTCTTCAAATCCAGAACAGAAGACCGTCTTCGAAGTTCCCGCGGAGGAAGTCGAGCCAGCAAAGCCTACGAATGCGCCTCTGTCAGATGAGGCAGAGAACTTCCACGCCTTGGGCCTCTCGAGGCGTATTGCTCAGCACCTTTCGACCAAGCTGGAGATGAAGGCACCGACATCTATTCAGAAAAACACGATACCTCCGTTGATCAACGATGATAGTGATGCTTTCCTGCAGGCCGAGACCGGTTCCGGAAAAACACTGGCGTACCTCCTGCCCATTGTACAACGCATAATGGCCCTCAGCCACGACCAAGATGGTACAAGCACGGGCACCAAGATACATCGCAACTCCGGCCTCTTTGCCATTGTTTTGGCACCGACTAGAGAGTTGTGTAAGCAGATTGCTACGGTCTTGGAGAAGCTCCTACGGTGCGCCCCTTGGATCGTAAGCACAACGGTCATCGGTGGTGAGAGCAAAAAGTCGGAAAAAGCACGCATCAGGAAGGGCGTCAATATCCTTATCGCAACTCCTGGTCGTCTGTCGGATCATTTAGATCATACAAAGGTTCTCGACGTGGGAACAGTGCGGTGGCTCGTACTCGATGAAGGCGATCGACTGATGGAGATGGGTTTCGAGGACGAATTGAAGACCATCGTGGGCAAGATTAGGCAAGAGGACCTGAAGAAGCAAAATGAAGAGGGCGTCAAACTGGACAAACTGCCGCAGAGGCGTGTGACTGTCCTGTGTTCGGCAACAATGAAGATGAATGTTCAGAAGCTCGGTGAGATTTCCCTGCAGGATGCAGTGCATATTACTGCAACGAAATCGGACTCGGCTGGAGATGTTGAGATGAACGACTCAGTCTTCTCGGCCCCCGCTCAACTCAAGCAATCGTATGTAATTGCCGCTGCAAAGTTGAGACTTGTCACCTTGATGGCACTGCTCAAGTCTACCTTTGCAAGGAAAGGCTCAGTAATGAAGGCCATTGTCTTCATTTCTTGCGCAGACTCAGTGGACTTCCACTTTGAGCTCCTTCGGTCCATTCCATCATCTCCATTGACTGAGGATGGATCACTCACAGCAAACACAGTCGCTGAAGCTGCTTACATTACATCGACTCCGAACCCGAGGATTTCGTTGTTCAAGCTACACGGATCCCTCAAACAACCCGTTCGCACGGCAACTTTGGCGGCATTCAAGGCAGAACAAGATCCGTGCGTCCTGATCACAACCGATATCTCATCTCGAGGTCTGGATGTCCCAGCAGTGGATTTGGTCGTTGAGTATGACCCTGCATTCGCTGTCGCTGATCATGTTCACCGAATGGGACGAACAGCACGTGCTGGTCGAACTGGAAAAGCCGTTCTTTTCCTACAACCCGGTTGTGAAGAGGGCTACATACCTCATCTTCAGGCACCCAACATTACCGGCCAATCCTCAGACGATATCATTGCAAAGGCATTCATTACACCAATCACGCTGCCAAAAACCTCGGCTACGGACGACCCCGCGCCTGTTCTCGAAAGTGAAAAGTCTCCGTTCAAGCGTGCTGAAGCTCTGCAGCTGCATCTTGAGCAGAGATTACTCGAGGCAGAGAAGAATTGCAGCAAACTTCTCGATTCTGCGCGACAGGGTTTCCGGTCCCACATCAGGGCTTACGCGACACACGTCAAGGACGAACGTGTCTTCTTTGACATTTCGCAGCTGCACCTCGGCCACACAGCAAAGAGTTTCGGTTTACGCGAGGCTCCCGGTGGCATTGGTGGAGGTCCCTCTACTAGACGTGTCATCAAGACCGGACAGCAGCCAAAGTCTGGAAAGAGAAAGGCGGGTGATGAGAATGGTAGCTCGTCAAAGAGCAGAGGCGCCGACAAGGAAGACGCACTGGGCGAGGCTGACGAGGATGCCGCCAAGCGTATGCGCATGAAGATGAAGGCTGTAATGAGTGCTTCCAGCGAATTCAATATCGGATGATTTGGGCAATATTCACCTTGAGAACGAAGGGAGAGGGAAAAAAAAGTATTGGCATGGCGTTGGCGTTAGCGCAACCTTGTTTCATTTGTACACAAGGATAAGGGTTCAATTCATAGAAATAAAGTCGAGAAGAATCCTCAAAATCGAATACCCATCTTGTAAAACTACCAAATTTGTCTGGTGTTTCTTGACAGATGGAAAATTACCGTGAACTTCTATGCTACCGGCAACAATTTTCTAATCATCAAGCTACGGCAGATCCATGAAGATTTCCAACAGCTTGGGATATTGCACAGTGCCCAAGCCGGTCGTGGGATCCCAGCCTTCAACCGCCTGGAACCCGGTCACCCGGCACGCCGAGTTGTTGCCTATGGTGATGTCATTGAAGATGGTCGGGTTGGCGTAGAGAACCGGATTGATGAAACCCACGGGGCCCTTGCCAATGGCGAGCCTCTCCTCGTTGACGCGGTTGATCATGGCGCCCACGAGCGGCGTGGACGCCGACGTCCCGTCCGCGGTGCCGAGCTCTCCGGCCACGGCCACGGCAATGTTGTAGCCCACGGCAGAAATGTCCGGGATCCCGCGGCCAGAACGGTTGAAGTAGGAGTCGCCAAAGCCCGGGTCGTGGTCAGCAAAGTAGGTGGCGAGCGCAGACTGCTGATATGCCGGCGCGGTATAGTACCGGGAGAAGCCGCCGGACGAGGCCCACGTGTCGTCCCTGGCTACTCTCTCGCTGCCGTCTGCTTGCAGCATGGTGGCTCCCACCGAGGTGACATATGGACAGCTGCGCAGGGAAAGGGGGATCAGTCGTTCGCGTTGATGACGCCGACCTGGAACAGATTTACTCACTTGCCGGGACTTGATGCCCAAAAGGTACCAAGATCAAGAGTGGCACACTGCAAACTCGCAATGGGGCCGCTGTCTCCCGAAGAAGCGACAACAGTGACTCCCTGAAGGCCGAGCTTCATGAACCTGTGAATATCATCGAGTAAACAACAAAGTTCCCGCATTTCGTCGGCTGTTGCTTGGAAGTGTAAACCTACTCATCACACTGGCGCATCTGATAATTGACACTGAAGCTCCTTTCTGCCTTGCCCCAGGACATGGAGATGACATTGGTGGGCTTGTATACACCGCACATCCGTTCGCCCTTGTAGGTACCCGGGTCAAATGGCTCAGGGTTGGTCGGGGTCACGACGGTATGGGTATCGGGGTATACAGCGTCATACTGCAATTGAAAGTGTCGAGTCAGCTCTTCTGATCTTCATTCGCGCTCATGATCAATGTGCTCAGTACTTACAGTCGGATCATCGCCCGTCTCGTTGTACGCCGAGTAGTTGCAGTACGACTGTAGAAGAGAATGTATTAGCCTTGCGAGAATGGGTTGCCATTGTCCAAGTCACTTACGCCATCAATGGCATCCAGGAAAGTGTTGAACAAGCCGGTATATTGTACTTGGTACAAGTGGTAGTACTCATCATCAACCTGATATACAGTGATATTCTGTGGGTATACGATCGGATAAGCCACCTCTGTGTCCAGGTCGGCTTCAGACGGGATACTAATGCTCGTGTCGCTCTCGTTGTAATGCCAGACGGCCAGGTCGATACTCAGATTCAGCGGTCGAGTGCCCACAGGGATATCTGGTGCGTAGTTGCTGAAGAAGAGATCGAGGTCTTCATCTTGGTACCAGCATTCTCTCTCGTAAAGTCCAAACGAGTTGTTGGGGTGTGCCTTGTCGGCGGGCGGGATCTCGTAGAGATTAGCGATACAATCAGGAGTAACCACCTCTGCACAGGACGTGGAGTCCTGTCGCTTATTCGCCATGTTGGTTGGCTCTGACCTTTTCACGCTTCGGCGATTTCGCCTCGGCCTCGGACTTGTTCTGCTCTCGGCCATGACCACGCCAGGATAGACAAAGTCAATGTGTTCCGCAAGTTGGGCTGGAATGCGATATCTGTAAATGGTGTCTTAGTAATTTCCCATGTCATGAAGAACATACGATTGGCATACTCATCACATCCGGCCATTACTTGACCATCATCATTTTCATATAGCCAGTAGCTGGCACCCAAGAGCTTCTCGGCCTCGTCGACAGTGGCATTAAAGACGAGCCACCCACCACTTGCACCATGTGCAATCCGCGCCGTCTCGATGCCAGAGGCCACGACCCAATCTTTCGCCAGGTTGACCGTTTCCGCCGACGGGGAAAACATGCCGGCGATTTCGTCCTGCGTCCAGTGTCTTCCGTAATTTGCCGAGGCCGGATCGGCCACGTCCATGAGCAATTCGTATCCACGGTGCAAGTTTCGCTGCCTGAGCCCAATTCTCATTTCAAACGAGTGCGACGCCGGTACGCGGTCTCGCTTCGCCCACTCGGCCTCATGATGTGCACTGCGTCTCTCGTGCACGAGAGTTCTTTGTGATATGGATGCACAAGCAGCAGTGACGAGCGCCAGAAGCGCCGTGGCAATTTTGCATCTGAGTGCCATGATGAAATGTCGATGGGATACTGATCAAGCCAAGATTCCCACATGGCGGTACCCATTGCTGCCTTTTTATTGCCGCCATCTTTGTTGTGCTATTTTCCCCCGATATCAAGAATCATGCACAATCGCATGAGGTTCGTGATGGTTTTCTCGTATTGGCATCCATGTCCATGGCATTCATCCCTGGGAAAGTCCACTAATTCGGCTGGTCGTCTCGATATACGAGACAGGGGTTGTCTCTTCTGGGTAGTATTATACCTGGGTGACGACCTGCCAGATAGGAAACTGGGCCTGATCGGCATGAACATGGCCCGTTGAACCCATATTGTAGCGATGGTCATAGCAGAGAAAAGCTTCGCAGAGAAGACTTTTTTAGTAGAAATTGTACCAAATAGTCACTTGTTGAAGGCACAATACATCGGTAAAGAAGACCACAGTTGGACTGTTTTGCTATGCAATCGCATACCTAGGTACTTTTGCTGTATAATGATGCTTAAAACAAATCAAGTGCGTCAAAAAAACGATGGTATTGCTGGTTGGACAATAGTTTTAGGGAAGATTTGCATCCATAAGACGAGTCTTGTGCTCACAACCGTCATTCGTCTATTGATTACCTAAGTGACTAAACACCTACATCGGGACGGGTGATTCTCGTGTTGATTTTGCTGCATCATAGCAAGTGACGTTATCTCACATCGACAAGAAGAGGTTACGCTTGTGATATTCAATTGTAGAATCAGTGAGTTCTGGAACGTTCAAGATAATGACTTTTTTTTTTTTTTCAAAATGAAGCTTTGATTCATGCAGACCAAAGCATTCAAAAGTTCGGGATTGGTGTTGTGAGGCGAGTTATGCGCAGTGGCAATTAGCTGCCTTTAGTATTTGCTATCAACCATATGAACAAAGGTCAACAACGTCAGTGCAGATATTCACAACCGAAACAAGTATACAAGCCATGGCGAATCATTCCAACAAAAATTATGTCGGACCTTAAACCATCATTTATTCATATCACATCTACTGGGGGAGACTCAGCTCAATAAAACAAATGGCACAAAGACGTCTACATAACTTATCTCCATATGCACACATGATTGGATGAAATCCTCCCGTTTGTCTTTGTGTGTTAGTGGTGGGCTCAATTGGCCCCAGCTGCCGACGAGCCAAGAAGGTACGTACCTAGCACTCTGTACATAGTGTTGTAAACCCCAGGGCCCAGCGACGCAGGGGACCAACACCGACTAATTGATTGACTGGGCTAACTGGCTGCTGACTTGACTTGACCTGACTGAATCCCGCAGTCGGCGTCAATGGGGACAAGTGACATAATAATCTCGAATTCTGCCACCTACGGCCCCCATCAATTTGAAAGTTGTCAGCTTGCCAGATAACCGCGGACATTCTTTGCTCAAGAGTCTGGTCGATGCCATGGTAGTGGCCTAACAGCTTCGAATGGACTGATCTCGTCCCTAGAAACCTCCATCAACCCGAACCGACGATAACGAGTCCCGCCTCTCGTCTCGTTGCCCAACCATCATCAATAAACCTGCTTTCTTCCCCCCGGCGACTGCAGATGCCAGCATCGCCAAGCATCCAAGCAGAGTCATGGCGTCCAGCTTTGACCATGACTCTCCAACAGAGCCCATCTCAGCGCCTCCCATGGCCGCATCATCGGCGGGCTTGAAAGTCCAAAAGACCCGGATAGCCTCCATGCATGGCACGCCGCTCTCCCAGTCCGAGGTTACTCTGCCCATACGAGACCGCCGCTCCGCCCCGTCGGCAGCCGCCCTCTATGCCTCGACCTTTTCGCCTCCTGGGTCGCGCTCCTCCTCACCTGCGCCGCGTCCCCTCTCACGCATGACCTCGGGCTCCGGCTCCGTTTTTGGCGGCGTCGGTTCGAATAATGCGCGAGCCCTGATCGACGGTGCCGGCGATACTCCAGGCGACCCGCTGAACCTCCTTGTTCACGCGTTTGCTCCACACGTCGCCGTGTATGCATCCGAAGATACGGAGCAACTTCTGAAAGACAAGGGATTCGATCGAGGGTTATGGCAGCTCCTCCGACCATTCGGCGAGCGCGTGCAGGGCAAGGTCATCATCCGGGACAGCAATGGCGCTAGTCGTACATATGAGGACTATTCCATACACTTTGTCAGGTTTGGCGAGGACATTGAACATCCTCAACCACTCAAGGGGCCACTCAACAATGGTACTTCGGGGGCAGTGGAAAAGGAGCAACAATCTAATAAATCGGGCCCCCGGCTTGCTGATGTCGAGGCAGTTGTTGACCGTCACCTGGACTATGCAGAAGAGTCGGCCCCATTCTCTGGACAAAGTCCGATAGCTACAAAGCATGGGCTCGACCTTGATGTACCGTCGCCGTATTATTCGCTCTACCTGCGGCGTCTGCTCTCTGGCCTGCCCGTTACACCTCACGAGACATTTGCACACCCGGTAGCATGTGTAATCGCCATAAGCTCACGCAACTCTGCACCTATCGAGACATTGCGCAAGCTATACAATGATTCGAGCTCAGGAGAAAAGAAAATGCCAGATTGGGTGGACTCTGAGTTTCTACGATACTACGTCCTGGTACACGACGAGGAAAAGGACGATATTACCAAATCCATGTCGCTGTTTGATCAGATGAAGCGAAATCTCGGTTTGCATTGCCACCTGCTCAGAATACGAGGTACTCAAAGTGCCGCGACAGACGACGACAGTACACCATTACCGACAAGCGAGTGGATGTCCGCGTCCGAGGAGATTACAAACATCCACAGGCACGATGCACAGGACGAGCTTGATGACCTTACCAGATACATATACGAGTCTGACGCCACGGCAATACGGACCTTTGTTCGCGAGATGGTGACCCAGTCGATTATTCCTACAATGGAGAGACACGTGTCAGTCTGGAATGATCAAGTAGCTTCCAGGCGGAGAGGTGTTGCTGGCCGATTGATGGGCCTCACTCGTCGCTGGGGCTTTGGCAGCACATCGAAAAGCTCGGGAAGCACACAAATCTCGGGCAGCAACTACGATTCTACAGGATTCTACCGTCAGGATGCGCCCGAGGCCATTATGCGCAAACTGGCCGACTATTCTTTTATGCTTCGCGACTGGAAACTCGCATACTCGACATATGACCTTTTGCGGGGAGATTTCAACAATGATAAGGCTTGGAAATACCATGCGGCCACCAACGAAATGGCTGCTCTGAGTCTGCTCATTATGCCTCAAAACATCAGTGCCAAGACACGTTCCGAGACCATAGATGCCATGTTTGAAGCCGCATTTTATTCCTACATAACTCGATGCACGGCGCCGTACGGAGCGGTGCGTTGTCTCATCATGGGATTAGAGCTGCTCCGTCTTCGGGGCGGATCAAGCATTGACGATGCCGCTAGATGGGGCTTGCGGCTCCTCGAAAGCAAGATTCTTGGGCCTGTCGGTGACGCACTCATCAAGGAGCGTCTGGCCGTGTGTTATGCATCAAAAGATGGGCTCGGCACTCAATATCTCGGTGGACGCCGGCGTAAATCAGCCCTGTGGAGCATATTTGGGGCTGACGCCTGGGTGGCACAGTCGAAATTCATTCAGGCCCAGCGATGTTTGAATGAAGCACGGCGCATGTACGGCGATCTTCCAACTGAGCATGGCATTGACAAGTTTGAACGAGCAAGTGCGTTTATGCTTGGAATAGGCCAGCGTCTGAACGAACAATTAGAGGCCAATGAAGATAGGCAATATTCGGCCAGCGACGACAATGATGTAGTAGACGAAGAAAGCGAGGTTCTCAATACCAGGGGAAGAAGAATCAGCACGGCGGGCTTCCCAGGTGGCACGGTGGCAACGTTAGAAGCTGCCCCCCTGAGAGACACGACACTGGGCGACGAGGTAGAAACTCGGGGCTCAGGCGATGATTTTGGCTAGCAAAGGGCTTGGGGATGAGGCATAGAAGAGGCGCATAATAGACACCAGTGTACAACTACTGTCAATTCATGATGACTAAACAAAGCCTCTGCCTAGATTTGGAAATTTCTCGACTCAAAAGTGAAATCAGTCGTAAGGCTGGATAGGCGTGTGGTTAAGAAACATCATAGCACTCAAGCAAGGCGTGCTCTGACATGCTTTGGCCTGTCGCTGACGGATTCGCATATGCTTGGGGCTGAGTAATCCACCAACACATGTCCACCGCACGGGAAATTTCCAATCATGATGACCCAATCAGAATTCCTCCCACTTCTTGTGGCTTGCAGCTTGTCATTATTCTGGACGAGCTTACCCCATGATCATCATTGTAGCCGAGGTCGCTTTGTCTTCACATCAGGCTTTTGAATAGTTGACGCCTGCCAATTGGAAGCGAATAGAAGTAATGCTTGTCCAAGCCCGGGTGCATTATTCCAAATACGATGACTGGGTTGTTTGTCAGGCAGTTTGTAAGATTGGAGGTGTATATATTGTGACTGATGTCGACCTTTAGGGAAAGGGGACAATGTGATGGTTGCTCAACTTCATAGCTGAGATATCAATCAACTTCTTGAACACCGAGGACCAAAAATAAAAAAATAAGAAAAGGCTACAGCATCTACACGAAAGACCAGAAGCAATGCCTCTCCCGTCAGACACAAAGGTCGTTGAAACAAGCCAGGGTCTTGTCAATGTACTTCAAGACCTTGCGGGGCCTCACCCAGGAATTCGTCCCGGTTAGTCTTGATGACAACTTTTTCCCGTGACTCTCATACTGATGATTGTTTCTTTTCTCTTAGCTCATGCCAAAGGATTACTCCTGAAAGGTACGTTTGTGCCAACAGAGACGGCCAAGTCGCTGTCCAAGGCGTCGCACTTTAACAACCCGTCGACACCAATCCTCGGCCGCTTTTCCAACTCGACGGGCTTTCCCGAGCTCCCCGACACAGATCCCAACGGCAACCCGCGCGGCTTTGCCCTCCGCTTCCTGCTAGCCGAGACGCCGCGCCGGATCCACACGGACATTGTGACACACTCGGTCGACGCGTTCCCGGGCACTACGGGCGAGGAAGCCCTGGCACTCTTCGCGGCGCTGCGGGACGGCACCGGGGGCGACTATATCGCCACCCACCCCAAGGCGCTGGCCTTTGTACAAACCCCCAAGCCGACACCAGTCAGCTTTGCGCGGCAAAAATACTATGCCGTCAACGCGTTCAAGCTCATTTCGGCCGCGGGAAAGGAGACCTTTATCCGCTACCGCGTCGTCCCCGTCGCGGGGGAAGCGTACCTGGACGAGACGGAGCTCCAGGGCAAGAGCGCAGACTTTCTCTTTGACGAGATCTCCGAGAGACTGTCGGGATTGGGCGGCGGTGCCGCCGTTGAATTCAAGCTGACCGCGCAGGTGGCGGAAGACGGCGACGTGACCAATGACAACACGGTCAAGTGGCCCGAGGAACGATCCGTCGTGGAGCTGGGAACCATTAGGCTCGAGGGCGTCGCCGAGGACCAGGCGGCACAGCAGAAGCACATCATCTTTGACCCGATTCCCCGCGTCGAAGGCGTCGAGGCCTCGGATGATCCGCTCCTGCAGGTGCGCGCCGGTGTGTACTTGATCAGTGGCAAAGAGAGGCGTTCTGCTTAAATAGGAGGGTGATGGCGGTGGCGGTGGTGGGAGACGATCAGTTCGAACTGCTTCTTGATGTGGTTACTCGGACCATATAGATAATACAAGTGTCACCGCAACTAGAACTTCAGCCTCACTTCCTGCGCCCTCATGTCATTTTTTTTATGATCCCGATTTATCAAAAAGCTATAATCCTACGTTGAAGATGGCGGGGGAAATCTTTTGTGGTTCCCCGCAGTTACATATCATTGGCGAAACCGGCTGACCGGCTTTGTCTCTGTCTTTCTGGATATCGAGTTCCTGGGGTGCTCAACAGACTCCGAGTTGGGAGAATGCGGAGTCATTTCCCTCGCCGATGAGTTCATCCGAGAAAAGGTGTATAAAGGCAGAGCGTTGTATCATGGCCAGATTGCAGATTGAATTACTGTCTATTTATTTGGCCAAAGAATATGAACCTATTTCCCTTCAGCAACAAGAAGTGTATACTCCACGATTATACTCATCACGGGTGCTCGGACGTCAAGTCTCATACAACAAGATGGGATCTAAAGACGATCAGAAAGTAGCCATTGTTACAGGTGCAGCTGTGAGTTTAGCCTATATACTCTGACAGATGCTGTATTCATTTACATGTCAGGCTGGTATGGGCGTTTCGCTTGCTACGCATTTTGTCGAGAAGGGGTGGTTAGTTGCGTTGCTTGACGTAAATGATGAAGGTGGACAAGATATTGGTAATAAACTCACTTCATCTGCCTTGTTGCTCTAGCTAACCCGTCTCAAGCACAAAGTCTTGGACCCAATGCTGCATATTTTCACGCAGATGTATCTTCGTACGACTCACAAGCAAACGCATTCCTAGAGGTCTACAAGAAATGGGGACGTATCGACGCTCTGCTGGCCAATGCTGGTGTGGTAGACCGGTCATCTGTGTACATTCTCTCGCACAAGAATGCCAGCGTCGAAGACGTCCCGGCCGCTCCTGATTTGACCTGTACCGACATTGACTACAAGGGGTTTGTTTACGGGACTCAGCTCGCCATACACTTTATGCGTCACAACAGTCCTCCGGGAGGCAAGATTATTGGCACGGCGAGTGTGGCAGGTCAGCAACTCCAACAGTACTTGAGTCTAGAACGATGAACAGACTAATTATGCGTGGCTATGCTAACTTGAGTTTTTGGGCAGCGCTTAAACCACACCCTACATATCCAGAGTACAATGGGGCCAAAGCAGGTCTGCTCAATTTCATGCGCGGTGTGTCTGACGTGCTGAAGATCAAGGAAAATATCAAGATGAACGTCGTGTGCCCCGGCCTTGTGGCGACGAACATTATCCCGCCAGAAGTGGTCGAGGCCTTTGAGAAGCGCTACCTGACTCCCGTCGACACCATTGTCCGTGCTTACAGCGAGTTCTTACAAGACGGCGATGACAGGTACGGCGTCGCCGTCGAGGCCTCGGCGGACAAGATTGTCGAGGTAGAAAAGACGCCGTTGGGTAATGGGGAGGCTAGTAACAGGGCTGTCACGGTCTGGGAACCTCTTTTCAAGCAAATGCATCATGAGAACAGCGATCTTGACGGCACTATACACTAGAGACGTTTGGCACATGGTAGTCATCTTCAGACTCTGCTGGGCATGAAAGGGGTTCGCTCTTGTGGCGGAAAGGTTTGTGCCCAGTTACAATCAATCTTTTCCATCTACTAAAGGCGTGTCCTGCTCGTGATAGTAATATAGAAATCAACGGAACTTTCCATGAAATACTGGTCGCTTGAGGAATGCATTCGCATGTCCTTCTCTCTTACTCGGCCAAGGGGTTACTGGTCATATTGTGCCGCACATTTCCGCGCAACTAGCTGGTCCATCGATCGAGCTTCTACTCAGAACGGATCGCCATCACTCATAAGATTTGCGCCAATCAAACTTGCATCACGAGGTAGCTGTTGATGGCTTTGATCCTCGCGCGGACAGCATTTCGAGGAGCTAAATAACAGTGTATTATGTCATTGATAAATCCGCCTACAGCATGGAGGAGATCTAGCCCGCGCAATCACCACTCTCATTTCACGAGGGGATTAGCACAATGACTTTCAGCACGATTATCGATGACGATTATGATGATATAGAGCGTACTCAAGCAAATCAAGTTCTCCCAATATCATATGACTGGTCAGATCTGCACTAAGTCGCATTTTCCTACCCTACAGGAAGTCTAGCATAGGAGTTGAGACACCATTAGGTGTTGGAGAAGGCTCAGATTCAAGCTCTGATGGGGTAAAACGAAGAGCCACCATATTTTGATGGACGCTATCGAGCTTCGAGGCCTGCCAGTTGCGTTGTTTTCTCTCTCCCTCTCCCTCTTTGGTATCGGGAAGAGTGAGAGGTTTCAGATCGGCGGGAGAAAGCCAACAAGCGAGCTTTTCCGCGTCTTTTTTTTTTTTTTCAAAGAGAGAAAAAAGACGCGAAGGCAGAAAAAGAGTTAAAGAAAAAGTGAGCGGAACGTCATCCGCGAGCCGTGTCGCTCGTCGACGTGTCCATGCGACAAGCTCTTAAACCGCAAACGCCTCACGCAAACTCTCTGCGGTCAGCCTCCGTCAAGGAAAAAAAAAGAAGAAGATTGCTTCGGCGAGACTGAGAAAAAAAAAAAAAAAAAAAAGTCCGGCGTTCATGGGAATGTCCAGGTGGACTGCAGACGACTCGTTCATCCCCCCATCCTCCCGGGACCGAGATGCAGGCAGGAGATGAGAGAGAGAGAGATAGGAGTTTGTTGGAGATTGTCATTCCAAATTACCACTCCCCAAAAAGCCCACCACGTCGTCGTCGTCATCTCTCTAGGAAAAAAAGAAGGATTAAGTTCATTTAGACGGTCACAAACTTTCAAAGGGCCTGCCTTTTTGCCCAAGGTTGTTTGTGCCCTTACATGTCACTGATGGGTAACTCCCGGGTACCTTGCCGTAGCCAGGAGGAAAGGGAAACCCTCTTTCTACTATTGTACCGTTGGAGTGTCAGCAAAAAAGGCTCTGTTGGCTATTACATACATGGACGCTTTCTCCAACGGGCTGGGTCAGGAAGAAAGAAGAGGGTGTGGTACCTGCGGGCCCCAACTTGTACGTTTGGGGCCGTTAAGTTCGTGTTCCTGATACTCAAACGTCCTTTAAGGTTCGACATGACCGAACCTTGATGCTTTTCTCGACATGAACGTTTTGGGAAACTGGAGACATGCAGCGTCGTTTGCTTCGAGGCAAGCGTGTATCCAAAGAGGAATAGCATAACTCGCCAACGGCCTTGGTCAGGGTGGGCAATGACCTATTCCAGCCATTTTTGGCTGGGGGGTCATTTGGCTGAAAAAGCCAGAATATCGTCGTGAGAAACTAGTTATGGCTGGTGTACAGTACATGATATGCAGGTCTTGGGCTTCTTTTTCTGTTCTCCTCCTCCTCCTCCTCATAACCATCCTCTAGCTAGTTCAACGTTAGGATAGCTTGTTACTTCTCTTGGACGCGGCAAGCCCTCTTTTTTTTTTCCCCCTCTGTGTCGGGGCTTGTTCTTTTCTCCCACCTTCCCCGTCATTGCTCTCTCCCGTCCCACCTGGCATAAGAAAAAGCAACGACGAGCGAATGCGCCGCCTCCGCCTCCGCCGCCAGTGTGGCCCCCCCCTCTTCTGCCTCCAAGAGCCCGGATGATCATCCTCGCAGGACGCCTCTTTCTTTTTCTCTATCCACCCCAGATCAAACCAACGAAACAAAGGTCACCCTTGCCATGGCCCGGCCCAATAGGGCCCCACCGCGAGCGAGCCTTGTCTGAGATGTCCTGCGTGTACCCGCGACCTGGAGGCCATTGGAGCGCCACGGGGCCAGGCCCTCTACTCTACTCTACTCTACTCTACCGCCTCATCCACCCTCCCTAAGCTGCGGGATATTTTGGGTGGCCGGGCCATGGGGGTGGGAGCTGCCTGTATAGTGTCGCCCAGGTTAAGGCTCTTTGGCCACTATTGGGAAAAGACGATAGCCTTAGTGCCAGGCCTCGTTGAGTCTGTGCGAAAAGTAAATGCCCAATCCGTCGGGGAAACGGGCTGTGGATAGCCCAGGACAAACGACTGCACGGTTTGTCGTGCTATGCTAAGAGGGCGCAAAGCGGGGAGGTTTGTCTCTTGGGCGTTGCTGGAACTTCCCCCGAGGGCCACGATCAAGCGCACTCTCTGATCCAGATTCAGCGAACCCTGGCATTGTGTCCTCGACGGAAACGGATACTTGCATGTATCCAGGCCGGAGGAAAGAGAAAAGCGCTACTCGTGACAACTATCACTTTTCCCTCACCATGACCAAGCGGGCTTACGTGGGCAGCATCACACGCTATGAGAGCGGGATTTATTTCGCGCACTGCTTCTATATTCACATATACCAAAAGTAAGCTGGGAAGGGGGGGAAGGTACAAGTTCCACCCTACCAAGGATCCTCCTCATCAAATGTCGTATCTGTGTGCGCCGCAATGGCTGAGAGGTGTCAATCTTGTTGACAGGTTAATTAGACAGAATGGCATTTTTAACATGACCCAAGATACACAAAACGACTTGCGTGGTTTTCTTGCCCTCCATGAGGCCCCATCCTTCTTGTACCTCTTCAGCATTCAGTGGTGAACACAAAACCCACGCGCTCGATCGAGGCGCCGTGAGACACAGTCTCTAGGAGGGAGCAAGAGAAGGGGGAGGGAGGGAGGGAGAGAGAAAGAGAGAAGAAGGAGGGGGAGTTGATTCGGAGCGGTTGGACGGTTCTGTTTTGGCAGCGGAAATCTGATCGCTTCCTTGTCTGACAAGGCGAGACTCGTTCAGAGCATGGTGTCTCAATGGACTCCTACTGTTCATACCTAATCACAGCGAGAGCAAATCTCCCTATACCCTCGCAGTCGACAAGGAGGCGGAGAATGAGAGAGAGAAAAGAGAGTTTCCTGAAATCTGAACCAGAGGCTTGAATCATACAATGGCAAAGGGAAAAGGTCTCAGGACTTTTTCCTTGGTGAGAAAGGCCCAGAAAGTTCAAAACTTATTCTTAGCCCGAGACGAAAGACGCCGCTCGGGTCGTGTCTCGCGGCCTCGAAGCTCAACATACCTCTGCCCTCTCCCATCTGTAAGTCCGAGGCGGGAAGCTGCAGACAAGAAGGCAAGGGCAGAAAGGCAGGCAGCCAAGCTACACTCTTTTGATTTTTGTTGGTTACATGCTGGGCTGGGTTCGAACTGGGGTCGGCTGTCTCTAGGGAAGTCCCGTACATTCGGGAACAAGTCGAGAACCAATCGTTCAAATCACATTCCCTCCTCCTATTCTGTCAGCTCACACCCAGCTCTGACTTCGCCGGAAATGGAGGGAGAGAAGGCGAGTAAGTGGGAAAGAAGTATACATGTATCGCCATGTCTGATGGTCACACGTTTTGGGGATGGCAATGCCGGCCCATCCGTCAGTCTGGGCTGGAACAATCTCGCGCCGAGAGGAACCACGTCACACTCGCTTGGGGGCGGCTTGTAAAGCTACTTAGTTCTCTTCAAGTATCGGGAAACATACATTGCCAGTGAACACGGCTATATCTCCTCTTCTACTCAAGTCACGAATAAGTAACTGCACTCTTCGACTGAGTTCTTCGCCCCAGCCCAGCGATGATGCATGTCATCGGCGGACTACATGATCTCGGGGAAGCGCGCAGTCGTGTGGTGCCACGCTGCCCGTTGCCATTCGCATCGGGGCATAATTGATGTAGCAGATAGAGTTACCGTGAGAAAAAGTGTCTGTTTTCTTGGTTGTGAAAGAACCCAAGTACTCCTAGGTAGACAAAGTATTCTACGTGGTTGGAGAACCTTGGCTGGTTTAACCGGCAAGTAGTTCTTTTCTCTCACTGCTGTGCGAGCCGTACCTACCTGACCAAGAAGCTCCCGTGCCTCGTTGACGCCAAGACTCCAACCTTGATAGCATGCTTCCCTCCTTCAAAACCACTCGATATGATTATGACCTAGGCGTAACAATCAGATGACTCGCCAAAAAGCTCAGCATTGCGCCGACTCGATACCCATACATGGGAGCTTGGTGCGAGAAGACCAGGCCTTCCAAAATAGGAAACCAGCTCTCAAAGCGGTTTGCAACCGAGTGATGGGTAAGTCTCAGCGATACAGTGACGGCTGAATGAATTCCCTCATCGTCGGAAGAGACCTTTCTCTCTCCCCCACCCTTCACGAGCTTTTCAAGTTGAACAGAAAATTAAAAAGGGGGGCAGCTCTGACGACAAAGGAGGGATACCATACGTAAGCTTGAGCGTACGTAGCACCACGGGCTCAAGATGTCTCTTACGGGCGTAAAGAGAACCAGAAGTTGGGTAAAAAGAATAATAGAAAATAATTGTAACACGCGCGTTGCTGCAGGATCGAGAAACAAGACCCAAGATGAGGTACAATGGAAAAGAAAAAACGGGTGCGTGCCTTTGTTTCCCAGAAGCACGCAAACTCGGTCACACCATTTTTCTGGCTCTTGTTCAACAGACGCGGCCACAAAGGGCGCTTAAGCAGTCGCAAGGAGGGGAGAGGGGCTATATATCATGGATAATATCTCAAGACGAGAAACTTCTCAAACTGAAGCGATTTCCTTGGTTCCATCGTTGCTTCAGATTTGGAAATATTGATGTTGTGCGTCCAGACCGTTGCGTTGTCTCTTGCTTGCTGCAAAGAATGTCAGGATTTAGACGCGCAAAATAATCTTGAATACCATATCTCTTGTGACTGAATGTTAGGCCTCATCAGATATGAGCTTTGTCATCAAGCTAGACTCAAGATCACCCATCACGTAGATTCATAGGTGACTGTGGCGATCGTGAGTCTTCTCCTCAGCCGCTGTCCAAATTGACAGCACAAGAATTCTATCCGTGTTTCTTTCCCACGTAGGTCTTTTTTTGAATCCACTGTCTCTGTGCGAGCCGCAACACACGTGCAAGTCAAAGAAGGATCTAAGCACCCGTGTTCTACACTTACCATGATATTGGAACGACGATGAACCGCGACGGCAGACGTAAGACAGTGCGTCAGTCTCAGCCCAACGTCGATTGCGAATAGCGAAAAGGAGAGGCGATATCATCATCCATAGTTTGATAAGAAGGCATGATACACGATATTCTTTGACGTCAATTGGGATGTTTAGACGTGGGCGGGCGCGGGCCGTGTATCGGCCCTGGTTACGAGCCGAGGGACTCTGATGCGAGTTACGAACTGTCATGATCATATATTCCACACGAAGCAGTCCTAGTATGGAGACTTTTAGCGAGCAATTTCAGCTTTGCAATACCAGTGGCATTATCGTGCAGATTGATGTATCGCACCCTATGCCAGAGGGCCGCTCTAGAGGGGCCGTGGGAGAAAACGAACACCGGAGAACTGCAGGTAATGTTGGGCTGGATTGCATGGACAGAAGCATAATCCCTTTAGTTAACGGAGGCAGTCAACAGAACAGTGCCTATGTTTGTGCGTGCGCGCAGTATCAATTGGCACGAGTCTGTGGGCAGACGTTCGTGATGCTTTGCCGTGCTTAGCCAACCAATTGGCCTTCCAATTGGTCGGACCCCTCCATCAGATCACCTTGGCTCAAGTTCCTTGCTCGACTTCTCGTTACCACAGATCAATCGCAGTTTTTTATGCCGTGTCACAGTCGCACCACATGAGGGCGCAGCGTTGATATGAGTTCCCAGAGGTCAGGGCCCCCGGAGAAGTCCCAGAGGGAGGCCGCAAGATCTCGAGACACCGTATTCCCGTGCGTGATCTCAATGTAACCAAGCGTTGGCCTTCGTTTCCCATTACTGTTCTTGGACAGGCCAGGGGGTCGAACGACAGATGAAACGCAATTGTTTCCGAAATTTCAAGCATGCTTCTCGCCTATACTAGCATATATCGCCCGTATCAAGGGAGAGAATAACGCACGACACAACGTATCTATCTCACTTGCCATGGAGACGTGCTTGCAGCAACCGAACCTTTCCGAAAGGCAAGCCTTCGCCAGTAATTTACCCTTGCTCAAGCACGGTTCCTGTCCAGAACGGACAATGGCTGCTCAGGAGGGGCGCTACTAGCTCAAGTATCAATAACAACAAACAAAGAGAGAGACTTCTCGAAGGCTTAACTCGGCCTGAGCCGAATGGCCTCGTCCCATGTCCCATGTGGCTGCATGAACACTAGTAGAAATGTCTCAGTCTTCCCAGAAGTGACACTCTACTCTGCCAAATAAGATCCGGGAGGCTCATGGGCAATATTACACTCTAGCACAAGGACAAGACTGAGTAGAAGGTTTTCTTCTGAGCCATCAGGAAATAGCAGCAGGTGAGGTGGCAGGTCCGACAAGGGCTGAGGTGACCAGGAGGCACCAGGTTCTTGTTTCTGTTGGGGGCCGACGAAAGACGGACCAGCAAGTTTCTCAAAAGGGAGAAGGCGGTTGTCAACAAAATAGTTTCCAGCCACAAAGGGCGCCACTCTTCTACTTGATAGACACATTTCCATCGCCCCGCGGGGAGTGTCGAATGTTGACAACGGTATGATGTTTGGGAAGGCTCAATGGAGACCGAGCAGCATCCTGATTGGTATTTCACAACCTGACAGGTTATCCTGTATCACGGCATCGGGTTAGGCTTGATCGGATGCGTTACAATCTCTCTTGCAGCGGCCACGGCGAGTCTAGTCCCCGAATCAATAGAACTTTTCGTTTTTTTTCCAGGAAATGAGATGATGCGACGTTGGAGTATCTGCAAGTCATTGATGAGTATATCTCGAGAATTTTTGACATGAATGAAACTTGTGATAAAAGCAAAGCTGTCTCCCGGTTATCTCTAGGTTTGACTCAAAGCGGCCTCCATGTGCAGCTACGGTACAATAGCGTGCATTCTGAGGTGGACAGAGACGCAAGCACTTGATGTAGGCCGCTTATTCGGGTAGTTTGAGTAGGTACGTACGACGAAAAAAAATAATAAAATACCTACACAAGAGAAAAACACGAACAGTGAATATAAGCCTGGAGATTGGATTCTGCAACGAGGTAATGAAGGTTTCCTGCAACCAGCGTACCTACATGGGCGGTACACGGGAATTTGCGCGATATGCAGGAGAATGCATGTATAATTCCAATGTGAAATGCGCAATCTGGTGCCAGGCCCTGGGAAAAAACCTTGCCCTGAGTTTCTCGTTGGATGTCCATGCTTACCCCTTGCGTATGTATGTATCGAGTGAAGAAAGGCTTGAACTCAACTGAAAAATGTCCCCACGATTATTGCCACAGCGGTCCATGTCCAAATTAGGACAAGAGCACAGTACGGCCGTACCCAAGCAAGGTCAAGAAGGATTAGCGTTACAACGTTCAGTCGCGCGCGCGTGTGTGCCTGCGATACCTTGGAAATTTGATTATTTCGACGTTACGAATGTTCCAAGATGGAGGAGTCGTGCGAACAAGGAGTTGTGCTGCGACATTTGAGACAGTATTGAGTAGCGCAACAAGAGGTTCTTTCCCCCTCCCTCCCCTTTCTCCTTTGGCAGGGAGCCTCATCGTGACCAACTAATTCGCGCGGCGTTACGATTGTGGGAATTCGAGTAAGTAATGGCGTAGTAGGCAGAGCCCCCAGGTTATTGAGGATGACACGGGGTAAGACTAGGCAGACTGCCGGGCGGGAAGTCCGTGTCGCCAGGCGTGTTGATCATAATGAAGAAGAGGCATAGTTGAACGATGAGACTGACTCGGTGAGTATTTGCTCTGTCTACTGCTGCGTAATCTGCCTCCTCTCCATTCTCTGCCATCATACGTTGATGAGAAGTAGAAGCCTGGAGAGAATAAACGAAGAAGCAAGACATTGCGACAGAGTTTTGACGGACTCGACGCTATCGTCGACCGTGGCATTAGATAGATGGAACCAGTCGGGCAGATTCGAACCTTGAGAATAACTCCCAAATCCCTAGTAACCTACCTAGGTGAGCATTCAGGGAATCAGGGGCCAGCAGGGCAGGCTTTTGGTGGGGTCAAGAGATGGAAGAGACGCTGGGGCGACGGGTGATCGCCCACTAAGATTGCCGAGTCCACTAAGCAAGGTTTACCTAGGGGGCGGGATCTCGCATGGGTCGCCCTTGCTGGAACCCCCCAGTAGCCCTGGCAGGCGCACATAGCGCAGCAGGCAACGCTCCGCTCATTGTTTCTGGTAAACGCCTGCATGCCCTTTGCACCGACTGTCCCGTCGCAATGTACCCATAATCCAGTGAATCAAAAATTGTTGTAAAAGATCTGGTGTAATTTTCCCAAGGTATTGCTGCTGGCCATTATGGAGGTGCCGAGATCAGTGCGTGAAATGCATCGAGGCTGTAAGGGAGGGAATAAAAAAAGATGAATCGATTGATCGATCACATAGAGCAGTACACTAGGTACATCATACATAAAGGTATATAGCGTACGAAGTACATGCATAGGTAAATATGCAGCTGAAATCAGAAATATGCAAGAGCAAGCGCGAAAACCAGGTTGTCACAAGGCAGGAAGGAAATATGTAAAAAGCAGGTGTGAGCTGTCGTTTTTCTCCCACCGCTTGGATACTTTTTTTGTTTTGCGCGACTGGTGCTAGGAAGGAGTTTGGGCAGCTTCATTACTTGGCACGGTCCATTTCCGGTGCCCGACCCTTCCCGAATTGCATCCACGGAACCCGCCAACACAACAAATCACACCGAGATATGAACGGCACTTTGTAAGAGTTTGATTTAGTAGTTGCTGACGTGCGTCGCCATCTCAGGGCTGCAACGGACAGAGAGTGGACGATGTGTTGGTATACTTATCGCATATATACCACGTTGTTGGGGCCGTTCTCAAATACCCCGGCTATCTGCATTGTCTTCTCGTGTGCATGATGCAGAATTCGACCATGCGCACGTCCATGAGACCATATATAGGCTGGTATACTCATGGCAATTGAGGGTATAACAAGCGACCATGACAGTTTTGTTTGGTAATAAGACCACCAGAAAGTGGCAGTGAGCCGATCCCGATGCAAGTCCAAGCGTACCTAGAACCATATGTTCATAGCCGAAGGGTACTATACCCTCCTTGTGATACTTCAGCTCTACATTTGGCGGGGCTCCCTCCAGTGCACTCGCCACAGAATTCCTGATTTCCACGAGGCTTCTTCTGCGGGTTGCCTACGGATGTACTGATCCGTTTTCCTGGCTTGATTTTTGTCTACTGGTACCTGATTCACAGGCACTCATCATCACAAGCAAAGCAATGAATAGTATTCGCCTCGGATATCTGCTGATGTATACCTACCTTGGCTACCGGCACGGCATGATGAAGCTGGGAAAGCATTGTCTAGTCTGACTAGCAAGTTGAGTCGATCTTAGCAGAGTTTATGCTCACGACCGAGTGCCTGGGATCTGAAGGTTGCAAGATCAAACCCCATGCTTCCATGCCTTGGATAGATGCGCAATGGTGGGATATTCATGAAAAGTCGGCGCCGGTCAGCCGCCACACACGACGTCGGCGGAGTGCTCAACCACACAGTCGGTGCAGGAGTCGGATCATTGTAATCGTACCAACGACTCGGGCCCTGTCGAAAATCACGTGTCGGCACATCCGTTTTCTTGACGGTGCAAGACAAGACCTGCAGTAACTCCTTCAACCGGTAGTTTCTCCTGCGAGCAATCAGAGACTTTGGATGGCTTCAAATCGGCAGCACGGACAGCGTTTACCATAGTATGCACTCTTCAGCTTGGTGACCAATCGTATAGTTTCTTGGCATTGCGTTCACCATGGCTCCATTTATGTATAGATTGTAGTGCCATCCTTCTTGTTGAAGCGGAGGGCTGAAGACCGAGCCTATACAACAAGCTTCTCCTCCCTTACCTACCTAGGCAAATGGTGAATTTTTCTTCTAGTCAGGATGGAGCAGAAGTTGGGAAGGACAACTTAGCTTATGGCGTAAATGGTGCTGGCGATTTGGAGGGAGAAGGAAAAGAGGTGCTAATGGACTTTGCTACTTGTACATGGCTATACTAAACCATCGATCCTTTACTATGTATTCTGTTGCTTTTTCAGCTGATGGTCCCTTGACGTCATCACATGATTGCACTCAAAGTGTAGGTGCCCAATCCCACCAATATAATCGAATACACAAAAGCACTCGAGATATCTCTTTCTTCCTGACAACTCACTCAGCAATTGCGGCCCAGCGGCGACATTTGTGGCATTCTAGACCCACACAAGCAAATTCATCATCAGAAGGGTATGAATATGTAGATCGATCAGGCCGCATAGATAGTGCTAGGGCGACAGCCTGCAACCGCAGGGATGGCCAACAAAAAGGAATCACGGCGAGGCGATCATTGCGCGGGACCGTGCTGCCTACATTAGCCCAGACAGATGGATGGATGCAAACAGACCCTACGGATATCAACAATATATCGTACACTATGCAGGGCGTATCTTTGTACATAGAATCGTGATGCATCATGCCTACATAACAAAATGACATTTTTTTACCTAATTCAACTCATTTTCAATTAGACACTAGAGTGCGAAATGCCGTTCCGTCCTGCTGCGCCGTCCGTTTGGTGGACCCGGTTTCCTTTTCCCTCCCCCTCTATAGGTAGGCTCTCCCTCGCTCGAGTCGCTAGCTTGGCTGCTGCGAACCGCCGTGCATTCTTTTTTCTTTCGATCGGCATCGTCGTGGTCGCGACGCATTCCTGCCTAGGCAGGGCAAATTACATGGGAGGATGAGCAGTTTCGAGGCGTCAAAGTCTGGCGCTTCGTCTGATCTTTGACCTTGTTAGCCTTGTCCACCACCTTGTGGGGGGTGGGCATGCCGACGGCAATAACCTCGAGTTTTCTCAATGCTAACGCGTCGTTAGACTGATTGAACCAACGGCACCGAGTGGTAGCGTGCTTCTAGTGATAGTAGTAGCCTTTGCTTAGCAACAATAAAGTGCCCGTAGTGCAGTAATGGGAATGCTTTTTTTTTCCCCCTCTCGCGGGCGGAGGAGCCAATTTGGACCTGGCGCATGAAGCCGAGCGGCCGACTAAAGCTCAGCTGTCCTCCATTACAGTAATAATAGGTAATCAATCCTGCTCTCTCAACGCCGTTCCACTGTCACACAATAGCGTACCGTACCTACTTGAAGGGGCGCTGCCAAGGTGAACAAGAAAGAGGGAGAGAGAGAGAAACCCGCAAGACTTGAAGCACATGAACGCGCCCTATCTACCCGTACTCTACACAGTACATTAGTTTGTCACTAGGTAGGTATTTACCCAAGCTAGGCCGCAGCCTTTTTACAGCGCGTTGTATTTTCCCTCCAATTCAGGATAGAAACCACCTAGTAGACAGTATTCATCATGTACAAGATATCCTACACTGCACGTTCAGTTGATTGATTGATCTTTCAGTAGTCCCAAGTGATGACCTCAGTTGGTCGGTGTTTGGCTGCCCATCTTCCGTCAGATCAATGGACGAAGCGACCTTGCCCCCCGGTTCGTCTTTTGTCGTCAACATACGTACACAGAACACGCAACATAGCACAAAACAGCTAAGCACAGCCCGCTGCAACAGCTGTCGTGCGCTCGCGATGCGGTTATGAGCCGGTTACACCTTTGGAGACGACAAGCATTTCGTTTCCCATGAAGTTCGGACGTAACCGGGGTCACAGCCAGTACAAACGAGGTACATCGAGGAGCCAAAGAGATTGGCGAAGTAACCTGGTCATCTAGCCCGTGCCAAGCCCCTACTCTACACCCTGGCTTCGTCGCCAAACCAGGGTCCCTATCCTACCCGGCGCGCCGATGGAGTGCTGCTTGTCAACCCGCTGCAAAAAGAGCTTGGTTGCTTGGCTTGTGAGTCTGCCACTACTACTACTACTGATACTACCAAAACTACCTCACCTTTCGACACACTAGACTGCATACTCACCTAGTCTCTATGGCAGATCGGAGATGGTCCAATAGCTTGCTGTTCATGAAAATAATGTTGCAGCCGCTAACCCAATGACATGACATATCCGGGTATTGCCCACTCGATCGTGCAAAGCAGTGTCCCACCATCCAGCAGCAATAGCAGCAACTTCCAGCAGCAGCAAGTCAAGCAAGTCATTCTGCTCAAACGTACAGTTCGTTTCATGGCCCATGCATTTACACTTTAGATTGCCGGCCGAGTCCCGCTAATCACCGTCGTTTTCATTGGCGCGCCCATACGGACGCCCATTCCATCCGTCTTCAGGGTGATGCGGTCCTGGCTGTCATTGCCTTGTCAAGCATGCCGAATGACTATGGCCGCAAGAAGAAGAAAAATAGAAGCCCAAAGCGGCCAACTTACTCGTCGCGACTGGATACACGACATCACGGCTTGGGATATTGCTGTTCGCGCCGCTGTTCAAAAGTTCCATCGTCGTCGAGCCCCGTTCATTGTCTAAACACACAGAAAGAGGCAGATGGGACGAACAGACTCTCTTCTATTTCCCCAATCGCGCTAGGTTCCCTTCCCTTCGTTCCTCCTGACTATGTAGGCTATGTACTATGTAAGCCATGTACTATGTAGGCATCTGAGAGCTAATGTACCGGCAACGAGTCTCCGGTTCCTCCATGAGCACACTCCCACAGCACTCAACTGATCCTTTGGTTGGTCATACAGTCCAAGTACACAATGCTACATGGACTCTTGCCCTATACAGCATCGTGCCATCGTACCAGGCCCTAGGAGGAGAGCACAGGCTAGTTGATGATGTAAGTCCAGCTATCCCTGTCTGTCATGACCCTCCCGTTCCTCGTCCTGGGCGCTGCTTCTTTCTGGGGGGGCGTCGTTTCTTTTCTTTTACCCTTTCCACCTACGCCCAACATCCTTGTACATCATTAGCCAAAGACATCATGGTCGATCGACTCAGGGAACTTTTTCCTCTCCCCTGTGCCGAGCTTCCTAGACTTGTACGTATACATGGGTACAAGCCATAGTTTGTACGTATGTAGCTGACCTGACCCACTCGCGTCCCGTCCGTCCAGGATAGATCAAAGACTATCTCTCATGCCATGGAAACCATGGCATACTTTCTACCTACGCACATACCTGCTGCATACATTTCATTACCCAAGCAGAGCATATATACTTTGCATACTCTGTTTACACAGGCAAAGTATCTAGATAGATGGCAGATACCTTCTACCCATCGGTCTTTCCCTGCCTAGGTACTGTACCTCGAGTCCCAGAAAATTATGGTTTCCCCCATCACTCTGACTCTATTTTCCTCATCCAAACCATGACCCTTGCATTGATTTGCAGTTGTGAGACATGATTAAATCTCAACGGCCGGCTTATAGCTCATCCCTGTGAAGATAGATGCCATCTTCCTAACACTACTACTTGGACACCGTCAAGGCCGACGACTTCAACCACCTCTGGCGGGCAGTCTCACCCTGCACGTGCGCACAGATTCCTGGGGAGAGCCGAGAAAAACAAAAAAGAAAAGCAGTACCTACTCGACGACAGGCAAGAGAGGCTCCGGACAATTTTGCATTTCTGCCCACCGCCACGCCAATCAGCGAGAGCATGCACACTAGGCGCCACGGGAAAAGAAACGCGGTGAACCTCACAACATGAACTACTAGGCACAGGTACTTGTATACTTGCAAGGTCTCGACCCTTTTCACCTTGTATCTTCTTCTTAACGACAAGCCCCCATCATCCTATCTATCTACTTACTTACTTCATCGTCCCGCTGGACACCACAAGTAACGCCTCTTGCCTTTCATTCTTTACTTCCACATTTCTTCAAATTCTCCCCTTTGCCCGCTCCAGCTTGTTCCAAAGTTGAAAAACAACGTCTCACACATCTTCTACCTCCTGGATCCGTTTGTCGTGAGTCTTGTAGATTCTTTTCTGCCTTCTTTCTCTACGCATCCATCCGGTGCCTTTCTCTGGTTCGTCACCTCCGCCCTCGTTTTGGGTTGGCACTCAACGTCTCGTTTCCCTACCATTCATGTTTCTGGTTCCGTCATATACGATACCAACTTTGCGGGAAGCAGACGCGAACCATTCGGGAGCTCGGGAGGCTGCCGATTCTGATTTGCAGTCCTTGCTAACACACTTTCATGCGAACAGGTTCGGGCTGCCTGCATCCACCAACGAACCATTTCTCCACTCGCCATCGACGTAATTGGCCCGAGTGTTGAGATTGTCAGTCATCGATCTTGGAAACGCTTTGTTCAACAGGCATCAGGTAAGATCTGAATTACTACACTTTCTTATGTGCGGATGCGCGAGAGAGGAGAAGGGCGAGACTGTATGCAGATTTTGATACAGGCAGCTTAAAAGGAGCATCACGGTGGACTAACGCATCATTGTATAGTTTATTCAAGGGCTCTACTCAATAGGTGGAGTAGGATAGTTTTGGACGCTTCCATCTTCCGAGACTCGATTCACTCAGTTTGTCAGCGACTTTTCAGAACCAATGAGCGCCATTCTGGCATGATTCTCTGTGTGTCTGCTGTGTCATCAAAGAGCGAGCGGGCCTGTGTAGAAGGGCATTCGGCACTATTAATCTCCCACACAACTTCAGAAACGTGTGCAGTCATACCCTGAGCTTTGGTTGGAATTCAGCGTTGATCGTCTCTCAGCCAGCGAATCTGACAACGCCAACGGCCATTCCAGTCGGCCTGTTTCACCTGCCAGCCAACAGAAGCAACACCATCTCATTCACTATCCAATCCCAACTCCGCTTCAGCCAGACTGAACCGTTCTCTCGCAATCTGATTAATCAATAGTCCTGGAGACCATAACTTGGACCCTTGAAGAACATTCCCATTTCTGCAACATCGTTCCCGAAACAAGTGTTGCATCCAGACTGCCCTTGGATTAGACACGTCAATACTCTTGGGAACGTCGATAAAATCAGCCTGAATGTCTACCTCCAAGTTTGGGTACAGCTTTGAGGTGAGTCCCTCGAAGAAGGAACTAAGCATTTGGTCCAACGACCTGGCCCAACCCAGCCCGTGGCAGGTTTCGGAAGCATGAGAGTCCTGACAGCTTCTACAGCCACACTTCCACCCAGATAGGCCAATTATCATCGACCCCGACGTCGAGTCTCCAGAGACAGTGGCCTTGAGATACGAGGAAGAAGCCGCGAGAGCCAGTGGTGGAGGCCAGCGTGGGGATTCCCCTGGTCTCCTCAACTCATCTACGTATTCCAAGTCGCAGCCTCCCCAAATGCATGGTTTGTCCCCCGCTGTATCCTCAATATTCAATGAGGGCTATTGCTGATGGTAATCCGGCGCGATCTGTAGGATTTGAGTCGTCAAGGGCGTACCAGGACTCAACATATCACTATCCAGCTCAGTCGTTTCCATCGCACCAAAATGCCAATGTGGCTGCTCAACTCAATCAAATGGCCTTTGCTGCCAATAGCTCAGCAGCTCCGTATGTCGCCCCGGTTTTGCCGACATTGCTCTCTGCTTGTGAGCCCAGCTCTGGTATGAGCGGTACCAAGGTGATGGTGAAGGTCTCTGTCCCGTATGACTTGCTCGCAGGGAGCCACAACTTTTATCTCGTCTTTGGTCAGCAGAAGTGCGAGGCGCACGCTGTGAGAGATCACCAGGATGCAAGCGGATGTGGATACGTAGTCAGCGGCGTTGCACCACATTTCAACGACACGAGGAGCGCGGCAATCAACGTGCCTTTATCATTGTTGATTGAAACAAGTGATGCCCAAGCCCCTGCTACTCTCGAGGTCGGCACGTTTACTTATCATGACAGCCAGATGGGGCCAGCTGATCCAATGGGAGACGCTATCACGCGCTCCTCCAAGGTACCTCCATCACCTGAACACCGCGAGGATACCCCAAAGCAAGCACATCACCGTTTGCAAGAGCCATCTACAAATACATATGGCTATCCTCCCGAGGCTCAACAAGCTGCCGAGTCCACCTACGACCCTAGCTATGCGAGTACAACAAGCAATAACAACAACATGATGGCGGCTTACCACCGCTCTTCGTATGCTGACGATTATTCTCGTCACATACCACCTCCAATTAAGACGTCTTCGCTATGGGGTGGCTACGGATCTTCACTCAACTCGATTAGGAGCCCAGGAATGGCAACGAATCACACGACAATGACCAGGCCAAGCATCGCATCACTCCCAGCACCGGCTTCTGCCAACCCTCAGCTTGTACGGACCAGCACTCTGCAGACGTCCGGGTCTCCTAGCTCTGGATTTCACCCATATGCCGTATTCCAGCAGTCAAAAGCCAAGCTCAACATTGCTGGAGATCTTGAGAGCATGACCGAGGGTTGGACTGCAGAGGAATTCGAGAATCGCCGGCGCATTGTACTATTCAGAAAGCATCAACAAGGTGCAATTCTGACAGCCAGCTTCAAGGCAGTCAGCGTAAACGAGAGACCACCCAACAGTATTTGCATCAGCTGCATTTATTGGGCTGAGAAGGGCGATTGGTACGTCACAAGCGTTGACACAATACACCTACTCGAACAGCTAGTCGCCGCTCCATCGAGGTTCACTGTGGAGGAGAAGAACCGCATTCGTCGCAATCTGGAAGGGTTCCGTCCGGCGACAGTCAGTAAGGCTAAACCAGAGAGCGAGGAGTTCTTCAAGATTATCATGGCTTTCCCGAACCCGAAGCCTCGCAATATTGAAAAGGATGTCAAGGTCTTCCCCTGGAAGATATTGGCACAGGCCCTCAAGAAGATTATATCAAAATACGTAAGTCCTATTCACGTCTAGTCATGCCTTGGGTACAACATGTGCAAGATGACTCTGCAACATGGAAAAGGAGATGAACGAGACGGCAGTTACAAAGTAGTCATTTGAAGGATTCTGATGAGTTTTTATTTAGTCAGCCTCACCCTCTTCTCAGGTTGGGCCGGGTACTGGTCATATGCTGCTCACCCCCGTGAGCAACCCGAGCCCAAGCCTTTACCATCACCCGCACCATCCTCCTACGCCTAGCGAAAGCTCATACGGTCATCACGATCATCATGGTATAACATCACCTCGATCTCTGTCGGGCAGCTCTGCTTCATGGAACACATACTCTGCGCGACCGCTGTCTCCAACCCTGAAGCCACACTCACCAACCTCGGGCGGGATCCGCATCCCAAGCCTATCATCGTACGGTGCTAGTGATGGAAGACACACGGCTTCATCAGGTTACGGGCTCGCGTCGCAACCGCAGACACGCTGGGACACAACAAGTACAAACGGCTACATTGACGCAGGAGGGATCCCAGCCTACGCGGGTCACCACCAGAGTCATGTGTATAATACTGCGGCATATGGAGGTGGTGGCCAGCGGGCATGACGACTGCCAGGCCACGAACACGAGCTACAAGATCGAGACTCGAGGCTCTGCTCAGGGTGTGAGTCAGTGTCGCGGGTGACCGGTTAGTGTGGATCTCCCATGCAAACGACGCGTTAGGATGGGGGCTGGCGCCCAGTCACGCTCCCACCAGGGCATAGTATTCATTCTCCTCTTCTGGATGGTGTTCCCTCTTTAGCAAGGCATGCAACAGCTTGGCATGTACAGTACTGAGGGGGGGAAGGGTTAAGTGGGCGCTCGTGAGCGGAGGCCGGGCGCCGTCGTCAACACACAAAACAGATTGCTCAAAGGCGACATGAAGCATCTACTCCATATCTTGCCATGCCTTAGTTTGGAAGAGAGGGAAGAAAAAAAAGGACAAGGCATTACATTGATGGTGGTCGGGGTGTACATGTTGCATGGCTTTTTGGTTCTGTCTGCCTTGGAATGGGGGTCGTCTGGTCTGTGTCTGTGGGGTATAGCACGGCATCAGCTGTTGTGGCGCTTTGTGGCGCACACCAATCAGGGCAGGGCGCAACACTCCATCTACCTCTCTTTACTTTCAGTCTGCTCTGATTTCTGCCGCCCTCCGACCCCCTTCGATATTCGCATTCCCATTTTTACACCACTCATTCGACGCACCTTGCTTGTTTATATTCTTCCTCAGGTGCTCGGCGACATATTCTGTTACACTCACGCCAAGCATCAGCACGTCCCTTGTCCTGCTGACCCTCCCTGGAGCGAATCCGACCGAACCCTCAGTCTTTCCTTATCTGGACCACCTGTCATGTTGGGAATCTGTACTGCAACGCCCCCGGCAACTTGACGCCATCATGGATATCTCAAATGGTTGAAAGGGGTGGGGCCCCTGTTATCCATTTGCTCATTTTTGGAATCTTCTTTTTTTTTTTTTTTTTTTTTTGAAATCAAGTGGCTTTTTCCACCGCCCTTGATACTGGTGAGCTGAAAAGACTTGCCAAACATCCATGATCCCCATTGCATACTACATACAGCAGGGGTGGATGGGATGGTCGGCTTTGGGAGGGTTCAGGGTTGAGGTAGTCAAAGGGCTACTAGGGATGCGGCTATGCATGCAGTCCGAGCCTACTAATGCAACGCGAGGGACCCGCCTGATCCCGCTCTGTTCCCGAGCTCGATACTCTCCGTCCTATCGCTACGTTAGTCTGCTGCAGCAACAGGCAGCGTCTATTACTATTCGGTCACAAACGTCAACAACATTGAAGCCTTAAATATGCCACAACGCCAAGGAAAGGAAAGCAGTTTGTCTGCAGCCCCAAAAAAACAAATCAAGATCCCTGGACTGGCCCGTCCCTTTCTTTTCCCCCATGAGCCTCTCACCTGCCTAGGCGCGAGAGCCTGCCTGCCTGCCTGCCTGTACAAGGCCTGGATCTGACCGACAATCATCTGCCTCTCAGCTTTGCGTTCCCGGCAACCCACCTCATTGCTGCTCGATTCCTATGGATCCGCTTTGGGCGGCAGTTTCATCTTCTTCTCCTATGCTCCCATGCTTTCTATTTCGCTTCCATATCCCGAATGGACATGTTCGGCGGCTATGATGGCTATGAGTACGGCTAAATTAATGACATGTCGTCTTGTCATTTTTGGGCTTGTGGCCATTATTTGATTTCGTCCTAGCTCTCCCCCACCACGCAACCACGTCTCCAAAGAGCGCTGCCGTCTCCCCAAGCTTGTGCAATTCATGCAGCTTGATTCAACATGCTATGCTTGCATATTTCGCCCTTTCTTTCTTTCTTTCTTTCTTTTTCTTTCCATTAGTCTCATCTCATTTCATCATGTTCATTATCTTGGGATGGGTTCATATCGGTGGTGCATGTACAGGTAGATCATCTTGTTTCGTGTCTTTTTTTTCTTTTTTCTTTTCGGTGGCAAATGGTCTGGATTGGCCTTGGACTATGTCTGCTCGGGTTGCTGATAAGCTCGAGCTCGGTTCGGAGCACAATGGGTGGGAGTATCGGATGGACCACTAGCATTATACCCTTATTACTACTGCTTTTGATTTTCTTAGAGGAAAAAACACAAACAAACAAACACTACCATGGTATTGGGTGCATCCAATGTGAGAAAGAGAAGAAAAAAAGATATGGATACAGGAATATTTCAGACGGTCGGCGTAGGATGGAGGGTACATTGTTCAAGGTTACAGGATAGGAAGTGCATTGGCTGCATGCTTCGGTTGGAGTACCTTGACATTGGGACTACATGTTTTATATTCCATCTCAGTAATAATAATAATATTTATTCAAAATCAGGAGTAGCTGCTTCGGCGGGTCCACGCACACACACCCGAAGCCCACATTATACTGATCTCGGGAACCTGTCTCGTTATTGATTCTGGCCTCTGGGACCCGCCACCGATGGATGCTGAGACAGGAATCTGCAACGTTCGAATACTTTTGTCATTTCGCACCACGCGGAGTTATGGTCGGCTTGTGGCGATATAGCTGCATATCAGTTATACTACTTCCCGGTTTCGTGCCGCAAATTGGAACAGTTACCGTTTTCTGGGCTTTGGTATGACTGACGCTCTTAGTTTCTTTATTTTTTCTGTTTTGAAAAAAAAAAAAAATAACCGTATTCTCAGACGTAAGAATTACCTCTGCTACCTTGATCAGCATCTGCATCACTATTCAAGATCATTGTTGATCCACATTGGGCCTCTGTCGCCACGCACCACACGCCATGACTTTGACGTCCAACCGGAACTAGATATATACAGAAAGCAGGTAATTCTCAGGGAATGGGGTACGATTGCAGCATTTGGGGAAGCATCGTTCCATGGAGGAAATCATTCTCTTGCGCTTGTCGCGGCGTGGCGGCGAACTTTGCATAACATGAGCTTCTGAGATTCCCTGAATGTGGTATGAAAAATGTCTAGTGACTCCTCCCAGTGCTCCAAAGAAGTCTTACTTCTTGCATCACTATAGCGTCAAAATATCAAACATTGCATTATTCACTACTCTTATGGTAATAGTTCATGCAGTAAAGATGCTAAGCATGTTACAATAATCGTGATTGTTTTTCTTTGCTTACATTGTGACCAGAACGATGAGCCCCTGATGTGAAACATGCCTAAGTGAAGACCATATTCGCCATGTATAGGGCCATGGTGGAGATGGACTGAGCCTTACTCTTCAGGCCAAGTGTATTATCTTCCATTATGCCTTTGGTCCATGTTCAACACCGATGACCAGCGCATGGAGCCAGAGAGATCGGATTCGCAAAGCTGTACCTCTGTCAATCACTCCGAAATGTCCTTATGCAGCTGATCTCGTAGTGTTTCTTCAGTCCGTCTTCAGGGGCGCCCCATTCCCCCCGGCAATGACTCAAAGCTGCATACTGCGAATTGGTCCCAGATGTACGATGTACTGTTGGGGTAAGCAGAACTGTGCTTTTGTGTCTAACATCCAACCGTGGCTCTGGAGAGCTGAAAATGGAGCCGTTGTGTCACTCGTGTTTCCGGGACCATTTTCCCAACCATGAGCTTGCAAGATTCATGATGCTTTCAGGAAAGCTTAGACTTGTTGCGACCAATGCTGCCTGATCATGACTTTCAGCAATCAGAGAGACTTGCCAGCCAATGGCGTTATCAAGGTTGGCGGTTTCAATCCGAAGAGCCCTCCTCTTGATTATGAGGTCGAAGTGGCTCGTACCCGAAACGATTGTGGTACCCAGAACAGCCACTCATGATATGTTTAGGGCTGTTGTTCTCGAGTGTTCTGAAAAGCACTTTGCACAGACGGCAACCTTGAGCAGCAGATTCTACCAAACGCTTAAAAGGCTTCGGGTTTTTGAGAGAGTTTGTAGAACTTGCCACGCTTAAATGTCGTGATCGGAATATCACAACGTGCTTGACGAAGCTCGTTTAGATAAAGAAAAGGCGGCCTTATCTGCGATGTTTGCAACGCTGATTTTAACCATCAGGGCTGGGACGACGTGTTGTCGGATTCTCTGGTGGCAACCAAATTATAAGTAATAACTGATTGATAAACGATATTGTCTCAGTAAATCTGGGCGCGAGGCAGGAGATAAGTCCGCTCCTGCCCAACTAATCACAAAGTAAAATATTTTTGGTGTTAAGGAACCAAGAAATAGCAAGAATTGTGAAAACCCAAAGACTCCCAAGACGGCCAAGATCATGTTCAGTTAGAAAAGAATGCACGAGATAACTCCACCAGGGTTATTCTAAGCCTCTCAATAATAGGAACGAACTCCAGCATATGTCGGTTTTATAAATAAATGCATCAGAGATACAAACTATTATTAACCATTAGTTCTATAGTGCGGTCGGTGAGTTTATTCTACGGATTGGATAGGAAGATTCTCTGAATACCTAGACACTCTGGGGAATCGAAAGGAGGACCCGATGCCCGGCACTCCTATCAAACTCAATCATTGCTTTTGGCTACTACGACTCCGCCAGAATATCTACCGCCTTTATTTGTTTATCATCTGCTCGCCATGGTCTTGTACCGACGTTAGTATGAGTCTGTAGCACCAGCAGTGCTATATATAGCACAGTTATTCTTATTTACAATCAATCTAGGACAAAATTAATTGGATTCATTCAGGGACATGTTTGGTTAACTTTTCTAGAGTTGCCTAGCGGATAGGATTCATAGTACAACTTGCAAGTCTCCTAGCCTCCCAACGATGAATGACTGATGGTAAGGAAAGGAATCTTTCAGATTCTGAAAATATACAACGCCCCCAAGAGAGATAGTCCTGTTCTGCCTACATTCAAGGAAATTCATGACATAAAATATTGGCAACGAAAAAAAGGGGGGGCACTAAACACCATCGGCAAATGATGCACCTCCCGCATTCATATCAACAGCCATGCTATGCTTGAGCCCACAGACCTCAAACAGCTTGACAGGGGTGATGTTCTCGGGGGTACCGACAACACCCTGGTTCTTGAGGCGGAGCAGAGTCTCGCGGATGGCAATGTAGGCCGGAGCAAGCGTAGCAAAGCTAAAGATCATGATGCGGAAGCCCATCTCGCGTGCCTCTTCGACGGTGATGGTAGGGCTCTTGCCGTTCTCCACCGAGTTGAGCAGCAGCGGCCAGGGAGCCAGGTCCTTGACGGCCTGACGCGCCTGCTCCTTGGACGTGAAGCCTTCGAGCAGGCCCACGTCGGCGCCCTCTTCCCGAGCCGCCCGCAGCCGCGAGATGCACTCGTCGTAACCCAGCGACTGCAGCGCGTCGGTCCTCGCAATGAGCACAAAGTCGGACTGCAGGCGCACGCGGGCGGCGTGGGCGGCGCGGATGCGCGCCAGGTATTCCTCGCGGGGCACCACCTTCTTGCCGCTCAAGTGGCCGCACCGCTTCATGAGGACCTGGTCTTCCAGGTGGGCACCGGCGACGCCGGCTCGGATGTACTGCTCGACTGTGCGCGCGGCCATGATGGGACCTAATGAGGGGTGTTAGTTGCTTGAGGTTGGTGACGGAAAGGGGGGCATGTCATTTCTCACCTCCATAGCCAGTGTCCATGTCTGCAATCAGAGGTGGGCCGAATGGGTCGAGGTTGGCAATCATTTCGGCATTTTCTCGCATCTCGTGGAGCTGAGCAATAGCCAAGTCGGGTTGGCCAAGACGGGAAGCAGTGGTTCCAGCACCTGTCTGGACTAGAGTGTTATTACATATCTCTTATGCTTACCACGTGTCGAGGTGTATTATCATTTCACGTACCATGTACATGGCGTTGAAGCCAAGCTCAATAGCAGTCCGTGCCGACAAGCCATCATAGACTCCAGGGCATACGATCAACTCATTGGTCTCAAGGAGCATCTTGCGAAGCTTCTTGGCTCCAGTAGTAGGCTCTTGAACGCTCGAGGCTACGTGGTTGAGCTGCAGCCATGTGTCATTGATGGCCTTGAGGGCGGCCTTTGGCTCGTCGTGGCCGTTGACGCCATTGGTGCCGTTCTCGGACGCATCCGACTCAAGCAATGGCCCGTCAGGAGCGATATTGACGGTCTCAATGTTTGGGTGTGGCTTGACGGGCGCGGCAAAGCTCTCAGATAGGGCTTCGGCTTGGAGGACAATTGAAGACTCATTCTCCAGTCGCGAGACTGGGTCTTGAGGCTGAAGCGTTGCGACTGACATGATGAATATGTACAAAGAAATATAAAGATAATCGTTGCAAAGTGGGTAGAATGTGGAGATAAACGTTGTAAGACAAGTGTAGATCTTGTGGCAGTGCTCTGATATCTCTCCATTGACGTGGCAGAAGACTCCTATTTATACTTGCGAATACGCTTTTCATCTCTTCAACCGATATGCTTTCTCGAGGACTGGTTTATTCGATCGAGAAGTCCGGATTTCCGTTCTGGGAGGAGGTCGACTATCCGGAACCCGAATTCTTTGGCGTATCTCGGCGCGCATTCGCATACACACTCAACTAATGGCTTATCAGCCAAGACACGATCATTGAAAGATTGCGACAACAACTGATCCTCCGACATGTATGCCAATGTTTCAGGCGGAGGGCAAATCCCCATCCTGGTCATGGGGGATGGCATCAAAGGAGGGATTAATCGCGGCAATGTTGACCTCGTCGCGCTTAGAGGTTGCCGATACGCACGGAAAAGGCCTCCTTGGCGACGACCTGTAAAAGTCTCGAGGTCGAGAACCGGTTCACGGACTTGGCGAACAAGCCTACGCGTTGTTGATCATTTCTCGTTGCTTTTTCAAAGACCGAAGCGCCACAATAATGCTACCATCTTGGCTCTTTTCCTCGAGTCTTACAACCAGGATCGGAAGAATACGGCCTCACAAATCATTGTTGAGAGAAGTATATTGGCAAGAGAAATTCTATTACACATGATATCTTGGCTTCTGTAGAATACATCGTTACGGCGACCACCTAGGCGGCCTCAGATCGCATTGATGTGAACGAGCATGGCAGGTTACACCGAGGAACTGCTCTCAAGAACCTTGGTAATCCAGTCATTCATTCAACCATCAACCAATGTTAGTGACGTGTCGAGAAAGCAGGAGAACGTGACAGAAAAGTCCTGAGACAGCATGAAAAAGGCCAACATTGCACTATCTTGGCATATTTTCCTCCCTTTTATTTCCAACACATGTGCCAGCCACCATTGACAGCTGAAAACGAAATTCTCTAATCATTTCTATTGACTCGATGAAGCTGCTCTTGATTCTCTCAAGCATGAGGCCATGTGTAGCATGACTTATTGTCTACTATCACATGAATATGTTAATTACTTTTGGTTATGGCGTACGACGTACGTGATGCATTTTGCCCATAAAGATTGTGAGAGCACAACTGGGCTCAAGGGGCAGATCTTAACTTACATCATTGATTAGCAATGATCTCAACGAGGAGTTTGCCAAGTCTAATAGCTTCAGATTGGCGCTATAGTGGATATTCTATACGCCATGCTACACAATAGAAACCAATGGAGCCTGATTAGTTCATAGCGGGCCGTGCCGAGCTCTTTGAAGCCCTGCAACAGACCCTTTCCGGTCCAACTGTTATCTCAAGCCCGATATCAATGACAGGGCTGTTTAGAGAAGCCTTCCCTATTCTAGCAATACCTAATTTGCCCACCATCTATGATGGAGCATGCTGACGCGTCGGCTGAATATATGCCACTGATAAATCTATCCAATCGGCCCCTCAAGGTGTGCAAATCGACGATTAGGGGAGCCTCAAAACGATCGGCATATAGCTTACGTGCATAAGATGCTAGCCTTTTGTTACATTCGATGCAATACCATGTCGAGATCGTAAAGGAAAAAGCCGAGGCCAATGATGATACACCGTCTGCGGGATATACTGCCACGTTATTTGTCATAAGACACTTACCATTCCGGAGATAAGTTTCAGGGGCAATGGCATCATACTCTATAGTCATAACATGTGTCTCAGAAGTTTGGTTGAAAGAACTATACTAGGATGGCTTTGAATGAAATTTGAGACTCGTTATGCCTGAATGGCTTTCCACAGCATATAATCACAGAAACGATGTCAACCTATTTCTAATCAAAGTCTGTTCACACGGCACTCGGTAGGAGTGACAGCTGATGCAGCCACGCCGTCAAACGGCCGAACCGGTGTGGAAACACCAAGCTTAAGGCGGCGGATTTGCAACTAGTAAACTAGTACAAGCTTATATGCATCGCCCAGCCCCGGAAATGGCCATCCGCTATCTCCCCGAGCACCCTTCGCAGGGTCTTGACAAGTGTTTTCCTAGGCAACGTCTAGGTTCCGCTCCGGCACGTGCCGTATACCAAGATCCGCCAAGTCTCTGGCCCAATGTGATCTACAATCCGACTACTCCATCTTGCTCGATAACTCCGTCCTTCGTAAGAACCATGACCCCGATGTCTCCGGTGGGGCCCGGGGATGCGTGAACAGTCTGGGGTTATCGTGGAGCAGATTCGTATATCCCAGACTAACTCCACGATGGATCTGGCACCTTACCCGTTTACGACGATGCTGCAGATGAACAAACAAGCAGAGCGGATATGAAGAGCTACCCTACCGGGCAGTGGGACCGAGTGTGGATCGCGAGCCCGGCTAAAGTTCTAAAGATCCCGGACCGCCAAGCCAGAGCTGAGACGGCACGTTGGTGCTTGAAAGTCTTGTCCGATCCGCAGATAAGTATCCATCCATAGCTTTGCGACTCCGGTTTCCCCCCTCTCGCAACTCGTTCACTGGCTCGAGTAGTGGAACACTCCTTTTGCTGGTCCAGGTTTATTACTCAAGTACATGCGCGCCGAGACCTGCTTGCTGGCCTTTCCCTTCCGCCGTTGCATACTTGGCTCCTTCGCCGCTGAGCTGTAGCCCGGGTTTCCAAGAAAACGCCCAGCATCTCCCAAGACATCCCAAGACAATTCCAAGAACTTCCAAGAAAATCGGTGCGCCCGGCATGGGGCAACAAACGCCGAAGCGTGGGGGGACTTTTGGACTCTGGAGATTCTCCCGAAAGGACGAAATTCGAAATTTCTGTAGCGGAGATGGAAAAGGTCTCGGTGTTTTTTTTTCTCTCTATCAATCGCGACCCCCTCGAGAATTGAGGAGTGCATATTTGCGCTTCTGCCGCGCATCACCTGCATCAACAACACTGCATTACTGAATGTTGTTATAGTAGCCAAGACGGAACAACTCGGGAGGCCTCAGATCGCCGGTCACAACGTTGCCGTAGAGCCGATTGATCGTTGTTATCGCCATCTCCTTCGTCTCTGGGCGCCCCTCTGAGTCTCTTGGGCCAAACTGCACGCTTCTGTAGATTGTGCAGATAACAAACTGCCTGTGTCGACTAGGACCAAGCAACCAAAGTGCCTCTTAAGATCTCCCAGCTCTGCTTCAGTCCACGGTTCATTACCGACAACAGCATATTTGATCAAAATCTCAAACAAACGTATCAATATGTCAGACGAAGAGAAGGTCGTTGAGACTCCCCCTGACCCGACGCTTGGTCACCGAGATGAATCTACGAGTCGCAAATACCGCCTGGGCAAGCACTTTTCAGAAGAGGTCGACACTGCGGCAGGCTACATACCTCTATTGATTTGTTGTTTTGTTACTGGACTTACAGATGGAACATTATACAATGGTTAGTAGTCCGCCATAAACATTTCGGTCCAAAGAAGTCGTGTTTCTGATGCTTGTTTTTCACATAGCATACGGCACTTTTGTTTCCATGCAGACAGGTAAGCACCAATGAGCGCCGAAAAAAAGGCCACCACTTGTACAATCGAGTGCATCAAGCAATCTGATCAGAACCGGCACAGGAAACACGATATTCGTGGCGCTGGGCACGTCAGGACAGAACAACAAACCATTTGGCTGGGCCCGCTCGCTCTGCTCCATCGGCTGCTTCACCATAGGCTGCCTGCTCTTTGCGCGCTTCCACAAGCTCCTGGGCGGCGCGCGGCTGCGGCGGACGGTCCTGGGCTCCTTTTTCCTGCAGACCGTCTGCGTCATGGTGGCGGCGGCCATCATCCAGGGCGGCGTCATTGACGGGCGGTACCCGTCGCAGCGGGACCCCGACGACGTCAACTTCACCGAGCTGGCCGCCGTCGCCCTGCTCTCGTTCCAGGCCGCGGGCCAGATCGTCAACAGCCGCGGCCTCGGCGTCAGCGAGGTGCCCACCGTGGTCATCACCAGCCTCTTGTGCGATCTCGTCAGTGATGAGCGGCTGCTGGCGCGGTACAATGCCAATGACAAGCGCAACCGCCGCGCCATTGCCTTTGTGCTTACCCTCGTCGGTGCAATTTGTGGTGGCTGGATCTCAAAGGCCACGGGCATGGTGCAGCCCAGCTTGTGGTTTGTGGCTGCCATCAAGGCGGCAATTACCGTTGGCTGGCTCGGTTGGGGTGGCTTGTGGAAGCTTCGCCGACTGTGAACTCCTTGGACTGTCAAAGTGACTAGGCTCCTCTCGACTTGCAGGATCTGTTAATTGCCCAAGGCAGGTTGCTAAGTATGTTGACCAGTCGCGGAAAAGGGGTCATAATTAATGCTACGGCCCGAATCATATATAGTGAACAAACTATAACATCGGATTTAGTTTGAGTCAAGGATGTTCACTTTAAGCCATCAACACTCAAAAGCCTTGAGTTCATCAATGTGCAGCGTCAACACAGCCTCTACATGGAGGATGATAGTTGCTAGTATATAAGGTATCGAGGATTACATAACTACATTAATGGATATCTGTCCCCGTTGCAGATTGAGCCTGCGCGTGTTTTCTTTCCTTCCTCACCCGCTTCTTTTCTTCCTTTCTCTTCCGCCATTTGATGCCATTCTTCATGATCAAAAAGAGAACGGGGGCCAGGCCGAGCTGCAGAGCCCCCAATATGAAAAATGCCCACCCGCTTCCAATTCCGTTAATCATTGGTTGAATGACGGCACTAGCAGCAGCGCCTACAAGACATCTCGTCAAGTTATTGCTGGCCGTTGCCGCGCCGGCGTTGCCCGGGTTGACATCCACAATAAGCGTATTGGTAGTGTTGCTGAAGCCTATCATGCCTACGCCTATGAGAAACAACAAAACGCAGGGCACTGCGAGATGCGCTCGGTATTGCAGTGCCCAGCCCCAGGCCAAAAGCACCACCGAGGAAAGCAGCAGCAGCGGTATGCCAATTTCAAGCCTGGCCTTTTCGATAGGAAAGTTGGAAAGATCTTGTTGTCTACTTTGTTCAAAAGGGACGCCGAGCTTTTTGCAGTGACGTCGGTAGTTCCAGTTGACAAACTTGCCCATGATGATGGCGGCCACGATTGAACCCCCTCCCATGGGTAAATACATCAAGCCGACCTTGAGCTCGTCGAAGCCGTATATATCGGCGAATTGTGCGGGCATTGAAGTGGCGATGGCGTAGAACCCAGCGAAAACAAGGGAGCTATACATGAGTAAGATGAACATTTCCAATTCAAAGAGAATCTGGAGACTGCGCAAGGGGTTCGGTCTGTTCATCTTGAGCTTGCGCCTTTGCGAAGTATGAGTGGTGATTTTCTGCAAGGCCAATTCATCACCGCTGCGCTTGGCTTTCCATTTCGTGAGAGCGTCTGATATGAGCTGCCAAAATGTTCGGAAGAATGGATGCGGACGCTCGCTGCCATCGCCCACGACATTTCGGCACGTCTCAGGCATAAACAGGGCATAGAGAAAGAAGACAGCCCCCGCCAAGATGGCCAGGAACCAAAATATCCATCGCCACCCAAGATAGGCGGCCAGTAATCCACCGATAACCGGTCCGAGCGAGGGTGCGAGGATGATTGGGACGGTCACGAAGCCGACATATTGGCCACGTTCGGCCGATGTGACAATATCAGCTACCACAGCTTGACACAGTGCCACTGTGGTACTGGAGCCGGCTGATTGCAGCATGCGCAATATGAGCAGGGCTACATAATTTGGAGCCAAAGCACAGCCAATATTGGCAGCGATATAAATGACGAAGCAAATCAAGTAAGCTGGGCGACGACCTGTGCTGTCGGCAAATGAACCAATAAACATTGGAGTAATTCCTTGAAATATCTGCCATGAAGTTAGTAGGGGATTCGAAAGGGCCACAAACAAGCTCGTTATACATACCATGTACGTCGTCACCGTCAAGTTGGCCTGGGCCTCAGTGATATTGAAGTCAATAGCCAATAGGTTCAGTGCCGGGAGATATATCTGGGCTGTTAAAGGCGAGAAGAAGGCAGCCAGGGCTGCACCGAGAACGATACTTCTTTTCTCCCATGTTGTAAACACCGAGTATTTGGGTGCAGCCTCTTCCGTTGGCTGCTCGCTAATGGGCTCCGCGTTTGGGGGTATTGCATCCACTGACTGCTTGGTGGTTTTGCTCTGCGCGTCTGTAGACATGGTATATGAAGGGTGTTATGGGTAGTAGTTGGAAACTGTCGTCTTTATGCCTATCATCCACGGTACACAACATCGCCAAGTGTTAGGCCATGGCATTATTTATCATGAATGATTCTGAGTCGCAGAAACCCGTGACGGCGTACAAATGTCACATTCTTTACCATGTGCTTTCCAATCGGTCAATGCAGGTACTTGTTGTTGCATGTGTTCGATGGGGCTTCTAGAGGTACCAGCCATAAGCGTTTTCGGAACCGAGTTCGGCTAACACCAGTCAAATGGCAATGATTGCCCACAAATTCGGATTTAGCAGCTCCTGCTTTCGGCTGCCGGTTTTAGCGTAGGGCTGTCAACCGATTCATGATCGCCGTTTCGTACATCCCAGTTACCAGGCTGAGGGTTCGGAACCTTGAAGATGCTGACAATGAGTATGCTAAGTCCATTTGTGAGTACGGTATTCCTGCTCATGAGATCTTGTATGTATTCCTTGCCACCGTTGAAGGGCGCATGATTAACCACTTAACCTAACATTTAGAGTTCCCCATATTTAGCCGCACTCTGAGGATTAAGGATTCTCCAGTCCGCTGGACATTTAGGATACCCAGGACCTAGCATGGCTTCTAGTGGCCTGACTAGGTGTTAGGTACACCCTTGATGTACCCTTTCCAGGGGGTCGCATCGCTACCTAACGCAGAATCTGGCCCTGCGTAAGAACGAATTAAAGAAAGCCAGATTGCTACCTACCAGCTGGAGCTCTAAAAAAGGACAGCCAGCAACATCGTGAACTCTATCGGTGTCTGGAATTATACATTTACCAGCCACGTCACTGCATAATCAGACAGACTCCTTGCTCTGTAGGAATAATTCCGAAACAGGGTCTGGTTCATCTCTTGAATTTCCTTTACAACTTAGACACACCACCATCATGGTGAGCTTGCCATCTGCAGATGCATCCCTGAAGACAGAGCTGACTGGTCGCAGAACGTGCAATTCAATACAGCTCTTAAGCAGTCGACTGCTATCAAGAAGGAGCTCACCTCCGTCACCTCATCTGGCCAACCAGCAACACCTGCAGCTCTCGGCTCGTTATCGGCATCACTCACATCCTTCTCGCGAACCCTCGATGAGTACAACCAGCTCGCAAAGCAGGAGCTGGTCATTGCCAAGCAAGAAAAGGCCTACGAGCGCATCAAGAACTTTCGAACCGAGCTATCCGAATTCCGCGAGCAGTTCAATGCCCTCAAGACCGAGCGTGACGAGTCGGCGCACCTGCAGAGCCGCGCGGAGCTGCTGGGTCGCAGACCGTACACGACCAGCACGCCCGAGAACCCGTACGCCAACGTCGGGGCGTCGGACCGCGCAGATGGCGAGGTCCCCACGAATCGCTACGGGAGCGGCGGCGTCATGGGCGGGCAGATGAGCATGGGCAGCAACGACTACACGCGCGAGGCGCACGCCCTGAGGGAGCAGAATTTCTTTTCCAGCACGAACCAGGCGCTCGATGACTACATAGCCAGGGGCCAGGCCGTGCTTGGTGACCTCGGACAGCAGAGAGAAATGCTCAAGAACACGCAGAAGCGGCTCTACAGTGTGGCCAACACCCTCGGCGTCAGTGGAGATACCATCCGCATGATTGAGCGCAGGGCCAAGCAGGACAAGTGGATATTCTGGGGCGGCGTCATTGTTTTCTTTGGATTCTGCTGGCTATGCCTACATTTCTTGAGGTAACCGAACCTCGACAATCGGGAACCAATGTCCTGGCGTTTTTCTCTTGACTATTCAAAATTGCATTTATGGCAGTCATAGCGTGGAGTTTGGGGAGTTGGCAAGGAATCGTGGCATGAGTCTATTCTGCTATTTGCAAATTTCAGAAGTTCTACAACCCGCACATAATCGAAAATCATCTCCAGCGGCCGAACTCGTGGTGCTGTTCAGGCTGCACAAAGCCAACGACTCGCCCTAGCTTGAAGACGGCAAAGGTTTTGTTCAGTCCGGGCATTGCGACTGTCCTCAACCTCTGCCATCTCGCCCATTCAATGCAATTGTGAACAAGACATCTTTGCTTGTTGTAACCTCCACAACCTGACTTTCCGGCAATACATGGTTACTCGTGCTCATCTGGCCACCGAATTCTGTTGGCCAATCCGTCACGTCCCATTCGAAACCTTTCAGAGTAATGACGCTAGGCTCCTTGACGGGTATAATTCCAGCATATTTTGCAAATATCTCCTCGGGTGCCGCCCCTGCATTACCATTGCATCTCGGTTCACGCACGTGAATCTGGTGGGATCCCGCCTTGAGGAGGAAAGTTAGACTTTCACCGCTGACGAGGTACATCTTGCCCTTGGCATAGGTCGGCGACGTTTGGAAAAGGTAGAGATGATGGATTTGGCTCAGACCCTGATCGACGCGCCCACCGAGGCCGCCCATGGCTACTATATCCTTGTCGCCGGCTTCAGCGCTGGCACGAGCATGAGAAACCGCCTTGGAAAAGTCTGTGCTATATTGGTCTTTTACTGTGATAATCTTTATAGAAGGGTTGACCTTTTCAAAGTGTGCTCGTACCGAGTCACTAAGTGAGTCCAAATCTCCTATAATGACGTCCAGGTCGTTCTGGTAAGAGCGAGGGAATTAGCAAATACATGTCTGTAAATATTGGCAAATGGACATCAAACATACAAAATTTGGGGCGTCACCGCCCTTTGTCTCTTGGCCTTCTCGTTGTTGCAAATCGCATAGACGGTTGGCTCCTCCATCCGCGGCAATCCGTAATGATGCTAGATTTGTTTAGATATAGTGGCAAAACATGTGCAAGTCAACATGACTTACAATTTTGCCAGAGTCTTCCAAGGGTCTGGACATCATTCAAGGGTTGGTTTAAGATGATGAGAGCAAAGTCACGGTCAGGTGATTCCTCTTGGAGCATGCGAGCTGGACGCCATACTGTGGGAGTATTCATGATGATCGTTGGGGGGGTTAGGTTTATCTGAAAGGCACACAGGTACGATTGCACTTTCTTCTCTCAGGCGTTGTGTTTGTACTCGAGATTATATCACCAACGAATGGATCATGTCACAACGAGGGAACAGGGAATGGGCCAGGCTAAGTACTGCTGCTGTCACGACGGCAAATATTCAGTCCTCAAGCGTTTCCGATTTCCCTTTTACCCAGACTGCTAATGACGTGCCTCTTGGACTAATGTCTGACGAGAGATTTTGTGAGAAAAAAGAAAAAAAGTAAAAATGGTGTACGTTCGTAAGTCAGCTGGTCAGCTAGTCAGCCGTTGAAGACCGACGAGCAGAAAAAAAACCGCCTCTAGCCCACGTACTGCCGGATAGCGGGGCAACCCCTTGAGCGGCGGACCGGGCGGTAGTAAATTATCCTTTCGGTGTCGTCCCGGCTATAGCATACAGCGGCGCCGGGTGAGACTCGATAAAAGTCAAACGGTGGCCGGCAGCAGAGCCGGGACGGAAGAGCAATGAAGATGTCCAAAAGATTCAAAACCCTTTCTCAACATAATCATGCCCACTCAAGAATGAAAAGGTTCCAGTTTCATGAAAATGGACACCTCATAGGGGTTGGACTCCCTTTTTGGCTTTTCTCATGTCATTTTTGGCCCATGTGTGAACATGTTCTTGCATAATATTCAACGAGATGTAATAGGATGCACTGAGAAATAAGGGGACGACTAGAAAGTCGAGATCAAGATCTCATGGAAGCTGTGTCCTGCAGCATGCATATTGTCCAGAGCAGAGTGGATAATGGACCTATTCTAGCGAGTGACCGCCAAAACATGGCTAAGTGGCCCGAGCTCTGCGCACCTTCAGTGAGTGTCTAGAATTGTCTACCAATGTCGTCAAGCCATTGACGGGACACTCCGGAGATGCGCGTCACTATCAAAAAATTTCCCGGGGCAGCACAATAATCGGTGCCAAAGAGGGTGTTTGCGATCGCTTACAAAGCTCAATTGAAGCTATTTCCGATTTCTCAGCAAGCAGCAACAGGCTCTGATCTCGCCTTTTGCGCTCACTCGATTGTTGTTTCTTTTTTTGTTCCCCGTCCTTCATTTGAAGCAGAAGTTCATTGCACTGTATTATTGCATTGCGACCATGTATCGATCAGCGCTGCGGACTGCACCGCGCGCCTCCGGCGCCGTCAGACAAAATGCTTTGAGGACGACAGTGCCACGACGATTCGCCTCGACAGCACCAGCAGACAAGAAGAGGAGTTGGAAGAGCTCGGCAGTGAGATGGGGTCTTGCAGCTGGCGCAGTGTACTGGTACAGCACAAGTCCAGTGTTTGCCGAGGAAATCCAACGTATGCGCAAACAACTCACGCACAACTTTCTGAAAACTTGATTTCAGCTGCTGACTTTTCTCAACAGCACTCCACGTGCAACCGCCGCCCCAATTCTCCGACGATGACCTCCCGACCGTCGAAGCTGTGATTGCAGAGAAGCGCAAGGAAGCCGAGGCCAGAGCCGCCAGGGCCGCCGAGGAAGCCGCAAAGGAAAAGACAGCTGCTCCCTTGGCCGATGCAGACAAGCAAGTCTCAGCGAGCGAGCCCGAGTCCGGCGAGGTTAGCGGACCAGAGGCTTTGGAGGCCGAGGCGAACCAGCAAGGCGCTTTCAACCCCGAGACTGGCGAGATCAACTGGGACTGCCCATGCCTGGGAGGAATGGCCCACGGTCCTTGTGGTGAGGAGTTCAAGGCTGCATTCAGCTGTTTCGTCTACTCCAAGGAAGAGCCCAAGGGAATGGACTGCATTGACAAATTCCAGTACGTACACCAACAATGAGCACATACACCAGCGCTAGGACCCAAGATACACCCGAGCTGCACAACTGACACATGATTCTAGGCACATGCAGGACTGCTTCCGCTTACATCCTGAGGTCTACGGAGACGAGCTTGCAGATGACGAAGAAGAGACACCAGGTGCTGAGGCGACACCAGAGGCTGCATCTGCCGCCACGACCACGCCGGCACCTGAGCTTGATGCCACCAGCTCTCCAAGCAGCACAGCAGTCGTCAATGTGAAGACTGATGTAAAGCCCCCGACTTCGGATGAAAAACCGTCCGCAAACAAGCCGGAATCCAATGGTCCCGCATCCAAATCTTCCTAGGTCTGTCTAATCATCCCGCGTCGCAACATGGGATATAGCCTCTAAACGCCCCTTGGGGTCGTCATCATGATCACCAACAACCCCAGGTTTTTCTTTTCTATTTTCACGTGTTTTGCAGGGGCTCCGGCGTTTCTCGGACACTTGAAGTGAGTGTCATGGCTCCCGGACGTTGCTATTGTACAATTACCTGTATCATTGTGTATGAGATACGCCCATATAGACCACTCAAAAAGAAGGCCCCCAAATATCTACTCTGCTTTCAGTAACACTCCCATCCTGTCTGCACAGGGGTTCGCGGCCACTACTTGACAGCTGAGACGCCCGTCCAGGGTGCTGTTTGGTTCCCCAACCCCGCATGACATGACCTATGCGCCAGGCATTTGCCAATGGCACTCAGCCAATTCCGGAGATTATCTTCCAAATCTGGCACCTGTTTCTTCTTACTTATTGCTGCCATATGATCAAGTGACTCCAACTTTTGCTACATTCCAATCTATTTATCCTTCGACAATGTTAACAGAATAGACTGGCTCATAATAATGAGCACGGGCACGGCTACGACATCCCAGGCTGCCGGTCTGATATCACCAACGTCCACCACACCGCCTACCGCCAACGTGGCCGTGGCCGTGGCCGTGGCGGGCAGCAGCAGCAGCAGCAGCAGCAGACGCAGCAACAGTAATACCAGCACGACGACGGATGGACGAGCACCGGCAAGGCGCTCGGTAGAGGATGATCCATCAAGACAGGCCGCCATGGCACAACGGAGAGCGAAGCGAGCCCAGGTGTCGCGTGCATGTGCGAGATGCCGTAGGCTGCAAAAAGGTTGCAGCGAGTCGCGACCTTGTCAAAGGTGCATCAGGACGGGCCTAGCCGAGCAGTGCCTTGCTGGAGGTGCCAATCCCGCGTCCGCCGCGCCGCAATCACGATTTGGCAGCGGCACGGTTGTCTATGAGTTGGGCACGACATCGGCGCTCATCACGTCGCCGACCCTGTCGACGCTGGGCCTCGGTGGCCGGACGCACACCAATTTTGCCAGGGAGTCCTTTCAAAGGCAGCCAGACTTGGTACCCAACCTCGTCCTGGAGCAATGTGCAGAGCGCTTCTTTCTCCGTCTGGGCCCCACCATCCCGATCCTCTCCCCAGATTACGTCTCACATTTACAGAGGCGTATGATGGAATCGACAGAGGCTGGAGCCGAAGCATATTGCGTACTTATTGGAATGTGCGCCATGGTGCTATTGCAGGTCGAGGAGCCCGGAGGTCGGAGGTTCGGCGACCTGGTGACCGCGGAGACGAATGCCGCTTACGGATGGATGCTCCTGGAGGAGGCTCTTGCCGCCCACCGTCATCTACCCCGGAGTTCGAACCCCAGCTTTGAGAGCGTGCTTCTCACTTTCTTCATCTACACATGTCATGCGGCATTGTTACATCACAGCCAAGCATTCTTCTTTCTACGCGAAACTACCACGTTGTATCTTTTGTTCAAGCCGGAGACTCTACCAGATTCTACCCGATCCTTGGCCGACCGTCTATACTGGGTGCTCATCGCTTCCGAACGCGGTCACGCAATACGTTATCGACGCCCAATTACGCTCCAAGTCACATCTGCCAGTCCCAGTGTGCCTTTGCCGACCACAAGTCCCGTCGAACAGTCACACCCACTAGGTGGCTTTTGGTCTCTGGCGTCGCTCTTTCGACCCCTGGACACCTCCTTTATCGCGATACTGAATTCGGAATCCATCTCCTGCCCTCCTTCCCCAGGTTCCCTCGATGAGATTGAGGCCGCCGTCAATGCCGCCTTGGGCCATAGTCCGCCGTCATCGCTACATCAAACGCAAAAAGCCAACTTGAGAGTAACGCAACTATGGCTTCGTATCATCATATGGCAGGTCCGACTTCGCCTAGGGCTCCTCTCCGAAGCAGCTCTGGCCAAGTCCAGTCATACATACCATTACCCATTGGAGGTTGCAAAGGACTTGGCATTGAGTACTCGAGACCTAGAAATCGGGGCCATGACTGTACATGGCGTAGGTCTCACCGAGAAGTTGTTTGACATTGCTTGCGTGGTGGTCAATGTTCTTGCCAGAGTGCCTGTAGGGTTCGAGCGAGGACCAGCAGAGGAAGACGTCAAGTATATCAGAGGATTGATCACGGAACTACCAGGCGGCAGAACTGTATATGATAAACTGATGGTCAAGCATCTGATGGCTGTACTTCCTGGCATTGTGGACAATTGAACACGCGAAGAAAAATGATATTGGCGGAGTCGCCTCGCTATATTTGAAAGTGCTTGCATATAAAAGCTGCCCAAAAGGGATCAAGAGACAGGCCCTGTCCGAAAAACGGCGGCACACCGGATCACACCCACTGCCTCTACCACCTGTTTGGTGATATGTCACACGAAATACATTTGATCGACGATCAGATTGCCGACACTTTGGTCTCATGAGGGGCTTCCTTCTCATCCAATGCGTGGTCATGTGCTGTTGTCGACGTTGCGTACGGATCAATCTTGGTTTTGGCAAACTGGCGAGCTGGTACTTGATGCTCGAAGAGCAAATCTAGCTCGGCATATGTTCGACCTAAAGACAGCCGAAATATTAGCGAGGTTACAAGGATCATGCGTTAGCTTCCCCCCGACACGAGATATACTCAGTAGCGAAGAGGTAAAAGCATGCGAGAAGGGAAAGAATTCACACCCACCTTTGGGCTCTGGCAAGCGGAGAAACACCCATATGGCACTTAGCATACACGTCCCAGCCCAGAAATACGCAGCTTTGGCTCCCCAGTTCCATGCGGTGGAGCTCAGTTGGTAGTTTGTCATCACATTGACGAAGATGTTGCTTGCGTTGTAAGCCGCGCGAGCAAGCACAATGGTTTTCGCCTTCAGTCTCGTGCTCGATAGCTCGGACACCAGGGTATAGGTGACGGGCCCAACAGTAAAGTCGTAGACAAAAGTAAAGATGATCAGCAGAGCCCCAATGGCCCAGACGGATGCATTAGTGCCGGCAAACGCAAGCGACCCAACAATGATGAGCAGTATGAATTGAGCACAGAGTCCAGAGAAGTGAATCGTCCTGCGCCCAACCCGCGCCATGAGGAACCAAGACCCCGCCGTGCCCACCATCCCAAGAGCGTACTGGGCCATGGACAGGGAGAATGAGTTGCTTGCCGCCATGCCGGCTTGCGTCAAGAAGTAGGCAAAGTACCCCATGATATTCTGTCCGCCCAAGGTCTGCACCAGCCAGATGCCGACGACGATCTCGGTCCTTCGCAGATCAATGCCTCGGAAGCAGTCGCGGAATGTGGTGCCGGCCTTGATCTCCTTCTCCATCTGGTTCGTGTGCTCGATCATTGCAATCGTCTCGTCCACGTTGAAGCTCGTGTCCTTGGCGCTCGTGAGCCTAAGCAAGCTCTTCCTTGCCGCCTCGCGATTATTATGGCGAATATACCACCATGGGCTCTCGGGCGCAAAGATGAGCCCGGCCAGGATGGGTATCGGCCAGACCCACTGCACGCCGAAGGGGATCTTATAGGCCCACTCGTCGGTACGGCTCACCGAGCCCTTGTTTACTGCCGCGGCGAAGAACTGGCCGATGACCCAGCACATGTTGATAAAAGTTGTGAGATAAGGGCGTAACACCAACGGTGCCACCTCTGCGGCGTATGCCGGAGTGACTGATTGGAATGCGCCCCATGGAATGCCTGTACCAGCCTTAGTCAATCTACTCCTTGTCCAAGACATGTGACACATGTCGTGAGCATATCCTATCTAGATGTGCAAAGAATGGTGGCAAGATGAGGAGGAGATTGGGCTCGTTCCGCTAGACTTACCACACAGTATCTCTCCCACCACGAGCACTTTGATGTTTGGTGCAAAGAATAAAACAAAGATGAAGACAATCATCAAACATAGACTGGCAATGGTGGTATTCTTGTAGCCAATTCGGTCTGCGGCCCAACCAGCAAAGATGAGCCCGAATATCTCACCGGCTCGAGCGCCGTTTGAGAGACCAGACTGCCATGCTGCCGACACGGCCCATTTCCCGGTCTCTGGGTTCTGTGTACCAAACTTTTGGTTAAACACTGGCGAAGCGTAAAGGGAGCCGAGCAAGGCAAGGTCGTAACCCTCCATGATGAGGGTGCTAGACAATAACATGGACCATCCTATCGCCTTGGGGTACAGCCTGAGGGCGGTACGCAGCGTCATGCGATGCTCCGCGTCCGCAGCATGTCTCGCCTCCGTTATCAGGGCCGTCTTGCCGTCTGTCGTATCGAGCCCTGGATGCGAGGGCGTGCTCTTGGCCTCGTGAACAGCTCCGGAAGCAACGTGGCTTTCATTGGTGAGCCCGGCGTCGCCTAGTTCGGCATCTCCTTGCTTGGAGGATTCCGCCATCTTGGTAGCGGGGGGGTGAAAGGGAGGGTCGCTGTGGCTCGCTTCTGTTATTTCCCTTCTTGAGCCTCAAGGGAGCTAAAAAAGCGAAAGGGGCGAGAAAAGTATTTCACTTTTATAGAGTCGACCGTCTGCAGCGTCTAAATACCCGGCTTCTCTCTCAAGGTTCGCCTTGCTCCTCAAAATTGCTTCTCGTGCCGACCGGAAATTTCTCCCCCATTTCACGGTGCCGCGTCTGTGCAATACGTTATGTCACGAACGGCCCGAGTTATTTCCTCGGTCCTTCTGGGGTCACTTCCGGGGGGTTGGCGATTTGATGATGCGGGGAGCAAAGCTGGAGTTGGAACGCTTGGATCTGGCCATTGCTCTGCGCTATCTAACGAATATGGTAGGGAGGGCCGAGTATAGCCAGGGTGTCGGAACGGATCCTCGTCTCATTGGTGCAACTGGGTTTTGTCCTATACTACTGGCGGAGTTTTGGTCGGACCATGGGGTCTGTGTCGGAGTAGACTCGAGTCGTCGGACTTTTACATACTGTGAAGATGTGTAAAACATGCTACTTCGTACTTGTTATTACTTTATTATACTCCGTACACATAGGGATCGCCCAAACTTGCCTTTCGATACCGGCCGGGGGCTCTAGAAAACCCCACACACAAACATGTTTAGCCCTGGATACCATGGAGCAGCATATGGTTACTTGACATGAACTTGGATCCCTCCCCCACCACGACTCTGTGCCGCGTTGGTGCTGCTACATTATGCATTGCATGCTCTTGGCGTGTCGCTCCAAGACAAGCTACCAAGGTGTTATCGCATCATTTCTGTAGTAGTAGTAGTACTACCACCAAAAATACCCCCAACAAAACTATAACAGACTCACCACTATGCCTACTTTAGAAGACCTGCCTCACAAGCTAGCTTCCGTACGAGTACGACAATAGAGAAGCAAGGAGTCTAGGCAATTTGGCTCGACACTGGATGCTGCCTCTCAAGAGGTAAGGGAGAAAGAAGCTCGCAACCCATTCCCAACATAGCTACTCACCGAGGTTCAGGAAGCTCCGCCTCGACTTCCGCCCATTATAGCAGAAGCCTCTATTCAACAATTGCCATTCAGTATCGGATGTCAAGTTGCGAAAAGACGAGAAAAATACGCTTGGCTAAATTTTTACCCACCGATTTTGACCAGTCAAGGTGGACTTTTCTAGGATCCCCCTCCCCCTCCTGATTTAGATGGAAAGATGAAAGATTAGATTACAAAAGATGCACGCTCCGGCAATACCATCCCGCCAAGCTTTGGCCCTACACGATGCAACAATAAAGGCCGTCCATGTGCGCGCATGTGTGTTGCAAAGCGGGTATGCGGGTCGGGCGATGGAGAAACTTTGATGGAGCCTCGTCAATGGGCCTGTAAGTTTTTTTCGGATCTGGACCCGACCCGGTCTTGAGTCTTGAACTCCGTCGGCACTTGGTGTGCTCCATGGTCACACGGGAGAAGGGGGGAGGGGAAAGGCACGGGGCGAGCTGCTGACTATGATGAGCTAGTCTACAGTTTATACGGGTTTCGTGAAACTGTTGAGGGTCCGGGTGCACGAGTCAGAAGTGTGTGACAGTCATGGTGTCCAAGCACAGGTTGATGTCGATCTGTATAGATAAGAAGGGATTCTAAATGATTTCTTTTCCCCTTCATATAAACAGTCGACCATCAGTCTTTGGGTATATGTGGTAGATGTGGAAAGCAGAAGCACGACCTAGCTCACAATGCATTCCCATAGCATCACCATCATGGCTGAGAATGCCGACAAGATCACTCCTGCGACACTGTACCCAAATCATGTTTCCTCCAGCAAGTTGACCAATGGTTTGTGCCATCAAACGGAACAGAATGGGACACAACTTCTGGGTAAGGAACCTTGGTGGAAAGCAGGCGTCTTTTACCAGGTATACCCGGCTTCCTTCATGGATAGCAACGGCGATGGTTGGGGAGACATACCTGGCCTGATATCAAAACTGGACTACTTGTCAGATCTGGGCGTGGACTGCGTGTGGCTCTCTCCAGTCTTTGACAGCCCCCAAGCGGATATGGGCTACGACGTGCGGGACTATCAAGCAATATACGCGCCATACGGCACGGCGGAAGACGTGGATCGTCTGACCGAGGAATGCCATCGCCGGGGCATGAAGTTGATACTCGACCTCGTAGTCAATCATACAAGTGTCGAGCACGCGTGGTTCCAGGAATCCCGCTCCAGCAAGACGAGCCCGAAACGGGATTGGTATATATGGAAGCCGGCGCGATACAATAGTCAGGGCGAGCGCATCCCGCCGACCAATTGGCGAGGATATTTTGCTTGTCCCACGTGGACTTGGGACGAGGAGACGCAGGAGTACTACCTGCACCTCTACGCCCCTGATCAGCCTGACCTGAACTGGGAAAACCCAGACTGTCGAGATGCCATCTACAAGGAGACGATGCGGTTCTGGCTGGATCGGGGTGTCGACGGCTTCCGTATCGACACTGTCAACAAGTACTCCAAGCGCACCGAGTACCAAGATGCGCCAGTGACGGATCCACGCTGGGAATCGCAGCCGGCACCAGAAATGTGGTGCAATGGTCCCAGGATCCACGAGTTCATTCACGAGATGAACGAAAAGGCGCTGGCGCCATACCAGGCCGTGAGCGTGGGCGAGCTCTCCAACATGGCCGGGCCCGCCGACGTGCTGCCCTATGTCGGCGCGGCACGGCGCGAGCTCGACATGGTCTTTGAGTTTAGCATGATCCGGCTCGGCACGGGCGGCGGCTTTGGCCCCAAGTACATTTACCAGCCGTACACGCTGCCGACGCTCAAGCGGCACGTGGCGCGGTTCCAGACCTTCATCGAGGGCACCGACGGCTGGACGACGGTGTTTTGCGAGAACCACGACAACGGGCGCGCCGTCTCGCGGTTCGGCGACAGCGGCAGCGGCGCCGAGCTGTGGCGGGCCAGCGCCCGGACCCTGGCGCTGTGGCAGGCGACGCTGACGGGGACCCTGTTCCTCTACCAGGGCCAGGAGATCGGCATGGTCAACATGCCCGCGGCCTGGGGCATTGAGGAGTACAAGGACGTCGAGAGCCGCAACTTTTACGCCGACGCCTCGGCCAGCGGCGATCGGGACCGCGTCGACAAGACCATGCACGGCCTGCGCATCCTCGCCCGGGACCACTCGAGGATCCCGTTCCAGTGGGACGGCGAGGCCCGGAATGCCGGCTTCAGCGACGCCGACGAGACTTGGATGCGGGTTCACGATGGGTACCGGGACATCAATGTGAAGAAACAGACCGGAGACCCAGCCAGCGTTTTGGAGTTTTGGAGGAGACTGCTAAAGATTAGAAAGAAGTATCCAGACGTCTTTGTCCACGGAGTATTTCGGTCTCTGCGGGATGAGGACTTGCAGAGGTATGTGTATGTCAAGGAGAGCAAGCTCGACGTAAATGGCAAGCCTGGCACCAAGCGACGGGCGTTGGTGGTCATGAATTGGTCCAAAGAGGTACAAGAGCCGGAAAATGTGAATGAGGTCTTGGGTTGCTCAGCGGAGAGTGCTCATTTCTTGGTGAGTACGACTGACGGGTGTCGAGAGAGGGCTCAACTTGATGCAGCATTGGAACCATGGGAGGGGAGGATTTATACAAACTTTCAGCCATAATTCATGTAATCAACAGCCTATAATTGACTTTAAGTTCCATATTTTCCATCTTACGAATAGCCTGGTTAATTCATGGCAAATATGTATTCTCCAGTGGTACGTAGTCTCCTTTCTTACACATATTATTTGAGGATAAGTTTACGCACCCCAGCATCCTCATCCCAAGCGAATACCTAGTCCTCGCCTTCAATCAAGGGCAACGATAATGTCTGGTACATGTCGCAGACGAATCAATGGAGGACTGTTGATACATCATTGATTTTTTTATATCTCCATTTTTTGACTCCCCAAACGCCTGATATATTTGTATTTGTAGGATTCTTCAAATACGTTGTAGATCAAAACATTTGTGTAATTTTCGATGCTTTGATCAAGCATTTACGGCTTGCTTGCTACTCATACATTTACGAAAAGAGACCAAGAGTTTCCATAACCAACGCTAAGAAATTACTACGGGACAGATCTTGAAAGTATTGTTAAGAGAACGTTGCTTGTTGAGCATGTGTCTCAATTGTTGTTCGTAGCCTTGGTGGTCTTGGCAGCAGCAGAGGCCGCCGCCCGAGTAGCAGAAGTCTTGGTGTTGGACGAGGTAGCCGAGGCGTCATTTCCCGTGGCTGCTGCTCCTCCGGCTTTGGCACCCGAAGAGGCCGTGGCCTTGGCCGACGACGCCGAAGTGGCACTGTCAGATGAAGCGGAGGTTGTGCTGGCACTGGCGGCGTCGCCTGCTGCTGCGTCTCCTGCATCGGCAGGGGCGGCGGCAGTACTGGTTGGGGCACCAGTTATCTCAAGGCAGCCGGTAGGACGGCTCGCGGTTATGGTGGAAGAGCCGGCGGCGGCAAAGTACTTGTCAATGTTGGGGAGACTGTTTCGTCCATTTGAGTCAGTTACAGCTAGGACCTCGGGGCTACGGTGTGGACTTACACATTCACACAACGGTTCTGGTTGATTGCATCTACGTCAGCCTGAGCTGTGTCAGGCCCGCCGTCAACCATTTTCTGAAGCGTATCAACCACCATCTGGAACGTTCCCTGCATGGCCAGTACATTATTGGCATCTTGCACGTCGGGCTGCTGGCCCATGGCGGCATCCAGAATCGTCTTGTGATTGAGCTCATCCTTCTCGGCATTGAGAGCAATGGTTGCCTGGCGGGTAAAGTCGTCGCCGGTGAGAGACGTGGCCGTGTCGAGAAAGTTGGTCACCTTGCCGGTATCATTCATCCACGAAATGACGGCATTGGCGATCTGGGTATCGCTGACCATTTTCATGCCCATGGTCACGCCGTTGCTGTCCTCTGCAGGGACGGCGCTGGCCGTGGCCGAAGCAGTCGAGTTTTTGGCGGTCGAAGCGTCACCACCGGCGGCACCTCCAGCCGTTGCAGAGGAAGAAGCAGCCGCAGAAGCGACCGCAGAGGAGCTGGTCTTGGACACTGCTTTGCTCTGACTCTTGGAGCTGGTACCTGCAGGCACTGCGGCACCAAAGAGCGGCAGTGCCGCGACAATGATGGAGATTACATAGGCGGAACGCATATTGACCAGCAAGTTTTTGAAATGTTGATGGTAAAAGCAATGACGAGAATTGGATTATTAGAGATAATTATGTTCAAGTCTGCCTTGCAAAGGGACTTGAAGAAAGAAAAGGAAAAGGGAACCCCCAGGTAGAGAAGGAAAGAATGAGTAATTTTTGTTCTTGCAAATGAGAGTAAGTCTGTCTGCACCGTCAAGGCGCCTAGATCAGGATGCGAGTTGGGGAGAAGGAAAGAAATCGCACGCATTCTCATCGTCTCACTTGAGCAAAAAAGAGACTACATATACCAGACGAAGTGAAGAGACGAGACCACTGCAAGAGGTCGAGTTCTGGGCTGTATAGTTGCTGATACTGCCAAGCTCAAGCGCTGAGCAGATCAGAAACGACTACCACCTTCTGCTGCAAGATGCCATGTGAACCAAATTGACCAACAAGGGTGATACTGGCACGAGAAGAGACGAGAGAATCTGGGGAATAGGACCATAACCTTGGGGTCAGGTGATCGCGGCATATAGAAGGCAGCCATGTACTATAGTGAGGCTCCCTCAGGGGATCATCTTGGCAAGCAAGCTCAACCATAATCATGTTAGTGAGCCCGGGCCGACAAAATGCATACGGCGTCGATCAGGGCAGCATTCAAGGTTAGGTTAGTTTGTAGCTATTCGGCCAATCGCAACTATTCCCAGGCCATCATGGACCCCGAATGCGGCAAGCGCCGATCTGAAACTGTAAAGCCGCACTGACTTTTGGGAGACCGATTGTCTTGGAGAAAGATCGAGCGTTTGAAACATACGGCAATTGACCAATCGTGTCCTTCTTTTCGTCCGTCGCCGCACGGTTCGCCAAGAAACCCCCCTTGTGGCACATCATCAGGCCAGACTCGAGTATTACAGCGCCAAGACCGCCTTGTAGGCCGGAGAGCCACCATCCGCTTCTAGGGGCCAAGAGACAATATCATTTTCTTCATCATCACATATGCCTCTCTCATGACTTTGCCTTCATTGAAAGCCCCCTTTGTTGGACGGCAACGCACGGGATGCCATCGGCACGGCCTCATGGGCGAAATATACGAGACGGATCCGGGGCCGGCTCATGCGATTGAGTCCGTGGTAGGCGCATAAGCAGGAGGAATCATAGTACCCATAGATGTTGCCAATGCAGACTTCTTAACTTCTTGTCTGCCCATATAGCCAAGACGGTGAAGAAGCCACTCGGGCTCGTTCTGGTTGTCTTCATTCCCTGATTGATTGCAGGGCAGGCCTGGGCCGTTACATTCTCTTTCTCTCCATCGTCTGTCATTACAACGTCTCTCCTTTTCCTACAGCCCCGGTGGTTGATACAAAAAACTTCCTCCTAATAACATAATGGCTTTCTCATCGATATGCGTGTCAATTCTTGTGCTGGGCGGTAAGCTTGTCATGCTGGTAGCAGCCCAGCAAGATCAACAAGTTCAGTTCAATCAAGTCATTAATCTTAATGGCGACGTGAGTATATATCATCCGCGAACGAGGCAGTCAAATACGTACTCACTCATGATTTAGATGCAACTGAACCGCCTCATCTTCCCCGACAACTCAAAGATTGAGACCTTTTCTCAATCGCAAAAACAAATCATTGTCAACCAAAACCCAAACCCGCTTTCGGCTAATCATGTCGTTGGGTCCTCTGGTCAACCGTTTGTCCAGTTGTCTCAAAACTCCATGACCATTCAGACAAATAAGGCAACCGACTTGGTTGGTGGTCAGGTTGAGATGTCGATTGACCCCAACATCCTCCAACAAGCTGGTGTCAGCCCCGACAATACTTTTGTTGCTCAACTTTCACCTGACCGGCAAGCTTGGATCATCATGGAAGGCGTCAAGAGTGTCAACACGTGAGTACCACTCTCAGGAGCCTGTGTCTTTGTGGCACAACCTCCCTTCACAAATCAAGTGGACTAACAATGATTCAGCACGGACAATACAGTGCGAATGATCAAGATGACGAGTCTCGATGGAGAATACATGGCCGTCGGACGGCAGACCATCGAGACCAGCAATGTCTTGACTACATTCAACCAGAACCAACAGGTCCAGATCTCTGGTTCTGGCATTCAAGAGGTTGAGTTCACCGACGGTTTCCGCATGTCTGTCAGAGCTAGCCAGCCAATGACACTCAAGACCGACGTCGTCAACGGTGTCAGTTCGAGTATGACCACCGGCGGTATCATGCCTGTCAGTGAGTAAAACGGCCGTCCCTCTGAGTACTATTTTCGTAAGCTTACTCGACCACAGACAACTTCCGTTACAAGGTTACTTCGAATCTCGCTGGAGTTGCAACCGATCTTAATTCCATGGTTGCGGTTGTCCAGCTGCCTCGTAGGTCTTACGTCTCGGTGGTGTAGACAAGAAAATTCTAATGCAGTCTTAGTCAATGCTCAACGAATCATGACAATGGCCCAACAGATGGGAGCACAAGCCAACACTCCGATTTCTTTGGGTGTTGCGCAACGTGTAGTGCTCCAGAACCCAGGAGGGTCTTCCGTTCAGAATCTGGCACGCCGGCAGAGGTCCGCTTCGTCTGCCGCTACCTTTTCCAACACAACCAGCAGGGCCGTCGAAGCCGCCGACGCCACATCGGCCGATGCTACTTCGACATCCTCGGACGCTACTGCGACAGCCGGGTCGACAACGGCCGCCGATGGATCATCTTCGACTTCGACCGCGGCTGACAGCGCGACCTCGAGCTCAACTTCAGCCGCCACCTCTTCCACAACCGCCCAGGATGCTGCCGCAACCCAACAAGGGCAACAAGCGGCAACGTCTCCCACTCAGACCCAGGCACAGCTCCCAGCAGCCACACAGCTTCTCCTATCCCCTACCTTTTCCCCCATTTCTGCCCAGGCGCTCCTCGACAAGCAAAACAGCCGCATCGCCGTACCCGTGAGCCAGATTGACGGCGAGTTTATTGTGACAATGGGCATGTCCGGAGCCGGCACCGTCCAGGTCGCCGCCCCCGCCGGCAGCACACCCAGCGGAGCACCACAGGCGGGTCAAGCAGCAGCCGGCGGCGGCGAGGGTGCTGCGCAACAGCAGCAACCCGGCCAGACGACTGCTACTACTCCCCCACAGGAACCTGCCGCTGCCGCCGCTAACCCCGGCACTTCTGGAGCGGTTCTCGCTAGACAAGCAGCGGCGGCAGCCGTACCCCTGGGCACCATCACCATGACCATGGCAGAGATTGAAGAAATGGCCAAACTCCAAGCCACGGGCGGCGTTGTGCCCGTCTGGAGCATGATGAGCGACTTCGTATCGCAGCAGGCGGCAGTGCAAGCCGCTCAAAAGAAGCGTGAAACCGAAGGGCCGAGGAGATTTGTAGCTGTCCCCTTTAAGGTTTAGCTGTTTCTAAAGGGGGCTCCAGGGGCTTCAACGTTTGCGGGATGTGGGATGCGATGCAGGTACGGATGGATACATTGGCGCGGGAAGAGGAAAACAAAAAAGCCTCCTGGCTTGTCCTGGCTACAGAGCAGACAGAAATCAAAGTATCATTCGTACGTAGATATTAAAGACATTTTCTTCTTTCTCCTCCATGATTCTTTTGTTCGGCTCAGGACGGTGACGTGGAGACGTATCGGAGTGAGACGTGAACCGAACAAATCAGCGGCAACTGCCCATGCCCGTCACTGTATCTATTTTGGTCTATTTTCCCGTAGTATTGGATCGATGATCGCCCCGGCCGTCCTTGGGGGGTGTTCTCTTTCTTTCCCAAAGCGTGCAGCAAGGTCGGCTCTGGTGCAGAATTGAGAATTGGTGGAGTCTAGAAACATTAGACGGGTAAAGAAAGACAAGCAAAGACAGAAAAGAGCCAAGCTTTCTGCAATGCTTCTTCTAAAAACCGTCGGCGCTGGAAGCCGAAATGGGCTTGAAAAGGCCCGTACCCATGATCTGACAGCCTCTGTGGATCGTATTGGCAGTGCTGTGCCGCAAAGCTCGTATGAGATCGCTACTGAATTGGGTTGGAAGGCGCGAATCTAGTACTAGATAAGGGGTAAAAACAACAACAACAACAATGACGCTGGCAGCTGTTAGCTAGACCTTCTCTCTGCAACATCAATAACACCACACCTCTTCGTTCTTGGAATCGTTTTCCATACACAGTACTAGGCCGTGCCCAGTGAGTGTCTGATTGGGTCGTTTAGCTGATCATTATAAGCTTAGGCATCCATATTTCTGCAGTAGCGCCAGGGGTTGGTTTCCTTGGACGTTCTTGGGGCAAGCAAAGCAAGCTTTCGGAACCAATCTTAGCATTACATTTAGTACCCCCCGTGGGTCATTTCAGAGGGCTGAGCCACTTTCCCATGAGTCTAGTTCCTTTCACGATAGGATTCCTTCTCGGCTGGGAAGTGTTTCCTCTTGTCTGCGGATTCTGGCGGTCGCAAAGAAAGAGGATGGTGATTGACTGGTAAGCCGCCAATTCGGAAATCGTATGTCCTACCACGAAAGGAATCCATCATGTCTTACACGACGCCTCCCATCACGTCGACCACCATCTATGGAGCAGTTGAGACCTATAGCGCGCAACAAGCGGCGCCGGCTCTCTTGACGCGCTTTACGCCGCCCGATCAATGCTCAACTGAGTGGTACTGGGACACTGGCGTCTTGCGGTCCTCGAGTACGGCCTTCAGCGACTCGAGCCACAACACAGCATGGAGTACGTGCCAACCGTATAGCGCAACCGGCGCGACCTACTCGGCCGGCATCTGTCCATACAAGTCCGAGTTCAAATCAGTAACACAAGTGTCTTGGGATGGAGTCTCATCGTCATATTATGTCGGCGCTTGTTGCGCAAGGTAAAATGGACTCCTTTCTTCACTCATGACAAATATATCCCACTAACCTTGCACTCAAGCACCGCTTCATATGACACTTATACCAGCGGAGACTCTACGGGACTATATGGATGCATTGCGACGGTGACCTCGACTACTGTTGCAGCGACAATGGTGCAAGAAAACGATGAGCCGACGGTCGTATCATCGGCAGGTCCAATTACCATCATTGCAGAGCCACTGTTCATGGTGTGGCACGAAAGCGATACAACATTGCATGCAGCGTCAGACGCAAGCTCACTCTTCGCCGCCATGAACATGGCAATGCCATCCGAAACTGTCACCGCGTCTCCTACGCCCTCAATGGCAACGGCTGCGCCAGAACCCGGACTCGGCCAAACAGCCGTCATTGGCATTGCTGTAGGTTTCGGAGTATGTGGTCTCATCATTGCCGGACTGGCGTATTTTGCCTTTATCCGGCTCCGGAAACGGAAAGCAGACGACGCAAACCCGGACAACACGCCAGCACAGAGGAGTCCAGGCGCCGGCGCCCAGGCATGGAAGGACGGGGCCGTGTACGCCAACGAGCTCCAAATCCAGACCCCAAACACAATGGACAAGACGCACTCCTTTTCTAATTTGCACAATGGCGAAAGTGCATATATGCGAGGCGGCCAATCACCACCTGCATCTGCATCGAATCAAGACAAGGACGATAATATATTTGTAGTAGAGCAGAAAATGCTGCTTCGATAAGCAGGGATCGACGAGCACGGCGATGCGGACGACATTGTACTCTGATAACATGGCTGCTGCAATGATCAGACTACAAAGACTTGCTCAAACTATCCCGAAGATATCACGATCCTACAAGGTATTGAAAAGCTCAAAAGATGCAGCAAGCCTCAAGAGCGTGCATGTCACTGCCGAGAGCGAGTCCCTTTAGTACAGGAAACCCGAAGAACCTTCCGGGCTTCATTGCAATCTCCGAAGATATACTCTGTCGAATGAGCCGGTACAACGACCGACTGAATCATCTGCAACGCAAAACGTCATGAGTTTGAAGAGCTCCGGACGATCAGCTTCGAGGATCGGATTCACAATGTCTTGCCAAGAATCGACTCCACACGAAGATATAATTTTCCACCACTCAGACGAACAGTAAATGAGGCACACCCGCGACCCCTCGAAAGAACTGTCTGTATATATCGTCTTGAATTTCCATACCAGTCAAGCGCTCAGACAATTCTCTTTATTTTCGAAAAGCCTCAATACAGACACGGACCGATATCCCAAGAAATGTCTCTCGAAGAACATATTACAGCTTTACAGGCCTCACTCGATAAGGCCAAGCTTGTCCCTGGCTCTGCTTCCGAGCTGATCCCTTCTTCCTTTGCACCTAGCACGGTGCTTAAAATCAGCTTTGGCGACAAGGCGGTGGATCTGGGCAACTTTTTTCGAGCGAGCGAATGCAAGGTTGCCCCAACGATATCCTTTGCGCCGGAAACGGGCAGCTCGTCATCGTCAAACGCCTCGTATCTTCTCATCCTGACCGACCCGGACGCGCCCACGCCAGATGATCCGAAGTTTGCCTTTTGGCGACACTGGATCGTGAGCGGTCTGCAGCCCCTAGCTGGCGGGAGCCAAGGGGCGGTTGCGTTGACAAAGCCGACGATTACAGAGTATCTAGGCCCTGGTCCCAAGGACGAGTACGTAGCCTGGAGTCAAGGCTTCTCATTTGATAAGGAAACTTTTGGAACAGGAATTAATGCATAATGCAGCTCGAAACCACACCGGTATCTTTTTCTCTTGTACCGAGAGCCCGAGGCCCTCGATCTCAAAAAGCAAGACGCTGGAGGAGAGGAATTTGTGGAGCGACGGTCATTTAAGCCGGCGCAATTTGCAGAGAAATTCCAGCTGAAGCTGGTCTCGGTCAATTGGATGACATGCGCAGGTGATGGCTGGTCAGAATAGACCATAGACTTCAATAGCTAGAATATACAAAACAACCACCTCCCGCTGAAAGACTTGGTGTCATAATACACTATAGGGAAAAAAAAGAAGAATATTGATTATCGGGTTATATCATTTTGTGTCACTTGGATTGGGAGCTGAGAGTCACTGGTCCGAGTATGCCTTGCGGAAAGCCCATTTGTCGGAGCCCAACTGCGCTGGCCCAGTAATGATTCGCTGAGCCTCGCTGAGCCTCGCCTGTTCATCCATATATGCAGATAAGGCTGTACGCAATCTCTTTGTCGTCCTTTCATCAACACTATCAAAACTTTTTATCGTCTTCCCGTTCTGAGCAGCGGCCTTTGATAATATGGACGGCGTATCGGCCGCAGCCAGCGCCATTGCCATTGTGCAGGCAGCGGGCATGCTTCACGTGGTGGGAAAGTCATTCTGGGACACGTTTATCAGCAAAGACAACGAGGATCGGGGAGGCGACGCGACCGCGCGCGTCGCCAGCATTGACGAGTTTATCCAAAAGATCAAGCTTCTTCAGTTTGCCACGGCAGCGACACCACCAGCACCACCCGAGGGCGGCGGCGGCCCAGCCGTCCTAGCCAACGCCGTGACCGTGTCGGGACTCGGCGGCACACTGACGCAGTGTGAGGCCCAGCTCGCGTCACTCCGAAAAAAGGTCGCGAAGATGACGCTTCCGGCTGGTGTGAACAAGTGGAAACGCTTCGTGGCTACGGTGCGTATAAAGTTGAACGAAACCGAGTTTCCACATCTGGAATCTACAATCGGGACTCTGCTCACACAACTCGAACTCATCATTTCGCTTGCGCATTATGAGCTGTCAAAGAACAGGCGAGTACAAGTTCTTGTTGAACGGCCTTTGCCAGATAAAAAAAAAGTTGTACTGACTTTCTTTTCTCCACAGCCATGAGCGCAGCCAAAAGGCCCAGGCTGAAGCCGCACAAATACTCCAGCGACTAGAACAGCGGCAACAAGAGGACAGGATTCAGGTGTTTGACCAGCACACGGCAAGTCTCGCCGTCATCCAGAACACCCTCGAGCAAAGCGGCGTGCAACTCGGAAAGCAAGAGCAGATCTTCCAAGAGAGCCACGACATCATCATCAAGGCGCTCGAGAAACTCACCATCTCGCCGCGCCTAGACAGAACGGCAAGCGAGCTGTCGGGCACCACGGCGGGAACCGTGGCCGTCGAGACCATGGAGGTTGACGACGACGACGACGACGACAACGACGCTGTCGTCCCCGTTGCGCCGGGCCTCATACTCCACCCAGGCTTCAACTTTCGCGATGACCGGCTAGAGGGCGCGGCCGAGATTGCAAAACCCACACTCGACTTGATCGGGCGGTGGCTGGACCCGAGCAGCGTGGACGTGTCGCGCGTATACATCCACGCCTCCAAGGACGACGACGCGACCCACGACCTGTGCAACCGCGTCGTGTACGAGCTGGCCATGGCCAACTCCTCCAGGCTTTTGTGCTACAACGGGCTGCCGAGGGAGGGATCCCCGCCCGCCGACGGATGGTATACCATGACCCATCTGATCTGGTGGCTGTCGGCGCAAATGCTCATCGCCATGCCGCATCTCGACGGCCACATGCCGGCGAGCGGCTATGATCCGGACGTGCCCTCACTAGTCGAAAAGCTGCAAAAAGTGCCCGACGACGGCCCAGCTTATGTTGTTCTCTATTTACCGGGAGAGTCTTGCCATGGCGACTCGGACCGCAAGTTGTATTATTCCCTTGTCGCAAGCATGTGCGGTATTTCAAGTACCCGAGTAAGACTCTTGCTCTTCTCAGACGGCAAAGACTGTGAAGTTATGAACCTTTTTGGCACCAACAAACTTGTCATCGATAATGTTACCCGCCAAGACAAGATGTCGCTCGATGACTGGATGCCTCCAAATATTGGGTAACTGTCTTGACGGAGACAAGTGACGCCGGCTCACAACGAAAATATCGATACGAGTGTTTAGTAACATTGAATACGAGCCATCCCATTCTTCTCTATGTAGAGGTAGCTTATGAAACAAAAGCGGGTGCGGTCGCGTTGATGTCAGTTTTACTTCTTCTGGAATTGTAGGTCTTCATGCATGTTAGGTGAACCAAAGTGCAAGTCGTGATTAATGCGTCTATATTAGTAAAATAATTGTTTTTCGTTCCTCCTTGTCATCTGCATACCCCCTCGCTGAAATCGGATTGAATTGCATTCTCCGTGATATATCCATCAATCATATCGCGTTTTCTGGCCGCCTTATAAGACGAACAGGATGTTGGTATCTGCAACTAATTAGCACAAAGCACTCTAAAAATCAAACATGAGTTCACATACCAAGAGGATGACTGCAGCTCAACTGCGGCTTTTGTGTGTACTTGGTCTCTAATACGTCACGAATGCTGTTCAGAAGCTGGACATAGCTTTGCTGGGGGTTCTGCTTCAAGGCTGTAATAAATGCCCAGCTCATGGCGCCAGTAGCCTGCTGAGCAATAGTCGCATCTGCAGATGTTTGGTCATCCTTTGATCCAGACCACATGATGACGTCAGCTGGCGAAGTACGTGTGTCCTTGGTCTTGTTATAAGCATCGTCGCCCTTGTACGCCTTCTTGGCAAATCCGAGAAGGGAGCTTGCGACGCCACCCATATCTCCGCGAGCATACGAGCCAATGGCAGAAAGCAGTCCCTGTCCAGCTTCGGCAGCCAGATTGGGCTCCTTTAGCACACCCTTGGTGCTGTACATGTACGGCAGATCAAGAACGGAACCCGAATGGCATGAGTCAAAGATGGCTGTCAATCGTACACCGGCGGCGAGAGGCTTGACCACGAGAGCGTGTAACTCATCATCCACGATATGGCCGGCACTCTTATAGTCGACCGGGTAGATGACCTCATCGGTTCCATCCTCCTCGTCTCCGTCAAGATCAGCAGTCTGACCTCCGTGACCACTGTAATGCAAGAACAGAGCATCGTCCGGACGGGCACCAGCGACAAGCCACTGCATCGCCCGACGAATGTTGGCAGCAGTCGGTTGCAGGACCTGATCCTGCGCATCATCAGTGAGGATGATCATATCCTCGCGTTTGTAGTTGTAGCGCTCCATAAGGAAAGCAGAGACATTCTTGGTATCGTTGATACATCCACGTAGCTCGCCATCCTGTCCAAAGTAGTTGATACCAATCAGCAGGGCCTTGCGCTTACCAGTACAATGCGAGTACTGGAAGGTGTATTCGGAGGGGGCGCCATGGCCGAACTGTTGGGCATTGTGAGGGGGAGGGGGCGCATTCGAGCGACCTTGATTGCCGCCACCGTATCCGCCCGAGTTGTACCCTTGAGACTGGTTCGGGTAGCCGTAAGAGTCGAGATTCTGCGGGGGCGGGTAGTTGGGCGGCTGGTGATGACCGTAGCCGTGCTGCTGAGGGGGTTGAGAGTATTGACCTTGACCGTAGTGCGACGGAGGCGGTCCGGGAGGCCCACCGCCGTATCCTCCCTGCTGCTGCCATTGACCCGGAGGAGGTCCCTGTGGAGGTTGACCGTAGCCACCGCCGCCGCCATATCCTCCTCCGTGTTGTCCAGGATAGCCACTATGCTGGCCGGGATAACCACTGTGCTGGCCGGGATAGTTGCCGCCAGGGTAGCCGCCGCCGCCGCCGCCGTAGCCTTGGTTGTAAGACATGATTGTGCTCGAAATGTGGAAAGTTGCCGAGTGAGAGTGGAGGGATGAAAAAAAGAGAGGGTTTCGCCAAGCAAAGAACAAAGACCACAAGGAATTTGAGGTACGGCAATGTGATGTGATATGAGAAATGTAAGACGAGGCCAACAGCAGCCACCAGTAGTACGTAGTCGCAAACCAGAGCGGGGCTCCTATTTTGGAGGGGCAATAGTAGCAGCAGCAGCAACAGCGACGTAGGCTGGCAGCAGGATAAGGCAACGTCGTTTGTTTGTTTGACGCCGAAACGCAATAAGCTGCATGCGGGGCAAGAAGGAAGACGCCAGACCCTTGTAGCAGCTGACGAGGGATCTGCTGGAGATGCAGCAGCCCCCCAAGCCCCTGGAAACTGTACAGCAACCCCACTAACAATGACTGGCTGGAAGGGCCAGAACGTCGGGCTCAGCCGCCTAAAAGCCGCGCTTCCAAGGACTTCCAAGCCGGAATTCGGCAACTTCTCGAGGGCTTAACTTTGCTTCATATGCGTGGGAGGACTCCAATCAACAGGCCTCCAACGTGTCTCGCGATGAGTATTCCGCAAAAGATAGGGGATCTTTGGGGGGGTTCCTACCTCTTGTAGGGCTGCTCGTTTGCCAGAGACATCCAGGAACCACTTAATACCAGTGAAACAAATGCTCGGCACGCAGCAGTATTGGCTTGGCAGTTACAGCAGCGGGTCTGATTGACTATCTGGAAGCTGCGGTGCACCAAAACGTTGAATGAGAGTCATCTCAGACGTGTCCGCTTTGCTCGTGATTTTCGTGGATTGATTGATTGATGTGGGTGTTTGATTGCTAAATGTGTGGTATAATGACCTCTGCGTGAACCACTCAACCCTCTCAGCGGTCTCTGTATTAAATCGTTGTATCTTGCAACATTTACTCAAACTCCTTCCCTCCATTTTCCACCCCCAGAAAAAACACAGAATCCCCGTTCAAACCCCAGATTCCCACAACAGCATTTGCCATGTCTTTCTTCAAGAACCTTGCCGACAAGTTCGATGACCTTAGCGTCGGAGGTCGCAAGGATGATGAACAGCAGCAGCAGGCGCAGCAATATGGTAAGCTAAAACCACATCTCACAAATCTTTAACACAAATCCATCTACCCTAACCCGACGCCAAAAGAGCGACGGCGTTTCCCCCTTGCGCAATAGCGTATAACTCTGTGCCTCAACTCGGGTTTCAGCTTTCTTTGAGTTAACCACGCCAAACTGGGAACAGGCCGCCGCGACTTTGGAGACTCTCACTCGGGCTCTTACTCGTCGCCTCCTCCCCAGCAGTACGGTCAATACGGATCGCAGTACGGACAGGGCCAATACTCGGCTCCGCCTCCTCAGCAGTACAACTCGCCGCCTCCAGGATCGTACTCGTCACCTCCGCCGCAGCAGGTCAGTTTCCAATACTCCAATCCCTGATACGGCATAGGGATAAGGCCGAGCCACATATTTAGACCTTATGCTTTAAGATTCTACCTCGCCTTGAAGTCAACCAAAAAAGGAAATTGCTAACTCCGATACGTGAAACAGGGATATGGCGGCCAGTCTCAGGCTCCAGAGTACCATCCTCCCCAGGACAAGCCTCCCATTCCTAGAGGCTGGATTCCGAAGTGGGATCAGCAGTACTCGCGCTGGTACTATGTAGAGGAGGCCACTGGTCGATCTCAATGGGAGGCTCCCGGCTATGATGCCACTCGGCCGCCCATGCCCGGCGCCGACTCCCGCGGCCACGAGTCTTCGTACGGTGCCGGCGCACCACCTCCCAGTGGCTATGGGCACCACGACTCGGGCTATGGAGCTGGTGGATATGGCAGTGGTGGTGGCTACGGCGGCGGCAGTGGCTATGGAGGCGACCACGGAGGTCAGAGCCAGTACGGAGGTTATGCAGGCGACCAACGTGGCGACAGCTACGAGCCCGAGAAGGAGAAGAAGAGCAGCAACAAAAGCGGTATGCTGCTTGGTGCTGCCGGTGGTCTCGCAGTCGGTGCCGTTGGCGGTGCCCTGCTTCACGAAGCCTTGGGTGAGTCTTTATTATCTTTTGGGGTTCTCCTGTACAGCCGAGACGCGGTACGCTAACAGTACCAGATGACTCGTCTGATGATGAGCACCACGCTCCAGCTCCTGCTCCCGTCTATGTAGTAGAAGCTGCTCCTGCCCCTGTCTATGCAGAACCGCCCCCTGCAGAATACTACGCACCTCCTCCTGGTGATGAGAGTGATCGTGAATCTCTCGAGGAGGCACGCGAGGACTACATTGAGGCTCTCGAAGACGCAGCCTCGAGTAGCGCCAGCAGCAGTGATCGCGAGGAGCTTGAGGAGGCCAGAGAAGAGTATCAGGAAGAGTACGAAGAGTATTATGGTGAGGATGACTAGAAGCAACGAGTATCCGACTGTCAGTACATTTGATGAACTGGGCCGTGGCGTCTACCACATGAGACCACAGGCATGATATTCTGGTGTCTAGATATGTAGACCAATACTGAACACAGTGTCAATCAAAATGCCTGAGACTCTAACATTGAATGGTTCATACTTTCACCTGTAGAATGCATTGTTCTCAGAAATCTAGTCAAATCCTAAGTGCATGATGTTTCGCTGTACTGTCCAAGCCCGAAAGCTCTCTGCCGGTGGGAGAAGACAACGGCGACATTGACTCCTTACGATATCCATCGACGGTAGCGGCCAGGATCTGATACAGAGTAAGAGTCGAGATCTTGTACTCGTTGTCGCGTCTTGCTTTTGCCCATCCAGCTTGTGTACGGTGGGGAGCATTGCTTGATTCTCGGTCTTATTCGTCTTTCATGGGGCATCGAGGCTGATGAAAATATTCGCGTACAGGCTCGCCATGCCCGTCCACACAACTCTGTGAGCGACTTTCAGAGGATGATTGCATTTATACTGCTGACAGGAGACTATCGCACATCAAAACCTAAGAGTAAAGACTCCAAACCCCCCAAACGACCGCCTGTGGACTCATAATGCGTGAAAAAGTACAAATGGGAACTGGGAATTGTTCATCTTCGAAAACTCCGATACCGACGCGAATGGAAAATTAAGCCATTAAATGTTTATTGCTGCTTCTTGCCCTTGTAGAGATATCTAGGTACAGTTAGTATCGTGCGATGACAGCCAACCAATCAAGGCAAACTTACCCTCCAAAAACTCCCTCAACAACACCAACAACGCTCAAGACTCCCAAACCAAGACCGATCTGGTTCCAGCCCAGACGGCCTCGCTCGTGGAGATCCCAAGCCTTGTAGCCGAGGAAGCCAGACAGACCAATAACGCCCACCAGGTTGCTGATGACGAGGGCGCTGCTAGCACCGTCGCTGAGGTTGCCAAACCATTTGGTCAGGATGCTGTCGGCCTTGCGGGCCTTGGCAGCGGCCTTCTTCTTGGCGAGCTCTGCCTCTGCGCGGGCCTTCTCCTTGGCCTCACGAGCTTCCTCTTCGTGCTGAATGCGCGATGCCTGGGTATCGGTTTGGACGTCCTGCTCCTCAAAGTCGGAAGGGACGGTGCGCACAGAGGGTGTATCGACGTCAACCAGAGAGGCGGTACTGGCGCTCTCAGAGGGCTCGATCTCGGGAGGGGGAGGAGCGGCAGCCTGGATAGATTCAAATAGGTGAGCTCATGTCAATCGGGGGAAAAAATCAAGGGCTCAAAGGGAGCAACGCGGGCAGTAGCTTTGGGAAGCTGTCGGCCACGGCGCAGTATGCGCAATGAAACATACCTCCTCGGGAGTCTGCTTGGGGCCTGATGCTGCTACTGATGCGTAAGACACTACAGATGATGTTTGTTAGCCATGACCCAACACTCTCGACCGTAAAAATATGCTGCGCGACAAGTTGCGGGGGTACAATAAACAGAAAGTCACATACTATTGTTGGTTGTTTGAACTCGTCGCTGGTTCGATGAGGACTTGTGTGTGTGGTAGAGTAAGGAATGATTGGCGTGAGGGAGAAAGAAAGACGACAAATCTTTTTTCTCAATGGACAGAGGCGGGATGTGGTGTGATTAATAGATGATGAAGCACATGCGATGCAGGTCTGTCTTTCGGGGGTCTGAGTCGAAGGAGAAAATCGGGTGTGCGTGTCTTTGGCTGCGTGTTTATGCGTGCCATCCGCTTCGCAGCGCAGCGCTTGCAAGGCCAAGCTTAGGTTAGTACAGCTCTCCCGAGCAACAATGACGTCAACTGGTCGTTGCGGCTCCATAATTCTTTTTCACCACCAGGAGATTCAAGGAAGGACGGAAAGCTCCTGGCCTACCAGGTATCTGGGCAGTACCTTGCTTTAGCTAATAAGTGATGTGATTCAAAGTTCTAATCCACATTTGTCTATCAATGTTTCATGCTTCTTTTAGATGTTCCTGATATGTTGAGCTTTTGGTATTATATACTCTGGTATTTGGTGTTGCAATGTCTTCTTGCTATTCTTTTTGATGATACCAAAGCTGCTGGAGCTCTTCCGCATTAGCTCCATAGCTACTACAAGGTACTGAGTTAGCCCCAGTATATTACCTATGGTGACTACGAGGTCATAAAAAGCGCTCATCAGACTGGATACCGTGCACTATTGACGAACATCACCAAGCAGTTCAAATCAGGACGCCCAAGATAAGTGTGGGCAGTGCTTGTGCATAATTGTCTGGAGGGCTGGAGGGCTGGAGAGGACACAATTTCCTCTGTTTAGCAAGCTGTCAACAAAGCAATGCTCAAAACGGCTTCGACGCATGTTGCTTCTTTTTGCGAGATTGTTTTTGATGGCCATAGGCAGCGGCTGCTTTAATGCATTGAAGTGTTGTGGGAACCTTTGTCAAACTAGTCTAAACAAGAGCAGCTCAGCATGACAGCCGCCCACAGTGGAGAAAGAACGCACTCGAAACTTCTCACGATACTCACCCCGACACATGCAGATAACTCTGGCATTGCTCGACTCAGTTGCATTCAAGGCTGCTGCCACTTCTTTGCTGGATTCATCGTTTTGCATCCGACCAGTTTTGTCAGACTTGGTGCTGGCAAAGGTCCCGCGGATATGGCGGGGTGTGTGTATTCGACCAACCCGTGGGGAAAGGCAGAGATGCTTCAATTTCAAGTTCCACCAGGCGGGCGTAGTTCGCTCGTCTGAACTCGTTCCATCACGATTATGCTTTTGAGATTGACTAGTAGAGAGACTGTGGGAATGTGCGTGATGGAATGTTTTTGAAAAAAAAAAAAAAAAAAAAAAAAAAAAAAAAGGACGCATCGCCGAAAAGGACTCAAGCTGAGACCATCATAATGCGTACTATGGCCTCAGATAGCAACGTACGCACGCGATATATACGCCCCACGTATTCAGATGTCGCGTGTCTGGCGGCTTACGATCTACCTGGACTATAAATACATGTGGCCTTTGCTCGACATGAACCTATGCAATCCGGCCATGGCATTGACTTGTTATTTATTGGCTCGCTTGCACACAACAAGAGCCAATCTGTCAGACTGAGTGCCCAACACCTGGACGTTGTGGCGGCCAAAGAATCTTGTCGCATGCACACTCTTGCTCCACTCCACCAAGGCCTAACATAACATCTGAAGACGTGGAAGCTTTCCCAGCCCTTGATAATGTTAGGCTGTCATTTTGGCCGTGTTTGACCATTCGAGAGCACTGTTTCATACAATGCCGAGGCGAATTATTTGTATGATCTCATTCAAAGCGCTGCCCAAAGGCCTATCCAAGAAATGACAAGGCGCTGTTCTTGGTGTGTGTCAGTGGTTGATATGTTGCCAAGTGTGCTGGGCTGAGGTGTTGCGTTGGGAATTACAGCGACAGCTTATGGCCCTATATCACTCTTTTGACACGAGATTCCAGCGTGGCAGCTTACTTTGGTCCTACCACGCAAAGCGTCACGTTGTCAAAGATACCTAGCTATTGGGCACAAAGGCAGGTATCCCCCACCAACAGATGCGAGATAACGTACATCCAAATGCACTGAAAAGTTGACATTGTTTCTTGCTGGGCTGGAATCAGTGGCGATGATTACCCGTAGCCCAAGTATGCTTGAGAAATGCATTTCGTTTATTTGCAAAGCTTTAAGTATCCTAGACTTTTACGTATGAAATGAGGCAAGACACATCTGGAGCTGCTGGATTATCGCTCCAAAGATGGCCGCTATCATCCAAACACCGACAATAATGTCCATAGAAAGAGAGCCATCTACCTTTCTAGAGGGCTTTTTTCAACACGTCCAAAGTCTTGCTCAGGACAGTTCGTACCAATATCTTAGGGGGGTCCTCGAGGAAAACAGCAATTTGAAAGGCCGAAATCACATTCTGAACATCACCAATGAAGAAAACTACCGCGCTATCTCCAAACTTCAAGTACATCTCGACGACTGTTCAAAACGTTACGAAGATCAGAGTCAAGAACTAGCTACGCTTACCCAGGAGAGAACGTCGTGGAGCGAGAAGGCGGCCCAACTGGAGTCTGACGCAGAATGGAGCAAGAAGGAATTGGACATCAAAGCAGAAGCGTTGTCAAGACTTGAGATCGAAGCCGCTACCAAAACTGCTGATCTCGAAGCAAAAGACGCAGAGCTCGAGTCCACCAAGACTGAACTCGCCCAAGCCAATACCAGGCTCAATACCACTGAATCCGATCTTCAAGTGGCAGAGGAACAGCTCGACGAAACTAAAGCTAACCTCGAATCAATGATTAACGACCTCGAAAGAAGCAAAACCGAGCTCTCCGAATCCCGTACTGCCCTCGAGACTCTAGATGCTGAGCTCAAATTGGCGAATATCCGGCTAGAGGAGGCCGTGACAACGCTTGAATCAACCAAGACACAACTTCAAGGGAGCATTGACCAGTGCTCGTCTATTCAAGTTGACCTCAATGTCAAGTCATCAGATCTCGAAAGTCTCCACGTGAGCCTCGACGAAGAGAAATCCGCCCTTACTGCAGCCCAGAGCGCACTTGAAAAGACCACGGCTGACCTTCAATTGACAAGGGACGACCTTGAGAGGAAAAACACGAGACTTGGTGAGCTCAATGCGTTGTCCTTCAATCTAAAATGTCCACCACAGGATCAAACGTGGGTGTGCCCCTTTTCCGACTTTTGATATCTCTATACTCATATTTCTCAAGGCAACAGCATCTACAAAACATGTTTACGCTATCTTACCACTGGGCTGAGAGTCTTTTTGCCAATGACTTGGAAGAAACAGACTTCATGGCCCCAACCGCGAGCACAAACTGGGCCAAGATGCGCAACCACGGCCGAGTCCACCGCATGATACCCCTCCCCCTGTCCAACACACGCGAGGCCAAAAAGATGCGCACCGCCGCCGTGCTGGCCATACTCGCCTGGGCTCTAGCCCAGTATGTTTTTCAGCCAACATACCTCTTGCAATGTAATGAGCTCTGCGACTTGCTCGGAGGGTTAGCAGACGATGATCCAGTACGGGAAAATTACCTCCGCAGCGTCTTGCTCCCCGTGCTACCATCGAGACAAAAGGCCAATGGCAAAAGACGCATCGAACAGGTTGTGCTGGAGGTTTTTACTGCCGTTTCGCCCGTCTTACCGGCCAGTCGACACGACGAGATTCGCACTAGCCTCGAGACCATCTGCAAACAGATCTGCGGACAGTGGATGCGGCTCCAGCTTCTCGACGAGAAGATCGAGCCCAGCTTTGACGCGTATGATGAAGAGGATTGGAGACTCCTGCTGCTGGATGGGAGCGAGGGCGAGACTTTGAAGACGCCGACTGGTACTAATGTCATTGCTGCTGCTGCTGCCGCGGCCGACGAATCCGCCATAGCCGACGATGATCGCCCCGACGGCGTGACCGACATTGAAGAGATCGCTGCTGTCCTATGGCCATCCTTCCTGTCCCTCGGCGGCGGCGAGTCGGAGCTGCTGTCCGAGGGCTTCGTCCTCGCCAAGGCCCAAGTCAAGCCCGCGTACAGCGAGGAAAGGGCCGCCCAGCAGAATGGTGCCCACCGCGCCGCGCGACAAATGAGCCGACGGGACCGGACCAAGTCCTTTACTACGACCGCCAATGGCGAGGATGATGATGCGAGCGGCTCGGACAAGACGTCTTTTTTACCCACGGACCCGGTCGAGGACGGCGGAGGCGGCGGCGGCGCGCAATTAGTCCACGACCGCGATATTCCGTCGCCCAGCAGCAGCGACAAGAGGCCAGCGACCCAGGCAGGCAGCTGAGGGAATGGGCTAGAAGATGGAGGTCTAGAATGCTAAATGGTAGCTCTGAGTTGGTGGTGAACGGCTTGTATGATGATACTCGAGTTGCTCACTCGGATTCTGGGAGGCGACGCAGGGCACGAGGGGACGCGGCAAGTAGCGGCGGAAGTGGCAGGAGTCGGAGGACTTTATGATCGGTCTGTCACTCATTTGTTTCCTAACTTGGCGCAGAATATGCGCACATCAGGTGTCGACTCCTGTTTTACGGGCATGTTCTGGCGCATTAAGTTCATTTTATTGCATAGTTTGTACAGCATCTGTAATTCTGGGCATGGTCGAGTTTTATATTCATTTTCTTTCTTTTGTATAACCAAGACTCAATAGTATGCCATCTTTAGCTTCTGGTATCTTTTATTACCCTAGACTGCCAGCTCATTTCGTTGCTACTCTTGATATTGTCCATATTAGCATCCTTAACTTCCTAGGTATTCTCGTGCGTGACGATGATTTCATTCGACTATGACCCGCCTCTAAAGCTCTTGATAGCTTTATTGATAGAGTGGTCCAGAAGTGGCGGGGGATCTCTCCACCTCTTCTCGAATAATATTTCCATCTTCCCAAAATAGTATTCAAACCAGTGCATGCAGCTCATTAGTCTGGAATCTGATATAATCAAGTCAAGACTGTCGCAGTCTTTGCAGGTATTCTCTCTTGTTTCTTTGTCTACTTGCTCCACCATGTCCGAGGCTGTGGCAAGTGTCCAGTCCCTTTCCTCCGCCGACTGGAAGAAGGTGCTTCCTCAATTGCCAGCGGAACCACGACTCCCACAAACGGTATCGCCATGCCCAATCCAAGCGACAGACATATTGGCCAAGACGAATCTCGTTATTTGCAATCTACTGATGCTGGATCATGGCTTCGACGCAAATCGATTTTTTGTTAATGGCGATGAGTAAAAGTACACATTTGTGTCGTAATTATGAATCGTTTCAACTTCAAGTTTCTATTTTAATTTGATATCGTGAGATTCGGATGTTCTATATGCAGAACGGAGGTGGCGGCGGCCTGGTCGTTGAATATGGTAAGCGGGCGGGGCTTGGGGACATGTGACTCACTCACTGTATATCGCAGGGCGTGCCTCTCATCGCCCGAATGAACTGCGCAACTTATTACTCATCAAAATGCAATTTCTAGAAATCAATTCAACGTATATATACTCGTATAATTCTATTTAGAAACTATTCTTTGGCAAATATCTATATTATACAAGCCTTTGTGCGACTTCTTGGAAATTGCCATGAACCCCGCGAGTACCCGAAAGACGGCGCTCATCGTCATCGATGTTCAAAATGGTTTCCTGCATCCTACGCACTGGGGCACAAGCAGAAGCACGCCAGAATGCGAAAAGAACATTGAGAGGCTTTTGAAAGCAGCTCGTGCTCACAACAGCACCATACCAGCAGACAGCCCAGACTCCATTCTGATCGCCCACGTCCTACATCACAGCATCTCTTCGGACTCACAATTGCATCCCTCGAAGCAAATCGAGTCCAACGGGCAGACTTTCAGAGCGGTGGATGCTCAAGAATTTGCAAAGCCGCTGGCCGGCGAGTCCGTCTGGACAAAGAATGTCAACTCGGCCTTTATCGGCACAGGCCTCGAGACTCTGCTGAGAGAAAATGGTGTGCGACAGCTCGTCATCTGCGGTCTCACGACCGACCACTGTGTCAGCACTTCCACGCGTATGGCCTCCAACCTGAGGATCGTCGACATTCTTGGAGAGGACGGCAAGGTCCTGGAAGAGGGCGAGATTGTGCTTGTAGGGGATGCGTGCGCGACGTATGCCAAGGGCGCATTTGATGCCGAGACGGTTCACCAGGTAAACCTCGCCAGTCTGGATGGAGAGTTTGCGCGGGTTCAGGGCACAAGTCTTGTAATTGAGAAAGTGCTGGCAGCTTGAAGCAGGCTGTCCCTTATCTTGGCCTGGATTCGAAACTCATGGGCTGAATCTTCGCTTGTCCAAATGAGATCCAATCAATTAGATCACAAGGTTCTCGGAACAAATGATGGTGTCATATATTTGATACCGTGAATTGTCAATCAAGGACGACCTCCGTGTTGTCGTCGCTGTCCTAGTCGAAAGTCTTTGTACCCTTGTGTTTGACGAAATGTGCCGCTTTGATGAAGGCGAGGTATACACTGACCCCAGCCCAAAATGTGACAATGATGGAAAGGCCCCATATGAGCTTTGCATCAATGATTCTGGGAGCAATAAATTTTCGCAAGGCAGTACTCATAAGAAACCAGCTCCACAGCGGCGGGGTTTGTCCTGGTGCGTGAGACTCGTTGAGTTGGTCCTCTGCCTGCTCACTTTCGTGTTGCTCGATTGTATCAAGCATCCTCCAGGCGACTTTGTTACTGATCTTATCCCAGGTCGCCTCACAGGCTTGGTCACGAGCAGCACTACTCAGTCGCTCTTGTAGTTGCGGTTGATTTGCGACCTCGAGTACTTGATCAACAAACGCATGTAAGTCATTTGGTGGTATCAGGAAGCCGCTGGTGCCGTGCTCGATAATGTCACTTGGCCCGCCTTCATCTCTCGCTATGACTGGCACGCCGCTTGCCATTGATTCCAAGACGACCAGGCCGAATGTTTCGGTGATTGAGCAGTGAAGGAAGAGATCAGCAGAGGCATAGTGGGTCATGAGTTCCTCGCCGGTCTTGAAACCAGCGAATATGACTTTGCCCTTTTCGCTGAGCGGTCGAAAAAGGTCTCTGACCTCTTGTTCCACGACAGCGTTGCGGTTTCCACCGACAATCACCAACTTGAAATTCAAGCCACGTCGTGCCAGCTCGTGAGCCGCATCAGCCAGAAAACCGAAGCCTTTCTCACCTGCGAGTCTCGAGCAAGTAAATAAAATGATCTCTCCGTTTGGTGCCCATTGTTTCCGGAGATCGTTGCTCCGTTTCAACGGGCTGAATCCATCCGTATTCACGCCTCGCCTCAAAACGTCCAACTTTTCTCCTTGGACCCCTGCTGGTCCCTCGAGGTATCTTTTCACGAACTTGCTCGGATAGAAGATGGTTTTGACGGAGGAGTGAGAGAAGAGATATCCCTGAACCTTGCTAAAAGTCCAACTGGCAATGGCCCCCAGTGGCTGGGGAAAGAGGATCTCGCAGTAACCTGCTAGGTCTGTCTGGAAGTTGCAAATAACTGGTACTTGAGTATAGGCTGGTTGTTGGCGAAGTTGCAACATGACTTGAAACCCCAGAGATGCCGGACTTCCCAGATAGATCAAGTCGGGAGGGCCGCCAAACGTCCGCTCGTACAGTTGGGACAAACGGACGGGGTAGACGATGGAGAGCTCGGGATTGAAGGGCAAAGGGTATCCTGTCAAGCGAATCTCCTGTGACCGCATGGAGCTGGCATCAAGATTGTCGATGGCCTCAAAGGTGTTGACTTTGGTGTGGTTGTGGGGTGCCACGACGGCGACTTGGGCACCATGCGATCGCAAATGGTTGACCAAGTTCATATTCGTCCTGCTAACGCCATTGATGGGACCGAAAGACTCGACGCAGAATAGAATACGACGACCGCGTAGTTCAGATGGGAATACACTCAGGTCAGGATGATCCATTTTGATAATGGCCAGTTTCTCAGTACGAATGATAGACAAGCGGTTGTTGCTGTTGCAGTTTTATGACGTCTTGTCGTCTTTATCGGATGAAGCTGTGCAGGTAAGAATATAAACTGGGAGTATTTGATCAACAGATATGTAAATAATCAAGTCAAATTCCTGGCTGGCCAGAATCGTCAGGTGGCTACTTTGTCAAACCTTGACCCAGATTGGAATTGTATCTGGGTCTTTGTGCTGCTTTGTGCTACTTTGGCTCCATCCGATGGACTGGGTAAATCGATGTGCCCTGGCCATGTTTCCACTAGGACAGAATGTAGGGAAAGAAGTCTTTCTGCACATGATTAATCGTGGCAGGGCCGTGGATCATCTGGTATTCAAGGATACCGATAATGATGATAGCATAATCGGTGTGCTGGATGGGCGTCCACGGGTGTTTCCACGGCGGCGGTTTGCCATTTTGGGTGTTGCATCTGATGGTTTGGCGGCGTGACTTGCATTGTAAGTGGCAGTTAGTGGGGCGCACCTATGCAGCTGCCGTGGCTGCTACTACCCGACCTGCCTAGACTCTGGTCCCCATGGACAGACAGCCAATGGATACACGCACGTTGCGTCTGTCCCATTCTTCCCCAACGACAATTGGATTTTCTTCTTGTCACGACTCAATACCGCTGGTGCACATCAAGACTGTGAAAATATGATGTTTACCTTCTGAATTCATCACTGAGCTGGATTCTCTCTCTCTCTTTCTCTCTCTAGTCTCATCGAACTCCCCCCCCATCATCGATGTTACCGGGGCCCTTTCTGCCGTCTTCCTTTAATGCAACCATCCCAGCCGGACAGGTCCCTACGTGCATTCTACGTTGGTTTCTATAGTAGCGTATCACGGCTTGTTCAGGCTTACATCGAAATAAATGGTACTCGGGATGGACTAGATAACAAATTTGCTCCTCAAATCAAGCATCATTTTTACTTTGAAGGCGCCATAAACTGTTCTAACATGTACTGCCGTCCATGTGCGAAATCAATTAGTTTGTTGCAGTGTATTTCTAAAAGAGACTTTGTTCTGTGCTTGGCTCGAGGCACAATGCGCACCAATCAGAGTCCGTAAAACATGCACGCCATCCATTCAACTCGTTACTCGACCAGTATCAATTGCGCTACTGATCAGTTACAGGGCGACATCCCGATTTTTTTTTTTTAAACACAGGCCCAAGCAAATCAGAAGTTGGGACCTTTCTTTAGGAACTAGGAAACACGGTTGATTGACGCAACATCTCACGAATGAAGCAATCAGGATCCGTTCCGGAGCCGGCGCATGCTTGTTGCATTCAGAGCTAATGGCTGATCCAAAATGCAGGTGGCTGTGGTGGAGGGGCACACAATAAAAAGACCATTCTGATGTCTGGTAGACCCTGCCTATCTACTGAAAGTCTCCGATTCACGTGTAGCCTTGCAGCATCCGATTCTCGTCCACTGACGGTCCAGCACATGGCCCCCGTGGTGTTTTGTGTTGCTCTCCGTTGGCCGTCGTATACACTTACTTGCCTGCACGCCGCCATATTACCGCCGTCAAATCGAGACTAGCCGATCCCGAGACAACACCATGTACACCCAGCTGGGTAAGACACCCGACTATACATCGAGGCGCACATACAATACATACAACAGATAAGCAACCCATTATCGGGTAGTATTCTCTTACGTGCGCTGTAAAGCTTCAATCGCCACCCATGGAATACCTACTACGCAAGGTACGATTGCTAGAGGACTACCTAGTTGGCGCTAGGATATTATGTATATTCGTACGCAAAGCATCGCCTTCACCGTTGACAGCGCTGCCCGGAAGCTGATATCGTCGCAAGATCCCCATGTGCTACCTGCTGAGGATTCCCGGCCCCTGGTTTGGTTGCACGAGATCGTCGCTGCCCAAGCATGGTACCATACTAAGAACACTTTGCCGCCATTCTTTTTACTTATCGCACCACTCATGCTGTTTGAATAAAACACATGTTGATATTGCCATGTACCAAAGTCACTCATCCGCAGACACTCGCCACAAGAATTTCTATCTTCTTGTAAGTATGACCGAGATAAGCGTCCAACCTGTTCCCTAGATGACCCGAAAGGTCACTGGCATACCATACAAGCGCTCTGTGACTGACCTCTAGTCATGTTGGAAATTGTTGGGGCGTACATTCAACAGGAAAGCGCCATCCTATATATGCCGCTTTTGTCACGCTTGCATTAGTAATTTGTCTTCATACAACTTCCCAGTCCAGGCAGGCGCCTTTCAGATACCTTGAGTTGTTTTTTATTCCCTGCCCAGACTACATACCATTTTGCTTTTCTCCATCATCGGAGTCTCACCGAGGCGCCTGCGGATGCGACCTGAGAACCACCTGCCACGTCCCAGCCCTGAAGCATACGTGATCGCGTGGCTTTCACAAGCTCACTTATATCCCTTCCTATGCCCTCACGCGACAACCTCTCTCTCTCACTTCTTTCAACCTTTCTCACACCAATACCTTCTCACACTTTTTGAACACTTGCTGCATGGATTGCAAATTGTCACTCCGCAGTCTTTTGTTCAAGATGAATTTCTTCCCTCCCCCAATTTCCAACATACAAGATGGAGATTTGACGGATAGCGGTGCCTCTACTGCCCCATCCACTCCTGAGGGTAGCCTGACATTCAGTCCCGTGTTGCGTGCTAGAGTCGGTAGCCAGCTCGAGATTGAGTCCTCTAGCCTTGCAGGTCAAGCATCGGAAACGGCTTCTCTACCTGCGCCATCTATCACCCGCCCGCCACCGCGAGTACGCAATATCTGCTGCGTGGGCGCTGGCTACGTTGGTAAGTTGCGCAATCCTTGCTTCTGAGGCAGCAATCCAGAACTCCCTCACCATTGGAATCTTCGGTCGCTGATTCTGACAAAGGTGGCCCGACTGCCGCGGTAATTGCATATCAGAACCCACATATACGTGTCACTGTTGTAGACAGAGATGAAAAGCGAATCAAGCGCTGGAATTCCAAGCATCTCCCAATATATGAGCCAGGTCTGGGGGACATTGTTCGGATCGCTCGAGATGGCTCTCGGGAATGCTCCATCGCAAACGAGCCTACCAACATAATACCATCTGATGTGTTGTCCGAGGCGGCCTCGTCATCAGACTACAGCAGTCAGTCTGAAGGACATGCAAACAGTTTGAAAACTATTCCCGCTCGAACGCCCAACCTCTTCTTCTCCACAGATGTCGCTAGACACATTTCCGAGGCCGACATAGTTCTTGTTGCAGTCAATACTCCGACAAAATCAAAAGGCATGGGTGCTGGAAGTGCCACTGATATGACCGCGTTCGAAGCAGTCACTGGCGTTGTCGCACAACATGCTCGACCTGGAGCAATCATTGTGGAAAAGTCAACCGTTCCGTGTAGAACTGCTCAGCTTGTGAAAGAAACGGTAAGTCTTGCCAGATTGTAGAAATGACATGAGTCTCCTGTGACGGTACTGACAATTTCTCAGATGTCTATCCACCGCCCGGGCGTACACTTTGAGATTCTCTCCAACCCCGAGTTCCTTGCTGCGGGTACAGCTATGAAGGATCTGATGAGGCCGGACCGTGTCCTCATTGGGAGCTCGACAACGCTTTCTGGCAAGCGAGCAGCCGAAGCTCTTGCTGAAGTGTATGCTGCATGGGTTCCCAGAAAACGCATCATCACGACAAACGTGTGGTCATCAGAACTTGCCAAACTAGTAGCAAACTCCATGCTTGCACAGAGAATCAGTTCCATCAACTCGATATCGGCTATTTGCGAGAAGACAGGTGCAGATGTGGACGAGGTGGCAGCCTCAATTGGATGCGACCCAAGAATCGGCGACAAATTTTTGAAAGCTGGTATTGGTTTTGGTGGCAGTTGTTTCAAGAAAGACATCCTGAGCCTTGTTTACTTGGCAGAATCCCTGGGACTCGAGGAAGTTGGCGAGTACTGGCGCCAAGTGGTCAAGATGAACGAGTATCAGCGAGACCGCTTTAGCAGTCGTGTCATCAAGTGCCTCAACAACACCTTGACGGGCAAGAAGATCACCATTTTGGGCTATGCATTCAAGGCAAACACTTCCGACACACGGGAGTCACCGGCTCTGGAGATTATCAAGACATTACTGCAAGAAGGTCCCAAGGAGATTGCAATTTTCGACCCTTGCTGCAGTCCGGCCGTCATCAGAGACGAGATCAAAACGCTGCTCAGGGGGATGGCCGCCCTGGAGGCCGATGGTGGCCCGATAGTGGTATATGGCAACGCCTATGAGGCGTGCACGGCTTCCAATGCAGTGCTCGTCACAACCGAATTCGACGAGTTTCGCATGACTTCTACAAAGTCCGCCTCTCCTGGTCGTCCCCGCGTACGAAGCGTTGATCCCCGACCTTTTGGTCTGACCGGTCCAACAGAGACCGAAGTCTTGGCTCTGCATGAACACTTGCTTGAATCTGGATGCTGCCCAGCTGGATCGGACCCTCTGCAGAGATATGTAGAGGAACCCAGCTGCGTAGATGATTGCCCCGACTGCGACCCAGAACAGGGCGGCTACTCGACGGCTGGAAATTCCGATGAGCATAAACCCAAAGAGAAGCTGGATTGGAATAAGATTGCATACCACTTGCAAAAGCCGAAATGGGTTTTCGACGGACGGGGCGTTACGGATGTCAGCACACTCAACCGGCTTGGTGTCACGGTTGAAAGTGTAGGCCGACAAGGGCGATCATGAGCTCACGAGCCAAATTGACAGATTCCTCGTACTACAGGAATCATTGTTCGAAATGTTTACATGAAGCGTATCATTCTTGGGAGTTGACCTGGCACTTACACTGATTATTCTTACTGGGGCGCTTGTTGAACATGGGATATGAGTATACGGAGGACTTTTTGGCCAATCATGGGTTTTATTAAAGTGTCTTGTTTAGAGAGTGATTTGGGTACAACTCAACGTTGTATCTGAAGCTGCATCTTGTCTTTTTGTCTTTCTTTTTTCGAATCAGATGGAGAACAATACCCCCCTGTATATAAGGAATCATTACAGTCTCTATAGAAACGCCCCAAGCAATCCAGCCTATGAGTTCAAGGGGTCGGAAGTCCAGGCCTACATAATACGACTACAGGCGAGCTAGTATTTTCACTCTAATGCAACACATTTGTGCTCGGCAAGAATGCGCGGCTTCCACGTGATCACGTGAAAGGTTTTCAAGGGAGATGTAAAAGCTCCGAACCAGGAATGGGAAATTCGGAGATTAAGCGTATTCCATGCCACATGGGAATGGTAAGAAATGGGCATATTTCTTTAGCCAGATGTGTGAGAATTGCACCACTGGCACTCGAAACCACTCCAGCGGGCCATTGTCGGGGGGGCGCTACGGAATAGCGGCCAGTATCCAGCAGTCGGGCATAAAAAACTACCGAGACTCGACCCTGCATCATTGTACCGAGGCGCCGACGTCATTAAATAAAACCCACGGGATTCCCGGACGCGGAGATGGTTCATGTATGAGAATGAAACGCGCCACGTGCAAGCAGAACGAGATTGACTATTTCATCTTTGTACGCAGGGTTTCCTCGTCGCAAATACTGCAACTGTAAAGAGAGCAGCCCACACAAAAAGGGAAAAATGGTGAGGTGCAGCAGAGTTCTGAGAGCGTCGCTCCAATTGTCCAGAGGCGGCTGGGCGGCGCCAAAAAGGACCAGCAACAGCACCGCTCAACTATACGCCCCGCTCGTGCAAAGGCTGTATTCGACCGACGGGCCCAAGCCGAATCGCGGCGGCTCCAAGGTGTTCAAGTCGGCAGATGAAGCTGTCGCCGATCTCAAAGATGGCTCAGTCATTTTGAGTGCCGGATTCGGTCTTTGTGGTGTAGCCGGTAAGTTTTGTATATCCAGCGCATTGTGTTTCACAAGAGACCATTGTTCAATAATATACTGACACTTTATCCATCACAGAAACACTCATTGAAGCGATACACAAAAAGGGACTCAAGAACCTCACAGCAGTCTCGAATAATGCCGGCGCCGGCGACAAGGGCCTCGCCAAATTGACTGGCGACGGTCGGATAAACCGCATGATCATGTCCTACCTCGGCAGCAACAAGGAGCTGGAGCGGCAGTACCTCAGCGGCGAGGTTGCAGTCGAGCTGTGTCCACAGGGTACCTTGGCCGAGAGGCTGCGCGCGGCCGGTGCTGGTATTCCGGCTTTCTACACCTCGACTGGTGGCAGTGAGTCCTTACTTTTCATTTCTATATACTGGCGATGATCGGAAAGGAAGTTGACCTTTGGGATCAGGGACGTTCATCGAGTCGGGAGAAATTCCATTGAGATTTACGCCAGAGGATGGCATTATAGAAAAGGGTATCCCGAAAGAGTCGAGGATATTCAATGGAAAGTCGTACATTATGGAAAAGGCCCTGCCGGGCGACGTTGCCATTCTGCGCGCATGGAAGGTTGACGAGGCGGGCAACTGTGTCTTCAAGTAAGTTGAGAGAGTTGATCCAAATTCCAAAGGCGTAACCCCATTGACACCATCAAGATACACCACACGAACATACGCTCCGCTCATGGCCAAGGCCGCCAAGATTGCCATTGTCGAAGCCGAGGAGATTGTGCCCGTCGGTACCCTGGACCCGCAAAACGTGCACCTCCCCGGCATCTTTATCGACCGGATCGTGCCAGCGACGGCGCCCAAGCAGATTGAAAACCTGAAACTGGCGCCGTCCAAGGACCCGGCCAAGACGAGCGCGCCCAACGCCCGCAACACCATTGCCCGACGGGCCGCCAAGGAGCTCAAGGACGGCTACTTTGTCAACCTGGGCGTGGGCATCCCGACCCTGGCCGCGTCGTACGTCCCCGACGGCGTCAAGGTCTGGCTGCAGTCCGAGAACGGCATCCTGGGCATGGGCCCCTACCCGGCGACAGAGGCCGACGTGGACCCGGACCTGATCAACGCCGGCAAGGAGACGACGACGCTCCTGCCCGGCGCGTCCGTCTTTGACTCGGCCGAGTCGTTTGGCATGATCCGCGGCGGCCACGTCGACGTGTCCATCCTGGGCGCCTTCCAGGTCTCGGCCTCGGGCGACCTGGCCAACTACATGATCCCCGGAAAGGTCTTCAAGGGCATGGGCGGCGCCATGGACCTCGTGTCCAACCCCGAGCAGACCAAGATTGTCGTCGCCACCGAGCACGTGGACAAGAAGGGCCGCAGCAAGATTGTCCAGGACTGCAAGCTGCCCCTGACAGGCAAGGGCGTCGTCAGCACCATTATTACCGATCTGGCCGTCTTCCAGGTCGACCGCGCCAAGGGAGGGCTGACCCTGACCGAGATTGCCGAGGGCGTGGATCTCGAGACGGTCAAGAAGAACACGGATGCCGAGTTTACTGTTGCCGAGCCCCTTGGTACTTTTTAAAGGGAAGAGTTTTTGGGAATTCTCAATGTGAATTTCTAGAAGCATTGTATATAGACATGAGAGCGATGTGTAGTCATAGCGTTTTGTATATATGAATTGTATTTTGAGCAAATGTGGAAATGATTATGTCAATTATTAATGTCTGTTGACTTACCAAGAGGGCTCATCATCAAGTTATACTAAACCTTTTTTTTAATGAGTAATCAAAAGATATTTAGAACATTAAATCCAAGACATTGAAATGTTTGAATCGTACAGTAACATCAACACATGATGCATTACATCAGAGTATGAAAACTATTTTTCATTAATGCAGCACAATGGTATCTCTAATCAATTTTACATAAAAAGTCTTAATCTATTCTCTTACAATTTCGCCCGGAGACCAGGGGCAAAAGTCGTCCCCGATCCGCCCGTAATGACGTTGGCCAGACCGTCAATCTGCTCCAGCATCCAAAGATTGCCCTCATCACTCGCCAGCCACTCGCCGCCCTGGACCTCCTCCTCGCCCTCGGCCCGGGCGTCGCCAAACTCATAGGCCTTGCGCAGTCCGAAAATGTGCGAAACCACCTGGGGCCCGACACCCGTCTGAGTGCGCAGACAGGAAATGGCCACGAGACTCGTCAGCACGCGGCCGACGGTGCCGCCGGCGGGGCGGGCCTCGCCGCGCGGGTTGGACAGCAGGTTCGAGTAGTGGCCGTTGAGGATGTGCACGGGCAGGTCCGGGTGGCTCTGGCCGAGCTTGTCGAGGAGCTTGCGCTCGAAGCCGACGTAGACCGAGTCCCAGAGGGCGAGGCCGTCGCGCTGGCGGGCCTCGAGGTTCTGGGGCGTGAGCTGGCGCGTCGGGCGCGCCGTCTGCGACAGCTGCGCGGCCACGTCGGTCGGCAGGCTGCCGTAAAAGGCGCCCAGGGTGTTGATGGACCGCGGGATGCCGTTGAAGGAGATGCACTTGAGCCCGACCTCGCGGATCAGCTCGGCGTTTTGCGCGGGCGTCCGGCTGCTGCCGCCGCCGCCTCCAGAGGACTGTTCGTTGGCAACGTGGAATATTGATGTCATGGCTTCGGGGCAGTTTAGCGTTGCGCTCACGGCCGTCTAATTTTTCCCCCCTCCAGGGTCAGTAACCAAGTTGTGTGTCATAATTCTTCATCATGTTTTCTTTTTCCACGTACCGACATTGTGATCCACGCCGGCAGTCCGACCTTTTTCTCTGCTGCACTGCTCGCGAACCGCGCCAGCGCAGGCTTCACTTGAGCCGAGGCCTTGGTCAAGCCCGGACTGGCGGCGGGGGCATTGATGAGAGCCTTGACGGCGTCTGAGAGTTTCGACATTGTCTGGAGACTATGACTCTGTACTTGGGCGTCCTCCTTTTCCAATTCCCTGGGTTGAATCAATTGGGGTAATCACACAAGGATCGATCGTTGATCATGTCATGGGGGAATTTCCTTATAACCCCACGGACAAGAACCGCGGCTCATGGCCGAGTGAGTAAGTGAATGAAATTCGGAGTCGCGCGCGCATCGTTCGTCTTTTCGGGCGTTCTTGAATGCCCGTCCCATGGGCCGATTCGGATTACTTGCCGGGGGGTAAGCTCTCAGCTGGATGCTAGCGGGTTTGCAGCACTAAAAGTTATCCCTAGTACACTAGAGCGTCGTGCCCAACGCTGGAAGCTCCACTGATGATCACCCCTGCGGGGGTGGAGCTGTCCTCCAACTCTGCGACGGCGCATTCCCGAGATCGGTGGAACGAATATACGAATGGCTGCCCAGCTGCCAAGCCAATCACTAAAACACGCCACTTTATACATGCTGTAGGTAATATGATGGAGGAAAACTGCATTGTGCGGCGAGTATATGTTAGCTCAAATCAAGCCCTGATTTATGCAAGCTGATAATAATATTATTCTATAAGCCTGATGTAAAGCCCAACATTCACAGAACATTTTTCAAAATTGTCTGTGCCTGGCCATCTCAAGGCACTCGACACAACCTTCACTATCCTGCCTAACCCCCACCATCCTTCACCATTGTCGAAAACCCACGATCATATAGGGGGAATCATTTCGAGAAAACAAAAACTAGCAAGTCTACAATACCAACTTGAATGATGGCTCTCTATCATCCAACTTGCCGATATACTGATCATATTTCCCGTTGGCTTTGTCCTTGTTAATCTTCCAGCAATGGAGTACATTAAACAGAATCCTGAGAACAAAGTGTTAGCATTTCACGAGATGAATTTCAGAGTCTTGTGCATTACTTACAGGAACCAACCAGCAATCAAGAGTCCGAGTATAATGGTGTGTCCCTCGTGATATTGCGGACCCTGGGACTTGGGGTAAACAAAGACGGTCACGAACCCGCCACAATTGGCAATGGCCAGCTGAAGAGCACTCGTGGTCGCGCGCTTGTAGTGGCCGGCCGAGTTGTTGGACAGCCATCCCAGGACGGGAGGCACGGAGCTGTACAGGCCTGTTGCCATCAAAAAGGTCATGCCGTATTTGACGTGTGGATTCGTCACATTGGCAATGACAGCGTACCCAATGATGGCAATGGGCAGTGTGCACAGCATCATTATTCCACGAATACGCAGGCGATCCGAGAGAAGAGCGACAATGACTAGATACTTCAGTCAGCAATGAACACCGATAATCAGTTGGATCAAGTCACTTACCGGTGCATATGGCGGCTACTGCATATGGAATGACGGACCATAGTTGGGTCTCCGAAACTGTATAACCACCAAGCGCATTGATAATCGTCGGGAGCTTGGATTGTTAGTGTTCATGTATAGGTGCAAATGCAAAACAAGACTCACGAAAAGACCAAAAGAGTAGAGCCCGGACAAGATTCCAAAGTAGGCGCAGGCAGTCAGCCAGGTTTGCCAGCTAAAGACGCCGCGACCAACCTCGGACCAAGAAAACCTTTCCTCGGCCTCACTACGATAAAGAATTAGTATACCTCGATATTAGTGATCTGCACAAGTTACTCACTGATCGCGAATCTGGTCGTTGTCTCTTCCTGCCTTGAGTCTGTTGATTGCGAACTCGCGTTCTTCGGGGGTGAGGAATTTCGCCGTGGTAAGTCCATTGGGCAAGAGAAAGTATACTACAATAGCAACCACGGCCGTCTATGAGTCAAGGTCAATACAGTTTCCGATGTAAATTGTATGATATGGAAGAGATTTCTCACAAGCAGCCCTTCAATCACAAAAATCCACCTCCAGCTGCTTAGGCCTCCTCTGCTACCGATTTTCGAAATTCCATACGCGAGTAGTCCTATTTGCAGAATAATCAGCGAATATGACAACATTCTTATTGCGACTTGTAAATACCCACCACCGAAAGCGCCAGAAAGCGACGCGGCCGTGTAAAACAGACCGATGCGCAGGGCAAGCTCCTCGCGGCGGTAAATGCCGGAGAGGTAGAGAATCATGCCGGGCAGCAGCCCGCCCTCGGTGGCACCCAGGATGGCGCGGACGGCGACGAAGCCGGCAAAGTTTTGCACGAACCCGAGACACATGGCCGTGACGCCCCAGGCAAAGGCCAGCACGGTGAGCCATATCGAGGGAGTCACGCGCTTGAGGACCAGATTTGATGGCACCTCACTGTTTTTTGATCAGAAAGTGTCAAAAGTCAGTAAGCAGCACACACACATATTGCGGGGTCAAGACATGGTTTTTCCTTGGCCACGAACCTTACAATGTAGGTAGCGTAAAAGACGGCTAGACCTTGGTCGTACTCGTGGTCTGTGATATTAATGTCTTTTTCGAGATTGTAAAGTCTCGCGTTGCCGACATTTGTACGGTCCAGGAATGAGCACAGGAAGAGGACGGCGAGAATGGGCAGGATCCTTGACAGAAAAGAAGAATGCGTGTCAGTATAGCTGGGCCGACGATCATGGAGCGTTCGTTTTACCTGGTGTCAAGCTTCCATAGAATCTTCCGCGTCATGTGTGAATGGTCATGATCGGATGGAGTGTGAAGCACTTCGCCCTTTTCAACCTCCTCGGCGGTCGCTTTGTGGGTAGTAGAATTGGTGTTTCTCGTCGACATGACTGCTACTACTGCTTGCTGCTTGACTTGGCGCTCACGACTCTTGGCTTGCTTGATCGCTTAGGTTTCCAAGAAGTCGGTGGAGCAAGAAAGACCCAGAAAAAACGACGCGGGAAAGCAATTTAAAGACGTTGCCAAGTGAGCTTCGCAAGGCTTGGTGTTTAATATTTGTACTCTGATAGGCGTATTCATGGCTTGGCCATTCGGAGATTGTGGGGTTCGCTGGCCATAACTTGGGAGTCGGGACTTGGGACTGCGGGGAAATGTACCCTTGTCTTTGCCTGTCATTTGGGGAACAGGATTGGTATGCTGGCTTGTCTTGCATGTAAGCAGATGCGGGGAGGGAGCACAGGGCAGAGATAGACGGACGCTACTACTGAGGAAGGTAAACGGTGGCTGATAAACGTCCGATGGAGACATGTACGGCTCGAAGGAAGGTCAGGCAGTTTATCAGTTGAAAGAAGTGGGCACAATTATGCCACCTAGTGCTTATGGATTTGCATTCTACACACATGTGAATGACGAGGTCATGGTAGTAGGGAAACGTCCGATTTCCCTCTTGATTGCAGTCCACAGGGTAGCAAGATTGATCTCCTCATCATTATTAACTCGTCTGTGAAGAGTAACCTTATCCTTCAAGCCGCGTATCACAAACCCTGGCGCCACATCATTCACAGCTGAAGTCTGAGTGATACCAGACGGCTGGAGAGGGCCAGAAGTTCCCGCCAATAATTTCCTCTTTTCTTTTTGTGCCAGTACCCCTAGTATCGCGAATACCCTCTCAAGGCCATTCGCCAAACTATCCTAGGCAAACGTTGACCAATCCATCCAGTCCAGATCTGTGACATTTTGGAATTGGAAATCCTCCCATATCGACTCGAGCCCAACGTCGGTATTGTTGATGGCTTCGTCCAATTGCACGTTGGACATACTCGAGAAGAGAGGAAACTCTGGGGCCAGCGTAACCGGGGCTATCTCTACGGGCATGTTGTATATGTTTCCGGATTGCATATCTTGTGGAATTGGCGCTGTAGTAGTTTCTCTGCTTGGTTCGGCATGACTTCTAGCATTTTCTGATGCTCGCGAAGCTAATTTGAGGATCTGTCTTAGTTGTATCGCAAACAAGCAAGACAATCCCTTGCGTTGTATTGGAGTGGACCCGATTCTCTCCAAGACGTCGGTCGTCTCCGTTATTAATGTTCGTATACCCGGTGCCAAGCTCGATCCATGGGCATCGGCCACTGTACCAACACGCAGAGCGAAACATGCTGCGCACGAGATCATGATAGCCGTGTTGTTTGGCATCGACTTGAGCTGATTCTCCCCCTGAACCGCTACACGCAAGACATTGAGTGCAGACGACAAACCGGCCGCTCGAAAGAAATGTCGGGCGGCGACAGGGGCGGTCAAGTGGTTGATGACGCTGCTATACATGGACAGACGTGTGTGAGAGGCTAGAATCTCGACATATGGTGGAAGAGCAAGTTCTATATCGATTTAGCGATGATGTGTGGCGTATACTGCCGGCATAAAGTTGGAAAAAGCTTACGTTCTCGGTCACCAATCTGTAGTGGCCATGTTTGATACCAGCGGTCGAAGAAAAAGTTGATTTCGCCTTTCAACCTGCTTTAATTAGCCAAAGCTAGCAGACTCCGGCTCGGGATAGTACTGCATACCTATTTACTACTGCGGCTTCACTGTCATTACTGGAACTGTCACAGATGGCCTTGACGCGGCTGATCAGGTTGGCCTGGAATCTGGAGTCAGTATTATATACCTTTGATGGGCTAACATCAACTGACCAAGTCTCTTCGCAGCACTGCGACTGACACTATCGATCCATCCCACCGATCTGCCAATTCAGACAGGTGCCATTGATCGCAGCTCTCGATTAAAGGGGTCATGGGGAAAACGTAATCCCTTCCGCGTGCCAAGCATACACTTTATTGACACCGTCAGTACGAGCCCGAGCATTCTCGATTGGGAATAACATACCCTCTCTCAAGAACGAATAGTGACAACCAGGTCCGCTCTCTTCGTCTCAGTAGTCTTTTGGCGCCTAGGGACAATGGGTCAAGATCTGCAAATCCATCAATCGATAGAGCCTTCCTGGCATCCAGGCAATCGGCTGTGGCTACACCATCTTTCGGTGTCTGCGGCTCGTGCGAGGCCGGCAAGATAATCTTGTTGAGCGACAGATCCAACGCTATAGTGAGGGCCATCGACAGCCAGGTCGAAGTCTCATCGTCTGCCCAATGATCCCCGGCTGATATCCATGGAATATTCACCATGAACGCCAGCACAATCTCGACAGATTTGTACCGCTTTGACATGATAATACCTGCAAGCATTTGCCGGTGATTGGCTAGTCGCTTATACAAGGATTCCAGCGAGGGTGAGAAGAGTGCAGAGGCCGCTGCAATAGATGTGAGCAGAAAGGCCGACCTGCTGCGCACAAAGTTGACTGTGTGAATCACAGGATCGATACCCCAGCGCGTATGGGCCAGCTTATCGTAGAAACTGTAGCGGGATGAGTGACATGGGACTTTGTGACTATGCACACGAACTCACTATGAAAACAATGCTTCGGCTTCGGCAAGAGTGATGAGGCCAAGATCAATGGGATCGAGCTCTTCTCCAACGTCTAATCGAGGTTGAAATGGGCCAAAGAACCTCTGCAGGTCATTATCACTTCTCTGCCCATGCTTGGGAGCAGAGTGACCAGGTAGGCCAATGGTTGTTGCAACGCGCGGATGTATCGCCGAGAGCAGTTCAGAAGTCCGCGCAAGCAGTTGCAGCGGATTCTCTGCATCGTCCAAGCTGAGCTGGTCCCCATCACCTCTTTGGGTGGATGCATCATCGCGTCCGAGTCCTTGACCTGGAGGCGTCTCTGTCGATGAAGTTGTTCGAACTGGCGATGAGATGTGGTCATTCTCGTCTATTCTGCCAGCAGCATGATCATCAAAACCATTCGAATTTCCCAAAAGCTCTCTGCTCCTTTCCAACAGGAAGCGCAATTCATTGGCTTGATCTTGGTTCTGAATCTGGTCGCCGCTAGAGCTTGTCCTCCTCAAGGCACGCTCAATCTGATCAACAGCTTTCTCCAGACCAGTACGCTTGCTTTTCCCCAGGAACAAAAGGTTAGTGTAGGCTCAAGATGGCGGCCTTGTTGTGGGTGGTGATTCTTACTTCTTGACACCTTTGGTTGGTTAGTTTTGAATGCGGCCAAGGTTCCCCAGTCCGGGGGGTGGTGTGTGTGTGTGGAGAGAGTTGTCAAGGTAAAGGTAAAGGTCAGGGACTTGCTTGCTTACCTTTGTGTCTGCCGACATGATATGCCGGAGCCGCGCAGTCAATCCGCCGCTGCCGGCATCGCGTGCAAGTCGCAGATCCGGCCGTCCTCACGCATTTCAGTTTTGACCTTTTGCAATTGAAGCACGCCGCCAGACGCTCATCATCCTTCATCTCGTCCTTTGTGTCATGGCCCGGGACTGAAGCTGCAGTGTCCGACATGGTGCAATAGGCTAGCCATATGGCCGCGGTAACATTGAGAGGTCGCGCTCCTGCTCCTAGGCGTATCTGGCAGGAGGCATGGCATTGAAAATACCAAGACCTCTTTTCTTCGAGGGTTTCGCCAGAACAAATTTAATTTTATGGCGATTGTTCTGCTGAAGTATCAGAATCCCTGGATAAAAGTGACACTGAGACTTGTCCCCGCCTTTCTCCACGAACAGCATCAAACAAGCTCGATTCTCTTGCACGACTCGCATCACGTGACCTCAACATTTTGCCTAACACCGCTATCCCGAGCTTACCGTCGCGAGCTCGGATATAACCAATCATTTGCTCTGTATTTACACTAAGAAGGGTGCTGATATCTTGACTGTCGCGGATATATAATCGTTATTCTCGTCCTTGAATTAGTATCGAGAAGTCTGACCATTGCGCATAACTTAGAGGACTTTTACCCCGAGTGTAGTGCGACTGCGAAACCGCCGTTTGTCAAGAGTCCGTCGCATGGTCAAATCCTCGGTGATGGTCTGCATTTCTTTCTGCCGGCTCTGCTTGCTACGGAGACTTTATACCATCTCGATTGTGAAATTTCAATGCGTCTCTGTTTGAGTAAGATTGGCTTTTCGTGGTCATATAACGGCCATAATAGGTGATATCCGCCAAAATACTTGTCAAGAGGAAGCCTGATGAAACCAACATATACCCGTCCTTACTCCCGTATCAATCGTAACCCGGCCAATTGACCCAAATTTTCACGGAATAAATCTTCATTTCAGCGTTATGTAGAATTAGCTAGACTTTCAATTCTAGCTACCTGTAGGTGGTGCGTCCGATATGAACACCTCGACCCTCCTTTCAACCATAATTCCAGATTTTGTTGGGCCAGTACCGAGTAATGAAGTGTCCAAATTCAAAAAGACAGACTGTCGCTGCGGTACCAAGCTCATGACTTGGGTCACGGAACCAAAAGTAGTTCCCAAGGGCTCTGGAGGCTCATAAGACAAGATCAACTCGGATTCGCGCTCATGTCTCCTCGTTCCAACGTCTGGCCTCGGTGTTCCTGGTAGACTGGGCACTGGGCTTTCCAGATCCAGGTCATAGATATCCAATGCCCATTCTTTTTCGTCCTTGCCAAATCTTGCTTTTGTCTTCTTTCTCGAACGATCAGATCCTATAGTGGGCGGATGTTTGCTATCCCTTGCACGAGCGGCCGCTGCTGCGCGCGATTCTGGGAGACATGAGGAAAAGACACGAGTAACCAACGGACTCAAGGTGGCTAGAGCCGCGCAAGTGATGCCAGAAGCGAGTTCCGCAACAGAATAGCAAGCCGAGGCCCATGTATCATAGGTAAAGTCGCTCGAGTCTTCCATATTGATAGTGGTCAGACGAATCAAGGAGATGACCAGAGTACTGATTGCACCTACATTAGCAAGATTCCATATTATAAAACATATACAAGTCAATCAACTTACATGGAACCTATACCAAAAACTCCAAAGACGGCAAACTGTTGCGCGCGGGTCAAGTGCAATTTCCAAAGCGCAGGCAGCGGCAAAGTAATGATGACGACATCCGTAATCATGTTTCCCACAGCATTCACATAGGTCCCCAGTCGCTGATTCTGGCACGAAGACTCAATAGAGTGGTCCCAGAACCCGGCAACGGGAAAGCAGAGAAAGATGACCGAGAGCATCTCTCCAATATTCCACGCCGTAATAACAACCATGGCCACTCGGTAGAGGTTTTCCATAAAGTATACATCACGAAAGATTCGAAAATATTGCGCGAGAAATGTCAACTTGATGAACAGAAGGGCGGCGTTGTAGAAGAGGGCGCTCAACCAGAATATCTATACAATTCTGCATCAGCCATGGTTCTCATATTCGGAAAATGAAGGCACTCACTTCGAAAAAACCTGGTATATCCACAGTCTCGTCAAATTCCCAATCATGGTGTCCGAGGCATTTCATGGCATTGATGCCTTGACTGACGGCCATACCAAAGGTACATAGCTTATTCAAACATACAAGTTAGCAAGAGCTCACACAACCCGAATAGAGGAACTGGTTTGGGAGCAGAAATGGGATACCCACCAGAGATGTGACTGCCAGCCAATCATCCACCCCGACATGGCGGCTTATATACGTTCTTGTAAACAGACGCAACGATATGGCCGCAGTAGCGAGAGCGCAGCACACGGAGCTCACTACAATGACTGTATGGCCCTTTGAGTCCGGGTCCATTCGCCCACTGGTAGACATGCCAGCTGTCGACTGTTGAGAAGCGAAGTAGAAATAGAAGAAAGAAGCAAAGGAGTGGAATCTCTCATCCGAGACTAAGGAGCGTGACTGAGCGCCCGAGGGCAGTGCTGCAATGAGTATATCAAAAAAAGAGCGGAATCCCAGATTCAATGGTAAAGAATGGAAGTATATCGTGACAATGTCACATGGTATGTTACCCGTTCATAGGGCTGAAGAAGTTAATACATGATTTATGCGAGTTAATGAGGAAAAAGAAAAAAAGGAAAAGAAGAAACCAGCAGCCCGAGTGACCAAGTTCAGTACCTGGATAAGCAGCAGACAATTAGGGATATGTCTTTGCAGAGACACTGGCAGGGAGCCTCATCCGACAGAGTGAGCATAAATCTGAGTCAACTGGTGTTTGGCCCAAAGTCCACTTTGTGCTAGGCCTCGGACTACCTGCGGGAGATTGGCCTCATTCTTGGCAGACACGGACGAAACCGCTGGGGTGGCTTGAGTGGCCTATAGGGGGCTCTGGGCCGCTGGCGTAGGCGCAGCAGCATTTGGTACAGGTATTGTTAGCGACTCAGACCTTGGACAAATGGCCTAACTACCACCAGTTCAGCACTACCCATCAGGCGAGACTGGCCGGCAGCCCCTTGTAATTTGCGGATCCCCCGCGACTTGAAACTTGTTTCGCATTCATGAATGTCCGTACCTAGCCTGACAGTGGAGATCCGGGGTGCAGACTGCAGATCGTCTTTTAGAGCCACGATGGACCCAAAAGGCCTTGGTAGTCGGATCGAATCCATGTGGCGTAATGTTCTTTTGTTGTACGTTTTCTGCTGTATATTGGGTGGAAAAGTAGCTGGTGTGACGTCTGATGTGAAATGCTAGAATCTAGATCGCGGCAGTCACAAAAAGGTTATTTTGGTAGCGGCCAAATGAACCGGGGTAAACTGCCCAGGTGTATTCACGATACAGGAGACGGACGCTCTGTTGGGTCGTGCACCGGATAAGAGAAAATAATATTGATAGGTATCATTGATGCTTGGCTGTCGGACTTGTGGCTGCTTCAGTATACGTATTGCAAAAGCTCTTCTCTACTCCGTTACTAGATCGCTGATGGGTCTTTCACGATCATTATGCTGGAAAGGAGAATGCAGAATTGCTCTTTGTCAGTGTGGGCGCTTCAGAGGTCTGGCGTTGACTTTGACCCGCCGAGTGGCCCGCTGTTAGCAGATTCTACGCACCTACTATTTTGTACGGTACCTTGGGTGAGCTTGTGGGCAGTCAAGGCTCCAAAGTACAAATCCAGCCAAAGCAAACCAGCGTAAATAGCGCAATACAAGCAAAGAACAGCGACAACGAGCAAAATGGACAGTCCTTTTGCCAAAGAATTGCAGACTGCAATCAACGCCATCCAACAGGCGGCCAAGCTGAGCCAGTCCGTCATCTCGTCCGAGGACAAGGGCGTTGTGGAAAAGGATGACCTGAGTCCCGTGACAGTCGCAGATTTCGCGATCCAAGCACTCTTGACCTCGTCCATCCACCATGTCTTTCCCAGCGACAAGTTCGTCGGGGAGGAGTCTGCCGCAGAGCTCAGGGAAAACACGGTCTTGCTCGATCGAGTATGGTCGCTGCTTCAACGGCTGAAGGAGCCAGAGACCGAATCACTCTGCAAGCTTCCCACCAGTCCGGATGAGATGTGCGAGATGATCGACTGGTGTGGGAATGGCAAGCCAGGGGGCTCGGAGTCCGGAAGGGTTTGGATCTTTGACCCCATAGACGGCACACAGACGTTTGTCAAGGGGCAGGCATATGCCATCAACGTTGCACTACTCGAGGGTGGGAAGCAGCTTCTGAGCATTGTCGGCTGCCCAACTATTCCAGTCGGCGCCAGGGCCCCAATCACCAACGATACGACAGACCCAGCACGGCGTGGCTCGATTGTCTTTGCCGCGAAGGGGTATGGCACCTATGTCCGCCCGCTGTTTGCAGAGACAAGTGAGGTGCAGATTCAGAAAATCGAGCCGCATGCTGAGACGGCCGCACCTCAAGACCTTCGCTCCGTCACCTGCTTCAATACTCTCGTATCGGGTGTCGATGATGCCCACCAGGTCATTGTTGAGAGGCTCGGAGTCGAGTTCCCCGGGTGCGACCTGCTGGGTTGGGTTCCTCGTTGGGTAACCCTGGCTCTAGGAGCTGCAAACATGACCGTCTGGGTCTACAAACGCCGGGACCGATCCGCAAAGATATGGGATCATGCTGGTGCTATGCTTCTCTTTGAAGAGGTTGGCGGCAAAATCACTGATGTTGATGGCAAAGATATTGACTTGACCGTCGGGAGGAAGCTGGTCAACAACTACGGTTTTGTTGCTGCACCAAAGGCACTACACGCTAGAGTTCTGCAAACGGTTCACCAAGTACTCAAAGAGCAGGGCAAAGACCATCTTTTGGCATCGGCATGAGCTCATTCAACATGGCTGCCTCAATACTGCGTATCGAGCTTGTGCCTTGCTCGGATAAATGACGGGTCATACATCTTCAGGACTTGCCCAAGAACATCTCCTGAAGTGATCAAACAATGAGGCTTATGATATCATTGCTCCGCCCAAAATAGATTTCGAAGAGAGCATTAGTTGCAACTACTAGGGTTGCAAAGGGTCGTCTTCAAGAGCTTCTAGTGTTGCCTACCAAGAACTTCCATCATTTTGGGAATGCAGCTCTTACCGCAGCTCCCGACACAGACTCGATCAGACCTTATCACCTCGAACAAGGTGCCATTCGGAAGGATAATAGCGGCAGTTGAGACTCAAACAATACTAGTTGGTGAGGGCGCATGATGCTCCGACGTGGGCAAGCTTCGCGGCTATCTTCCGCATTGCCCGATTGGGACACTCGCGAATCCCATCCTAGCACTCTCGCTGGTTGCCGCTATCCAGGATGCCACCCATGGCAGCATCGCTCTATTCGATACCAGCTTCTGAGCTTGTCATTTATCATGCATGAGTCAATTTAATCGGTCCTTGTGCCGCTGCCTTTTCCTGGTTCTGCTTCGAGCTCAATGGTGGAAATGAGCCTCCTTCTCTTGGCATCAAACAAATACCATGCTTCCGTGCCGAATATAAAATGCGTCCCACTGTCAAACGACATTTGAATATATACCTGTCTACTGAGCTTGACCATTATTTGAAATATTTTCTCTCGTGCCAAGTCCAATCCTCGATTTACTGCCCAGCATGAAGAACGCCGTCAGCCTTGTCGCAGCCACCGCCCTTGCGGTCAGCGGAGCCTCAGCTCATTACATCTTTGAACAGTTTAGCTTGGGATCGACCCAATACCCCGTCTATCAATATAGTACGTCCAAACGGACCTAACCTAGACATGTGCCACCTTCTGTACCTTGCCAAACTGACCTTTGCAACAACGAATAGTCCGAGAAAACACCAACTACAACTCGCCAGTGACTGGTAGGTGCACTGCCTACTGAAGCGTAGGTCACTTGCTGATAAATAATATCAGACCTCACGTCAAACGACCTTCGTTGCAATGTTGGCGCCAATGGTACTGGCACAGAGACCATTGCTGTGAACGCTGGTGATGATTTCACCTTTACGCTCGACACTGTGAGTCTATGACAGCTCAGTTCAGTACTGGATAATACTTTTCTGACATAGACATAGGCCGTCTACCACCAAGGACCTGTATCCATGTAAGACCCGGGATGACATGATCAAGTCAAGTCCGAGCATACTAAACTTTCTTCAAGCTACATGTCCAAGGCTCCAGGAGCTGCTTCAGACTACGACGGTAGCGGCGAATGGTTCAAGATCTTGGATATTGGTGAGAACCTGTTCAAGTTTCTATTGATAACGTCGATTCTAACAATACACACAAAGGGCCAACGTTCAGCGGTTCGACTGCAACCTGGGACCTGGCACGTAAGTCAACCCGCGGGTATCTTGTCCAAAAAAGCCAAATCAGCAGCTAACCCATCCACAGAATCGTACAGCTACACGATCCCCACCTGCATTGCCTCGGGTGACTACCTCCTCCGAATCCAGCAGCTCGCGATCCACAACCCCTGGCCGGCCGGCATCCCGCAATTCTACATTTCCTGCGCGCAGGTCACCGTCAGCGGCAGCGGCTCGTCGACATTTGCCGGCGTGGCCATTCCCGGTGCCTTCAAGGACACTGACCCCGGCTACACTGTCAATGTGAGTTTTTCTATGCTACAATACTTGAGGCAGTGTTGGAGAAGAAGAAGAAGAAGATAACGCAGCTAACTGACCCGTGTACAGATTTACAATGGCTTTACAAACTACACCGTTCCTGGCCCTGACCCAGTGAGTCATATACTTGTTTTCTTGCCTCATGAATACTAACAGATGTATAGATTTCCTGCTAAATGGCCTTGGAATAGTGCAAGAGCTTGGAGTGGTCTAAACCTATTCAATTCAGTGTTGGGAACAGTTGCCTCGTGGTTATCGTTCCTGGGTACATACCCTTTTTCAATGCATATTTGCATCACATTGATTTTAAATTGCAAGTGTATTGATTCTTATAAACAATCATGCAACCCTTTCAGAATTCTGCTTGTGATGTCAATAAATGGCATTCTTCCACAAGCTTGTATCATGGCAATTCTGATTTTCGTCACTGTTCGCCACGTAATTCTATACATTGGAACTTGAATCCCTTTGAAGAATTAGATTTTGTGGTTCCAATGCGGACGTCCACGGCCTATTCGCCCGTGCCTAGAGTCATCTCGTTTGGCATGCGATTTAAGACTGGCTAATAGGCCATTTTATGGAAATTAGTTATTGTAGAGTTCCTGTTCTACTACAAGATTATACAACAATGCTATGCTTTTAGCAGTATATTAGAATTCTAGATATCATGTGACCACCGAACAAAGACCCACGTTTCTTGAGTCGGTTTTTGATTGGAAACTTGAATGGCTGAAGACATGGGACGAGACTGGATGAATGGTCTGGCGTTGCCGGAGATGGTGTATTCCTAATGTTATTTCCCAGAGATGTTGCCCTTTGGTACCTTGGGTAATCTTGACCCATTTTAACCATTTACTTCCAGACGCGGTAAATCCTCAGACGTTGAGTGCACAATAAGTTAGTTACATCATAATAGAGTATTCTACTAGATTAGACAGTTTGCACTAGAATTCGCTCCATCTAACAACATTGCGTCAAGGCACCTCAAGTCGAGCTGCTAGCAATTGCCGATCCCAGGCGACTCTAGTGGTAATCGGGCGGCGTCTGTTCAGCGGAGATCTCGGCACTAGAGCCGACCGTGTTCTAGTGCAAGCCAGCTGTTTATCCACTGGGATCCAAGCGCTTGGTTCAGCCCGTAGCTGCCGAAGCCGTCAATGTTTGGTTCTCAAATACTATCGTTGGATAATTGGATATGATGAAAAAAAAGGTTTCCCAAGTCTGGCGATGAAATGCGTCGTGTCTCTTGAATTGATTTAAATAAATATATATCCAATACAATGCATGCTTGGGAAGTATCAATTGTAATAAATATTGAAAAGCTGGCCAAGTTCAGCAGAGTCGATCAGGTTCCAGCTCTCATGTGCATTTCGATAGTGTCCCCTCTTATCTCGGCGGCAAGGGGGGTCATAGGCACTCCCGTACGGGACTTGGGTATTACCAGCGCAGCGAGGCGAGTGGGAACACCACGCGCGCGCGCTCGCAGACTCGGGGGGCCCAGGCCATCATGACTTTGTCTCGGACCGCACCGAGCGACGCTCTCGCCGTCCCTCGATACTCTTTTGGACGAGCCCATTGCCGTGGTCAGACTTTTTGACAAAGGACCTTTATTCAGAGACATCATGGTCAGATTGAAACTCTATTAGTATCTTCCTGCCTCTCGAGAAGAGAGAGTCATCCAAGACACATGAAGATCGCTAAAAGCTGAGAACAATAGGCTAGGATTAGTTCTTAGTGTTGGGCTTTTTTTTTGGCGCCCGTCCGTATTTTCGCAGCCGCCTAGGATGGCGGCCCCTTCTTTTTTGTTTTTCAGGTCCTTCGACCTGCATTAGCTTATTCCCTCTCTAGGAAATAGACTGGGTCGTATCTGCATAATATCTCTATCGCTTGAGGACCAATACCTCTGCAAATACGATAGCAAGTCCCCTTTTGGGTCCTTGATTGATACTAGGCGAGCTGACGGGAGGCTTGGCCCGCTCATCATCATCGGCGGTATTGCGAACCGAAAACACCTGCAAGATGCTGAGGTGAGTCTCGGCCTGCTTGGCTGATTCTTCTTTGATATTACTTATCTGTTGGCCCCGGGCCTTGCCATTATCTACTTGTCATTTGTTCATTTTGTCGCTCGGTTTTCTTCTTCTCGATTCATCGATTTCTTGAACGCTTAGTTTTTGTGCTTCTTTTCCCAGCGCCAATTTCTCAAACAATTGCTGTGGGTTGGCTGGCCACCGTGTACACTGTAGCAACCCATTCAAAGATCCCCTGGTCGATTTCGGAAGGGGGCCTCTGTTGGGATCATCTGCAGCAACATGTTTTCCATGAGGATCTCACTTCTCGCATTAACTGGACTCGTGTCAGCAACCGCTTCTTCCAAACGTGGTCTCGTGTTCGTGCCAAACTCGAAATGGCCCCAAGACAATAAGATATGGGTGGAATCCGGGTCCGATCTGACGTGGTATTACAACTACGGCTCGACGCCGTCTTCTGATTTTTCCGACTATGCCCAGGACCAGTTTGAATTTGTGCCCATGCTGTGGGGCAGCATTGAAGACACATCGTTTCTGGACGAGGTCAATAGTCTGATTGACGGCGGCCGCAACATTTCCCACGTCCTGGGCTTCAATGAGCCCAATGGCGATTCCTCCACGGGCGGCGCCGCCATACTGCCCGCCAAGGCCGCGCAGGTCTGGGTCAAGAACATCGAGCCGCTGGCCGCCCAGGGCATCAAACTCGGGTTGCCGGCGTGCACCGGCGGTTGGGATGGGATTCCTTGGCTGCAGCAGTTTCTCGCCAATTGCTCTGCGCTCATTAGCACCGACAGCGAGACCAAGAATTGCACCTACGACTTTGTGAATATCCACTGGTACGGCAATTTTGAAGGCCTCGCAAGTCACATGGGATCGTATTCTGCCGCGTAAGGTTTTATCCCTCCTTGTCATTCCCGCATACATGACTACTGACCTTTGCCCTGCAGTTTCCCAAATGTTACGCAATGGATTACAGAATACAATTACAATGACCAGGACTTGTCAACAACTCAAGACTTTTACAACACTTCTGCCGAGTACTTTGACCGTCTGGACAGCGTTGGCCGATACAGCTATTTTGGCACCTTTAGGTCCAAAGTCAGCAACGTTGGCGAGAATGCCGTCATGCTGAACAATGCCGGCGAACTAACGGATATTGGAAATTGGTGTAAGTGCTACATAATATTCTTGCATCTGCCCCATCTCCTAGCTAATGTACTATCCCCAGACCTTGGAAGCTCTGCAAAGGGTGTTTCGCCGACTTCTGCTGCTGATCGAAGCGGTTTGCCGGCTTCTATTGTTTACGCAGTTGCACTTCTAGCTGCATCATACACGGCATGTTTTTGAAGAGTTTCTTATCTCTTTTGCAGCATCAGTGCGAACATAGTATCAAAACTTTGGGGGGATTTAAAGCTATATAGAACAAACTAGATTGGATCAAGGTAGAACGGCGCATGCAGGGCTGGGTGTCAAGGCGTCACAGGATATCATGGCTACGAAAGCGATTGTCATTTTTGCCATTTTGGAGGCTCTATATGTCACAGCCAAAATAGATATTTGCAACAACAAAAGAAATGGAAGGGGTTCGACCACATGAGGCAATCACACAGTGCAAACAACAAGACAAGTTTTCATGTTTTCTTCTTTTTGTTAAACTATCATGCTATTCTCGTCTTCTACCTCTCAGAAAACAAGGCTCGAGATTCCACTCGAGTTGACGGAAACCTTCTACTCATCAATGCAAAAGCTGGCGTACTCAATGTGTGTCGTGATTCGTGATTCGTGATCCCCCAAAACATGGCAAAAAAGGGAAATGATATAGCCAAGGCCCCCAAATGAACTTGTCAAACCAAGTAACCATGCTAAATTGCTTGCTCAGGGTTCAGTTGCCCGTATCCCCCTTGACCTCAATGTGAACTTTCGTGGGGAGAGTTGCCGCAAGAACTCCAGCTGCATTGTGCTCAATGCCCTCTGGATTCACGTCATCGTACGAAAAGGCATATCCCTTGCCCTGATCGAGGTACTTGTGTACAAGGCGACTGTAGTGATTCGTGACATCGTTGGTGTAGTACTGGCTCTCATTGTAAAATGGTTGCACGCTACCATTGCTTAGAAGAAGAGTCGAGCGGGTGAATGCTGCACACAGTCGTGGTATGATACGGCTATGCATCAATGAGTTTGAGCTTCCGTTGATGGCACCCACGACAAATGGACCGGAATTACATCCCCAAATGTCTGATGTTGTTGGCTTAGCATACGAGTGACCCGGAGCTTTGTCGCAAGTGAGCGCTCGAGTGCCGTTGTTCACGCGGCACACAGTCGCAATGCCATCTCCTGGGGTCAACAGGGGCAGTCCGTCGGCATCTCCTTGTAGATTGAGCGTGAGGTCACGCTCGGTATATTCTTGCCAGGCCTTGTCAACATAATCTTTGTAGTAGTCTACCAGTGTGCTGTTGACGCGGTGCATGCTAGCATCAATGTTGGGTGATATGACACGCACGAGGGTATTTTCCTTTGAGTAGATGCACAGCTTGTCCCAGTCGTGCTGTCCTAGAGCGTCGTTTAGATTGGCTTGCTTGTTGAGACCGTCGCAAATCTTTTCCATCGCTCCTGGCTCTAGGCCACGCACACTGGCGGTGTTTGTTCCGCCACTTGCCAAAGACGTCAGAGTCATGCCTAGACTCAGACTGACCCAGTCGACGAAGGAGAGGTTAATGATGATTCCACCCGCATCATGATTGAGCTCGACGAAGCCCCACTTGACATTATACTCCATAAGAGACGGATTGGCTCCTGAAGGCTCAGAAAAAGCACCATTCGGATAGACTCTAAACTCGAGGTGTCCCTCTGCAATCCAGACGCGACCGTGGAGTAGATAGTCCGGTAGAGTGACATTCTTGGTGGCATTGGCGGGGATGCTGATGTTGAGAGGAACAGTCGAGGGAACTGGTGTTGGAACGTTGGGATCGTTGGCGCCAACATTTTTCAGAAGGAAGTACTGGCCAGTATCGGTCCGTAGCATCACTTGCTCTGTTCCGTTAACCGTTTTCATCCCTCCACCGATGTAGGCATTGATGGATCGGTTGCGAAGGTTTTGAATTTCAATCTGGAGATGGCGATTAGCTTGCGGAATGGGTTGAGAATCATTGTACGGGCTGGGTCCTGGATCGGCTCTCTTATCCCGAGACTCGAGGTGAATGTGAGGGCCCTTGAGAATCTCATCGCGCTGCACAGCGACTTCCCGGGTGGTGGAAACCGCAAGAGACTGGACGGTCTGGCCCAAGAAGAGTGCTGCAGTAGCTGTCTTTATTGCGCTAGATACACGCATCGTAGGCGCTGTCAAAGGCAGAGAACGACTTTAGAAGAAGGTGACGCGTGTAGCGTTTCTTGATGTTTCTCTTGGTAAGCGTTGTGTGGTAGGTGTGGCGTATTTATCGAGTGGTGCTAGTAGATGATAGAATGAAGAAAGAAGGAGAAGACAAGAAATTATGGTAGGACAGAAAGTTGGGCGGTAAAATAGTCCCAGAAAAACTGGAAGGTAGTGATTGTGTTGAATTTGAAGATGTTATTGTCAGACAGACTTCCCTGCCATCTTCAGCGGTTTTGCATAAAGAGGAATATTTTTTGAATAACAGTTGGTCATTAGGACAACTATTACGACAAAGGAAAATCAGTCTGGCAGCAACAGACCAGACTCATGGCCCACCTATGAAATCGAAGACAATGGCGGCCAATGTTGTGTTTCGAGCCTCGTGGAATAATCTACAGTCATCCACCTTGTCCAGGATGATGTAGCTGCAAGTAGCCCACAGCCATGCATCGATTATCCAAGATGTTTTTCTTTTCTTTTGAATTGAATGACTGTATTAAGCGATATCAATTCCAAGTCATGCCCGTCCCATTGTTGTTGAATGAATTTATTAAGTGAACACCGTATTTGCTGTTACTGCACTTGGATTCTCTTTCCACCACCTGGCGAAAACGTGCCTTCCTGTTTGATTCTTGTAGATCTGTGTAAGCAAGAGCGATGAATTGTTCCCCCACTGCTGCTTCACACGCAAGACGTGGAAACCACTCAACCAATTCATTCCACGAGTGCAAGAGCAACATGAATCTGAGACGTCTACTTATGTATGTTTCTCAATTCATATGCACACCGTTTTCCCCCTATGACTTGTGTACTGACTGTCTAAGCTTGGGCACAAATGGCCATGACACAATCATCTCGAGACTGACAGCCAGAGTCTTGCTGACCAACCAGCACTGCGTTGCTGTAGAAAATCCGGGTGAAGTCACAGGCAAAAGCCAGTAGTCACGAGAAGGTCGCCAAGTGAGCATGATTATATGATTGGTCCATCGGAGATATTTTATTTCAGCCTGTAATTTTTCTCAACGGCTGCCGATTGCTTAGGTAAGATGTTCTCATACATCAAAATGATTGTTCTCGCACGTGTTTCTTGCCCTGCACATATGCGTGGTATGCAGTAATGAGTCTGCAACACTCAAAGTCTCGAGAAAACAGTCTTGCCAACAAGAGAGGTAGCTTTTGCAAGGTTGACAAATGACATCCGGCAAGGAAAGGAGTCGGGTTCCGGCTCGAACGGGAATACCAACGCCCGCAATCATGTTTTCCCAGAGCACCTTTATTATTTACCCCGGACTTTTTTTTTAGTTACCCAACCCTTACATAGGCGCTGATTAGCGATCAAGTCGCCCGCTGGAATCTGCCGAGTTGCACGGCCAATACCAACCATATTTGTGGATTTGCCCGATGTGCCTCGGCAAGTCTGGGGGGGTCGCGCCAGCAGTGGGATTTACTGGATGTCGCCCCACGGGCCCTTTATCATGCGGACGGTTGTCGGTCTACCTGCTTACCATTTGGTGAGATTTGACTTCCTCGGATTTCCTTCTTCAGTGCAATTATTCGTCTTCTTCTTCTCTTCTTTTCGACAATTGTACCCATACCGACTTCACCAACAAGAAGAGGAAGAAAAATGGCCGCCGAACGTATTGCCTCGATTGCCAAGCAGCTGATTCCCGGCACGAGTCTGTCGCAAATGTACGTACACAAACCCCCCACTGAGGCGCCGTTGGTCGGGATTGTCTACAAGCAGCATACAGCTATTGTCCGACAATCAGCCCACCACGTTTGCTATTTGGGTGCGTCCCGAAATACTGACTCTCGGATAGCACATCCAAGAATGCCGACGATATCGTGATTACCCTGGCCGTTCGCACACCGCTGTGCAAGGGCAAGAAGGGCGGCTTCAAGGATACCTCGCTCGAGTTCATGACATATGCTCTGTTGAAGGAGGTCAGAGAGCGCATGGGTTTCGACCCTGCTCTCGTTGAGGACATTTGCTTCGGTAATGTATGTGGCTTTGATATGTCGTATACATGCCAACTTGTAAAATAGCACAAAGCTAACCACGCCTACTACAGGTCTCCGACGGCAAGGCCGCCTACAAGGTCCGCGCTGCTTCCCTCTCGGCCGGATTCCCGAACACCTCCGGTGCCTCTTCGGTCAACCGCTTCTGCAGCTCCGGCCTCAAGGCCACGGCCGACATTGCCCACGCCATCTCGGCTGGCTCGATCGAGGTCGGTGTCGCCATTGGCGCCGAGTCCATGACCGCAGGTGGCGACCGTCTCGAGCAGCCCTTTGACGAGGGCATCCTCACAAGCCAGGAGGCCAAGGACACCATGATGGCCATGGGCTGGACGAGCGAGAACGTTGCCAGCGACTTTGGCATCACCAGGGAGCAGGTTGACACTTACGCCGCCGAGAGCTTCCGCAGGGCCGAGGCCGCGCAAAACGCCGGCTGGTTCGACGATGAGATTGTCCCCATTACCACCCAGGTCAAGGGCGCTGACGGCGAGGTCAAGACCGTGACCCTGACCAAGGACGAGGGCATCCGACCCGGCACCACTGCCGAGGGCCTGGGCAAGATCCGCGCCGCCTTCCCTCAATGGGGACCCATCACCACTGGTGGAAACGCCAGCCAGGTCACCGACGGCGCCGCTGCCGTCGTGCTCATGAAGCGCTCCACCGCCATCAAGCTCGGCCTCCCCGTGGTCGCCAAGTACGTTGGCTCGACCATTGCCGGTCTCCCTCCCCGCATCATGGGTATCGGCCCGGCCATTGCCATCCCCAAGCTGCTGAAGCAGCACAACCTCAGCCTGGCTGATGTTGACGTGGTTGAGCTCAACGAGGCTTTCGGTACCATGGCCGTCTACTGCAGGGATAAGCTTGGCCTCGACTGGGCCAAGATGAACCCCCGTGGTGGTGCCATTGCCCTCGGCCACCCGCTAGGCACCACTGGTGCGAGACAGATTGTTACTGGCCTGAGCGAGTGCAGGAGGCAAAAGAAGAAGATTCTCTTGACGAGCATGTGTATCGGAACTGGCATGGGCATGGCTGGTCTGTTTGTAAACGAGCAATGATTTAAATTTTGTTGTTGATTTATACATGAGCGGTATCCATTCAAGTAAATATTTGCAGGGAAATCATATTGTCTTCTTTATTGAGATTATTGAATTGCTTCCCCAGGTGCAAGGAATCTAGCATAAAAGTGAATATTGTCAATTTTCTCGGGGAGCAAGTCCCATTTATTTTGGAAGCCTTTATGTCTAATTTGACTGATTGTGACGGCGGTCGAAATGAGAAGCAGCTTATAATTAGTTGCTGTCCGATATTTCTCTTCTGTCGATCGCGATAAACATTGGCCTACTCGCAAAATGGCGGCATGTGCCAATAACGTCTACTGTTATACCCGTTTTTTTTTTTTTTTTTTTTTGTTTTTTTTGCTCGAATCCATCATGTAGGAAAGTCGCCGACTGACTCCTAGTAGAGTCTGGCCAAATGTCAAAAGCAATGATTGCTCGGTGTGTTGCAAAGTAAATTGCGAATTACTTTGGTGCTGCGTACCCAATAGTGCATGATATCTGAGGATGGGCTTGGAAAAATAAGCAGTGTTTCTCGTGCCCCTTGCCGCATTCCAGTCTGGGACCTGCTGTGAAAGAATCTGGTTGTGGTCCTTATTTCACCTAGGAAGTCGCTCTCGTAGTCTTTATGGCATTGATGTATCGCATTGAAGACGGGATATTCTTTGTTATATGCTTTTCGGTCATATTACTAACGTGTAGCTGGGTTGAAGAATAAGTAGCTTCTACTGTATACTGAATTTTCAAAGCTTGCCTGTCAAGCACTCCCTATTTTTGCCTCGATCCCAAGTCAGGTCATTCTGGTCTGGTCTCGGAGCGAGAAGCCGCAGGTGACTGGTCTGAGAATCCCCCGTCTCTCCAAATCTGCCACCAGCTTCAACAAGGCCATGTCCATACCCCGAGGCGCCATGACGGAGATGGCCACGGGGAGGGGCTCAAAACTTCCCGTGATCTTGGACTTGAACTCGGCTTGGCCCAGTGGTAGAGTAAAGTCGGGACAGCCCGAACTATAGGCCAGAGAGTACACGGAAAAGCCGTCCCAAAATGTCTTGCCCGTCTCGAGCCTGCCGAGGTCGTTTCGGTACTGTGGTTTCCCCCAGGTCTGCGGATAGACGAGGATAGGCACCTCGTCGTCATCCGTGACAGGACTCGGCAACAAGACGCGGTTCACCCACCCGGAAAAAGCCTCGAGAGCGTCCACCGAAGCTTGGAATTCCGAGTCTGATACATTCTGGCCGTGCCTCAGACGCCGCTGCGTGATCTCCTCGATAAAAGGCCTTTTGCCATGGCGCGAGGAATAATCTCGTGTAAAAGGCACAATGGTGTTGCGCCAGAGCAGGCTGTAGACTATATTCTTGTACACGTCGCCCGTGGCTTCGAGCAGATCGGCAGATGTGCCCTCGGGATGCGTAGCTTTCCACAAATCATAGATGCACACTGCTTGCCGCTCACAGTTCAGATAATCTTCCAGCTCTTTGACAAACTTTTCCATGATTTGCTCTGCGGGCGTGAGATCTTTGGGCTGCTTTCGTATGGGAGAAAAGAACTTTGGGGTGTCCGTAGGCTCCCAATCCCATCCCTCGGTAGCGTATAGAAGCCGGCAGCGAAGCTTCTTTTCTGGTTTGTAATGCGCTTTTACTTCATTGTTCAACATTACCTTGCATACTTGTTCCGCGATTTGCGCTGAGCGTGCAAACACGCCGGGAGTGTCCAATCTATCAGAGCAGACCAGTCCCGAGCTCTCCATGGAGCCCAGAGAGGGCCGGATGCCGTAGACCCCATTGACGGCGGCAGGGTGTCTGACGGAGCCGCCCGTGTCCGTGCCAATGGTAAAGTCCAGCCAGTCGTAGCTGGCGCAGGCGACGGCAGAACCAGAGCTGGAACCAGAAGGTTTCTGGGATCCGTCACCTCTTGGGTTCGTAGGTGTGACTTCTTCCATGCGCTCGAGCGGATCCTGCCCATCGCACCACTGACCGCACCTCAGCTTTCCAACCATGATGGCGGCGGCGTCTGTCAGTCTCTTGATACAAGCTGCTGTATTGTCTCGAGGAGGGTAGAACTCGCGATAACATTTGCTTCCATTACCCGTTTCCAGCCCGGCGATATCAATGACATCCTTGATACCAAATCTCATGTCTTTTAGGGGAAAGTCTGGCTCCGAGTCTCCCCTGGCCCTTCTGAATGGCACTGGTATTTTCGTAGAATTTTTCAGCCATTGATATCTATTGGGACCATCCCGTAGTGTACCGCCCACGAAAGCATTGTTGAAGTCGTCGCAAAGCTTCAGAACGCTGAAAACACGTCCAGTGGATGAGTGAATGACATGGGGAGCGAAATCCAGGACTGGATATTCGGGGAGATGACGGCAAAATGGAAACCCTTCTATGAGCTCCTGAGTTTTGTCAAGCAAGACAACTGATATTGTGTGATTAGCTGGTGCCCATTCGTGTAACCCCCCATCTGGCAGAAGAAGCACTTACCTTGATGGAAGTCAAGTTCCTCCCCTGACCATACACTATCGAGACTGTCATGATTAATGTCTAAAACTTCTGCTGCCGCCTTTTCGCCTGCATGTCTACGCTGCAAGGGAACAGCTCCCAGATATCTCTCTTCTCCCTCAATGCTCTCAACAACAGCTTTCAACTCGTCGAGGAGATAGAAGTTTCCACCAATTCGAACAGTAATTGTAAACTGGGGACCAGAATCGATCTGCACATTATGCTCCTCATTCGACCCCATCTCGTGCTACACTAGGGAAGATTATGATGTTGAAAGCTGAAAGGTCCGTAGTAGCGGGCTGTGGCTAGAGTTGCCCGCTAGATATGCATAATCGAGCACGTCACGATAATAAGACAATAATTTCCTCCCCAAAACCCTGAACTTGAAGAACTTAAACAAACCAAGACATGATGCAGCACAACATGACAATTGTATATCTTGTGTCTGCATGGGATTCCTTTCGCATTTTTTGTCGTGGAAATTATTCTTCTTTATTATGCGCCCTGTCCAGATGCGCAAAAGACTGTGGAATAACCACCTGGTGGCTGGTACCCCATCGACGTCCAATATCAGCATACCGGAGGCCTTCAGTCTAATCTAGATCTAGATCTATTGCTCTAAACTTTTTCATGCTTGAAACATTTGCAAGCCGCCATCTTCACACAACCTTTTCGGGTCTTCTTCCACTGGGAAATGTAACAACAACAGTCAAGTCTTTTTTAGTCAACGCGAGCCCTCTTGGTACCGTTGGTGCCGTTGGCGTGTCCGTTGGCGGCCTCGTCAGGGACCGAAGAGAAGTACTCGAGGCTGCCCTTGGGGTCGGCCTTCATGCTCTTGGCGCCCTGCATCCAGCCAGCGGGGCAGACCTCGCCGTGCTCGTCGGTGAACTGGAAGGCCTGGACGAGGCGGATCGTCTCCTCGACGTTGCGGCCGACGGGCAGGTCGTTGACGGTGATTTGGCGGAGGGTTCCCTTGGGGTCAATGATGAAGAGACCGCGGAGGGCGACGCCCTCGTCCTCGAGCAGCACGCCGTAGTCGCGCGAGATCTTTTGGCTGCGGTCGGCGACCAGAGGCAGCTCCAGGTCGGAGCCGAGACCGCCCTGCTTGCGCGGCTGCGATTGCCAGGCCAGGTGGGAGAAGTGTGAGTCAGTCGAGAGAGCGAGGACGGTGGTGTTGATGCTGCGGAAACGAGACAGAGCGTCGTTGTACTGGATGATCTCAGTGGGGCAGACAAAGGTGAAGTCCATGGGGTAGAACAGCAGGACGACCCTGCAAGTCAGAATCATGTTAGTATATGTGTGAATAGGCCACGACGATCAAGACCAGGCAAGTCCTTGAAGAAGAAGAAGAACATGGCATTCTATTTGGATTTCAATGCGAGAACGCACTTACCATTGGCCGAGGTAGTCGGACAGAGAGATCTCCTTGAACTCGCCGTTGGCGAAGACGGTCATGGCAGTGAAGCCTGGGGCCGGGCGCTGAATGAAAGCCTTGGACATTTTTGCGGTTTTGCGGTTACTCGTGATGAAAGTAGGCGAGGACTGGTATGTGATGTCCTACGACAAAGTGAAGAGAGAGAAGTGTTTACAGACGAGTTGGGGAACTACAAGAAGAGGCTATTCAGGGATTGACGAGGAACCGAACCAGGCAGCGGCGGCAACGTGTGTCGGTATTTTTTCTTTTCGTTTTCCTCTCGCTTCTCTTATCAGAGCGTTTCCACGGTCACTCACCCGTCGCAAGTTTCCACATCGTGCGATTCGCACCCCTGGATTTGGGGGGGGGGCCAGCGACTGCCGCTTTGCTAACGAGATCCACCGCTCCATATCTTTTCGCAGGGTCCGATTCGACAATTTGCGCAACGAGGTGGGTCAATCGCGCGATCTTAGCTTGGAAATGCCCCAAGACGCGTCGGATTGGCGCGTTTGCTCTTTAATTGATGCGCGACAAGGTCGTTTTTGTCAGTCACGAATATGAAAAAGGTGCCTATGTACGTTGTCGCAGGAGCAACATGACGTTTGCACATGGAGGAGAGAGTATCGGTATCGAGTTGGAGAAATGTCAATTTTCAGCCATGAGCTGCCATACATAGCCAATGTGGGGGGAATACCAAGTCACAACCGTTGCATTTCTCCAAAAAAGCAAAAAATCCATGGGTTCGCTTGTCGCATTTCATTTTGGAGTACCTTGTGTACCCGGTACGAAATACATGCCTGCCCAGTGCAGGCACCTGACCTAGCTGAAACCTCTGGTGCTGATGATTTATGGTCCTCGATTCCCACCCCCGCACGTTTCTATACTCAACCAAGATAGGAAGCTCTAGTTCTATTGCCAGCAAACGATCATAAACATTTGGATGACCCAACCACGACATGTCTGCGACCTAAACAGAGTCTCGCAATGCTTTCTTTGGTCAATTTGACAACCACATAAATATTTTGGCGATGGTGTGCCCTCATTCACGCCGCTCCTACTTCTATAATTCAATTTGTTTCTGCTTCAATCACTTTTTCATGCCACGGCGAACTCGAGCAAGCTTTCAAATATGCTGCACAGAAGACTTCTGATGTAATTTGCTATCTAATTAGGTATGTACGTAAATAGTGCATAGTTATGCCATCCTCTATTTTCTTCTTCTTCTTCTTCTTCTTCTTCTCTCTCTCTCTCTCTCTCTCTCTTCTCCCCTTCTCCCCTTCTTTCACTCCGTCCAGGTTTGCCTTCAGATCACTCCAATTACAAGGGTCCCTCTACCACAAGGTCCCTCTGCCACAAATGCATCTACCCAGTCTCTCTTGGCGTGTGTGACCTCAACCTCCAGCTGTGAACTCGTCAAGACTCGATGGAGTTGCACCGGCGCATTCATGTTCTACCTCAGCTGCCTTCTCGACCCAATTTGCTACATCGGTCAAGACATTGCCGCGGTCCCTACCATGGGGAACGAGCGCGCAATATTCCCGAGTCATTTCGACGCCTTTGCCAGCATTGAGGGTAACGTCCCAAGCAAGGTCGCCTCCACTCGTCAGCGCAGCGGTTGCCTTTCCCCAGTGTGGAAACGGGCTTGGGCTTTTGCCCTCGATGCCGACGCCGGCTTCGACTCCAGGTCCTCCCGGTGTGAGACCAGGGGGTTGCACGAGACGAGTGTAGACATTCCCGTCTTTGTTGTCAATGGGCGACGGATCTATGACGGTGATCTGCACGGACTCCTCCCTATCCCTAGAACACGTGTTGAAAATCTTGACCGTTTGCTTGTAAGTCACCACCTGTCCCGCCGTGGACGAACTAGATGGGGTGCGAGTGAATTCCGGCATCGAGGGCTCGACAAGAATTTCAGGATCAAGACACAATCCCAGCGTAAAGGAACCGCCTGGAATGCAATAAGGGAGCTCAGCACGCCTGATGAAGACTCCGTCCATTACCAGGCCTACAGGACCGTCCATGAGGTAAACCCTGCTGTCGTTTAGGATTTCAGCTCTGATATATGCTGAAGGCTTGTGCATGGAGACGACAATGCGACTAAAGTTGACGGACTTGAACACAATGTGGGTAACAATGTGCTTTGAGTCGTCTGGCGACGGGGCCAGCGACTTCAGGCCCTTGAGCTCGTAGATAGAGCCAAGATCAGTCTCCTCGAATGGTGATTCCTGGAAACCGAGCTCGGGATACGCTTGAACGCCCGTTGGGCCTTCCTTGCGGGCAAGACTTGCTGTGGGAGGTGGCAAGACCCTATCAGCACCTACAAGGGCAGGCGAAGGAGTTGGACGCTGCATAGCCTTTAGGTTTTCATTCAGCGAGCTCTTCTTGGCAGCGTCAAGTCGACTGCGTACAAGGTCTCCTCCTGAGAAGATGAGCGGATTGTGGTAATTGTTGGGATATCCCAGGGGTTTGGCTTTCCCTGTTCCGAATTTGATGTACCGCTGGGCAAAATTTGAGAAGTCGTCTTCGAGACCAGAGTACCATCCCCTAGAGTCAGCCAAGGTCACCCTGCAGTTTGACCAGGTTTCAGATGTCATATTGGTGATGTGTGCGTCAAAACGTAAGACGGTCGACTTGGTGGTGCTCGAAAAAGAGAGGTTGTAGCTGGGCGACCAATAGGCCGCGCGCGTGTCGTAGATAAGCTCGAGATCACTTACACCCATGGCTCTAGCTCTATTAAACAGGCTGACTTTGATCACGTGGATGCGCTCTGGCCAGATATGTTCTTCCTCACGGCGAAGTTGCGCAATTTCCCGCGACCGTTTCTCTTTTGCTCGCAGCATTTTGGCCCTATTCTTTTGGATCATTGCCTGCTGTTTGTCTCGACGTTTACGCAGTGGGTCTTGCTTTCTGGCCAGATCGGAAATCTTCTGCTCGATCTCACGCTTCTTGGAGGTTTCAGCCAAGACAGTTTCGTAAAGCTTGCTGCGTTCCTTTCTGTAGTTTTCCAGTACAGTCGTGATGTCCAAGTCTTCGAGGGGTTTGTCGGATTTTGGAGGAGAGCTGGTTATCTTGCTATTGTAGGAGTCAAGAAACTCACATTGTCTCTGGGCACTGACGATGGTTTCTGTAGCACGATTCTGCTCCTCGTGGAGCTTTGCGATCTGGTCTTGGTTTTCCTTCAGCTCTGGAAGCTCAAAATCTGCATGATCACCATCATTGCGATCCTCTGAATCGGACTGGTCCTCGAACTCCATGTCGGGGCAAACATCATGAGACTTATCGCAATTGGGCCGGGTCTCAACAGTAACGTCGTCAATGATTGCACATCCGCTGCTCTTGATCTTGACGAAGCGCTTGTCGACACTTGGGTCGAGTCCAGTGATGATAACTTCGGTCGTGCCGGGCCCAAGTCCCACCCTGATGTCTCGAGTGACCTGAGCGCGGTCGGGGAAAAGAGTAACGGACCTCGTGCCCAGATCGTGGACCGAGATCTTCTGCTGATCATCCATCGTGGAAGCCAGGTTGAATGTGCCAATAGTGAAATGGTGAGGTCGGACCAAAAGTGGAACCATGAGGCGCAAAGAAGAAGGATTGTTCGTACTTATATAATGTACGTTGACCGATTTTTCCTACTGGTCATTTGCATCCCCCAAGCCGACGGGCCTACTGCCTTGAAGCCTAAAAAAAGTGTTGGGACAACCTTGGAGTCTCTACTGCGTGCAACTGATGAGATAGGACCGGGAAACCTTTTGCAAAAAAAGGACCGAAACTATGCACGAATTTCGGACTTGATGGATCAAACTTTTCCGTCTGCTTTCACTAAGGACTAAATGCAGCCATGATTCCAGGCAAGCACTTGAGGGTACAGCATCTTTTTGGATCCCTCGAAGACTGTGCACAATTGCTACTAATTATATATACCTAGTGCTTGACTAGAAGTCAACGGGCATGGCATCTAGTTTGTGAAAAGTATATTTTACTAATTGTGTCCAGGCAGAACAACCTGTGGGCCGAGGGCCGAATCATCAGACGGCATTAAAATTTGTCTGAAGGGCAGATTAATGGAAAGGACTGACTATATGCCCGCGAAGGTTTTCTCTATCTCTCTCTCTCGTGACCGTTATTACCCCAGAAAACTCAGTGGGTGTCACAGACATTTGAATGTGCAATGCCTTTTCTAGCTCCCATTGTGGCATTCTAAAGATGTCGTGAACGTTTCCTCTGGTAGCAGGCAGTACGATATAGGGAGTCTAGAGAAACCAAGGCTAACCTTCAGATCTCCATATGTGTTGCAATATTCAAATGGGTTACCTAATCGAGACCAAGCACAGCGCCTTGAACGGAGGGAACATTAGAACAACAAATGGCTGACGTGATAATTACTATCGACTTTCTTCGGTTGATCCCCAAGTCGACTCCGCGTCACCATGATTCTGCAACCACCTAATCTACCTGCTTCTGGTTCGATAAGACTTCAAAGTCTAGCATGTCAACCTTCTTCAGCTGCAAAACTCCTGAGCCCCTCACATGGCAAAACAAATAGCGATGAGCTAGAAGCACCCTATTCATACATTGTCGCCAAACGCCATGTCCTCTTCGTGTTTAATGCCACCCCGTCCTCCTTCAACTAGCAGGTAGCATAATTTCTGTAACACAAATTTTGGCCCCGTCCTTCTCGAAGTGGCGGACGAGCTTGAACACCATAGAATTGCCGAGGCTGTGCCAGATCAGAAAGAGCAAAACAAAACCACATGCTACCGCGAACTCGGCAACTGCCGTATGCATGTATGAAAACAGCGGTAGTGAAAGATGAAAACATCCCCAGCCACATGACGCCTTGCCAAACAGTAAAAACTACCCTCTTTTCACCTTGAACGCCACGGAAAAACAAACAGCGCAGGAGAGTTGCTATACTCATTGACCGCCAAATCATACGCCGCCTCCCATAAAGGCTGCCAGATCATCAAGCTCAAGAAGTTGATTCTCAAAAGCAGCACACAGCTCAGCAGCCGTCATGTCGTTGTTAGCGGCGCGGTCCTGTGAGCCAGCCTGTTCCGTGGGAGCCTCTCCATTCGAAGAAGGCGCACGGGGCGACTCGACCTTGGTAGGCTGAGGGGCCGGCGGTGGACTGGCAGTCGCAGGAGTGTTGGCTCCAACCGAACCTCCGTTGATAGCGGCAAATCCAGACGTTCGGGGTGGCTCGCTCGCTCTGTCTTGAGGCTGGTTTTGGTTGCTCGTTGAGGTGGGTCGCTCATAGTCCATTGCATCTGGGTTGCTGTCGGGCTGGCTGGCGACATCGTCCTTGGCAGGCGGGCTGGGTTCGGGCTTGGACGATTGCGATTGATAGTTGCCACCGTTGCGCAAGACCTTGGCCATGACGGAAAGGTGACGATACCAGGGAATAGAGAGTGTCCAGGCATCCGTGCCCTCCTGGAGGAATCGCATAGCATCGCGGACCATTACTAGCGATGTCTCATTGACGTTGGACGGCGTCAAACCCTTGAGGCTAAACCAGGCCACAGTAGCTCCAGCCTCAAAGCATGCAAATAGCATGACCAGGGGGAAGACAATTGCACCATCCTTGGAGCTGTCAGCATCCAGAGCAAGTAGAAGAGAGACGATGCTGTGTGAAGAGGCAAATGCCTTGTCGACAGCCTGTACATGGGTGCTCGAGGCGTGGCGCCACTGCTCCTCGCTGAAGCCTTCGGTTCTGATGTATTGAAGGAGGCGACGTCGGTTGACCATGATGGTAGCGCAGTGCAGGAGGCAGTGCAGCATAGCATAGGTGAAACCGCTGCCCATGGTGATGTGAAGATTGATGTGGCCGGCCTTGTCCATAAAGTGCATAGGTAGACCCTGGCGTATAGTATCGATTTCGCTGTCCAAGGTCAAACACTGCTGCTCAGAAAATGTCTCAATATCAACAGTCGTGAGCATCTCGATAACATTTCGCCAAGCCTGGGTGGCCATGACAATGTGACCAAATTCGCCGACCTCAGACAAGGGGGTTGAGGGGTCGGGGAGATCAGCGGGTGCTCGGCCGCTCAAGGTGCGTACGTAGACCGGAGAGCCGAAGCTGAAACTCATGTCCGGGCACGGCAAAGCGATGTCTTTGACATCGTGTGCCGTGAGAGCAGGAGAACGGCCAGGGCTGCTGGTCAAGAAACAATCGAGGATGTAGATGAGCCAGAGAGTCCTTCGGAAGGATTCATCCTTGATGAATTGCTCTGCCTCTGGCTTGGAGCCGTAGTGGTTTGAGACGATGCGGTGCATCTGAGCCATACGGGCAGCCTGGCCGAGGTAGACATATGCACGGATGGCATTTCGGCTTCCCCACTCGTGGATGACAAGCAGGCACATTGCCTGGATATCGGCGACGGACGGGTTGTCAAGATTGTTCATAACAGCACTGATGGTCTTGACCGCGAAATGCTCTGCGGCGCCCTGGGAGCCATGCTGACCGCCATATCTACGGGTTAGGTGTGCGGAGCTTCTGCAATGGTGTTAGAGATTTGCACGAGATAATAGCGAGTTTGCGAGATGCGATATTGCAAGCCGCGTGTCAGACAGCACAGCAGATTACAAATTGTATGCAAATAAAGTAGCGGTAGTTAAAAAAGTGCTTCGCGAAGAAGAGCGAATACTTACCGAGCTCCGAGGGTCAAAAGACCATTAACAATGCTGGTCTCTAGTGAACCGTTCTTGAGCTTTTGAAGAAAGCCAGGCTTGTGGAATGCGACACATGCTGGGAGGGTCTTGTTGATGATTCTCTCGCACTCATGCACCAACTCCGGAGTAAGCCTTCACAAAAAAAATATTGATTAGCGGATCCGGAGGTTAGGAGCGACTAGGGGGGGATAAAGGGTGTGGAACACGGAAGCTGGAACGACTTGGCGCCAATGAGAGGTTCTGGGAACCCCGAGGCGAGGCATCCCGGTCATGGGAGCCACGCAAACACTTGGGGCGTTCTGCCTGAGACCCTCCTCTGACGCGAGCGTGGAGGCAGAAAAGTCGGCAGTGCGCAGAACAAGTCGCGGTAAGCAAGCAGAGGATAGGATGCACGCAGACAGGATAGTTGAATGATTATTGTTGGAGCGACGGAGTGGAAGAGAATGCGACGTCGTGGTTTGCACAAATAAAAGAATTTACTTACTTGTCGTTGTTGGAGGTGACAGTGCGCGAGGCCAGAGGCTGGCTGGTGGCAGACGGGCGATCGTGGTTGGTGGTTGACACGCTACGCTCGCCGGGGAGACTCTCGCGTGGTCGCGGAACTCTGGCAGGCGACTGTCCGTGATGATGCGCCAAACTCTCGGAAGGGAGATAGCATTCGTGCATTCCCTTTGCGCAGTTCTTGCAAGGAGCGCGATTATTCTCATAGACCTGGTGGACATTAGATCTGCCCCGGATGGGCGAGGCCGTTCAGTTGAGGATGACTTACGCATTTTGTCTTGCCCTTTCTGCATCGGACACAGGCGCCCCCGGCCCTCAGAGAGGTGCCACGAACGGCGCTCGACATGGCAAAAAAGTCCGGAGTGAACACCAGATGATTTTGACGGGAAAAAAAGGAGTAAAAGAGTCAGATGTGAACGGCGATAAATCGAGTCCGGACCAGGAGTATGTGGGCGGAGTAGGGAAAAAAAAAAGTGAGATGGGGAGGGAGAATGGAAGAGCTGAGGCAGGTGCCGCGATTTTCGGTCGGCGGAGGGAAATTTGTTGTGTGAGTTCCCGGAGGAGTGGAGTTGGGGGACGGGAAAGCACCAGGGAAAAAAGAGAAATTTGGGAAGGGGGCCACTGTCGGATTGCGGGCTGCGGGCACCACTTGGGCTTAGCAGCACTCCCTCAGGCCGCCGTTTCTAGCGCTGCGTCAAAGCTGGATCGGAACTGGCTTAAGCACCCCCCCAAAGAAAGAACTTGGGCAAGCAACGGGCGGTCTCGAAGGGGGGGTCTCGGGGTCAGGTCAGACACGGCGCTTCGCAACCTGACATATACAATCTACCGGTGGGCAGACGGGTGTTTGTCTGGAGATGATTCTATTCTTTTCTACTTCTTTGATTGTGTTTAGATTAATCGACAATCATTCAGTCTGTTTGATGACTGTAATCGTGTATAACAAAAGTGCAAGTGGCAGAGTCCCGTCTGCCTGTCCTTTTTTTTTCTTTTTTTTTCCCGCGACTGCAAAGGGGAAAAGGCGGAATGGAAAAAAGAGAAACGTTTTGCCCTGTGATGAATCTATCTTTGGAGAGTGGCGGCCTCGATCCCATGGTCGAAACGCCCACCCCCGGGTTCATGTTGGACTCAAATGGGCCTCCTCCCTTTTTCTTCTAGAAGGGCGGCGATATATTACATAGGCCAGTGTAGCGCGCGGGCTACCCTTTCACCTTAGGGTACGGAGTCGGCTGCCGGGGGCGGTACAGTAATGTAAAGAACACTTGCTGATGTACTACTCCAAAAGCGAGGCTCAGCAGCGGACCGCTACTTGACGGTACATTACCTTTCCTCGGCCTACCCACTGACGAATGCCTACGAAGGAGTACGCTGCCAAGCCAGAGCTCTTCCCGCCGTCCCGTAAAAAAAAGGTCAGAAAAGCCCCAACCTTCCCAACACCCTCCCTCCAACGAAACCATTTTCATATTATGTGCAATCAACGCTGCTGTCAAGGAAAACGTGAATAGATGGATGGTATGCATTAGGGTCGTCTTCTTTTGGGTTGAAAATGAAACCTAGTCCAATGGCCATATAGTCCTAGCTTAATGCATGCCAACATTTGCACACGAGAAAACGGAATGGTCAATGAATAATTTCATCCTTGCTCCGGGTGTACATAGCCATCAGGTTAGACGCGCAGCCGAGAGGAAACATAGCTGGGTAAAAAAAGGGGGGGCACCCGCATTGAGGCGCTGACCGATTTGACATCTTGGGGCCGTCCGGAAGGGAAGTAGCTCGAGGTACAGGAGAGAGCCTGCCTGGGTCTCGGGGATGGGCTTCTGATCTCCGATCGTACCAGCTGAGGTCGGACGACCTTCTACCCGGCGCCTGATTGGTGATGAGACGGGTGACTTTTTTTTTTTCCATCACCCCGACAATGTAATGTCACACATAATGGATGGATGTTGTCGTTCTCAATTGCAATGGGTGTATATAGTCGGTCTCGTTTTCTCTTTTTTGGTTGGCCTCTCATGATGGGGCGCAGAAGCGATGAGCCAGAGTAAGGATATTGGAGTGAATGAAGCAGTTGGACAGTAATGCACCAACCAATTCCAACAAGACCAATCACTGAGATCACGACAAGGCTTGTATTGAACATGGGGACGATTGGAGCTACCTACGCCCGAGCGACAAGGGATCTCGAGGTCCTCACAGTGAGTGCACCATCAATCCTCCTTTACCCGACGGGCGAGGCGGGAATGCCGTCTGCCCGTCTGCCCCGTGTCATCAATACCTTGATTGGAACAGCCGGGGGCAGTCAGTCCTCGCCATGCCCATAGTCGGGCTCATTCCCCTGGAAACACCCGATTCTTTCTGTGCCGTTCATCAGTGACGTCCACGTCCACATATTTACAATCAATATTGTGCTATGCGAAGCTCGTCGAAAACTTCTTTGCCGTCAATGGAGACTGCAAGAGAAAGCTCCTCTTGGGGGGTGTTGACGAAGCTGCCGCCTCGGAATCTCGCAAATGAAAGAATCTGGGTCTGGTCGTGCGCGCCAGAGTGGTGTGGGTCCTCCGGACCAGAAGGAGCGCCGACCCCCCCAGGTGCCTTTAAATCAATCGCTTCTGGACTTATTATTATTACCTGACAGGCCTATTAATCACGAACTCTGCAATCCGGGATCCTCGGGGCTTGTCGTCTACTATTACGACCGAGATCTTCGTACGTGTAGATACTGTGAGTTCTGGTCGCGACGCGTTGTCAAAGATCTTCGTGCGCCACGCATACTTTCAGCCATTGTGCATCTCCACTCGGTAGCCCGATTGTGAGTCGTGACAAATTCATGGCTCGGATCGCTCGCAACGCCATACATGTCCACAGACTTGATTGTCATTGCTGCTCAATTATTTATTTATAGGATCTTGTAGACTTTGGAGAGGACAGGACCCTGGTCTTTTGCGCAATTGTTATCTCCTTCTCATCTAAGCGCTGTGTCTACACCCCCAGGCGGAGGTGCGGACGCACAATCAGGGTGTTGGCCCTGTTACTTTTTTCTTCCCGGCTAGGGGAACGCCGAGAGCGATCCATTATTTTTCCCAGATCGCCACCTTCCGAGTCTCCGGACGACTAAAATTGGCCAACTGTCCTCCTGGCGACAATTTTTCGGCTTTATCGCAGAAATGGCTGTAAGCCATCGCTCGAGTTACAACAAGCCACCAGATGATGCATACATAGGTCCTAAAAAAGACGCCCGTACTCCATGATGGTCACGTCACAACTGTCCCATCATGGAGACGTTGGTTTGGATCTACAGTACTGACAGGTATAGAAGGCATGGTACGGGACTGGCGTCAGGCTTTTCGCGCCCGAGTGAACGGTCCCTTGCTGCAAAAGCCCAGCAGGTCCGGGGGAGCGCATGCATCTGCATACCACCAACACCAGGTTTGTACCTCGTCGTTGTGCAGCATTGCCAGATTCGATTCAGCCACTGAGAATACGGTCCGGCCAATTACTTGCAACGGACGCCAAAAGCCGATCATTGACGACAAACAAGAATCATGCCTCGGGCCAAGTCTTGGTAGCGCCCAGGGTCTACTTCCCAATAGTGTATCCCCGAGGTTGGGGTCACCAACAGGTACTCGGGGGCATACAAGTCTACCTAGCCCAGCAGGCGAAATGAGCATCGGCAGAAGCGATCGACCGTGACACCAACAGATTATTCCGTACTTCATCATCGCTTCCAGTGATGGGTAAAGGGTGTGATGAGATAGGTGAATGATGATGATGATGATGATTTGTGTCGCTGCACATGTAGCAAGAATGTAGCCGGCAGGCTGTATTGCAAATGCCAGCCGGTACCTACTAGTCACATTCTTTCCCTTCCCCCTTGCCTCAATTGCCTCAGCTGGAACTTGTTGGTGTCGCGAGTCTAGACCTAGGGCCTCCGACTGGCGCCCCGGGCCCCCAAACCCCCTTGGTTTGACTCGATAGGCTGAGCCGGTCCCGTCTGTCTCTTTCCGCGCCGAACAGATGATCATCTCACGACCCTGTCCCCCAGCTCTTTCCAAAATAGTAGTCGACGCGGTACTCGCCTACAGACAGCGATAAGGTCACGCCAGCAACTCCCTTTTCAATTATGAGACATCTCAGACCGGCAGTCGAAAGAAGAAAAAAAGGCGACAGACCCCCAAGGCCCGTGTCTTGGCATGGAGAACATTCCCGGTCTTTGCCTGTCAGCGGCTGTAGGTCCCCACTCTCGTGTTACTGACCACCCGCCCGGGCCTGTGTTTGTCTTTCAGTGCGCATATTCGGCACTGGAATGAGCTCCTGCTCGCTTGTGCCGATGCCGAGCTCGTATACATGTCCTCCGGAATGAAACCCTCTACCTCGGCATGCTACCAACTGCGGCGCTTGCCTTCACTTTTTTGTTCACAATGCATGGAGGAATCACCAACCAAAAGGCCTCATTGGTGACATGAAAATAAGTCACAGTTTGTCTTGAGCGTTTGATAGCCAAAGCAAGTGCCGCAGACGTCACCCCGCAAACCAACTACCAATGTACGTATACACTACGCAAGACTTTTATCCACCTCATTAGGGTTGATGCATAGCCCACCACTGCTTCTGAAGCCTTTTGGCATTTGGAATCCCGTGTGGAGACCAACACTACAGAGTGCATTCCGCTGGGGTTGACTGGGCGCGCTTAAACTCTAGCCATCATTGCGGATGAACATCAAGAATGTCAACGCCTCTCGAGATATCCAAGACCTCGCAGCTGTAACCTTGCAAGGTAAGACATATTTCACAACCAGTTTGACACACAAATGATATTTTAAAGGGCAGCCATCATTGCCTTGTGATGAGTACCATGGTATTTTTCATCTATTACCTAGGAAGATCCATCGGAAGAGCTCCGAATCCCGACAACGGAGCTCTCTTGAGGTAAAGGATCCACCACGGCGACACACGAGTCAAGAGAGATCATGATGCCCTTTATATTCCTATCTGATAAGAAGCACATTCGATACGGTGAGGTCAAATCATCTTGGGAACGGCTGACCAATGGAAGAAACCACCCCGTTGAGCATGTCATTTGGAAGCGGCTGTCGTGACCGTTGATACGGGCTTGGTTCGGACCTAGCCGCGGAAAGACCAGTCGGAACGCTTGACGGCTGCCGACTGCCGTGATGAGTGGTGATTTTGTATTGAACATATCTGTATAGTCTCACGCATACAGATTCATCTCCTACTATTGAATTGATTGATTTCCATTGAGCATTACTTTTATCGTTTTGTAGTAGTGTGAAACGTGAGATAATTGCCTTCAAGATGTCGATCATTATGATGGACCATGATGAGCCGTGAGTGTTGGTTACTCTAGCCATGAAGTGATTATTGACTGACGTTTTGACAGGGACTTGGTGTCCATGGATGACTTCCGAAAGCTCACAGCTTCTCGTGGCATGACGCTGCAGCCAGATGATGAGGCAACCTACTATGAACTCCTCAAAGCAGCGGATAAGTGCGCCAAATACGTATACAAGATGCCAGAATATGTAGACCCGCGCCTGGTGCCCGACATGGAGCCTGGCAGTACTCGCAACTATGCGAATCCTGCCAACGGCTCCTCGGAGAATCCTCTGGGCGGATGGAGCCATCAGACGAGCATTCGCAGCTCTAAACCGTTGAAGAATGAACTACTCGCGGGAAAGACAGTGGTGGCCAAGGACAACATCTTGATTGCTGGCATCCCGCTGACTATTGGCACCTCGGCTAGCCATTTGTCCAAGGATGCGAAATATCCATTGCCCAAGATTGATGCACCCGTCATTCAACGAATTTTAGAGTCTGGCGCAGAGTTCACTGGTACCGCAGTATGCGAGAATTATTGCATGTCAGCATTGTCTTTTACCTCTGCTACCGGACCAGTGGCCAATCCATGGTTGGCCAAGGGCCCTAATGGCGAGAAATACGCCTATGCCTGTGGAGGTTCAAGTTCGGGCAGCGGCTCATTGGTTGCAGTCAACGTTGTCAAGAGGCTGCGGGAGCAGAAGGGTCTGTCGACGGAAGGCCTCGGCGAGGGAGCAGACTTTGCGCTGGGCGGCGATCAGGGAGGCAGCATTCGCCTCCCGGCTGCCTACTCTGGAATCTATGGTCTGAAGCCCACTCATGGGTTGGTGCCGTATACGGGCATCGCCAGCCTCCACCCTCTGATTGATCACTGCGGCCCCATGGCGGGCAGTGTTAGGGACACGGCATTGCTGCTCAGCGTCCTCTCGGGCTATGATGGCATTGATCCACGCATGACACCCGAGACTCCTCTCCGACAAAACGTACCGCAATACCACGAGATACTGGACAAGGAGATTGCCAAAAGAACAGAAGCTGGTACCTGGACACCCAGCCAGGCCGCCAAGGGATTGAAGATTGGCGTCCTCAAGGAAGGGTGGGAGGTGCCCACAATGTCCCCCGAGGTAGCTGCGGCAACAAAAGCAGCTTGTGACCGATTCGCCGCGCTCGGCGCAGTCGTCGAGGAGGTCTCCATCCCACTCCACAAGATCGGCCCGGCGATTTGGACGGCGGCGACCCGGGCCAACATGATTGACTCCATGACCAACGTGTCGCCGACTCTGCTCTCCCACACCCTGCCCGACCTCAACCCGCCGGTCCCTGACCAGGCTTGGTACGAAACCATGAACAAGTTCAACCCTGCCGTGGTGAATGTGTTTTTCGCAGGTGCCTATCTCTCGAATCCGGATCGGTTCCCGCCGGCGTACCGAAACAAGGCCATGATGCATGTCCATGAGCTGAGAGCAGTCTATGATGATGCGCTTTCCAAGTATGATGTGCTAATCACGCCGGTCACGCCAACCGTGGCGATGCAGCGAGATGAAACATGGCACAATGGTGGAGTCATGGGACACTTGAACCTGGCGCTTGGAAATAACATGAATACGGGCATGTTCAACGTGACGGGACATCCGGCCATGGCGATGCCAATTGGTTGGGGTAGTCCCAGGGAAGAGGGAGTCGATGGTAAACTTCCCATTGCTTTCCAAATCATTGGAAAGAGGTTCGGCGAAAGTGACATGTTCTTGGCGGCGGCGGCCTGGGAGGTTGGCGGCCGTGCCTATGATGAGTGGCAGCCATAAAGAGAAAATGATGATACCACAGTTGACAGAGTAAATTAGTAAGTAATAATACCATTACTTATTGACGCCTCATAAGTACAATAGAAGCTACCTCCAGTGAATGTAATAATAATCAACAAAAGGAGAACGAAACACAGTCCCCGTCAAAATGGACAATGACCCACACCTAGGAGAAAGCCGCATGGTTCGAATTCTTGGAAGAATTTCTCAAACGGCTCAAGATCAGTGAGTGGCTGGGCAGTTCTGATACGGGCAAGCTTGGTGTTTCATTGGCCCCCAGCCGTTTGCACATTATCGAGAAGACCTCTTGAACCCAATTATTGCACACATCCAACAAGCGAGTTACGGGAATTAGTTCAATGGTTTGCGGACGTGTTAGCATTTGATATCGTCTATCATCCAAGGATCATTGTTCAAGTCCCGTGCTTGCCTAGTCCTGGCGAGACTTTGGCTGGCCACCAACTCCCTGGGCACAAATCTTTGGAACCTCTCGTCTGTCATCCCTTACACTGAAGGATAACCGGGCACCACTTTTTTCCTTTTCTTTTTTTTTCTTTTTTAAATATTCATTCAGCTAAATATCTCATTTAAATGTCAATATTGTTATACGTCAAATCAGTTCTTGATATTTGTTTGGGTTCCTTGGTTTCTGTAATGAGTTTACGACAGCCCAAATTCGAGTACAGGTCCGGTTAATTAATTTCACTCCCCCCCCCATCAATTTTAGGAGTATCACCCAGTGACAAATAGTATATCATTTGACTTGGGTTAATTGATTTATTGCAAGCCATTTTCGTGGTATAGGAGCTGTTGATTCACTTGTGTCTGGGTACCTGGATTATAATGAAGCTGAATTCGGAGGCGGGTTTCGGAAGGCGCGTCCCCAAGCACAGGCCACACCCGCGTTTAGAGCCCGAAATTGTTTCCACCATAATTCCGGCGTTGCTCATCACCCCCATCTCAAATGTGTGCCGACACAAAAGACGACTTCTAGATCATACACATTTGAGAAATCTCAATATTTTATTGTTCCGGCGCTTTGGGCAGTGCAGAGCCATGGGAGACTCGGAAAATCCGTTCCAAATCTCCCGTGGAGTCAAGAGAAAGCTCTTCAGCGACACAAAATCGCCATTTGCCCGGCGCTTGGCGGCAGCGCGCAAAGCTCCCAAACATGTTGATGTTGACCCAGACGTGGAAGCTGACGATGCGTCAGCTTTGAAAGTCAAACAAGAGTTAGATACAGCGCATCCCAGCGAGGATGATTTTCACTTGCAAAAGGATGCACATTATTCCAAGCTTTATCGAGGCGAAACAGATTTCGCGGCCGTTGCAGCCAAAGACAAACCGCTTCAGTTCTAGTATGTTTGACTCGTGCCTTTGGTTTCCCGCACATATCAAAATAGCTAAAATCTTGTTGCAGCCTCAAAGGAGAGAGACATCTCGACTTTACAGACCCAAAGGCAGTTGTACAGCTCACCAAGTCACTGCTAAAGGTGGATTTTGGCTTGACTTTTGAGCTTCCCGACGACCGACTATGTCCTCCTGTGAGTTGCCAAAACGGCCATGTAAGCTCCCGTATGTCCTGCTGACCGTGCTCAGGTACCCAATCGCCACAACTACATCCTCTGGATCAAAGCACTCCTGGACAGCAGCTCTACGTCTTACTCCGAGTTGTACAATCCGGAGCGCAAAGTCGAAGGACTAGATATTGGCACTGGTGCCAGCGCAATCTACCCATTGCTGGGATGTACGCAGCGCCCAGGCTGGTCTTTTATTGCCACGGATATCGACCACGAATCCTTGTCCTGGGCACGCAGGAACGTTGCAATCAACGAGCTCGAATCCCGCATCCAGCTTCTGCAGCGATCCCCTACCGACAATCTGATTCCTTTGGACAACTCTGAGGTGGCGTGTCTTGATTTTGTCATGACGAATCCACCATTCTACAGCTCAGAGAGCGAACTCTTGGAGCTTGCAAAGACGAAAGCCCAGCCGCCAAATAGCGCGTGCACCGGCGCAGCACACGAGATGGTGTGCGATGGTGGCGAGGTTCAATTCTTTCAACGGATCTTTGACGAATCTTGCCAGTTAAAAAATCGTGTCCAGTGGTATACAATCATGTTGGGCAAGCAATCCAGCCTTGAGCTCGTCGTTCGTATTATTCAGCGCAATGGAATCGACAATTATGCACTCGCACAATTTGTTCAGGGCACAAAGACACGCAGATGGGCAGTGGGCTGGAGCTTTGCTAAGCGCCGACCAAACGCCGCAGCTTGCAGAGGCTTCGAGCCCTCTGCTGGCAAGAAGCTTTTGCCTCACCCAACAGAAATGACAGTCGCCACTAAATCGACAAGGCCGAACAATGCAGAGCAGGTTCAGAACATGTTTTGGACACAGTTGGAGGATGTCACCGACGGCCTCGACCTCGTATCGTGGAATATGGACGAAGACAGGCTCCGAGTTGTCGGGTTTGCCCAAGAGAATGTTTGGAGCCGATCATACCGAAGAAGAACGAGCGCGCTAGGCAAGCAAAGGTCTCCCGAAGCCGGCAACAAGAAGCCGGTTCTATCCGAATGTCCATTTGGATTTGCGATCACTGTGACGAAGAGCGACCCCGAAGAGGAAACCGGAGATGATGCTCAAAGTACTGTCGATGTAGTTGTCCGCTGGCTTCAGGGCAGCGATTACACTCTTTTCGAGAGCTTTGCGGGCATGGTACGCAACACCTTGTTGAGAGTCGTATAGCGTTATATTGCCATCACTCCTGTAGACGTTGCAACGATTGAACGATTCAGTGGGGAAAATCATTTGTGCATTGTTCCATGGTTTTTACATGCGTCTGGTCTTGATATCAAATGCCTATGGCTCGATTAAATCTATTAATACCTTTACAGCTCAAAACTTGCTAATAAATATAATTGTAGCAAACCAAAGATATTACTTCTACCGTTGGACAACGTGACACGACTGAGATTGTCTGCTAGTCAGCAATTGAAGTTTGAGAAGGAAATGTAAGTGTCCCTACTGATTGTATTAATTCTAGTGAGTGGTGAGCAGCAAAGACTTGCCCAATTTTCCTAGGTACTTTACGTTTTCCGTGTGCCAACAGAGCCAATTCGCAAATCTGAATTTGCCAGACTGCATATGAGCGAGTGTATGTTTAGTATGAACGGGTAGGAAATCGTTTTGCAGTGCACGTGTACTTTGTTGTATACCCAAGACACTTAGTCAAAAACGTCGCTGACGTATCTCACCTCCCGAATCTCCTCCAACCAGTCCCGCGCCTGTTTCTCAGTCACGTCCGGGTGTGCCTCCCTATAGGTCTTGATAAACATGTCCGAGGCGCTCTTGGCGAGTTTGCTCGCCGAGCCGCAGACATAAATCTTGGCCCCCTGGTCTCGGAACAGCGTCCTCAGGTACTCCCTGTCCTCCCAGACGCGGTCGGGGGCGTACTTGCACGCGCCCTCGCCCTTGTTGCCGACGCGGGAAAAGGCCGGGCGCAGGCTGACGGCGCCCATCTTTTCCCACTTGGTCAGCTCGTCGCGGTAGAGGAAATCCCTCTGGGCGTCGCGGCAGCCGTAGTAGAGCACCGCGGGCGCCAGCTTCTTCTTGTCGTGGCCCGCCTCGAGGACGCAGGCGCGCTCCTGGACGAAGCCGCGGAAGGGCGCGAGGCCCGTGCCCGCGCAGATCATGATGATGGGAACCTCGGCGTTGGTCGGCAGGTGGAAGCCCGTGTTGGAGTGGCGCACGTAGCAGCGGATCTTGGAGCCCGGCTCGTGCCTGGCGAGGTACGTCGACGCCACGCCCTCGAACTGGCGTCCGTGGCCGCTGCGGGCTGGGGCCTCGTGGACGTCATATGTGACGGACGCAATGATATTCTTTGCTTGTCCTTCAGTACCGCCGTGCTGGCCCTGAAGCTCAGATGCCAAAGGCGAGGAGGAGATGGAGTATTGCCGAGGAGACAAGGGCTTCAACATGTCAAGATATTGTTCAAAGGGGAGATTGGAGCTAGGATAATCCTCGAGGAGGTCGAGGATAGATCGCCGCTTCGCAATCACCTCTTCATTGAATTTGTTTTGGTTTGAAGCCAGGTCCATCAGCGCCTTTTGATCGGCACCCTTGGCTGTTCGTGCAATGGCCTCGACTTGACGTCTCGAAGCTGGCGTTCCGAGCTCGACACGTGCCGCTAGAAGATCAACCACATTAACCGCACCACCACCAGTCTGTTCGAATCGTCAGTTGGTGAGATATTTGGGTATGTTGCTGGACTGCCTACCAAGAATTCCTTGCTGGTACCGCTAATCTCGATGGAGTCATCCATGTTGAGCTTGAATCGACGAGCAGCACGTCTGACCATGTTTGGCGGATTGGTTGGCATGACTACCAAATAATCTGCTCATCATTAGGGCGAATTTCGTACCAATAATTCAATGAAGACTCACCTCCAGCTTCATACGAGACACCCTCTGGCAACTCAACCTCAAGATGTTTCTTAGCGGAGCCCATGTCGCTAGCAGGGGCAATTTCGACATTCTTCTTCACAACGGCTTCAGAAACTTCCTCTCCAGCCAACTTGCTTGCAATCTCTGCCTTTTTGAACTTGATGGACAACTCGGGGGCCTGACCGGGGTGTTTTTCGTCACCGACAGAGTCAAGCAAATGATCGCGCCAGTCCTCCCAAGGGCCGACAATGTCCTCCTTGACGTCGACAAAGCCAGGCTCGATGACTGCCGAGCCGCCGAGCTTTGGAATGGCCTCATTGTAAAACTTTGGCACCTTGTGGAACGTGTTTGACCACTCGCTATTGCCGACACCAAACACGGCAAACTTGACATTCTTGAGCGCGCCAGCGTCGAGGGACTCGATCCAGGCCTGGAACTTTCGTGCATTGTCCGGAGGCTTGCCTTCGTACGACGGAGCAATCATGACGACGGGCATATCAGTGGGCAAGTTGCCGGTACTGGCGTCCAGGGTCTTGACCTCGGGTCCCAGCCCGCGCTCCTTGGCCATGGTCTGCAAGTCCTCGGCAATGTACTTGCAGGTCCCGGCATTGGACCCGTACAGAATGAGTAGTGGGTTGTGTGATCCTGCACTAGTGATTGAACAAATGTGAGCATGATTCAATCTCTTGAAAGAAAGGCTATAGCATTTGCAAGATACAAGGCACTTACGTTTGGGCCTTCTTTCCACCGCTCTTTGGCTGTTTGTCGTGAACACCCTGGAGCATCGAGGAAGGAATCGAGCCCGGAATACCGGTCATGGGTCCTCTTCCAGGTCGTCTGGCAACCTTGATCTTGAAGTCTGCCGGCTTCACAGTCAAGGTGCTCTTGAGATCTGCCAGAAATTGTCAATATTGTATCATGCATTCGATCCCTCCAACTTACGGAGATTATAGCTCGGATCAGCCACTATTGGGTTGCAAGGTCAGCCGTTGCTGCTCATCATGGTCAATCATGGAACTTTTTGGACCGCTTACTAGACACCTCAAATCTCTGGAACACCATGGCCAGAGTCATGACCATCTCTTGCTCGGCAAGGAAACGGCCAATGCAAGATCTCACTCCGTTGCCAAACGCCTTCCACGCGTTCCTAGGCATCTTCTCAAAGCCACCGTCCATCATGCGCTCGGGGCGGAATTCCGCGGCGTCAGGACCCCAGACCCTTTCATCATGATGCATTCCAGGCAAGTTGACACGGACATTCATGCCCTTTGTGATCTTGTACTTGCCACCGATGACAGTATCTTCCTTGGCCACATGTTGAGTCTGGGTGATGGGACCGAGGAAGCGCAAGGATTCCCTAGACGAGGGTTCAGTGTCAGTTTCTACCTGGCCATGAGTCGATGGGTTTGCATGTTAAGAGAACGACTAGTTCATGAATAGTTGCAGCAATCTCTTTGACAAACGTTTGATTAGTGTGAAAAACACATACAGAATGCAGGCCTTCAAGTATTTGAGCTGAGGAATGTGATTGGGCTGCAGGACATCGTCGCCAAGCACACGGTCAACTTCCGCCTGGGCCTTGTACATAGTCTCTGGTTTATGCAGGAAGTTGTAAAAGAGGAATGCAAGCGTTCCGCTCGTTGTCTCGTGTCCAGCAATCTATTGATTACAAGTCAGCCGGGCTTGTTCTTCCTGAAAGCATCATATAGTCGTTTGGGTTGCCTACCAGGAATGTCAGCATGTTGAAACGAATGTTCTCATCCGACATCTTCTCTCCAGTCTCGGGGTCGGAGACACTCAGCATGGCATTGAGCACGTCGTGGATCTCCGGCTTTGGATTGCGTTTACGCTCGGCAATGAGGTCATCAGCAAGCTTCCACATGTCTTCCTTGGTTTTCTTGTACTCGGCCGCAGACCACACACGCAGAGTGGTCTCGAGTGTCGGACGGTTGGCCCGTTTGCCAGTCTCGATCAGTGCTCGAGCCATCTGTTCAGCAAACGGGTGCGGATGATCTCTGTAGAAGCTGTTGAAGCGATACGAGAATGCGCACATTGCAATCGTGTCAAATGCCAATCTGTAAGGGGTGGTCAGTCATGGAAGGTCCAGATGATTTTGGAGCAACTTATCGTGAAATCATCCGAGCACGTAATCTCATTATCCGGGCCGAGCCTGTCCCATCTCAACACCATCTGAGAGATCATGTCTTGCATTTGGGGAAACATTTTTCGAATAGACAGAGGGCCGAATGCAGGCATCAAGATACGGTGAGCCTTTTGCCAGTTCTGTTTCTTCTTAGCAGTCATGATGATCCATCAGGTATGCTTGTCACTGACGTGCTCGCTGGTGTGAGCTGAAAACAATCCGTCTCCAATGAGGTTACGAGATTCCTTCAATGGCCCCTCAATGTTCTTGTCAAATCGACTCTCGTCGTACACCTCGTTGGCCAGCTCATACGATGAGATGATGACCTCCAGATGGTCAACCAGATCGAGCTTTACGATATCACCATACATGGCATTAAGTCGCCAAGCCGAACTCGCGGGGAAAGCAGGATTAATTTCAGACATATTTCGAGTGAACCAGTGAGTAGCAGGTTGGGGAATGGCGACGAGATCCTCCTCCTTGACCGATTTGTTTCCTTTTGGGTCTGATGGAGGCATCGCCTGGTTTGTAGGGACACTCCGCCGCCTCTCCATCTTTGCCAGATGTTTGGGACATTGTGATTCGAAAGTGTTTAATACATGTGTCAGTATTTTATAATTGATTGATACACGGGCTTCATCAGAGAGGGCATTCTAAGGCATCTCGCCCATTTATATACACAGTCTCCATCTTGCAGTAAGGCTATTGTGTGACTTTGAACTCCACTTCGACGTATGGCGATTACTGATGCATGCGCAGAACGATATGGCATGAAGCACAAAAGTGCACCAATCACCTATGAAGTCTAACTCTAATAGTACTTCCGAAATAAGGCTCCCGAGGTATGACGTTTGTGCCTCGGAGTCGGCGTCTCGCCCACAAGTTGACCACGAGACGACAGATGAGCTCTAGAGCTCCAAGAACTCCCATTGGAAGTTGGAGCTCTAAGGTTATGCTGTGATAGATCGGTAGGTAGGTTGGTGCCTCGGACTAGTGCCTCTTCATCGTCTGGAGTTGATTGAACAGAAAGCCGGAGAGCTGGCTAATGCGCCTCTATCATGACTAAGTTCAGCACCAAAGCCGTTTTGTTGCGGCCGGCCAATCTTTCGCAATCAAGTCAGTCCTTGTAGCAGACTTCCCGTCGTAGGTGAAGCCAAAAACTGTGGGGAATTTCGAGTGCGGATAGGTGCCGCGAGGTTGCCGCATCGGCCCCGATACAGTCGATCTTGTGTGCTCGTTTCGCGAATTGCTTGGGCCGGATAGCGATGTCGAAGCAATAGCAGCACAAGTGGCGTTTGTAGTTGCCGGTATATTATTGCCGTAGATTCTTCGAAATAACTCATCATCCCCATCTCATAGCACGCTCTTTCATGGTGAACTTGTAATGCTCCGCAGCACACAATCTGTAGGCTTTTCCAAAGCTCAGCAGAGTGCGACATGCTGCACCTAGAACAACATGCTTGCAACACGTTTGGACCCTTCGGATAGCTTCTCGGATGCTGGCTTCTTGGCGACTGCTGATTGTTCAAAGGTTCGCCGGCTCTGCTGATCGACAGCATGACCCCCTCCCTCCCTCTGCTTCTTTTTCGACTGGATTCCGTTAAGCATCTTTGCCTTCTCCACATTCTGCACAAACTCCTTGTTCTCCTTAGTGGACTTGGAAATTTCGGCTCGCATTCTGTTGGACTTCTCAGCAGCTTCGGCAGATATCTGCTCTGTGAGATTGTCTAAGGCGCAGGGTTAGTTGCTGTTATGGCTGCCCAGAGGCACACAAGGGGAACATACGCCATTTGAAGCCTTTCAAGTAAGAAAGCGACCACAAGTCATCACGATAGAATGAACCCTTCTTTCCTCCAATGACCTGGCCTCTGAGAAGATCGACCGCTGCCTTGGCATCCTTCTTCTTGACAAATTCGACCCAGCCGTCCGTAAAGGACCGCTTCTTGTTACCTCCATTCTTTACACGTCTCGAGTGCTCTGCAGGGTCCTCGGGGGATAGAAAAATGCGGTTAATGGTTCCATATGGCTCTAGTAGAGATCGCAGCTTTTGTGGTTTCATGACTGGACACGGTCAGTTTGCGCCACAGCAACAGGGGCAAGATATAGTCGACTGACATGGGGGAACTCTAGAGATATATACAACGCCGGATTTTTTGATGGCGGCTTCGGTAGCAACGAGGTTCTTCTTGGTCAAGGGCTTCGAAATGCCAGGTAGCTCGTCGAGCTTTTGCTTCTTGCGACTTGATAATGCGCTTTCTTCTTCCTCTTCTTCCTCTGGCTCAGTCTTTTGGCTGTTCCTTTTCGGCTTGCGCTCGGACTCTTCCTCGTCCGACTCTTCGTCTCCAATGCTCGCCGCATCATTCTCGTCATCGCTTGAGGCATCGTCGTCATCTATGCGCCTCCTCTTGGTGCTGCCCTTGCGGACTTCCTCCTCGGACTCGTAGCCGCGAACATCGTCATCGCTGTCCTCGGCGTCGAGGAAATTGTTGCGCTTTTCTGCCGGCATGTCTGCGATTGATCGGGTGCGAATGAGCGACTATGCTTTGACAACAGCTGCCAGTTGTTCGTCAGTGCCTTCAATGTTGCGGCGGCGCAAGCACTGAAACCCTTCAAAGAATTGAAAGTCTTGACAATCAGCCATGAAAGATAAATTTTAGTGGAGCAAAGACTAGCGCATCTACGCTAAGGCTCTCGGCATTTTTGCATTGCAGCCAGTGACCAACGGGGTTTGGGTAAGGATTATTTTTATGCTCTTATCAGCAGTTTTATCGAGTTTCCGAGCTCGGCGGGGTAATTGGTACAATTCAGGGTAGGCGAATGGGCAAGTCCTGACTCGACAGCACTGGAGCTGCCCCAGTTGCCCCTCCATATACTTGATGCCAAAACGTAAGCCCTGTAATCAGACGTCACTGCGCTTGACTCGCCTCTTGGGGACAGACATTTTGATTGCTCAAGTGATAGGCAATTTATTAAATTATTCATGATATACATACATCTGAGTCGATAACATTTTGCCAACGATAAATACATCGTCCAGTTGATCCCCTCGTCAAAACCTAAATCAGCTCAAACTTACCTCCGCTACCAACCTTTTTTTCGACAGCAACTTTTCCAAACATGTCTGCCGAGGTCATCACCACCATCTCTCCAACTACCAATGAGGGCATCATTACCCGCAACGGTGTGAGCTCGACCGAGCTTGAGCAATTGCCAGAGACGTCGACTGAGGCCTTCCGCACATGGAGCAAGACCTCCCTGGTCGACCGTCAGATTATCGTCAAGAAGGCACTGAAGGTGCTGGGCGACCGGCAAGATGAGCTTGCCAATGAGATTACCCACCAGATGGGACGTCCCATCCGCTACACGGGCGTCGAGGTTGCTACTGCCGTGAAGCGTGGCGAATACCTCGTCAAGATTAGCGAAGAGACCCTCAAGGACACTCCTGGTGAGGCAGAGAAGGGCTTCAAGAGGTTCATCCGTAAGGTCCCTGTTGGCCCGGTGCTCATCATCTTTCCCTGGAACGTAAGTCGCTCGGAGATGAAACACAATGCATGACCGCCAGTCACTCATGAATTTCTCAGTACCCATACCTGACTCTTGTCAACTCGCTCGTGCCGGCTTTGCTCGCAGGAAACACAGTTATCCTTAAGCCCTCACCGCAAACGCCTACTATTGCCGAGCAAGTCACCAAGGCTTTCACCGAGGCTGGTCTACCGGCTGGTGTGCTACAGTACTTCCACTGCGGATCGCCAGTTATCATGGAATCCATCATCCGCAACCCTCAGATTGCCTTGATTTGCTTCACAGGATCGGTCCCCGGTGGCCTGGGTGTGCAAAAGGCGGCTTCGGATCGCATTGTCAACGTCGGTCTGGAACTCGGTGGCAAGGACCCTGCTTATGTCAGAGGCGATGTCGACATTGCCTGGGCAGCTGAGGAGATTGTGGACGGAGCAATCTTCAACTCCGGCCAGAGCTGTTGCGCCATTGAGCGTGTTTATGTGGACGAGACCATTCATGATGATTTCGTCAAGGCTGTTCAAAAGGTTCTTGAGGGCTACAAGGTCGGTGACCCCATGGACAAGGAAACCCAGATTGGACCTGTTGTCTCGAAGCGATCCAAGGAGGCCATTGAGGCCCAGATCAAGGATGCCGTGGCCAAGGGTGCCAAGGACGAGACACCCGACAATGCAACATTCAAGAACATGCCTGAGAAGGGCAACTTTGTGAAGCCTACCTTGCTCACAGACGTCAACCACACCATGGACGTCATGACGGAAGAGACTTTTGGTCCAGTTATTGCCGTCCAGAAGGTGAAGACAGACTCCGAAGCCATTGCCCTGATGAACTCGAGCGAATTTGGTCTTACTGCCAGCATATGGACAAAGGACACCAACAAGGCCTACGAACTTGTCCAGGATGTTGAGGCAGGAACAGTCTTTGTCAACCGTGCCGACTTTCCCAGCCCCGTAAGTCATTTCTCTTCAACATTGAACGTTATGCTTGTTTGTTCAAAAACACATTACCTTTCCAATACTGACTGTGCATGTAGGACTTGGCCTGGACGGGATGGAAGAACTCTGGCAAGGGCCAGACTTTGAGCAAATTTGGTTTTGACCAATTCTCCAAGCTGAAGAGCTTCCACCTCAAGGACTACCCGAAATAATAGATTCGACGACCTAGAATCAATACAATAAAACAACTGTCTCAAGGCTGTCGGTCGAACACCGTACTCTGTGCCAAAGTCCATTTGAGCTGAAATCGAAACAATATGGTGAATAAGGGTCCATGATATTGATGATGAATATCAGGAAGATTGAACTGTTGAGCTATTCCTAGCAACTCTTGACGACCAATTTTGCATGGACCAGCCCGGCAATGATGTTTGTCACCATCATCACCTGGTGCACAAAATGAACATGTCAATTCCCAATACGCAAATGGCTTAGTGGTTAAATTGAACACATTTATAAGAGGTCTAGCTGAATCGAATGCTTCGTGATGCATACAAAAGTTTGTCTTGTGATTCTGCTCTGGGAGGTGAACAATACTGTGACTTGGCATGTCTGTATTGAGGTAGGTTCACATAGATTGATGAGTTTGCCGTATGCCCTCGGCTTCTATACTACAAGTTTCTATAGTCAGAGCTTGGCCAGCTTCGGCAGATCTCTCCAGACCTGAATCCCGCAAAGAACAAGACCCTGGGCACTCTTGCCTAACCGTCAGCTGAAAGCGTTCCCAAGCGAGTCCAAGCCCCGCGATACCAAAGCTGACCAACCATGCTAGTCAGCGATTGCCGAAGGCTTGATTGGCTTTCTCCAGGTTTGGGGGGAATGGGGTAGTAATGGGGGAAATGGGGAAACCCTGTCTAGTTCTTGGTCTGGCCAAGGGGGTCTATCATGTTACAAACGTTGTTGCAACCATCATAACCTCTGCAAACTGCATTAGCCGAGGGCATAGGGTCCCGGTAAGTGATCACGGTTATGGCAGATGCCCCTGCCCAGACTCTCTGTGTTGCATTGCATATGCCTACATAATCAGACGTGGGCGCGCGTCATTCTCAACGCTCAGAATTGGTAGACGAGAAGAATATATTGCACAACCATCCTTTTATTGCTCATTTGGGACGATTGCACACACGTAGCCTATGCCGTAAATCTGTCTTTTCGCAGATATCGCCACTGTTCAGGAGCCGTCCCCTCTGGCCAAACGAAAACACCATGTCGTCGTCAGACAATGGTCTTAGTGAAGCCGAGAAGGGAGTTCCAGCGTCCAATACCATTTATCCGACTGAGACCAGCAGAGAGCGCGAGCTTCACGAATTCAAGGATACCGAAGGTTACGATGTCAATGTAGAAGACGGCGGACGAGGCGGCAGCATCAAGCTTGCCAAAGACGGCCACACCAGGCTGATTCCACAGCCGAGCGACGATCCCAATGATCCCCTCAACTGGTCCTCGCGCAAGAAGAATCTATGCCTGTTTATCGTGGCGGCCACTGCGCTGCTGCCGGATTACGGTTCGGCCACGGGCGCCGTGACTCTTTTGCCTCAGGCAGTGTGCGTGACAACCCACGAGAAACAGTTGCTCAAGTGCCAGTGAACTGACAAACATGCCTACATCAGTCAATGGAACATGACCGAAGATGAGGTCAATCATTCGCAAGCCGGCAACGTCTTTATGCTTGGCGCTGGAGGAATAGCCAGTAAGCCGAAGCCGAGTTGGATGCAAGTCTTTTTCTAGCAGAGATTCGACTGACAAGATGAAATTAGCCGTCATGCTGAGTGCTTACTTTGGTCGTCTACCTGTCATGTTCTACTTTCTCATTGTCGCCTTGGCCACGGCAATCTGGTGCGCTGCTGCCACCACCTTTGACTCGTTCATGGGCGCCCGCATTCTCAATGGATTCTTTTCCACGTGTGCGCAGGCGGCTGGCATGATGTTTATCCAAGACATGTTCTTCTTTCATGAGAGAGCTCGAAAGATCAACATTTGGGCGTGAGTTGTTCTTGCAAAACCATGGATGTCCCCGAGAATTGGAGAAGGACTGTAGAGCTGACGATATATTACATCAGATCGTTCTTCGTCATCAGCCCCTACATCGGACCCCTGTTTGCCGCATTCATGGTCGCCACCAAGCCGTGGCCGACACCTTTCTGGGTGTACGTTGCCGAGACTGGTCTCTGCTTGATTCTCACCATCTTGTTCTTGGAAGAGACATTCTACGATCGAAGAATACCACAGGCGGAGCAGCCTCCCAGGGGCAGCCGACCATCCCGCCTTTTGGGTGTTGCACAGTTCCGATCAAGACATCTCAGAAACAGCTTTGGGCAGGCATGCATGCGCATCGTCCATGTAATTCTGAAGCCTACAGTCATTATTTCAAACTTTTACTATCTAATGGTAAGCACATGATGCAGATTGTGGGGGGCAATTAAACAAACATTTATGAAAATGTGCATGAAGCTAATAGCGTACTGTTGCTAGACATTTGCCTGGGTCGTCGGCATCAACACGACCCTGTCCATCTTCCTCGGCCCCGTCTACGGCTTTGGGCTCAACCAGATTGGCTTCTTCTACTTTACCCCCGTCATCGCCGTCATCCTCGGCGAGGTGGCGGGCCACTACCTGCACGACGTGCTCGCCAACGCCTACATCCGCCGGCACGGGGGCCGCTTCGAGCCCGAGGCCCGGCTGCACGCCATTGGGCTGGCCCTGCCCTTTCTCGTCGTCGGCCTCGTGGTCCTCGGCCAGGCCCTGCAGAACCAGTGGCACTACATGGTCGCCTCGGTGGCCTGGGGCCTGTACGTCTTTGGCATCATGATTACTACTGTTGCCATTTCCTCGTACAACCTCGACAGCTACCCCGAGGCCTCGGGCGAGGTCTCGGCCTGGCTCAACAACTCGCGCACCCTGGGCGGCTTCATCATTAGCTACTTTCAGGTCACTTGGGCCAATGCCCAGGGCACCAAGATTAGCTTTGGTGTGCAGGCGGCTATTTGTGCGGGAGCTTATTTGCTGGTGCTCCTATTGCTCTGGAAGGGCAAGCAGCTGAGACTCTGGGCTGGTCCGCTGCACTTTGCGACTTCCTAGACTGAGACTTTTGTCTAGATGATGAAAATGACGGGTTTCCATGGTATGATACGGCATGATATACATCAAGACTTTACAGATTAGACTTGGTTGGCCACGAGATATAGGGCGGCTGAGATTATCGACTAGCATTTTTCTGTACTTACTCATCCACGAATAAGCTATCGCTAGAACAAAAGTTGATTGATGAAATAGCCAGTTGCTGATATAATCATAAGTGTAGTCCTACTAGGACAAGTCTCCGCTCCCATTAATGGACTGTCGACAAATAGCAATCATTGCTCAGTCATGATACATCCAGTGGGGATATTGCATTGACACAAATTATCGGCCCGCTATATGGCCTTGGGGCACGTATTTATTGGTATATATAATTTGCTCACCAGCCAAGCAGCAAACCCATGACCAGATAATCACAGCCATCCCTCGTACTCCTTGAGCCCTTCGACCCTAACACCTTCCAGCTCGCCCTTGACATTCAGCAGTCGGACGTTTTCGTTGTGCTGCTTGCTCCAGCCCTTGAGGTAGTCCTTGAGCCTCTGCTCCGTCGCCGCGTCGTCGTTCATGAGCAGTGTCACGGCATCGAAGCCGCCGGCACCGGGCACGACGCCATTGTATACGCCCTCGACCTCCTTGAGGGCGTCGAGCAGCGCCGTCTGGCTCTCGGGCTCAATGGGCACGTCGCTCTTGGCGCCCATGGCCCGAATGAGCTCGCGGATCTGCTCGACGGCGGGGACAATGTCCTCCTTTTTGCCGGCGGCCAGGATCTCACCTAGTGCTACATTTCTCGTCTGCAGCGTGTCCATGAGGGTCTTGGCCTCGGCCGGGTCCTTTTCTTTCCAAGCCAAGACCTTCTTGACCATGCCGACGGTCTGGCTGCCGCAGTCAACGTCGCACATGCGCAGGGCCACGCCGGGCGGCAGGGCTACACCTTCCTTGCTGATCTCATAGTCCCAGTCGGCGCTGGAGACGAGGTTGTCCAGGGCCGGGGCAAATCCGGGGCTTCCCGGCGCGGGCAGACCCGAGAGCAGTGATGGGCTGAAGCGGCGGTACCGGCAGCTGCCGTAGACGGCGGCAGCAATATCGAATCCGGAGCCGACCTTGCCCTGAGCGGCGCAGTGGGCGGCCTGAGCCAGGTTGTGCAGGACCCGCTTGCCCTCGTCGCTCGCAACGTCAAACAGCGACTTGGGCAGGTAGTGGGTCAGCAGTGCGGCGGTCAGCGAGGTTACGATGGCGGCCGACGACCCCAGGCCTGTCTTGTTGGCGTCCTTGAGGGGCGTGGGGAACTTTGCAAAGCGGCCCGTGGCGTGGGCCGTGCCGTTCATGGAGTCTGGCTGGGAATAGTAGTCATTGTCTGCCAGGACTGTGAGGTGCACTGGTGCCAGGCTGACATTTGGCCCGGCCACGGTGGATATGTAGGTCAAGACATAGCTGAGGGTAGTCTCGACAAAGGGATTGGCGTTTATTTTTGAGCCGCTGTCCCACGTGTCAGAGAAGAAGGTTCAAGTATTTATAGGTGAGCCGTCTCGGAGAGGTATATCATGCAGGGCACGTTCGTTGTGTGAGTAGTAGCTTGAACATCCCCAAGAGATGCAGCAGCAGCCAGCTCAAGAAAGAATAGATGATGCACGTGGCTAAGGACTTACACTTGAAATTGAGTGACGAGGGTGCCGCCTTGCTCGGGTGTCAGATGGTAGCCGTACCGCCACTGGGACTCGGGAAACTGAGGACTGGTGACGACAATCTCCTGAATCTGCACGCCCTGGCTTGTTTCAATGTCCTTTGCAATGGCGTTGATGCGGGCACTAAGACCGAAGACCAGCGCCGTGTACTTCTGGTCCAGCACCAGGTAACCGCCGGCCAAGAAGACCTTTCCTGGCGCGGAGACGGCGGTTGGGGTCTTGCCGGGCATTATTCTAAATATGTTTGTGTATTTCTTTTTTGGGGTTGATGATCGACTGGATATAAGTAGGTACCGTCTGTATTTTTTTGATGTGTAAGCGTGGGAAACAAAGGGTCTTGTTGGAAATCCCCCGAAACCCCCCGCGTGTCGGAATTCAGGAGGTGAGATTCTGCTTGGTAAATTTGCTGTTGCTGATGGTATTTATGAGCGTGCGATTGTTCAAGGAATTCAACGAGTTCCTCGAGACTAATTCTGAATTGCCACAAATCGGCAGATGGAAAATAACTCGAGAAAACGTTGATTACGTCTTTTAGATCGCCAGAAACAAGATGTGTAACAAACGAAAAGCCCAATCAACGCCCGAAGGGAACGACGAGATGAATGGTTGGTGAGCCTTATTAACATTAGCTTCTCCTGGCTCTCGACGAAGATTCGGGCCGCATAAAAGTTGCGGGGGCAGGCAAAAGCCGCTGAATGGGTTGGATTGGACCCAAAAAAAACCCCCCGCGATGTGGAGTCCTTTTTATAAGTAAGCCCCGACTCCCGAGTATTAAGTAGTATCACAGCTGAGCTTTCAATGGGATTTCCAGCTAGCAAAGCCTCGGGGTTACGGGCAATGGAGAGTGATACATACAATTCATGCATAAGTAGTAGTAGCAGTAGTGTGGGATTGACATTGATGCCCGGTGAATTCCTTAGCTAATGTATCTAGGTCGTCTCGCAGGATTTTTCGCATCCTAATGACTGCATGATGACGAGAGGCGACTTGCAATCAACCGTTCACTGGGTCACATTTGGTGGTCGAGGCCATTCATTTCTCGACTCTAGACTTTGCAGGAGCCAATGGGTGTCATTTCTTCGTGTCTGTCCTCTATCCTCTAGGTTACCAGCCCTTTCTTGAATGTCTGACAGCATTATGTAACCCGAGGTTCCAGACCTTTGGTGGCTTGACAGCAATAGTATCAATGCAGTGACGCTTACGGGCCTTGGCATTAGAGTAGCCATTTATTTAGCCCCCAGCATATCAGTTGCATGTTAAACTTTGTTTCATTCTGAGTAAGCGACCGAATGGTGGCGGTTTCAAGTCTTTCTCATCTACTGCGGGTATCTATTTACTCGTCCTTGAGATCCCCAAGATCATGCTGTCCGTTCTAACAAGTGTATTTCAACTCGAACGTGACCGATGGGATGCCCTCAAAGCCCGTTGGCACGGCGTATGAAATGTTGTAAATGTAGTGGTCGCGCAGCTGAGTACCGTACGTCACATTCTGAGCTTCCAGACCCGGCGCAGATACATTGACCGAAAGACAGGGCAGATTCTCCAATCCCGTAATTCGGTTCTTGGGATCCCGGAAAAACTGAGGAGGGATGCCAGACAGAGCAAAGGTGAAGATGTCGGTGCCTTCTTGGGTTGTGTTTGGGTAAGATACCTTCAGATAACCCTCGCCAACTTCAGAGGTAATTGTCGAAGCGCTTGGGTACAATGAAAAGAAGCCATTGTATGGGTACGGCGTATGCTTGGGATTCGAAGCCCAGTGCACAATAGCCGGCACGAACTGGTTGCCTCGGTTCACCGTCTCGGCCACCGTCTGCCCTCCAATCATGAGCCCGGCACTGAGCCACGAAGAAGCCACGCGGTACTGTTGCGTCTCGAGATCCTCATAGATGGTCTTGTTGACGGAGCGACTGCCTTCCCACCAACCCTTGGCCTTCAAAGCAGAGGCTGTCTCGTCGTCAATGCAGTCGGCGACAGTCTCCATAATCATGGACAGGGAAGCCCCCTGCGCAACATCATATAGTAGATCTGCTTCGCCCAGAGGTGGCTGCGGTCCAAACTCGCGGCCGAACATGCCCCACCAGAACAGTGAGAGGATGGCCGAGTGCTCAGTTGCATCGCGAGTATAGGCACGGTCGTATGGGCCCACGACGTTTCCGAGGAACGGGTTGAAGTGAACGGCTACGTCCTTCCACAACTCCGTCATGATGTACTTGGAGCTGTTGGTCATGGGGGCATCCTTGGGACCGTACGCGGCGTTTGCGCCCAGAGCCCACAGGTCCATTCCGTAGTAGTTGGGCGCGTTGTACTCGGACAGAACATTTTGTCCGTCGCGCTCGAATAATTCAAGCAGCTCGGTGCCTTGTTGCGCGGCAAAGTCAATGAAAGTAGAATTGTCCAGGCGCGCGCCGATCCAACCCACGGTAAGGACTCTCATAAGACCTGGATTCGAGTAGCCAAGAATGAGGTTGTCGCCCTCGGGATAGGAACCATTCCTGCGCATCGCTCCCACGGCATTGGCCGCGAGTGACGTTTCAATGCGCGAGATCAAGTCATCACTCAGCAGATGGGAGAATTCTTCAACAACTTGTACCAAAGTAGTGCTGGAGTGGCAGTTAGTAATCGTGGGGCCCCCCTTTGGCATCGACCTCAAACGTACCCTACAAATTCTCTCCAGTTGGGGTCATAAGTATCATATATCTCCGGAGGGTAGAGATCACTGTCCGGTGTAGGATATGGCGCGTCTGGAGACAGCCTGTATGTTCCATACCATGCCGAGTCATAGCTCTCCGTCATCTGTGTGGATAGTCTATCATATACGTCAATCTGATGAACAACAAACAAGGCATAAGGACTGGAATCAACTTACACGCCCTCAATACTGGCTATCGCGTTCGCTACATCATCGCCCTGGGCTCTGTAGAGAAGTCCGGGAATATACCACGCCGTGAACCTGGTCGACCAGGGGCCATTGTCTTGATACCAGATGAAATTGTAATAGTCATCATATCTGGAATCTTGTACTTGCATCGAGTAGTCAAAGAGACTCTGAGCAGCTATAGTGCAAGCAAGAGTGTGTCAGACCTTTTGTTTCCTGGCAAGCAGCGCAAATGCGAGTCCCAACTCACCTGGTGACAGTCCCGAGCTGGACTCATTATAGTAACCGTGGACTGCTGCAACCGAACTGCACAGCGTCCACACTGCCGCTAGCCTACTATAAAGTGCCATGACCAATAGTTGAGTGACCACTTGCGTTTCACGGATTCACAGACGACGAGGGAGGCAGAGTCAAAAGGCCCAAGGCAAAAAGCGGAAGCGGAAAGGACCGGCCATTTTAAGTATTATGCCATTGGCGCAGGTTACATTCTGGACCTTGTTTACATCGTCATTTCTTCTGCAACCTGTACATAGCCGATCTTTAGCTGGCTTGTCCCTCCCCCCCAAGCTGAAGGAGACAGAGAGATTCGGCCTTGTCCCCGATGAACTACTGCTACTATGTTCGGAATGCTACAATGTACCCCGCCAATTGTACATCCAGGGCAGGCAAGGGCATGCAAAACTGGGATCATAGACTCCAAGTGGCCGGGGGGTTGGGAGAGGAGATAGCCATTGGGCGGCGTTTTGGTACCAAGTGACTACTATAATGAATTAAAAGCGAAAATCCACCTGGGAAAAAAGAAACTGTGGAACCCCAACTTGAACGAAGCCAGTGCACAAGCTATTGGGTGAGCTATCAGTAAGATTGACGGAAAAATGCACCTTGAATTGTTATTTTAGTATGATGGAGTCCTCCGCCACCTCGGGGTATCTCGAAAGATATGTTTGTCGGAGCTGCTCCCGACGGCGCTCTTATGGGCGTGCACTTGCAATTGGGACTAGGCAATAGGAAGCCGATGAAAGAGGTAAGTCGGTCGTCATTCAGGGGGATAAAGAGAATCCTCACTTTAAATTTGTATTGTCAGTTTTTACCGCGACCGTGGTTGGGATTTGTCTATTCTTTTGCATCCGCACTGAAGAGTATAGAGACCTGCTGTCGCGTTCCTATGCTTGGTGCTGAATGAGGTTGCCAAGTTTCTTGGGGGGGAGATCACTGCATCTTGTCTACGGAAATGACCAGGCCATGCCCTGGAACCAAGCTGACACTAGCTGGGAGTCATTTTGCGGGGAAGTTGAGCCTGTTTGCCATGTCGGATTTGTATAGTACATAGTACGCAGTTGTTTTCCGCCAAACTCCACCTACACGCGATAACCTCAGATAGGGCAAGTCCATACTTTGTAGACCCAGAGGACTTCCGTGTGGCATCGCATTGACAATCATTCCATGCCACAAATAAGTGCTTTTCCAGCTGATGAAGCGATTACTTAATTGACGTCTTGATCATAGTACGGACCCGTGATTTACCAGACCGCAATAGCGTGCGAGTCCAGTGACAACCCCAAAACCCTTGTCTCCTCGGTACCGCGATCCCCGTCGAGCCGCCTTGGCACTTCCGAAGGACCCTTGCCGGCACCGTGGAACTATGTTGGGCATGGCGGCTGGCGCTCTTCACTCATACGGGCTGGCTCGAACCATTTCGAAAGAAACCGACCGGGGACGGTGCCATGATGCGTCTTATCATGGCTGGATCTAGTTACTTGCTCCGCTCCAATTGTAATGTTACAAATGGCTGACAGCACTAACACCCCGAAGTCGCAATACTGTCCATCACTTTGAGTGATCGAGCATCAAGCTTGAGATACGGGATATCTCTCAGCTCTTCTATCCATAAGATAAGACAGGGTGCCACTATCTAGGCCGACACGTTACCAACGGCATGGGTCTCTCATCAACCTTCTATCGCTAATCTTCCCTAAAAGAGTCTTTAATGGTGGTCAAGGATCTATTCTACTTGAAAACCCTCATCCAAAGCGTTTGCACCGACGGCATTCCTGCTGATAGGGCCGGAAACTCATAGTTCTCTTCTCCATATTGCTGGCGATCACTGATTTCCAAAGCAATTTGGATTGTGCGCTCAAGGCTCGAGGCTCAGAGAGAACCCATATTCGTCAACATGGCTGAAGGCATCCCCATCAACGTGGACGCCGCGGTACAGCGGGGCTCGCTGTCATGGCTTCGCAATCGTGGCATTGTCAAGTTGAACTGTATACTGGTGCTTTCTCTGATATCATCCTATGCCACTGGATTCGATGGATCTATGGTAAGTCCAGGCAACCAGTTACCCTTGAGAAACGTCTGGACTTTTTTTTTTTTTTTTCCAGATCGCTGAGACGGCTTGTAGATGAATGGTCTCCAATCACTGGATACTTGGAACGCTGAATTCGGAAACCCTGGCGCAAGCGATCTGGCGCTCTTGAACGCCATCCAGAATGTTGGCCAGCTAGTCGGCATGCCCTTTTGCGCCTGGATCTGTGACACCTGGGGCCGTAAGCCCGCCCTGCTCGGAAGCGCCTTTGTTCTCATCATTGGCGTGGCTCTTCAAACAGCCGCCCAAAATACTGGCATGTTCATCGCCGGCCGTGGAATCATTGGTCTAGGACTCGTTCTGAACATTACTGCTGCCCCATTGCTGATCATGGAGCTGGCCTACCCAAGCCAGCGCGCACCCTTGGTCTCCATTTACAACAGTCTGTGGGGTCTCGGTGCCCTCGTCGCGGCCTGGACAACCTACGGAACCTTCAGAATCGAGAGCAACTGGGCTTGGAGAATCCCTTCCATCCTCCAAGCCCTATCCAGTGTGTTGCAATTGGCCCTGTGCTTTTTTGTGGAGGAATCGCCGCGATGGCTCATCTCCAAAGAACGAGATGCTGAAGCTGAGCATTTGGTGGTCAAGTACCACGCCAACGGAAACGCTTCAGATCCCATGATCCCGCTCGAGATGGAGGAGATTCGGACGGCGCTACGCCTCGAAAACGAAGCCAACAGGACAACGTCCTATCTGACCTTTTTCTCTACTCCAGGCAATCGTCGTCGCTTCTTCATCATTCTGGCGGTTGGTTTCTTCAGCCAGTGGAGCGGAAATGGGCTGATCTCCTACTATTTGACTCTGATCCTCAACAGTATTGGATACACCTCTCAAAGCACTCAGACCTTGATCAACGCACTCATGACGCTGTGGTCCATGCTTTGGGGCCTAGGATTCTCCTTCTTTGTCAACCGCTTCCGAAGACGAACTCTGTTCCTGGCTTCGACCATTGGCTGTCTCATGGTCTACATCGTCTGGACCGCGCTCGAGGCCAGATATGAAATGTCCACGGACTTGAACGAGGATGGGACTGGTGGCCCGTCTGGCATGGCTCAAGGCGTCGTGGCCATGATTTTCCTATACCAAGCCATCTTTGCCATGGGCTGGGGCGCATTGCAGGTGACATACGTTGTTGAGATTCTGCCATTCAACCTTCGCGCTAGGGGCCTGGTACTGTACAACTTCTTTGTGGCGCTGGCGCTCATCTTCAACCAATATGCAAACCCAATTGGTGTCACGAACAGCGGATGGAAATTCTACATTACCTACGACGTTTGGCTGTTTGTTGAAGTCATTGTTGTCTACTTCCTGTTCGTAGAGACGGGCAAGTTGAGCTTGGAGGAGACGGCAGCTGTTCTTGATGGAAAGGATGCGGAAGAGAAGTTGCAGGAAGAGGTTTTGAGGAATACTGAAAAGACTCTCGGCTTGACTCGAGTCGATACTGTCCCTGAATCCAATGCTTGAGGAAGGAATGGTGGGGAATAGACCAATGAAGTACCCGTCTATCAATATAATTCATTAAGTGGGTATAGATTCTTTCTATCATGCGCATGTTTATGCAGTTGGCCTGAGGACAATATTGTCAATCAGCCTTACTGAGGGGCCACCGCTGTGACCGAGATCCTCTCCTGGTTGCGGTGACTCGACCGGCAGCATCTTGACTGCTCCACTCAGAATACCGCCCTTGGTCGAGTCGACTTCTGTCAGCTCCACCATTGTGTCCGGATCGGACAAGGCAATGTAGTCGACCTCGTACTTGACCCTTTGTTCCGGAGCCAGTGCCATTTGCTCGTTGAGGATATCTGTCGTAACCTTGCTGGCAGCGCCCAGTATCGACTCTCGGTCTCGCTTTCCGTTTGCGTACTCCTTTTCTGCTGCCCTGAGAGCGCGGTTCAGCACAGTTGCTACCTTTCTCCTTCTCTCGCCGAGGTATACGTTTCGGGAGCTGAGCGCAAGGCCATCGGCCTCTCTTTCCGTCGCTTCAATCTGCACATCAATTGGCATCATGAAGTCCTTGACCATCTTACGGATCACCACCGTTTGCTGCACATCCTTCTGGCCAAAGTACACCTTTTCGGGCTGTACAATGTTGAAGAGTTTCATGCAGACGGTGGCGACGCCACGGAAGAAGGTCGGTCTGCTTGCACCCTCGAGAACCTCACCCACGGGCGTGAGTGTCACAAATGAGCCCTTGGAGTCAATCTCCTGGCCCGGAAAGCCGGAGGGGTACATATCGGCGGTGGTCGGCGCAAAGACGGCGCTGATCCGGCCGAGATTGCCGCCGTCGTCGGCGAGCTCACGATCCAGCTCGGCCAGAATCCGGCAGTCGCTGTCCCAAGTCACGGGATAGCTCGCCAGGTCTTCCTTGACACCAAATTGCGCTGGGTTGACGTATATGGAGACCACCACATGGTGGGTTTCCCGGGCGGCGGCGCGGATCAGCGCCAGATGCCCGCGGTGCAGGGCGCCCATGGTCGGCACGAGCGAGACGAGTCGGTGGTCGAGCAGGTGCGGGCGGCGCCATGCCCGGACGGAGTCGACGCTGCGGAGGATCCGAATCGATGACGAGGGGATCTTCTCCCGGGGCGCTCGGCGTGTCGACGAAGCCATGCCGCGGAAGGTGAAGGGCACGGTGGAGTGGACGGCACGCGAGCCGGTCGCTCGTGGGATTGCGCGAGCAAACATGGCCGAAGCAGTGTTTGGAAGGAAGTTTAATGGTATGATAGTAATGTTCAAGATTCAAGGGGGTAATTTAAGGCCACAGAGAGCCATTGTGCTGACTCAATGGTGAAAATTGAGGCAGCTGTGATGGTTTCTTCGGCGGAGATCTGGGGCCAGTGGAGAGTCGCAAGTATCTCGAGGCTTTTTTCAATGATGCTGGATGCTGGAAGCGTAGTTGCACGGGCCAAATATTACCATATGAAAATGGTCGATCACATGCAAACGTGAATCAAAGACAACATTTGACGAAGCTTGTATCGTTGAATAAATAACCATTTCGAACCTTTATTCTATATATTTGGACGTCAGTCACATTTATTCAATCATGACTGATGAACAAGCCTAAATACAAAAATACATGGTGTATGTACATCGTCCCAGCAAAGATCGGTGACCGACTCTTGCTTGCCCTTGGGTACTTCCGAGACTTCCTTTCATGCTTCTCTAAAGTCCTCGATTCGATCTTCTGTGAAAAAGGTGGTAGAGATAATATTTTATTGTGAGATTAGTGTGATATCCTATGTTCATCTCCAAGTCCATGATTTATTATCGCATTTACATGGTATCCAACCAGGCAGGGACCTTTCAATAGTAACGTATCATGGAGCTTGTGCCAATTGGTGATGAGCTACTATGACAGCTTCCGACGGAGACTGTCGCATTCACAGTGTCGCGCAACGGCAGGCGGGTCCTAGGTCCGCTGTAAGAAGCCCGCAACCCGGCCGCGTGCCCCAAAACGACACCTGCAGCAACCCCTGCTAGAGACCTGGACCCCTGACCTAAAGCTCTCGTGGGTCTTTCCCAGCGAAGCATTAGGTCATACCTGGCCATCCACAACGGCAGGTGGGCGGGCAGTAGCAGCGGACGGGTTGCAACCATTGAAACAAACCTCACTGCCGCGACAGTTAACTGTGTCCTCTGTTTCCTATTATTTACTTGACCTCCTTTTCCATCATCATCAATGCTCGACTTGTGAGACACGGGGCGTCTTTGCTCTTTTCCCTCAATCCTCCAACATGGCGCAATTGCTCGGCCCAGCAGTTCTGGGCTTGCTGATGCTGGATCCAGTCAACGCCCAGCGATATGGCTCTGAGCAACAGCCCATCAACGACGGATTCCAGTATGCTGAAGCTTGTCCAGACTATACACAGTACTCGATGTACCCTCAGTATGTTTTCCTCTGCCCAGAAGATGATCAGCAAAATGCCTAAGGGAAACCTGGAGCTGATTCTATTATTATTGCAGTCGGCCGTATAGCGCAGGACCTCTAGAGCTCCCATTCCAGCGACCTGCCCCCCAATGCCGCACCTTTCACTCGGATGCGATTGAAAAGGTCATTGAGGAAGTGACGTCGCGAATGATTGACCCAGATCTGGCGCGCCTCTTCGAAAATGCATTCCCATCTACCACAGACACTACTGTCAAGTTCCATACGGACGGGACTGCCACGGCTGCGAAATCCAAGAGCAAAAAGAGCGATGCAGGTGATAACAAGTGGGAGGGTCCTCATTCATTCATAATCACGGGCGACATCATTGCCGAATGGCTGCGGGACTCTACGAATCAGCTCACCCCTTACTTGCCACTGGCAAAAAAGGATCCTGCGATATTTCAGCTGTTCTTGGGAGCTGTCAACACCCAGTCCGAATATGTGATAGAATCGCCTTACTGTAATGCCTTCCAGCCCCCGCCAATCAGCGGTTTGCCCGTTAGCCAAAACGGCCAAAACGATATTGTCCATCCGGCTTATGACCCATCCGCCGTATTCGAATGCAAGTATGAGCTGGACTCTCTTGCACATTTCCTAGCTTTGGGCAACAATTTCTACGAGCATACAGGGTCGACGGATCACTTGAATGGAAGATGGTTCTTGGCCCTGCAGACAGTACTTAATGTTCTCGACCAACAGTCGCAGCCAACCTTTGACCCTGTTTCGGGCCGCTACTGGAGGAACGACTACACTTTCCAACGTCAAACGGACACGGGAACTGAGACGCTAAACCTGCGCGGCGTTGGAAATCCTCTGAATTACGGCACCGGTCTTGTAAGATCCGCCTTCAGACCAAGCGATGATGCTACTATTCTTGGATTCTTCATACCAGCAAATGCACAAATGGCTACAGAGTTGAAGAGAACAGCTGCCATGCTGAAGAAGGCTGGTAAGGACAAGATTGCCGAGGAAGTGAGCACGTGGAGTGAGACGATCACAAAGGGCATCTGGGAACACGGCGTGGTCCCACACAAGAAGTTTGGAAATGTATTTGCTTACGAGGTTGACGGGTACGGTTCATCCATTCTCATGGACGATGCCAACTACCCTTCGCTCCTGGCGCTGCCCCTGATGGGATTCGTTAGCAAAGACGACGAAACCTACAAGAACACGCGAAAGATGCTCCTTGCCAAGGAGTCTAATCCATATTATCTGACCGGCAAGGGCTTTCATGGTATTGGAGGTATGTCAATTTTCCCATTCTTTGCTCGGGGCTCTCTTCTAACGTTGTATAGGACCACATATTGGGCTCCAAAATGCTTGGCCAATGAGTTTATTGGTACAAGCTCAAACATCAGATAATGACACGGAGATTACCGAGTGTATTGACTTTGTCCTCAAATCGAGCAGACTTGGTCTGGTCCACGAAAGTGTGGATGTCAACAGTGTTATATCCTATACAAGAAGTTGGTTCGCGTGGGCCAATGGTGTATTTGCTACTACTATTCTGGATATTGCGAAGAGGAAGCCACACTTGATCTTCAAGGACGCCTCACCGTATGAGATATGAACTAAAGGCGACGTGGCAAAAGATCACTACATTCCTACTCTAGAAGCAACGAATGTTCAGGCAAAGCACGAGTCCATGCTAGGCACGAATGTTGAGCAATAAATCAATTAAATTGGCAAGTCTGCCGCCTTTTGAAAAGTTCAAGAACAATGTTACATATACATTTTAGCAAATCTCGTCAATAACCAAAGCCCAAAGGCTAAGCTGGACCAACTCGAGGGTAAATGAAGCCTCCGCTCAACTCGAATCAAGATCATTGAATATATCGATCGTGTCACATTTCCACAAATCCTATATAACGAAAGGTCTACACCAGTTTTCTCAAGCAGAGCTGTCTGTTACATGGACATCATCTTACGTTTCCCTGGGCTTTGCTGCAATGGACTGTCGCTGTGTTGTTCACGGCGAATGTGATTTTCTTTTTATTTACAGACTCTAATACAATTTGGCTGGGTTACTTGAACTGATCCGCATCGTCGTTTTCATCACTTGGTGCCTTTCTTTTACTAGCCGCGTGTTCACCACCTTTTTGTATGGCATCAACCACTTTCGCAAGTCTTTCCACACCCTCAACCAGATCCTCTTCGTCCTCCCATGCAAAACACAGTCGGATGTCCTTGTCTAGCCGGACGGCGTCCTCGTCGCCCTGCACCTCAAAAAGGGCGCCGGCGCCAATCGCCAGATTCTCCTCTCGGCAGCGATCACTGATCAATTTTGTACTGGGTCCCCCAGGAAAGTGTATCCAGATAAAGTAGCCGCCAAAAATGTGCTCTCGCTCCCCATCGCCGCCCTCGAGACTGTTGGCCCGCACTTCGGCGCCCAGGGGGACGAGGAACCGCCGCACCGCATCCATGATGAGGGCATGCCGTCGCTGGTAGGCCGGCTTGAGGTTCTCCTCGATATGCCGGGCCAAGCCCCCGCTGCCCAGTAGCGCCGACAGCACGGCGGCAGAGAACTGGCTCGGGGCGCCGCCCGACTTTGTCGAGCCCGTCTGCGCAACGCCCAGGGCGAAATCGGGCGTCGCGTCGACCCAGCCCGTCCGCATGCCCGGCCCGACGAGCTTGGAGAAGCTCCCGTTGCTCACGGCGTGGCCAAAGTGCTGCCCGACGGGGTCGTGCCGGCTGCGCCCGAGCTGCGTGTCAATGTCCACCAGCCGCGGCAGCACCGACGTCGTGAGCCGCGAGGGATGCTCGGCGGTGTGGAGTTCCGGGGAGAGGTTCGTCGCCGGGATCAGCGGCCACTGCAGCATGTCATATACGTCGTCGCAGATCACCAGGGCATCCCACTCGCGGGCCAGCTCGACGAGGCCGCGCCGCCGCGCCAGACTCATGGTCTTGCCCGAGGGGTTGGAGAAGGAGGGGACGCAGTAAAATATGTGACGGTAAATCTTGCGGTAGGGTTTGGGGTCCTTGTACCGCGGACCCGAGGTTCCGTCCCGGCCATAGCTATCGGCCTCGAGCTTGGCAATTTCCCGGCCAAGGAACTCGAGGTCGATGCCCTCGTTATCCTCGGGCACGGCGTGCAGCCGGCCGTTGAACCCAGAGTCCCGGAAGATGGGGCAGGCGAGAAAGTAGCACGGCGCAACCATCCACACGGCCTGCGTGTAGCTCGGGTCCGTGTAGCTCTGTAGGATACAGGCCACGCTCTGCGATGCACCACCGGTGACGGCGATCCGGTCGGCGGTCTCGTCTGTGCCATAGAATTCCGAGAGCCACCCCGCCAATTGCTCCCTCAGCGGCTGGAACCCCGGGTCTGGTCCATATTGGAGGGCCGGGACCGATATGCTGGGGTCAGAAAGGACGGACGCCGAGGCGGATTGGAGGGCAGCAGCTGGCAAAAGTGAGGGTGCAGGCCAGCCACGAAGGAGATTTATGGGCTTCAACGCAGAATTGGAATTGTCCAGATGCGATGCATTGGCGGGCGGCCTACTTACCGGCTGAGCGGTCGCCATATTGCGCTTTTGTACTATCGATACTATCGATGACGGCAGCCGAAGGCGTGAGAATGAATTGAATAGTGCAGGAGGGGTCTTGGTGTTTTTCAAGTATTTGTTCATTGACTAGCCGTGAGTCCTGTGACTAATAATGGTATACTCTCTATCAGTCTTCTCGTCAGTTACCCAGTCAGGTATCTCCTTGGGTGTTCCGATATCGTTCATGTGATGATGCTTGAATAAGAGGGGTCCTATCGAGCGAGTGGAGAAGAGCCATGTCCGGGCAGTAGACATCCAGAGTTCGCTAGTTAGAATGTCACCCATTTGTGGCTTAAACTCAAAAACATGACAGCCAAAAAGATAATGTAATCATGTTACGAAATTGATATTTTCGCTGGGGGTATCTATTCATTCCTAACGTGCCATCAAGCCAAAAACAGAAACGCCAAACGGTCTTTTCTTGCTCCATACCACTGAGAGCTCCATTTGTTGTTGCATTCATCGTGAGACCATCCGTCATCCCGATCCCCCCTGACAAGATCACGCAATGGATAATTGACACCAAATGATTTGGGCCGGCATTTGTTTGCTTTTCTTGATTTGTTTTCCTTGGTTTGCTCATTTTTCTTGTTCCCTTTGCGTTTCCTAATCTTTCTTCGTGGTGTCTACCAACCCCAAGTCCTGTTGGCAGCTGTGAAAATGGGAGGCTTCCACTGAATGCGCTCCGAGTCAATCAAATGTTTTTGCTTGAGTTTCGACTTTTCTCTCTGCTCTATCAGCCTTTGCGGAATGACCAGCTTGTGTTCTCCCTTGTGGTACACCTGCATCTTCAATGCCTGCAATGTATGCTCCACGTCCTGATGAGTCATGGACAACGATTGGGAGATAGATTCGATGCTGACTTTCTCGTCACGTTCATTGCTGTCCATCAGCAAGTCCAATATATTCTCGGACCAGTACTGCCGATAACTCAGGAGACCCAAATCCGAAAGCGGCTTTTCAGGAGAGCCTTGCCTCCCTTCAATCTTTGACAATTCGTAAGAAAATTGGATAAGCAGTCGTCCAAATCCCTTTCTCTGGTACTGTGGCAGAGTCAAGATACATGCAACATTATAACCATCTGCACATTCTTTCTCTTTGGAGAAGTAACCGACGAGATGATGCCCTTTCTCAGACTTCTGCGTCATTACGTAGAATAAGAATGGGTCCACATCATAGTATAGAGTCTTGTGGTCAAGAAACATCTTGGAAAGCAAGCACAGGTTTCGGCACCACGTCCGTTGTCGCCTTCCGTCGATTTCAAAAAAGGAAACATAGTCGTCGCGATATATTTCGTTTCCCGGGGGGTGCTGTAGTGTGCACTTTGCTCTGTGCCGGTGGAAGGACTTTTGGTCGCCATAGTACAGGAGACAGAACTCGCAGATGAAGATGACATCTTCCTGCGTGAAGGACTCTGGGTACGGCGAAAAGTACCAGGGGAAGAGATCGTAGCGGCCGAATTGTACTTTGGAAATATTCCGTATTCTGGCAAGCTCGGTCGGGTTTTGAGTCATAGATCCACCCGTCCTAAGCTTTTCTATTTCGGCCTCACGACTGAACTCTTCTTCTTCCTTCTTGATGCCAGGGGTAGCAACGTCGTCATCTACATCCATGTCATCGCCGCCGGCTGCAGGTGTCTCGCCAGCCTTGACCTCGATATCTCTAGGCGTCGACGGCGCTTTTGACGTGCGCATTGAGTCGGCAAAGTCGGGATGGGGGGTGACGGCTTCGGAGGCGACACTCTGCTCCCTCTTGCCTGGTCGCTTTTGCGCCTTCTTGGAGACGGCATTTTTCTTGGTTCCCCCAGAGGGAGCTTTCTTGTTCTTTCCATCCTTTGGCTTGTCCTTGTCGGGGTTCGGCCACTCGACGTCCTGCTCGAAATCTATTCGCTTGACAGGAACCCATTCGTCGAGTCGCTTGTTGAAGTTGTCAAAGTTGCAGTAGAACTGACGCCCGCTTTTCGTGTCCTTGATGCTCAAAATCTCGGCGCGGCGCGCTTGTCCGCCCTTCTCGACCCAGGCAATGCAGCCCACTCGAATTGAATCGGGCGTTGCTTTGCTCTTTTGTCGCGGTCCATCGGACCCGACCTGAGCGTCGCCGTTCAGAGTCCCGGGACTCATGATGAGACCGTCGTTGATGCAATGATAAGTTGATGATGAAAGTTGAAGAAAATGCTGATTAGAAAGTGCTTTGTAAGGTTTTGTGATGTACAAAGAGAAATCAATTGAGCGTTGGCGGGGCAAGGCTGGGGATTAGCGCTTGCAGCCTTGAGAGATGCGCTAATGAAAAGTCGCTACAGGGGGGCAAGTTACCTGTAGTGCCTGCTAGCATCTTCTGCGTAACCCATGGTGTTTTTGCAACTGCCCAACGCGATTGCGATATACCTAACATGTACCTTGGGTCCCTGGACATGAGTAGGTAAATCGTCTGAAACTTTGTTGTATGATCCCGTTCAAGCCAAAATAAAGATACGATGGAAAGCGTGTCTATTCTACAGAGGCCTTTATCTTCATTTATAAAAATTCCCATCCTTGAAAGTAGATGCATTCCCAGACCAATATGGTCTTTCATCATGACTGATTCACGACTCCTAAACGCCGATTCCATGCAAATACATAATCCTAGTGCTCAAGTAAAAATATTCACGCCACCTTATTTCGCACCAGAGTAGGAGTGAAGCTATTTGAAATCTTAGCATGAATCCCATACAATATGTCGGTTAGGAGGGGACAAACCTGTTCAGAAAATGATACCCATTCCTCCATACTTCTCAGATATGGATCCGTTGCAGAGTCAGCAGTAGACTCGTGGCCCCAGATGACGAGATCATCAAAATCGGCTTTGCTGCTCAGAGGTGCAATCTCAATAGGATCCGCGAGTTCCTCGTCGTCCAAGTTTCCGTTGACCGCGTCTGTTGATCCGGGCGTCTCACGTTTCGTCTCCCCCTTCTCGACTACAGATCCATAGTAACCAGCGGGTAGCTTGACGGTCTTGCCATGCAGCTTGCGGCCCCTTATGTACGCAGTCTTGAGATTGTCTATATCAGGAGCATCAGCGATACTGGTCTGTGGATTCATCATAGGTACGAGGTCGCCTTACCTCCATTTTCAGTCGGTTTCCAGTACGGCTCGATCGAGTTGATGCTGCCATCGTGGTGCACGCGGCATGGTAGCAGATTGACCTGCGCTTTCTTTGATCGAGAAGTGGCAGAAGAAACGGTCAGGATTGGTTGAGACATCGCAAAGGTGGTTTGATATGTATTCAGTTGGAGCAAACGTTGACGTGAAGCCAAACACTTCTTAATCGATAGCGAAGTCGCGTTGTGTTACGGAATACTGATGCGACGCGTTAAGTGCAAGCGGATTTGACGCGACGGGTGCAGAATATGGTGGTTCTAATTATAGCGCGATAGGTTCCGTGGGTACGGGAACTCGACTCGGTTCACACCCACTGAAGTCTGGTGTGGCACACGGCATCAAGGTAGGCCACCATCTACGCAGGTTAAGTGAAGCGACTCGATGCCCTTATTCGTTCAAGTGTTGGGTTAATTCTAAATGCGAAAAGCGAGTGAGAAGCAAAAATAGGTTTATTATGCTTTTTTCCAGCTTGATCGCCAAGAGTCGCCTGAATAGATGAGAATCGTCCTACCTATGTATTCAAGTGCTTTGAATGATATTCAGCCGACGTTTCCCCAATAGTAAGACAGTATATCACATTACTTTGATTCAGACATGTATGATCTGATTGATGATGGGTTAGGAACGAATAATTTATGTTTACAGGTACTGTTGTGCTCAATGAACTCTTTCGTGGGCTATCTTGAATGATGTGAATTGCGCACCTTGAACACAGCTCACTAAGTACTCTGTAGTATAAGAGCATTTGCCTACTTGTTCGGCCGATTCAAACTGCCGGCATTTCCCGTAACAAATAATGGTAATTTTCCATCGACTTTGAAAAAATCGGTCTTCGGACTCCAAGATGCGCCGGCAGTGGGTATTAGATCGTGGTCAATTCCAGCTAAGCTCGGGATGTTGATAGTGTAGCGATCATAGATCCAATCTCTGCTCACAGAGGATTCTCGGCAGTTACAACCCTACCAATCGTCTTGCCGTCGCGACACTTGATTCCTCTCATGAGATGGGACTTGAAGCAAATTGAGGGAAAGGGGGGAAAACATGTTGGTACTCATATTCAAGGAGCAGTTATTTTCACTTTGAATTTGTGCCCATGCTCTTCGCACAGATGAGGCACAGACAAGACAGAAGAAACAATTGACATCTTGCACTAAGATATTGGCGTTACGGTTCAGCCCAAATAAGCCAAGATTGTGAGCCAAGCGCCCTCACGATGCTGCAGCTAACCTTGCACCTACCCGATCGTGGGTTACACGATACATCTCGGTTAGGTATATGATTAAGATTTCCCTCGAGTGGTGCCCATCGCGCACACTATCAATTGCTCTTCGGCCGGAGGCTTGAAAGTGACCAAGTTACATACAATATGTCTGCTCCATTCCGGGGACATTATAATTGACTGGGAGAGACACTGTGTTACTGGTAGTTCACCCCAATTGTTACGAAATTTGACGCACCAATGGTTGCACTACTGTATACTCAAGTAGGAGGAAGTGACTGGTCGATCTCGCAGGCGGCTCAAGCGGACGACGCCATTGTGTCGAGCTCACAGATATTACGATCCCTGGCCCATCTGGGTCGCCTGTTGCACGAAGCTTGTCCTGTTTCGAAACAGGAAGATGGGCGGCCCTTTGCTCATCCGTTCTCAGTATCCATGTCCGAAGCTGCCGGGTAGTTCTCCACTTTGGCCAAAAGTGCCCTAAACCCTTGATGAATCAACGATCTCACAAGCACGTCTACGATGCGCCCGTCACCTCGATGGCCGGTAACAGACATGGATCCTATCTGTGCGCATGGTTGCAGCAAGCAACTTCTCCCTCTACGGTATTCTTGTAATCAAGCATGATCTGCGGTCCCCGGACGCGGGGCTAGCTGAGTACACAGGCATGTCTGCCGGGCTTGAACTCTGTTTTTAAAGTAATGTCGTCCTCGTCGTTCTGCGCATCTAGTGTGACCTGTCTTGCCCGTAGTGTTTACAGCTCTCCCTCCACTATCTTGACTCCTACGAGCCTCTATCGTGCGTATACGTTGAGACACAATCGCTAGGAAGCACTCGAGAACCCCACATTGGGCTTACTTGACACTGCTGAACGTCACGACCACTTATTCCGTGAGACAGTATCGCCGTTCTTCTCTCTCCGGCAACTGAGATCAACGGGTACACCACTTATACTTTCCTTTCTCTTCTATCTTGCACCTCCGTTGCTCATTGACCAACCAACACGACATTCTCGCCAATTACTCTGTGTACTCTGGCGTCAATCGCGCACATTGAGTTGTAATTATGGCGCCATCGTTACCGGCATTTGTGGTTCGGCCATTTACACGCTGTGCGGATATTGCACGCGGTACTCTAGGCAGCCTAACTTGGGAACCCGCCCTGGCCGTGGCCAAGCCAGCGATTGACTCGGTTTTTTCCAAGATTGAAGTCGGCACGCTGTTGCTCGTGGACAAGCCGGCAGGTACACGACAGTATTATGGCCAAAAGCTCAGCTCAAAGACGACCGAGCTGAATGGCGCCGAGTATGCGGAGAGAAGGGCCGACAGCATCCCACGGGTGGAGATCGTGGTGAACAGCGACGCCTTTTGGATGCGCCTGTTCTTGTTTGCCGACATGGGATTTGCCGAGTCATATATGCTGGGCGAGTTTGAATGCGCCGATCTAACAGCGTTCTTCAAGGTCTGTCAAACTCATCTCCCTCCAGTTCTTGGCTTGGCGATTGTTATTCTGACAAGTTGGCGCAGCTTTTCATTCTGAATAGAGATCAGATGAGCAATGGAACAACCCTGTTCTCTGCACTGTCTGGGGCCATCACTAGCATTGCGCGCAACACGAATACCTTGTCCAACGCGCTTCTCAACATTCAGGCGCATTACGATATTAGCAATGACATGTTTGCAGCTTTCCTGTCAGATGACATGACATACTCGTGTCCAATCTGGAAGCCGAGAGGACTGGCGCCCAACGAGACCCTGGAGGACGCTCAAGGGACAAAGTTGCAGCGATTTATCGATGGTACGAAGATCAAGGGATCCGACCACGTCCTCGAGATTGGAACTGGCTGGGGCTCGTTTGCGATTGCAGCGGTCCGACAGACTGGGTGCCGCGTCACGAGCCTCACCCTGTCAAAGGAGCAGAAGCAGCTGGCCGAAGAGCGCATTAGAGCCGCCGGGTTTGCCGACAAGATTGAAGTGAAGCTGATGGACTACCGAAAACTCCCGATTCCCGAGAAGCCTTACGACAAGATTGTCTCAATTGAGATGTTGGAGGCGGTGGGAAAAGAGTTTCTGGCGACATACTTTTCGCACATTAACCGACTGCTGAAGAAGGATGGCGGTATCGCTGCCTTTCAATGCATCACAATGCCCGAAGGGAGATATGAGGCATATTCAAAAAGCGAAGAGTAAGTCAATATCAGAAAATATGAATGCGCATGGGACTCACCACAGATACAGTTTCATCAACAAGCACATTTTCCCAGGTGGTCATCTGCCCTGCATTACGCAGCTACTGAATCATATCAATACCGAGTCAAACGGGACATTGATTGTCGAGAAAGTCGAGAACATTGGTGGTCACTATGCAAAAGCCTTGCGACTTTGGAAAGAAAAGTTCTTGGGGAACTTTGAGTCCAAGATTAGGCCAGCGTTGAAGCTGGAGCACCCAGACATGACTCAGGACGAAATTGACGTGTTCAGGCGAAAATGGGAGGTAAGTGATCCACACCCACAGATTGAGTCTGTCTATTTATCACGATTGGTCGATTCGCTAACATGATTTCAGTATTATTTCACATACTGCGAGGCTGGATTCGTCACAAAAACATTGGGCGACGTTATTATCACGGTTGGACGGGAGGGCGCACTGGAGTTGATGGAAGATGTCCCGGTATAATGAGCCGTCCATGGTGGTTTCTAACTCATGACATGATGGGCCAAGACCCGATGATAGATGCGTCTGGGAGCGGGGTGATGTAAGCGGTGATTACTTGGGGGAACCTGGATACTGTTTGTTGATCATTGTGTATATAGTATACGACAAGGTCTCCATGACTTTGTGGTGTGTATACCTACCTACCTAGAGCAGGCCTGGCCCCTATTTCGAATGATACCCTCTCTTCTATACAAGCTGCCTGAGTTTATGTCATCGCATAAAAACCCCCCTCCTCTAAACGTTCCAACTTATGCAACACACACCAGTGACCCCACCTTGAAAGTCAGCCCACTACTAATGTACGTACCTCCATTGCTACCCCTCAATCAGATGCACTGCATGCATGGACTCCAGCGTGGAACATCGATAGTGGGACGCGCAAGATGGGACACGATTGCGCTCCATGCATTCCAGCAAGTGCCTTGAGTGCCTCCCTCCAATGCTGCTCTAGACTAAAGAAGCCCCCTAATAATGACCTACATTAGATACAGTAGGTAGACACATTGATATTTGTTTGACCGCTCATTTCTCGAGACAAGTTGGCTCGTGTCGACGATCGGCTACTTCATTGCGTGCAATTGTGCATTCTATTCTATCCATTCATCTGACGGGTCGCCACGTGTTATCCGGTTGCTAAAACGACTTGTTTATAAGTGACCTGGTCAGGGTAGTCCGAGTCCATCATCTCCTCCTTCTCCTCCTCCTCCACCTCCAGCTTCAAGTAGTAGTAGCTTTCCTGCATTTCTTTGACCCAGCTCACTTCCAGCTTTCCACTCTCCTCCACTTACCCAAACCACCAACCCACCCTTCGAAACATCACCAACATGTCTGTCCCTGCTTTTCCCCCCGGCGGTACTCTGCTCGACACCTTCAAGCAGTCGTTTGTCGACGTCCCTGTTGACGCCGAGAAGGACAATGCCATTGCCACCACCCAGTTCCTCGACGCCGCCGAGTCCCTGACAACCATCTTCGACGCTCTTGGCTCTGTGGCCTTTTCTCCCGTCAAGAACGATCTTCTCGGCAACATCAAGAAGCTGAGAGAGCGCCAGCTGGCTGCCCCTGCTGAGTCCGAGACTGTCCAGGCTCTGGTCCTGAACGAGCTCAAGACCAAGAAGCACGTTGCTACTGAGGGTCTGGTGTGGTTGGTCCGGTAAGACCTCATCTATCCTTTGTCCCCATCTCCGCCACTGTAGAATTGTCACGGAATGCTGATCGAATATTCTCCCGTCCCAGTGGTCTTGACTTCACCTGCATTGCCCTCTCCTCGAACGTCAACAGCGAGAAGGAGGAGCTTTCCGACTCGTTTCGCAACGCCTACGGCTCAACTCTCAAGCCCCACCACAGCTTCCTGGTGAAGCCCGTGTTCAGCGCCGCCATGAGCGCCTGCCCTTACCGCAAGGTCTTCTACGAGAAGCTGGGCTCCGACCCCGAGAAGGTCCAGGCCGAGCTCCGACCCTACCTCAAGAGTCTGGAGCACATTGTTGCTATCCTCAAGGGTTTCCTTGACCGCAAGGAGGCCAAGTGGTAAAGAACGCAACGCGCCAGTGCCAACAACAAGACAAAATTAAAAGAAAAAATATATAAAGTCGGTGGTATATGGGACGCCTAGGCTAAACAAGAGCTGGCGATCTCAGCAGACCCGTATCGGGACACTGCCTGCGGCGGACTGCAATGCCTCAAAGAAACAAACTGCATTGTGCTCTTCTGTATCAAATACCTAAATCACTTTTGAAAGCACTAGATGAACTCTGAATAGTCGAGTGAATTTGCTTTATTCTATCGACCAATAACCATTCTGATGCGCATTAGATTTTGCTGGACGATCAATGAAAGATATTTCCGCCGTCAAGCTCTATAAATTTGATACATTACATTGATTAATATGTCGCCGTGTCGCGTATGGGGGTGTCATCTTTCGTTCTTCGCGCGTAATGGGGGGGGGGGGGGGGGGAATTTCTTTGCTCCGTGCAATCTCTTCAGATGTGTCGTCTCACTGTTCTCGCCTTCTTCTTCTTCTCACCACCGTGGGCAGCCCAGTATTCCTTGAGCTTCTCCTCCACCTCTTTCCAGTCGCTGTAAGGTTTTAGCAGAGCCATGGCCTGTACTGTGGCTGTGATGGCCTCGGGAGTAAAGTCAGCACTATCGGCCGGCTTGGCACGCCATCTCGGCTCCATGGGGTCGTTGAACTCTGTCTCGTTGTAGCCCAAATCTGCAATCTGGGTAACATTGAACACATCCATCATGTAGTGGTCCTCATGTACAAGGTTGTGGCAGTGGAACATGTAGACACCATCCCACGGGGCAAACCAAGCCTCAACGGTGACGGTCTCGTCGCGGTCGACCCAGACGACATCCTTGTAGCCCTTTTTCTCATATTCTTGCACGCCTCGGTTTTGGCCTCCTGTCCGCGAGATCACCTTGAAGTCGACGAGGTGTACGTGGACGGGATGCAGTAAGCCGCCGGCGCCGTTCTTGAGCTCCCACAGCTGGACGGTGCCCCGGGGCGGTTTGGCGAGGACGCGGTGCGCCACATCATCAAAACCGACACCGTTAATGAGCCAGTTGTTGTCGGCGCTCACGGCAAACTCAAAAGTGTGCGCGGGTGTATCCTTTTCGGGGAGTGTGGGCAGGTCGGCCAGGACGTCGGGTATCGTTGAGGAGTCGTCCACGCTGTCGTCGGACACGACGAAGCGCATCACCTTGTCCGTGTGGATGTAGGTCGCGTCACCGCCCACGTTGTCCTGGTTGCGCATGGTGACGTTTTGGCCCGCGTAGCCGGCAAAGTCAAAGACCACATCCCAGCGCTCGCCCATGCCGACGTGCAGGCTGTCGGTCTGCACGGGGTTCGACAAGAGGCCCGAGTCGGAGCCGACGACCTGGAACGGGATGCGAGTCGTCGTGTCGTTTTGCGTCACAAAGTATATGTCAAAGGCGCGCGAAATGGCCGCGTTGACGACGCGGAACCGGTACCGCCGCGGCTCGACATTGTGGTACGGCCACGGCTGCCCGTTGACGTGGATCACGTCGCCGTACAGGCTCACCGTGTTGCCTGCCGGGCTGACCAGCTGCCCGTTGGACTGGTACTCCTTGGACATGAGGATCATTGGAAGGTCGTACGTGCCGTAGCCCGTCGGCAAACCCAGGGCGTCCTCGGCATCGTCGTGGATGATGTAGGCGCCGGCCTGTCCGAAATACGCATTGACCGAGGTGATGTCCACGGCGTGGTCGTGATACCATATCGTACGGGCAGCCTGGAAATTGGGGTAGTAATAATCTTTGTACTGATTGGGCAGGAAAGTATCCTCGGCCCAGCCATCCCAAGGTGCCCTCTGGAGATAGTATTAATATATGTTCAGTCGATGCCTCTGCTGGCAAATATATTTCCAACTCACTGTTGGACTTCCATGCACGTGTACGGCACTTGGATTTGTCGAGTTATTGATAAACCGAACAACAGTCTCTTGGCCCCTTTCAATCAAGAATGTAGGGCCTGGTGACATGCCATCGTATCCCACTAGATCCGTTGCTTCTTTGCCTGGGTAGATTTGTTGTGTGAATGGTACAACGTTCATCTCGAAATAAAGTATGGTATTGTTTGTGACCGGATTGATAATGCTCCTTCATGACAACCGCGTTAGTAAAGGGGAGCTCTTTTTTATCGCCAGGATACACCAAGAAATTGGCAACCAACATTTTCGGAGAGGCTATCGGCGGAATGGGCAGCGAGTATTGGTAGAGCCAAGTATACGGCTCACCAGCCCAATCCTTGGCCTTCACCTGTGGCAGCAGGCTGACGCCGGCCGCCACCCGGACGAGGATCAATAATAACGAAAGCATCGAGTCTCGCTAGAATGGATGCCAAGAAAAATGTCACTTTTCTGTGGGGGGGTTGCCCGGATGTTTATATTGGCTGAATTGACAAGAGAGCCTGCTAGGCTTCACTTGTTCTCAAGAGTTTTTTTGCTTTTGCCGCGCATCTGACATATGTCAGGGTTTATGCTTTTCTTAGCAGGAGAGTATTCCAAGTAAAGTAGAGTGATGATTCCGCTGCTTTTTGTCAAGAAAAAAGAAGGGAGTTGCCAAGCCAATGGTGTATAAGACAAGTAGTGGCTGGGTTGAGCTTATGCGAAGAGTTGTTTTCATTTCCCCTGTTTCAGACATTCGTGTTTCTTCGTCTTTTTATCTACTGAATTCCCGGTGGCGAGTGTTATAGCTCGACGTCAGTCTTCTGATCACAACAATGACGGCACAATATTCTGGATTCTGCCATGTTGAAGTGGTGGTTTGGAGCGAATCCCGCTTGTGCGTGAGCGATCAAATAGAACAAGCTCAAGCATAGCGCTGACCCGACGAACTTTCTCAATCATGTCAGCGGGTCTTGTTGGGCACGGGATGGCCGGCTATTGCAGCAGTATTCTCAATGTGCATGAAGAAGGAACCTGTGATGTTGGCTGACATGCCCATTGACTAGCTTGTTCATGTTCCTCAAAGGTCCAGCTCCATGTTGTGATTAATCCCTGTCCAAAAGCCTCCGTTCTGCTGGTAGTTGGCTCAATCATACGGAATTGGAGTGCGGGTTGTGGAGAGCTTTTCGAGCCCGCCTCTGTTTATACTTTGGCATGGCATCTCAGCTCCAGCCATCCATTTGATGCAATTGCCTGTGGGAATTCTTTTCCATGCCCTTTTACTTACTGCACAGGCATGGGCATGCCGACCACTCGGAATGCGAGCAAGCGGCAATCTTCATCCATGATAGTTCCCGGGCAATGTGCTTGGTGAAGAAGCACCAGCACGCAGACCAATCACATTGCCTCCTCTCAAAGCGTTCGTTGAAGCTTAAGCCGAGCTTAAAACGTCATTAGCCACATACCATATCCAGAGCTGAGCCTCCAGGACGAGCCTCGCTACCCAATCCGTTTCCAGCGTTCTAGATCCCCAGCCCAAGTCAGTCTGTTGGTTCCAAGAGTTGGGCTTAGTGCAAATCGTGAGCCCGTCCTGGCGTTCTTGAACAAGACCCTTTTTTCAGGGTTCCAACAGTGTGGTCTTAACCCCCCTGGTGATGAAGATCGCCATCATTCGATCATATGCACAACTTCTAAATGCTTCAAATGTACGATCACAACACAAACTCCAAGGCTCAAGGCGAAAATAGACGAGATGGCCTCGAAAAACCAGCCCTGCTCGCGTGGTTGATATTCTGGGATCTTGGCAACAGGTACCTGCATGCCGAGCTTGGACGGTCTGTAGACGACAAAACCGAGGGTGGTCAGCCTTCACCTTGGACAGCGTCCTTTTCCCGTTATGTGTGTGGCACCTCTTCAGCCATACAATGGCCCGATCGGTGCGACTATTCCATTGGCGTCTAACCTTTCTAGGCGGTTGACAATTGATAGCATTCACGTCACTCAGAGGCTTCTAGTAAAACTATCCGGACTACATGTTCCGTATTGTTGTTACGTCCTTTGTCTGTCCTGTCTATGCTGAGGTGCGACATGTCGCCACGTAGCCCTAGCACCGTTTTTCAACTACTATGACAAAAGACTATTGCAAAATTCTGCATGACTGAGTAAGTCGTCGATCAGCCGCCTACCCCTCTGCATACTTTGACTATAGAATACGGGTACGCTTGGTGAACCCAATCGCTCCCGATTCCCCATTTGTGGGGGGGGGGTTTTTGGCGATCCCTCGCATCGCATATGGAATATTGGGCTGACGGTTGGCTCCGTCGTCATTGAGTGATATGCAGGTCAAGAATTCGCAAATTTCTTGTACGCCGACTTGGCTAGAGACTCCTGATATCACCTCTTCAAGACCCCCACACTAGGCCCTGTGAAAGGGACAGAGTTCAACAATCGTTTTGTGGCGTATCGACCTGGTTCTAGACGACGCCGAGACAGTGAGGCTCATGTCACACTTTTCAAGAGCCGTCCTACTGGGAGTGTGGTTGTGCAGTCACATGAGTACACATACATCACTCATGATGTCTCCTTGAAGGTGAACCCTCAATTGCTTAGACGTGAGATCGGCCGCACAAGTTACAATCTCGGCGATAACATGACCATCGCGAGTGCTCAAGGAGAAGAGTAGTATCCATACCTAACGGGCCGGTCGGATTAAACGGCAGGTATAGTCTTGTTGATATCGTTTCTGCCACTTTCGGATCAGATCGACTACCCGATGTGAACTATAATTCTTTTGACATCTCCCGTCAGCCCTACCGTTCCCGAGCAAACTCCGCAAATCACGGCATCGTCATTTCAATCATTGCTTTGATGTTATGTCCATGATTAAGCATCAGTAAGCTCAGAGACATGTGGAAGCTGTTATCTCTTTGGAGGCGTTTACTGATGATTGCCATGGCGCTTTTACTAACAACTCAACTTAATGTTTTCTTTTTCATGTTTACTGATATGATACAATAATCGTTCATTGTTCGAGTTCTGCGTAACTTTGCGTATTCCAATTCTTCCTGATTGTTGCCCGGTCTCGCCTTTAAGAATTTACCGACTGGCCCGCAGAATGCAGACCACAGATTCGGAATGCGGAATGCTACCGCAGGATAATGTAGGAAGTAGATACCGAGGGATGTATCTTCTCATTGCAGGGGGAAATTTAAATATCATTACGAGCGCTTAGAGCTCACCCTGGCTTAAGCATAATTGCACGTCCACATATATTTCGTCTTCTCTATGAAGTCTTTTCAACATGCGAAAGAGTTTGTATGCTGTCTGGGTATACGCGAAACAAGATTAAAAGGTTCAGTGACTATCATTGTGATAAATCTTTGTTATCCATATCTACGTTACACTCGGTACACTTTGCTGGTCGATATGCGTTGCGTAACCAGGATTATACCCGTGAATTGAGATATAAAGAAGTGAGTCAAAGGCCTCAGCATGAATTGGATTGGAGAGTCTTGGGAATTTTTTTTTGACAACAACAATAACGGTTGGGGGGGCAATTATTGTCAAGTGTTGGGAATTTATTCCGACTAGCCATTATCTCTGCTGCGTAAGTTGCCTGGTCGTGGAAAATATGTCAAATGTGGCGTTTTGTATGGCAAACCTTTTACTCTCGTGGCGCGCGGGACAGTAGCCACGGGCAGTTTTCAAGAATTCGCACCTGGGGCAGAATTGCAACGTAATTTCACGTGTAAGAATATCATGGTACAGATTGCAGCCCGTAAGAGCCTCCTACAAATTTGCACACGTGTAGGTTATCCTGTGTCCTGCATGCATACTGCGTCTGCAGAGCAAGGCCCTAAGAACTTGCAATGTGAGTCCCAGCCACGAGGTTCAGCCAAATTCGCGGCGAGACATAAATAGCACAGTACCGACACTTCCTGCGCCCGGTTCTAGGTAGGAACACGCATGATCACATGACCGATTTCTCGTAATACTTGTGCTGGTGTTTGTTTATATGAGGGATATCGCGAGTATCTTGGCAATAGGATATAAGAATTGAGGGGCCTACTTCTTGCAGAACTCTTTTTTGCTTTCTTCTACGTTACATGCAAAGCGTACGTATGGTGTGATACGACCTAGAACCACACTCGCCCGACGCAGTGCCAAGCCTTCTTTTTTCTTTTCCCCTCTCTTCTTGTTTTTACCACACGGGAACGGGGATGGAGTCCAGCTTGGGCAGCCAGGACTCGTAAGATGCCTGGTCAAAGACGCACTCCTTGTCGGCGCTGTCTCCAGACCACAGTGGCCGCGCCGGCCAGAGGCACAGATCCTCCTCGACGCCAGCCGTGGTGACGGCGGGCAGCTGGTCGGGCGCGTTGCCGTTCTCGACCCAGTCAATGACGCTGCCGAGAATGTCCGAGGGGAAGGGCCCGTTGGGCTGCGACGAGCTGCGGCCGCAGTGGCCGGCGCCGGGCACGAGGAAGAAGCGGTAGAACTCGTTGAGCTCGGTGTAGCCGTCCGTCACGCTTAGGCTGGGGTACATGGCCTGGCGGACAGCATCGTGGTAGATGACGGAGGATCCAGCGGGGATGCTGTTATCGGACTCGCCGTGGTAGTGGATGATCTTTCCGCCATAGTCGCGGATGTCCTCCAAGTCGGGCCAGTCAGTCTATTCCAACAAGAAATGTGTTAGTAATTGCTCTATCCAAGTTGTGCCAAAGTCAAATTTTTGAGATTGAAATGTCACATATGGGGAAATAGACAACGCCGTATTGAAACTCACACCTCCAAGGCCATGTCAAGAAGAGAAAGGACAGCATGAATCACTAACCTGCAGGGTGCTTGAGTACTCGGGAATTCCCTGAATTATCCAATCTCGGAGAGTGTCATACGTCGCATTTGTAAGGTCCAGTTCCGACGAGATCACTTTCTTTAGGAAGTAATTGACCCATTGCACACCAATTCCACTGACGGCTGCCTCGTACTGGCCAGTCTCATTGTTGTAGGTGGTACCAGCATCGCCAAAGTCGGCCGATGGCTGGAACATGATGTAGGCTTGGCGTCCCTGGGAGTCAAAGAGACCAGCCCAGAGATCCTTGACGAGTTCAGCGGCCTGGGCACTGACGGTACCGTTGACAGCAGGGGATGATGAGCCGCCGCCAGGTCCGCCTGGACCACCTGGACCGCCTGGACCGCCACCGCCACCGCTGCCGGCAGCACAGGCATACGTGTTGCCAATGGAAGCAGTCGCATTGTATTGGAGCTTGCAAAGATCGGTTCTGCTGACAACTCCATCCTGCTTGCCGTCGAGCAAGTCACAAGCTGCAATTGTATCGTTGTTGATACGGGTCAACTCGCAGGTCGGCGGGTAGTAATCATTGGTGATCTCTACCAGAGCAGAGAACAAGTGAATAACCTGCTGGAAGGCCATGCGCATAGCCGGGGCGCCGACGGCGGCACCATCAAACTGGGTACCGTATCGTTGAAGCTGACTGAAACCATCACGTCCACCCTCGGAGCAGCCAGAGTAATACGAGTAAATCTTGTCCACGCCAAAGAAGTTCTTTGTCAACTCTTGACCAAACACCGTCATCTCGTGGATGGCCTCGTGAGAAAAGGCATACAAAGCATCGTAGTTCATGGAGCCGTTAGCGTACAGGACCTTGTCCGTCAACTGAGCACTCCAGCTGCCCAGACCAGCATCCGTGGTACCGGAGGCGGCGCCGTAGGCCAGACCACCAGAGAGGCCACCGGCTCCCGAGGTGATGGCAAAGCCGCCACCGCCGGTGGAGAGGAAGCGGTTCTGGAACGTGGCCGGGTCGGGCAGCCAGTACCAGACATTGGTCTGACCGTCCTTGCCGTCGTGGGTGTATCCAAAGGTGACGTTGCAGACGGCGACGGCCTCGATGCCCATGACGCCATCGGTGGCGGCGACCGAGTAGTTGCCAATGGCGTTGACGGCGACCGTGTCTGGGTCAATGGTCGTACCGGGAATGAAGCCAGTAGCAGGGAGTGCGGACTTGACATAGTCTGCCGTGCAAGCTTCAGCAAAAGAGGCTGCCGCCGCTGTGCCCATGTAGTGGGCACCAGCAGCAGCGAAAAGAGCAGTCTTCAATGACATGTTTGCCGTGGGCTGTATGGAGACTGACCCGAGAACAATGACTTCACTGGTGAGTGAGCTGAGATAGCAAAAGGTCTCATGGTCAAGTCTGATTGAGGCACGGCGACTTATATAGAAATATTTGTGTAGGTATAAATAACGTTTTGTTTCTTCGAACGGACGGACCGATCTGCGGTCGACTTGCCCGTTTGTGCTTTTGCCCGCTCGCCGGGCGTCAGAAATATCACGAGCATGGTGTACGATCTGGGCAGGCCGCGTGGCACGCAGAAGCCCAAGCCAGAACGATTATAGTAATGACATGGGGATTTAATAGAAAATAAATGCGAATCTGGCACTGCCATGCCCGGTTTACGGAAGCATGCGGAGGCGAATGTTACGCTTGGTTCCATTCCGTGGACTCCCACTTACCATTTGCCAAGAAGGAACCTGTACAACGGCGCCCTAGATGCAGGTCCGGAGTAGATCACCTGAAATTACAGTGTAACTGTAAAGAACATGGCCCGAGAGGCGGCTCAATCGGACTCAGAACTACTACCGTCCCCCCCAGATTTTGCAGCTCGGAATAACGGAGAGGTCAATATACCCCAAGATCAAGGCATCATGCGATCTCATGTTGGAGAACTGACTGATGTAGAAGCTGCCAGAGGCACGCAGTCTAGAATGATCCGCGAAACATAACCAGGGAGTGGCAGGGTTCAGATGGTCCGTCTGATTTCATGATATGGCCTCGGAGATGCGCCGTGTCTCCTAGCTTGGGGACTTTATGCTCGAAAACTCTTGGAATTCATGTCCAAGCCCACATTTTGAGATAACAATAAGAATGATGATCTCTAGGGTCGTCAATTAAGGTTAATTCGTAGACCGTTTTGCAACAAGAAGCTTACTGTTAAGAGAATGTGACAGGCAAGGGCACTGCCAATGCCGGGTCTAGATTGTAAATCCGACGGCCGAATATCTCCGAGGACCATGTTGTTTATCTGATTTACAGCGCAATTCTCTCTGCCAAGCGGAGGTCAGTGACCCCTGGGCCACGTTTTTCACCTTTGTCCTCGGCTGTGGTTGCAGACAACTTTCACAGACATGAGCCCAACACGCAAACTGCTTTCATTACTGCAGATGGGGAGCGCGTGGGCGGCCAAGGTCTTGTTTTTCTGGTTTCACGAGTGATGATCTCACCGAGACAAAGCGACAAATTCGAAAGTAAGATTTGTGTTAACACTCGAGATCCAGTACTTGAATAACGGCAAGTCGCGAGTGCAGAGATAATAGACCTGACATGTGACTTATTTATGAACTCACTTTCTAGTATAGCTGGACCCTCTCCTGCTCCTTTCATTTCTTGAGTTGAATGATGGTAGACTCAAGGAAAAGCGCTTACCCGATTCTGATGGTATACCTGTTGACCGACTTGAAGATACTAGAATAAAGTCTTGTATTTATTATACGATGAGAGATGAAGTGAAATGTAGTACAATCGCAAACACCAACACCATTGTATATCATGACCTGGCGCAGAGAATGTGGTGATGGCAGTGGGCAGTAAAAAGTACGAGGCCCACTAAAAGATCAGGAATACTATGACGCTAAATCAGGCGCAATGCCTCGACCCACTTTAAAAAGGAAAAGAATGGAGCTCTTTGGGCTTATCTGCTTATCAAGCGTCGAGGGGTCGAAACTTTTTGACATTTTTCAGCAAGAAGGCGAATGGATGTGACTGTGACGTCCCCCGCCGCCCGCCGCCGCCAGAATTCCAAACCACCAAATAACAACAAAAAATCCCGATGGGATTTCACTTTTACAACCCAAAAAACACGACATATTCCTAGACAAAGATAGCCCATCATGTCTATGGACATTGACTACGACGCGCCCATCTCGATTGCGCCCCAGAACGACGAGCCGCAGAATGCCGCCACCATCTTCTGTTGCGAGTGCGGGGCCCCCATCGACGGCACAACCTCTACGAATGCCCTTTGCTACGACTGTGTAAAGCTCAAGATCGACATCTCACAAGGCATCCCCAGAGAAGCAACTGTACACTTTTGCCGAGACTGCGATCGATGGCTGCTACCCCCGGGTACATGGATCAGTGCTTCCCCCGAAAGTCGTGAACTGCTTTCGCTGTGTTTGAAGAAATTGCGCGGTCTCCATAAGGTCCGCATCGTCGACGCACACTTCATATGGACCGAGCCGCACTCGAGGCGAATCAGAATAAAGTTGACGGTGCAGGACTCTGTCTCGGATGGAGTCATTCTCCAGCAGAGCTTCGAGGTCGTCTACGTTGTCGCCTGGCAACAGTGCCCCGAGTGCGCCAAGTCATACACAGCCAACGTGTGGCGAGCCTCCGTCCAGGTTCGGCAAAAGGTCCTCCACAAGCGTACCTTCCTCTTCCTCGAACAGCTCATCCTCAAGCACGGAGCCCACCGCGATACCATCAATATCAAGGAGGCCAAGGATGGAATAGACTTCTTCTTTTCTGCTCGCAACCAGTCAGAGAAGTTTGTCGATTTCCTAAACTCGGTGGTACCATGCCGGGTCAAGAAGTCGCAAGAGCTTATTTCACAAGATACACACACGGGCACAAAGTCCTACAAATTTACATTTTCCGTCGAGCTGGTGCCCATTTGCAAGGATGACCTGGTAGCACTTCCCATCAAGCTCGCTAGGCAGATTGGCAACATCTCCCCCCTGGTACTGTGCTCCAGAATTGGTACAGCAGTCAACTTCATGGACCCCAACACTCTCCAAACAGCCGAAGTCAGTGCTCCCATCTACTGGCGCTCGCCGTTCGGTGCTCTCGCCGATGCCAAGGAGCTTGTCGAGTTCATCGTCATGGACATTGAGCCTCTTGGCGTGACCAAGGGCAAGTGGGTTTTGGGACAAGTCGAAGTTGCAAGAGCTTCGGATCTGGGAGTCAATGACAAGACCTACTTTGCAAGGACGCACATGGGTTCCCTTCTGCATGCCGGTGATTCTGTTCTTGGCTACATGCTTACTGGCACCAACTTCAACAACGAGGAATTCGAAGCCATCGAACAGTCCAACGCGTACGCATCAACTATCCCCGACGTAGTACTTGTCAAGAAGCACTACCCCAACCGTCGCCGCAACCGCAAGAGAAACTTCAAGGTCAAGCGTATGGCCAAGGATGAGGGCGAGCTGCTACCCAAGAAGGCCGACCAAGAGCGCATGGATCGCGAGTTTGATCAATTCCTGGACGACATTGAGCAGGACGCCGAATTCAGAGCTGGAATTTCCTTGTACAGGAACCCCAAGAAGCAACCAGCTGCTGATGAGATGAGTATTGCCGAGACAGAGAACGATGAGGATCACGAGGGTGTAGACATGAATGAGCTATTGGATGACTTTGACGAGTTGACGATGCAGGACTCGTAGAGGTTGCTGGAGTTGAAGAAGGAGAAGGATAAATAGATACCAAAATATGATGATTCTTTTTTTCTTTTTGCAAATTGCAAACGAGCATGTCCCGTGGTATGAGGCCGAGAACAAAGATTCTTTCTGCCAGAATCAGTCAACATCGCCCGCTTGTTACACCTTTGTTCTTGCAGAGCCCCCCATGACAATTGACTGGGATTGAGAGTGGTACAAAGGATAGCAGCAAGCCGTAACCCGATTTCAGACATATTATTCAGTTCTGGAAATAGTCATTACTTGTACATTACGAACCAGAGGAAATGTCCAGGTGTCCGGAAGAGATAAGAGATCTCTTGCGATCAATCATAAGTCATCCTCCCGACTACCGCCGCAATCCCCAACCGGGTACCCTCTGGATCCTTCTTATTGATAGGCGCCGACCAGAAGGCTGTCACGTGGCGTGCCTATTGAGCGAAAGGGCAGTCTTGGACTCGACAGGGCACGATACACCATATATCATATTCTTTCATGACGAGTCTCAGCACCCTTGTCACTGCGCCGAGTTCGCTCTACCCGAGAGTCAAGACGAAGCCTTTGTCCGGGTCAACCAGTTTGCCATCAAAGCCTCCCACGAACTGAGCCGTCAATGGCCGGATGCCGGATACGATGCCGCGAAGCATTATCAGATGCTGTGGTTTCAGGTTCTGCACTGGGCGGTTGACAAGGTTGGCCGCCCTCGCCGGCCTGATGAAATGTTTCCCGATTTTCGACCAGAGCTTGCGCGCGACTGCAGCGAGGTCATGTTCCTTTCTCTTTGCCAAGACTTTGATAGATCTGCAGAACCAAAAGACAAGTCTGCCTGGGAATCAAGTCTGTATTTCTGGGCCGGTCTTGCAAACGACCAAGTACGGGAACTTTGGCAGAGAGCTTGGATGTTGAAGATTCGCGCGCAGGAAATCAAGTACAGGCAGTGGGCCGAATCAACAAGAGAGAAACTTGGCCAGGAGAATTCTGACAAAGACAAGGCCGACGATGTAGACGCAACTCTAGATCATGGAGGAAACCATGAGCCAGCTATGGACGACAAGGGGGAGCCCAATTTAGAAACGATTGAGAGCCTTTTCCGAAAGAATTCAAATGCACGACGCCTTGGTCATACGCTGAAGAGAAATATGAAGATGACTGCGGACTATACAACAAAGCCAGTGGGGTTCAAGAAGGTGCCTCAACAGCTTCGAAACCTAGGCAACTATATAATGAGAAATATATACCCTTACAGGGAATATATGACTGCTGAACACCTAGATCGAAAGAAGAAGGAGAAGTCTACTATAGACAACATAATCGACCGATTTCTGGAAAATGGCACGATATAGAGCTGTTCAAAAGAAAGCTTTTTGTTTTTGTGCGGCGAGGGGGCGATGATCATCGGAACAGTTCGCATGCGGTCAGTTAATATCTGCTTGGATCTCATGAGGTTTTACCAGCACTTTGTCCAATCCGAATGTAAAGCGGTCAGAAAGCCATTTTTTTTTTTGCAGAATAGGCACAGAAAATGTTGACAAGGGTAAAGTCTATCCACGACAGCTTCCTTCCGATGTCTTCGGTCACAACCATGGCAAGCATTCGCGCAACCTCGAAATTGGAAGATTGTGATAGTTCCGATCATCCTGATAATCAACATCACTCGCCATGTCCCACAATTAATATCCATATTCCTTCCACATGAAATCTGGTGCACCCGCAATTGCTAAAACGTCACATGCCGTTCAATCATTTCTTGCCCTTCTAGCGAAAATTTGAATTGAAATAGGGACATAGCCATGAATATGAATCATGATGATGTTAGAAGATGCTTCACTTGTGCGAGCTGTGGAGCAGTGAGAGGTTCGGTGACGTGCCCGAATGTAACCCATGTCAGGCCGTTGTCAATCTTCACAGGCCGCGGTTTTAAATAGACTACACGGTACACTCCAGAAAATAAATCATCATGTTCAAAGTCACAAGTCTGACCCGACAAGATGTCTGCCCTGACCCTTTGCACGACCCAGACTGGAGTGAAATTGCGAAGCAACGTTATTTTGTCCAAGTTAAGCCGGATGTTTCCCTTGAATTGGCGGCGCTCCGCTAGCATCTGAGGAGGGCGTCGAAAGCAAACTGGAATGAGTGGGTAAGCTTCCGAAGCACAATCAGTAATGAAGTCAAGAACATACAGTAAACGTTCAGTTCCACATTGTAAATCTTCATGGCAAGAGTACGCGGAGCCGTGCTGACTAGGGAGATGGATGATATGAGCTGCTTATTGAGGACTATACCCTCGCACGCTTTGTCAAAGATCAAAACCATATGTTTGACTTCTTCTAGTAGCGCGAAATCCCAAATGATATTCTGTATCTCCTGAGGTAATCTTTTGAAGGGGGGAAACTTGGTAAGGGGCTTGGTTTTGACCTTGTGCTTGTATCTGCCATGGCGCTTGCGGCTACGCTTTGAAGCCTTTGACTTTGCCATTTCACTCGTCTTGCGAAGCAAAGTTCTTGTCTTAGGGTGTGTGAGCAGCATGAAAACCAATAAAAGGGAACTTGTGGTGTACCAGAATTTTAACTCCAATTGACGTGAGGGCATTTGCGTCTAGCCGCCGAAGGCACTTGTGTGTACAAAGCGACAACCAATCAGGCCACCAGTGCCTGGTGAGAAAGAAAAGCTGCAGCCCTGAATCAAGTACTTCATTGAATATCTTGTGGAGATTGACATCATAAGAAGAACTTAGACAAGTTGATGCCTGTGCCTTCTCTTGTTTGTGAAGCTCCAATTTTTCGGATCTGCCTAAATATACAGCATTCCGTGACTGAGAGCTGTTTGATGGATATCGTCATGTCAGAATGCCCTATAAAGGACAATGAATCAAAGCGCTTGCACCAACTCATCTGCAAAATACTGTAAGTGTTGCGCATAAATGTCTAGGTTTCAGTCATGCTGGATTGTCACTCATCATGGAACGAACAGGCAGCAAACATGAATAATTTTCGTGAAGACATAAAAATCTGCAAACGTAGTAGTACAAGGCAGATAAAAATATATCTTGAAACATGTCATCAGCTTCTTTGATGAGATTTAGCCGGCGATCCAAATAGGTCAGCAGACAATGGCACCGATTTGATTCCGATGTCAAATCCAGATCAACCAAATTGACTCAGGCGATGGACTGGCCGTTACGTCAGAATGTCATTCAGATGACTAGATACAGCCAAGAGCCTCCGAATCGAATGAAAACTAGAACGCGAGGCCTCTTGTTGCACCCTTTGAGCCTGGGCGACAAACCATAAAGCCGGGGATTCTTTGTGCCCTGAAAAAAGAAAGGACCTGAGAGGGATGATGAAGAAACCTCATGTTGAGGTTTCACTCTTTCTGGTACCCAAGCGACATGTTCAATTGAAGTAAACGTTGAATATCACAGGCAAGCAAGGTGCAGAAGAAATGGAGGTGCGCCTCCAAGAAATCAAGGAGTTAGCAGTGAGGGTTCTACAACCAGGCTACCCACTGCATTTGCCCGCCCAAGGACACGAATTGCTTCCTACACATCTACAATGGATTCTCTCAGTCGACCACGAGCCAAAGACAGGCTGCTATGCTCTTCTTCTGCTTAACAAGCGGGCTGTACTGGAAATACCAGACGATAACGACAGGCAACACTACGCACCGCGCATCGCCTTCTTCCACAGCGAGAGGAGCCGCCAAAAATGCCAATGCGTAGACTTCAATTACCTCGGCGTTCCGTACTCGGAGATCGTACACATGGACAAGGTGGCCAACAAGTCGGCAAGGATCCTAGCCAACCGATGGGCCGAGTCCGGGTTCGACATCTGGATACACTACCAGAACCTCTGGGCGGGCGTCGCGTCCATGGCACTATCGCCGACCGGGAGACCCAAGTGGCACAAGCAAGTCATTCCCACGTTCAATTATGACTGGCCGCGGTCCTTTTGCGAGCTCATCTTTCTCGACTTGTGGCAGCACGGCGTTGCCTTCGACTCGAGCGTGCCCCGGTTGCACGCCGTGGCCAACAATGAAGCTCTTGGTCTCTACAAGGAGGAGATGAGGCGCATATGCACCGAGGCCACGGTGCGCGATGCCAGACGCAGAGGTAACGACTATGCGCTATTCTTTGCCAAAGAGGTAGGACGAGATTTCTTTGCAGTTTGTGTGAAATGGCCATTGAGTATTTGAATCGCTGATACTCTCTGCCAACTAGGTTTGTGCCCAGTCCGAGCTTCTCTTGATGCGGCGCAAGTATGCTTTCATGGATTTCGGCCCAAAACATGCTGAATTTGTTCCAAGCAGCGAGAGGTGCCTGATGCGTCGGCAGTCCACTGGCGCGTTGCGAGGATTAGCAGCTCAGTTATCTGCCGCCTAGAGAAGGCCAGAGGTCATTTCGGTCTCTGTCTACTGTTTGAATATATAGAATGGGTCGACTGGTCTACTTCGGTATTCATGTTGGAGAGTTTCTCGGGGAGCATATCGCACGAAAATGTACGATGAAGGGTGGAAGTCTCTTGATTTCGGAAAAAATAGGTCGTTTGCCAACCACAAGTCACAAAGATCCAATGACAGAACGATAACAAAAAGCTCGTCAGTGCCGTGGCCACCGACGTAAGAACTCATGTTTTTTCTGATCTGACGAAATGATGGTTTTCGCGGGGGCCCGGGTTTCGAATCCAAACGAGCACGCAGGGCCATGGGCACTTTTTTGACTTTTATTCTGTCAAATTCAAAAACGGGCTGTTTTATGTGTAAGCAGTGTGTTTTCACTATTGAGTAATTTTGACATATCTTGAAAATACGATACCCGTTCATTACCAACAGTGTCGCGGTTTTACCAACTCTCTACACAAACCCAAGTCCATCCATTCGGCGTTTCGAACTTGTCAGACGCATTAGGTCCTCTTTTGACATTTTGAGGAAATGCCTCATGTCTGCCTACTTCGGCGATGATCGTCTTTGTCTCGCCATGACCAAGCTCCCATCTGAATAGCCCAATGTCTCCGTTTTCCCTCAAAACTCCTTGCACCAAGTCGCCTATTCGAACCACCAGTCCCTTGTTGTCTCCATGCTCATACTTCAGGACATATCCCGAGCTGTCCTCGACGCCTTCCTCATCTAGTTTAATCCCACTAACCCAGGACTCTTCGTACATCTCATCCAGGCCCGAATCCGGATTGACCATGTGACCCCTTTCCAGGCTTTCGCCTTTGTCCTCACCAGGAAACATGTCGCCCTCGTCACGGACGGCGGCTGCATCCACATGTCGGGAATCAATCCAGTGCGTAAAGACGGAATGCGGAGGAACAACCGAGTCGTCATGCATTGAGGTCCCTGCGAATGCCCAATCTACTCGCGCGAGCTCCCGGACGGGTAGGCTAGCCTCAGACGCGGGGATGAGTAGTAACCTTACATCCACAAATCGCCGCTGTGGGGAGGTCAGGACCCTCGTGGAAGTAGGCTCTGAAGCTGGGGCATCCTGTCGTACGGTTAGTTTCTACAAATATTTGGGGTCATCATGGCAGTTAGCGCTGCCGGAACACTTGCACCCCATTTGATGTATTTCCGGATGGATATGGATGGTTTTGGTTGACGGGTCATAATGGTGGCGAATCTTGCAGGGCTTGCAGCAGTGATCGGTTTGCAGTGCCTCCTGTGAGTGCGATGCAATGAGCGTAGGTCGCCAACGATGATCGGGAAGCGCCTTATCGCTTATCGCCAAATGCGGAGTATATGGCGACACTATTTTGTACTATATGATGCGAAATTGTAACACTTGTAGCTGGCCAATTGACAAATCTCCTTGTAATGTTCATAACATGGATTGTAGTCCCCCTATTCTCTAGTCAGCCAAACTCTCAATCGAATGGAGATTATCCGTTTTGAGGCCAATCATATTTCAAACATCTAGAACATGGCGATCATCCAAGTCAGATGATCCACTACTGAGTTACTGGGTCTATTGTACTGGCTGGATTGTTCATCTGAATCCCGACTACTACTTCGTAGGTCGCTATGCGGTGTTTATTTGCCCCGGAAAATGCCCAACCTCACGAGGGATATATAATTCATCATCTTCACTCACATAGCCCTAACACAAATGCTATGTAACACAATCTTAGCAAGCCAGTCTAGAATCAGGGGTGGCTCATGGCCTTCAGTCAATACTCCACCTGACCCTGGTCCTCGTATCACAGACTAGCCATTACAGAGATAGATAGAGTCAACAACCTATCGGGCTGAGAGATGTCAGGGCCGACAATTGTGCCCTGTAGCTGGCAGCCTGTGTGGCATTCCATACACTAGCCAGTCTCCGCACCGAAACTCACAGACCTTGGGAGATATACTGCTCGCTTATTCATATTATACAGCGCGAGCCAATTAAAAAAAAGGTCACAATCACTATAAGCGACTCTCCTCGATTCACTGTAAAATCAATATCTGTGTTGCCACGTGCTGAGTAACAACCCACCTTTTCTGCAATGTCCTTGACTAACACACTTGCATACTACTACCGAGGCAGACCCAAGCTGCTGTCCAGGGTCTCTATTGAGCCTACCAACTACCTATCTCGTGGCGGCGGGGTCCTCCCCCCTGCGACTGCATTTTGTTTGTGGATCACAAAGACCGCAGTCAGCATGGTTTCGACTGGGCAATGTGTCGCACGATCTCGCTAGTAGGTACTACTTAAGAGGCTGGCAAATTCCGCTTATCACCTTTTTTTTTTTTTGACTTATTCGTCGGGATCTTCCCTTGTCTCGCCAAAGTCTCTTCCTTTTCATCCCAAAGGGGAAAGTTTGTTTGAGAAAACCGCCATGGACGCTCTTCGCGGACAGGAGCTGAGCTGGGTGAATGGCACCAACGCCATCATCACGCTGGGCTGTGTCTGGCTTGGTTATCATGTACTCGTTGCGCTGTACAATATTTCGCCGTTTCATCCTCTTGCGCGGTTCCCCGGTCCCAAGATCGCGGCGGCCACATATCTTTATGAAGCCTACTTTGACTGGATCCTAGTCGGTCGCTATACACATGAGATCCGCGACATGCATGCGAAATATGGTTAGTCTTGCGCTGAGACTGACGAGTTCTGTCTTGATTCGACTCGCAAAGAAGAATCCGCTAAATGTCCAGTATATAGGTCCAATTGTCAGGATCAACCCAGATGAGCTTCATTGCGATGATCCCTACTTTACAGATGAGATCTATGCTATTGGTGGCAGAATTCGAGACAAGTGGCAGCACCAGATCAACACGGGCGCAGCAGGCCCCGTCGCCGTCACCGGGTTTTCTACTGTTCCTCATGAATTACACCGAGTCAAAAAGGCAGCTTTGGCTCGTTTCTTCTCGAGGACACAAACGCTGAAGCTGGAGGGCGAAGTCAATGACTTTACGCAGCGCGTGGTCAATAAGATGCTGCGCTCCTCCAAGAAGGGAGCGTTTGACGTCAAGGAGGCGTTCAATTGCTTCACGGCCGATGTGATTGCTCAGTACGCCTTTGGTGAGTCCATGGGCTTTGTCGACCAGGAGGGATGGGAACCCAACTTTGCGACATGGGTCAAGAGTTTCTTCCAGCAAGCTTATATGATGAGAAATAACACTGTGGCGCGTAAATTGGCACAGGTTGCCCTGCCAATCTTGCAATACGTCGACAAGGATGTGGGAGTTATTATGCAACAGATGGATGTGACGATTCCCGGCTATGTTGAAGCTGCGATCAAAGACCCCGACAACGGCAGAGTCTTTGCAGATGTCATGCAATCCAACTCATTACCTCCCGAGGAGAAGAACTTGTATTGGCTTTCTGGAGAAGGATTCAATTTTCTGCTCGCTGGTACCGAGACCACGGCCGTAAGCAAAACTTTTGGTGGCATACTGCATGTCGGAGCCTGAAAACTGACTGATTCCTTAGGCGACCCTCACCACCACTGTTTATTACTTGCTCGCACAGCCCGAGACCTATGCTACTCTAATGAACGCACTGCAGGGTATCGACCCTCTCAACCCCAAATGGACCGACCTGGAACAACGCCCCTACATGTGGGCCGTGATCCACGAGTCTTTGCGCGTGATGCCCGGTGTCTCGCACAGATCAGCCAGAATTGCGCGGACAGAGAACTTGAACTACAAAAGTCAAGACGGAAAAGTCGAGTATGTCGTTCCAATGGGAACGCCGATTGGAATGTCGTCCATGATCAACCATTTCAACGAGGAACTCTTCCCCAACCCCAACGAGTTCAAGCCAGAACGATGGCTTCTACCCGACGGCCAGCCCAACACCAAGCTGCAAAAGTTTTTGCTGTCCTTTGGCAAGGGCAGTCGTGCATGTCTTGGAGAGCAGTATGTGGCCAACTCCCCTAGCCATCCTATCAGCACTGCTGCGCTCTTGTTCTTGTGAAACTATGCTGACGCCAGCAATCTACAGGCTTGCATATTGCGAACTGTACCTCATGACGGCCGCAATGGCGCTTCAGGTGCTGCCACGTGCAAAACTGTACGAGACTACCGCTGAGGATATCTCCTATGACCATGATCTGATTGTGCTCCAAACCAAGAAGGGCTCCATCTCGGTCAAAATTACCATAGATTAAACAGACATCCATATATTCTCGCTCCTTGTCATTACACACATCTAATATTATTGTATTTTTAAGGCATATAATATGTTAATCAGGTAGAGTAATTGAACAATCTGCATAGCTTCAAGCTTAATTACTTCTCTTACCAGCTGTACCTGAACATGGCATCCTCCTTATCCGTCAAGTCAGTGCGGGGTGCACCATACTTGTCCAGCACAACCTGCTCATGGGTAGAAGCGCCCTCTTGTCCCTCGCTTTGCTGCAACGCGCGCTTGTTGTCTCTAGTCGAGTTGTCCCGCATGCAGACGAAGCGGTACGCAGCGACAACGACAAACAAGAGACACCACGTCACGATGCCGGTAACGACGCCCTTGAAGTAGCGTGGCTTGTCGGTCCACAGCTGGGGCGCACCGATGCAGCCGGCGCAGTAGCCAATGAAGAACATGGCGCTGACTACGGAGCGCTTGGTGTTGCCCTTGACGTTGGACGCTGTCAGGGAGAGAAGAGGCGACATGACGGCGGTAATACAGGAGGCCTGAAATTTGCAACAAGAATCTAGTCAGCCATGGCGCGTTCATACGTAGCGATATAGTAGACTCTTTAACTTACCAGCCACGAGGCAACAATCATTCCCCAGCCAGACTCTGTCGACAGCTTCAAGAGCAGCACTGTTCCCACTAGCGGAGGGATAATCAGCACCATGACGACCAGTATACGGTTCTTCGGGAACAGCCAGCAACCAGCCACACCGATCCACAGGAGGAGTACTTGGACAGCTCCGGATGGCGCGGTATAGAGCATCGTTTCGTACTTGTCGTAGCCGATGGTGTTGATGACGAGAGAGGCAAACTATGAGACGAATCCATCAGTATAAATCCAACGTGGAACAGTGTGCATCGCAAATAAGAAAAAAAAAAAAGGGAAAAGACTTACGGTAAGAACAGGGCTCTGCATGGTGACCAAGACGCCAAAAGCAAAAACAAACCAGGACTTGCTATCCAACAGAGCCTCGCGCAGCTGGCGCATCGAGAAGGAGGTCTTGTCACCACCCTCGCGGTCCTTGGCCATGCGGAGGGAGAGCACCTCCTTTTCCCGGGCGGTCAAGAACCAGGCGTCCTTGGGTCCGTTGGGCATGAGGATGTAAAAGGCCACGCCGGCAGCACAAGTAATGGCGCCGCACACAATGAAGATGGTTCGCCAGGGGGCCAGCGACAGGGCCGTGTTCTTGCCGATTCCGTACATGAGGAGACAGCCAATGACTTGGGCGATACCGTTCATGCTGACCCAAAGTCTTCAACGGCTGTTAGTCGAATGTTTCCTTTCAGGTTCTCTACCGGATGTCATGATAACTTACGCGGTACGGACGGCGTGTTCGTCCTTTTGATACCAGATGCCCGTCATGGTAACAAACGATGGCGATACGGCACCCTCGGCGAATCCAAGCAGGAAACGTACAGCCGCGAATCCGGCGTAGTTATGCGGTGCAGCTAGGCACATGCAGATTATACCCCATATCACACTATATTCAAAAGGTCAATGGATGTCCGTGTCGATGGGCAGTAGGTATGCAGCTGTGAGAGTCATACATTGTGGCGCCGACAAACTTGGTCAGATGGAGCTTGGACATCAAGTAGATAAAGGGATACTCGGCGACTAATTGGCCTAGAGAACAACAACTGTCAGTATTGATGCATGTAGATGGAAATGATGAAAATGGAATAACTTACCGACGTAGAAAATGGAGGAACACCACGAGTATTGGCTGCTCGTCATGCCGAGATCTGTAATGAGCCCAAAGACCTGGTTATAGTCAGAAGCACGATCGCGCCAACATGCAGTCAACGGCAGACTCACCGACGCATAACTCAGAGTTTGCTTGTCCAGGTATTGCAGGAAAAAGATGAAGCACATCATGGGAAGAATCGTGTAATCAATTTTGCGCAACACCCTCCTCTCCTCTTCTTCCGTGTATGATCCGGCCAGCTCGACAACGTCCCCCTTCTCCTCTATGCTGAGCGGCTTGCCGTCGGTGCTGGGCGCCGGCTCGACTCCAGCGGCCGACTTTTCAATGGTTGTAGTAGCATCCATGGTGGCGGGTGCACAAGGTGTGTTTTACAAGCTGAGAAGAGAAAGACGTCGATGATAGTGCCCGAACTTGGAAATGCACTAGAATGCGCGACACACCATTAAAGTAGCTTGCATAACTTCCCACGTTTTCTCGCGAGGTGCGGCCCTGCTGGAGTCTTTTAATAACAATCCACAGTAGGGGGAGAGAGATATTGTATCTCGTCCTTCTCCCGAGTAAAAGGGCATCTCCACCACTGAGCCGGGGAAATTATGGGCACTGCGGGATAGCGACGCCTAAGCAGTTTGATAGGGACTCTGGCCATAGTCTATGGGCTACGGTTTCGGCTAGTCAGTTGGTAACGACTCGGATCCCGCCGCATCGGAGGACCTCTTCCAGGGCGTTATCAGCGATTGGTGACAGCTAACCGATCCTGGTTCATATACAAAAGTGTCGGCAATCTGTCCCACTCAAGCCACTTACACGGCATTTCATGTCCATGTTGCCGACGATTATTCACTTGCCTGGTTTCCTTGACATTGCTTATTCGGGGGCGATTGCCGACACACTTAGATACAGGCTGGATTGATATTTTCTCTTCTTCATGGCGGGATAGAACTGGAGACTGTTTCTTTGATCTATTGTCAATTATTTCCCCCCTTCGCTTTCAAGAAAACTTTGCGTGTAACAGCGCATCAGCCATCGTTTAGGCACTGTCGCAATCATACTCTAAATTCTCCGCTCGTTCTTATTGTTGAGTTTAGGGAACTTAGTTGACAATGGTCCAAGAAGCTGACCTTAAGCCGTGGTTGCGGCCGTCGCCCAAGGCGTATATCCTCCACAACGCCAACATTGTGGACGTTGCCCAAGGCTCTATTCGCAAGTCTGCCACGGTGCAAGTTCAGAATGGCAGGATCACATCAGTCACCTCAGCTGCCGCTCAAGTGCCCGTGCAACCAGGCTTCATTGTCATAGATTGCACAGGTCAATATCTGTCTCCTGGTCTGATCGACTCGCATGTGCATTTGGTTGCCGTGCCTGGATTTAATGACCTTTCGTCCGCCTTTGGAAACCCAGAGTCTGTCAGTTTGCTCAGACAACCATATGTCTGCTCACAGATGCTGCACCGCGGCTTCACAACAATACGCGACTGCGGAGGTGCACACTCTGCCATCAAGGAGGCCATTGCCGACGGCGTGTTCCCGGGGCCGAGGCTCTTTATCGCGGGGCACGCACTCAGCCAGTCGGGCGGCCACGCCGACTACCGGAACAAGCACGATCACTCGGCATGCTGCGGCGGCGCGACCAACGGTCTGGGTCGCGTGTGCAACGGCGTCGCGCAATGTATGCAGGCGGTGCGCGAGGAGATTCGGTGCGGCAGCGACTTTATCAAGATCATGGGCTCGGGCGGCGTGAGCAGCCCGACGGACAAGATCGACCACTTGCAGTTCACGGGCGAGGAGATCCGCGCCATTGTCGCGTGCGCCCGCAACGCCAAGACGTACGTCACGGCGCACGCCTACACGGCCGAGGCCATTCGGCACTGCATCGAGAACGGCGTCAAGGGCATTGAGCACGGCAACTTTCTCGATGCCGACACGGCCCGCCTCATGGTGGAGAATGGCGTCTACCTGACGCCCACCCTCGTCACCTATGACCAGATGGCCTCGGAGAAGTGGACCGGCTATCTGCCCCCCGAGTCGCAGTCCAAGAATACCGAGGTCCTCGACGCCGGTCTCAGAGCCCTGCAAATAGCGCACGAGGCTGGCGTCAAGATTTGCTTTGGCACTGATCTGTTGGGGCCATTGGGCGCCGCTCAGACGCACGAGTTTGCGCTCCGTGCAAAGGTTCTCCCGTCTCTAGAGGTGCTACGCAGCGCCACACTGAATCCGGCGCGCATGTTGGGACAAGAGACAAACATTGGCCAGGTGCAGGAGGGCTTCGAGGCCGATATCCTCTTCCTCAGTGCTAACCCGCTGGAGGACGTCACGATACTGGACCAGCCCGAACAATTTGTGAGGGGAGTCATGAAAGAAGGTCGCATTTACAAGAGCCGGACAGACGCTATAGTGGAAGATGCAGCGGTGCCGGTCAAGATTAAGCCTCTACTGTAGGTCTTTGCTGGAACAGCCACGAATTGTCGCCCAATAGAGGCAAACCTTCATCCGTAGCAATGCATAGCGTTGGGTATCATTCAGACCATTTCGAGTAGAAACAGTTTTACAAGATGAACACAAGTTTCAGTACTGCTCAATATATCATGACCATTAGTCGACGCGTACTGACTATCATAGAGCCATATCTGACAGACGTTTCCTTCCTCACCCGGCAAAACGCCACCATACATGCATATTGCGCAGTGACGCGTGACCAAGTCTAGTTTTCAGCTCAAGACTCTTCTCGTCGGCTGCTTGGTTCGAGCGCTTGCCAGTCTGCCGGTTGATACTCAGGATCCGGCACACTTATCAATATGCTAATTCATCACACACGAGAAGCGAGTGCTCCTGCTTCGGTCTACTCTTGGCAGTATACTTGACTGGGCTCGGCAATCAGTCTTTCAGCTGCCACTTTGCCGAAAACTCCGACTACTTAGGTAGGCATTGCCATGATGACTGAATACGAGGCAGACAAACAATGGAGCACTTTCAACTAGAATCGAATAGGATTTTCCATGAAAATAATCAATCATAATGAAACGAAGAGCCTTTTTATGACTTTGCACGTTTCATAATAGATATAATCGCTAACTTCTTCCAATTTGAAAACGTAACTGCTATTTTAAGCAGTGTAGGTAACAAAGACGGGGCTTGTGATGACTTTCCCGCCATTGTGTTCCCTACCCACAAAGTAGATGGCCTGTTCATCCCCAGCTGCATGTACACTTGGAGCAATGGAGAACTCGCCCTCGACGCGCCTTGGTAGAGGTGCATCGACCAAATGTTCAACGGACGCGAATAGTTCAGCGCCTCCCTTGATTGATATCTGCTTGCCACCACTCTGGCCAGCCTCTGCAGCCGAAGTAGTGAGACTAAACGTGGGCTGGGACTTGTGCGGGTTGCCATTAAGAGCATTGCCAACCTTGACATAGCCCCCAAGATGACCAGTCACGCTGATCGACGTTGGTGAGGCAGAACTCTCCTTGAAGTAAATATCGACACCGTCGAAATCACCACTCGTATGCGTCTCGAAAACCACTTGCGTCTCGGAAGCCAACTTGATCAGCTCTTCGGGATTGTCAAGCACACCTCCAAACGGCTGTACGTGAGAGATTGCGGCGCCTGATACGAGGATAGAACCTTTCCACACGGCTTCGCGATATCTGTCGTACAAACGAGCTCCTCCCCACTTTACTCGTATCTTCTTCTGGCGGCTTCGAGCAGGAGTCGACTCTGACGCTTCTCGTTGCAAGTCACGGTGAAAGATCTTGCCAGTCGCATCCCAAGCCTCTATTGACTCGAAACCCTCATTTCCATAGAATTGATACTTCAACGAGACTTCTTCACCGACCTTGACCGTGACATCGTCACCCTGAAGCGAGCCCTCCTTGGTACGAACCAGACCCACTAGTCGTTCTCCGGTCGTGGCAAACGTCCTCCGGGCCCGGAGAGACTTGGCCACGTCGGCTCTCTCGAGCTTGTCGGCCCACACACCGGTCAGACCACCCTTGGTACCGAATACGGCGGTGCCCGGGACACCGCCGCCGCAGCGGCCACGGTGCTCGTCCGAGTTGGCAGACACGCCCATCTTCCACCCGCGGCCGACGGCGTCCCGCAAGAGCCACTCAAACAGACCCCAGGCGCTGCCAATCTCCAACAGCCTCTCGAGCTGCGGGTGGTGCCAGGCTAGATTGCACCTCCGCCCGCCCACGTGCGGGATCAGGAGATTCTTGTCGGGCGAGTGTGCGTACGTGGCGTATACTTCATCAAGCGGCCAGGCGCCCGGAGTCAGCTCAGCCGGACCGTCCTCATTCCACTCAAAACTCCGCGCGACATTACCGTGCCGGTCAAAGGGGAACTCGGGCGGCGTCACGTCCGGGTCGTCGAGAAAGACGACATTGTGGTCCCCGCCGGCCGCCGAGTTGCCGCACCACTCGGTGCCGGGAAACAGCACAAACTCGCCTTCGGCATTGGTCTTTTTGATAATATCGAGCGTGGCGTCCCATTTCTGCTTGGTAATGTTAAAGTCATTGGCCGTGTAGCCGACCACGTCGAGACCGGCGACCTTTTGGGCGTAGGAAAAGTTGTAGGTGGTGGAATTGGTGCCGACCGTATCGTCAGAGTGCACATGAAGATCGGCAAAGAGCGCGCGAGGGACGGGCAATGAAGCGTCGGCGGTGATGAGGTCAGACGTTTCTCCCAAGACGAGGCCGTTCTGGTCAATGATGGACACTGATAGCGCATAGTCGCCGCTCAACGGTAGTGACGAAGTCAGGCTGGCCACCGTCCAACCTTGGCTAGGCAAAGAGAGTTCTTGGTCCCAAATTCTTTCGCCAATGTCGTTTGCTAGATCAACTCGCGCCGTCAGCCCTTCGAGGTCTGTCGTCGTGTTACCCCAGGTATCCTCGGTGTGGAAATGGGTAGGAAATGGCGTTTCCGGCCTCACCACGCGCGGCGAGATGGCCTTGACCTTTGCGACAGGGCCTGGCCGGATCGTAAAGGCGATATCCGGCTTGATAGGTGCAAAGCGCGAAGTTCCCACGGGATCGATATACCATCTCATGAGAAAGTTCTCCTCCACAAAGGTCTGGACACGGGTACCGCGCGATCCCCAGCGCCGATCACCGATGCGAACAATGATCTTGTCGCCTGGATTCATGTAGCCGTCGACAATGTCCAGTATGATGGCCTTTTGAAAGGGGCGTTCGTGACCCTTTTGATCAAATCTCACTGCCAGTCCTTGGACTGTGGCTGGGGCCTGACCAGGATGCAAATCAGCTGGGACATGTTCGGCAGAGACGTAATTATCCTGTTCAGGATTTGAGGTCTGAAACAGAGCCCAATCCGAGTAGAACTTGAATGTGCCCTTGATCCACGCGCCATCGGCGAGACCACTGGCGCCAACGGTGTATTCGACAATGATTTCGGTCCATTCTCCCGCTGTCAATGTCTTTGTGTTGCACTCCAGAGTACCCAAGAAAGGCAATCGTTTGGTGTGCTGATACAGTCCCACGGGAGCAAAATACTCGCCAGCTAGAGCTTTGAGCTCCTCATTTGACAAAGTCTTCATCCCGAATAAGGCAATCAGGGCGGCGCTGATGTTGGTGGTATCAGTTCTGAATGCAGAGTTCAAAACTCGCGCCAGAAATCATGGGCCGAGATCAGATAGATATGTGTGTTCACCGAGTGCGCGACAACTTATCGCTAGCTATTGCGGTTTCGCAGGCTCAAATGTTGCCAGGCAGTTTGACTCATGAGATGGGGAAAATCAAGCATCATCCTGTTTGCTAGTACACAAGCTAGATAAACGAAAATACATATGTCGAACAATACTATAAAGCACCAAGGTATCATACGGCCCAGTTTGCGGGCTTAGTGCGACCCGAACCCCTGGGCGGGCGGATGGCGTGATCGATGTCCATAAATGCGCAATTGGCAATGCCGCTCACTGTTCCCAACCTTGTAGGGCTGCCCTAACGGATTGAGCTTCCCATTAGGAAAATTGATACATAGTAAGCTAGTTGATACTACTGGTTGGCTGGGCAGATAGGATTGATTTCTTTGAGACAAAAAGTGAACCAGGTACTAGGGGGTAACTCGGAATGGGATTTGAGATGTCTTTGCTCCATAGAGGCACAAAACATCAGGCCGCCGGTTGACAAAACATAGCTAGGAGAAGGGTTTGATCCATAAAAGTTGATTGCGTGCTCAGGTTCGTCGTCATTCGGGTCCGACGGCTCGTCTCTGCAAAGACATTGTCGCTCTTGCAAGCTTGATGAGATCTGTGTTATAATGGAACAGTGAAAATTTTAAATACATTCAATGAAACGGCATCCATTCATACATTCTCTTCCGCGTTGTTGAAGCTTGATAATAAACCGTGGATAGGTCTTGCCATCAAGATCGGCGCAATAATTCCACCATGTCGAGCCTCGATCTCAAACATGTCGGGCAGCCGGATTCGAAAGTTTGTGACGATGAGCCAACCACCACAACTCAAGTCGATTGGACTCGGGAGGAGGAAGCAAAAGCTAAGCGCAAGTGAGTCTTCAAGTGTCACCCAAATGTTAAGAACCCATGTAGGTATTGACCATGTTACCCCTTTGTTCAGATTAGACTTGGTCATCATTCCGCTTCTGATCTTGGGCTTCTTTTGCCTTCGTAAGTCTCATCAACTCTCTCAACAGACGACGAGGCATGAATGCCATGGCTAATGAGTACAGAACTTGATCGTGGCAATATCGCGAATGCCAAAAATGATACACTGCTAGAAGATATCGGTATAACACAATTCCAATTCAATGTCGGCCAACAACTTTTGTCCCTCGGTATCGTCCTGTTCGAGATCCCGTCCAACATGATCCTCTACAAAGTTGGCCCCGGCAAGTGGCTCACTCTACAGCTCTTTTTATTTGGGCTCGTCAGCACATTTCAGGCTTGGCAGACAAATTATAGCGGCTACCTCGCTACACGCTTCCTCTTGGGCATGACCGAGTCTGGATACATCCCTGGTGGGCTGTGGGCGCTGTCGACCTGGTACACGCGCGAGGAGACGGCCAAGCGGGTCATGCTCTTCTTCTTTGGCAACGAGCTGGGCCAGGCCTCGTCCAAGCTCATTGCCTATGGCGTCTTGCACATGAAGGGCGTGGGGGGACGGCCAGGGTGGTTCTGGCTCTTTGTCATCATGGGAAGCTTCACCATTTGCTGCGGCATCATTCTTGGCTTCTGCTTTCCCGACTCCTTTAGGAATCCTCACAGCACTTTCTTGCCTCGACATGACATCTTTACGCCACGGGAACTCCACATCCTCCGAAGCCGTGTCCTTCTCGATGATTCGAAGAAGGAGCAAAAGAAAGAGCGCATTGGCAAGGAGGCGTTCAAGCGAACTGTCAGTCTTTTCATTGCTTTTTGGTTCGAAAATACTTGTACTAATCTTAATGCTCTAGTTGACCAATTGGCGATTATGGGTTCATGTTTTCATCACGCTTTTGAATAATGGCCCCTTTCGAGCACTAGACACCTATTCTCCAACCATTGTGAACCTGTTGGGTTATCCCAAGTTGCAAAGCAATGCCATGGCATCCGTCGGCCTATTCTTGCAAGTGCCCGTGTCCTTTGTCTTTAGCTACGTTTCGGACCGGTTGTAAGTTTTCCTGCCAAATCTGTAGAAGTGGCAAGTTCAGGACATGCTGACTCTAATCTCTCTTAAGTAACAAGCGAGGTGAGACCGTCATGGGCGCTCTCAGTATGCACATGCTGGGTTACATCTTGGATCGCGCGTTCACTCAGCTCAGCAATCCCGGCGTCCGATACTTTGGCATCATTTGGACACAGATATTTGCCAATTTCCCTCATCCTCTCAATATCGCCTGGATGTCTCTGGCCTGCCGTGACTCGGAAGAGAGGTCTTTGGCCATGGCCATGATCATCATGAGCGCCAATATTGGTGCTATCTACGGTGCACAGATTTTCGAGTCGGATGACGCACCGCTCTACCGGCGCGCATTTACTGTGAATCTTTCGTTGCTGGCGGGAGCGCTGGCATTGGCAATTTTCAAGTATGGCGACGATGTTCGATTGCGAAGGAGAAAGCAGTCGGGTTCCATGTAGATATTCTTTTATGAATTTAGGCGAATCCACAGATGTTGGCCAGACAAACTTGCAAGGTACCATTTCATCTTATGATCCTTGATTGAGGATCCAGTGTCCTGGGACGCTGTGCTAACTCCTAATCTCCATTACAGCCCTATACTCAGGTACAAGAGGATCGCCATGCCATATTCCTCAGCCTCGATCCACCATGAAATACAAGTTCCCTCTTTCGGTATTAATCCAAATAATCCATGAATTTTTAATTGGAGATTAGAAATGAGACTCATTTGTTGGACATCAGTGCATTCGCTGAGCTTTCTACAAGGATAAAGAGACTGTAGCACTATTCGCCCAGTGCTACCCTGAAGATCCATGATTATTGACCTGGCATCGTCCCTTGCATTGAGTGCAACAATCGACAGCGACTGTGTGATTTATTTCTGGCTTTTTGTCGCAGCACAAGACTTCACGATACTGAATTGAATCAATTATCTGTATTCAAATTCTCTTTCTCGGGTATGCTTAGGCGGCTTTGCGATCACAAAATCGTACGAGTTGTCGGGCCGGAACCCGCCGTTACCGATTGATTCCCCAGAAGGATTGGCGACCCCTAACGTTAGGGAATGTTGGGTCCATCAGCCGCCCTATGCGTCCAGTGATAGGGCGTTTTCAGCACGCCTTTAGCGCCCTTCTCCACGGGTTTTATCTCGCGCTAGATTACCCCAAGTTAACAGTCATGACATTCGGTACCGAACCAAGCCGTCGGGTGCTTGGCGGACAATGTGTAGCCGACTTCGGGTTGGCCTTAAAAGAAGGAGCAGCCAGTTTCCCGATCACCACCAATTTGGTTGGTCGGCTACCTGTCTTTCTGCAATCGCATCATTTCCTCCACCGAGCTTGGTCCGGCCTGATGACCACTGCATAGCCTACGTAGTAGCTACCGCATCGCCATGGCGGGCATCACGCTCGACTCTCCGGCGGCTGCGAGACGACGGCGCAGAAGGCGAGTTCCAGACGAGAACCGCAAGAGAGCCCCTAGAGCGTACGTCCAAAGGCTAAAAAAAGGGAGAAGAAAAAATCACATCAGTGAGAGGATAAAAGTTGCAAGCTGACCTATTTTGCCTCGATCCAGATGCGACCGGTGCAAGGCAAGGAAAAGCAAATGTATAGAGACAGATTCGGGAATTTGTCAGAGATGCCGACAAAACTCCCTGTCTTGCCATTTTCAGAGGTATGTCATTAGTTGGTTATCAGCCATCATTTCGAGTGCTAGCAATCGACCTAATGCAATTCAAGACATGCAAATCAAACTCTTGCTGTCTATCATTTATTCCAAATCACTCGCTCAACGCAATGATCCAGAACCTAAACTCACACATAAGCTGACACTTTCCCAGAGAAAAGAGCCCCGGGGACATCCAATCCGATGCCTTGAAAGACGGGCCTATTGAGTCTCCCGCGAATCTAGAAGTAGACACTTGTCAGGCAAGTCCTGAGGGGAGATTCTCCACCGATGGGCGTGAGTCTTCACCTATCATACCTAGTGTGGCAGTATCATCACTGTGCTAACTCATGATTAGATCCAACAGAACGATTTATGTGGCCTCGATTCTTGTCGAGGCTACGAGAAACCTTTTCGCTGGACTCTGAGCCTGAAGATGAACAAGATGTTATCAAATCTATACAGGCAGTAGGTACCCCAATCTTCTATCCAAATTCAGTGGCTCGGCTAGTTGATATGGTACTGATGAAGAGCACATCGTTTTAGCAAGCACTGCGTTCACCGCCGATACAGCCAGCCGAGTTACAGAGACTCCGTAAAGCAGTAGATGCCTTTCCCCCTCGGCCCGTCGCAAACTTTTTACTGTCCGTTTGTATTGACCATGGCACGGACTCTTTCTTCTACTTTAATCAACCACAATTTCTGGCCGAGATCAATGAGTTTTATAGCGATACGTCATCTCGTCTGCGTACAGACTCCAGCTTCATATGTCTCGCCCACGCAGCGTTTGCTCTGGGGAGCCAATGGACAACCCTGGAGCGACCAGAGAGTTCAAGATCCTCGCTCCTAACAGAAGATAGTGATCCTGGTAGAATATTCTACAACCAGGCTCGGTCATTGATACCGGATGTCATCGATATGCCCTGTCTACGAGCTGTTCAGGTGAGTAGAAAGACTTTCCAAATACCTCAACTTTGTTGCCTTTCATTTGATCAAGGCGCATTATGGTTTCCACTCTTTTCATACATACCTACGCAAAGCGAGCAGTATCACATTTCAATTATCTTAAATCTGAATCATCTAGAAACATGCTGACTTTGTCCTCGTTGCCAGGCCCCTTTTGTTATGGGAGTTTACCTTTTACCCGCCAGCGCCATTGGATCATCATACGTGTACCTTGGCCTAGCCCTCCGCAAGGCCCTAGCACTTGACTTACATCTGACCTCTGACGATGCAACACTTAGCGAAGAGGAACAGGAGATCCGTCGGAGGATCTGGTGGTCAATATTTTCTTTGGAGAGGTAAGTGACATTGTGCGGATGCCAACTGATGGAATTCTAACCTCCTCCTGAGGTCCTCGACAGTAAAGCTAAACCGGCCTCGATCAATCAATTCAGCAATAATAACCAACACCTTTCCCCAACCGTATGCGCCTTTGGACAAATTGCAAAAGTTCAACAACATTCAACACCAAATTGCTGATGCGCGCTTGATGATGATACTCGACCGAGTAGCAGAGCCGTCGTAAGTATCATCACACTCACATAAACTCAGTGCTTTTCTTCTAAGTCTTGTAAGGGAATGGCCGCAAGTGCTGGATGGATCGACACCATTTGCAGCAGAGTTGAAAAGCTGGAAACGCTCACTACCAGATTCACTCAAGCTGCAGAATATACACCCTCGATCATCGTACTATCGGGCAACTTTTCATCTTTACACAAATTATTACTTCACATGGATTGCCATGGGTAAAGTCAGCGTGGTTACAGTTGTCCGCGCCAGACTGCGCTATCATTTTGGTCGTGAGTCGGATCCACCAGAAATTCCTCCACAGTAAGTTGCGATCAGTGTTTCTTATTCTCACTTGTTTGTACTTTTGATACAATTCCTGCATGGAGACGACGTCTCTTTCTGCAGCGGTCACGTCTACAACTTCCGGAGCAATGGCTGATTTGCATCGCTATAGTATCGAGGCCTTGTCCAGGTCCTGCGTCAAGGCTGCCAAGAAGATGCTTCGACTATTCGAAGAGATTCGAAGTACCGGCAATTTGACACGCTTCTCCTTTACCGACTTTCAGGCTTGTAGTATTGCGACTATCGTCGTCATACTTGCTGGTATTTTGCAACGCGATGGAGGGTATGAAGCTCAGGTCACGTTTGGTCTAGAGTGCCTGAAAAGGATGGCCGAGGGCAACGTCACGGCCAAGATGGGCGTGAGCTTTGTCGAAGCACTGCAGTCAATCGCCGACGAAGCTGTTCAGAAATTACAACGGGTAAAAAGTCCTGATGCGACAGTCTTGCCAGCAATACTGCCTCCGAGCCAGCAGTCTGATTATAATAGCTGGGCGACCTGGCTATCAAGGCAGAACAACTCTACGGGTGTGACTGGCCCTACACCGGAGCTATTGCAAACATCACCAAGTGAAATTACAAACCCGATCAACAATACAAACTGGACCCTGGAATCGAATCCAACTGGTTTCACCACATGGGACGGCGCGAATGTATTACAACAGCTTTCGGTTCCCAACATCCCTGCAGCCGGTCTAGCGCAGCAACAAGGATCATTCGAACCACAATCGTTAGACAGTAGGTTTCTCTCCACCATGTACAACGATGACCAGGCTTTCCTCATGGGACTGACTGGTTTCGATGTTTTGGGCTTCTCTGGACTGCAAGATGAACTTTAAAAAAAAAAAAAAAACGCCAAAGAAGAATGAGCCAATGCGGCTTTGGTCCCCCAGGCAGGCCAGGCAAACCAGAGGCAACATCAATGTCAAAGCGACGCGCAGATCTTAACAAGATCATACCCATGCAGCTTACCAGTCACAAAGACAACAAGAAATTACCGTGCTTGCCGTGGACTGTTTTCTCTCCGACAATCCCTGGCCCCCTTGTTCGCAGAGTGGCTCCTAATTACCAAGGTAGCAAGCATCTCTCTGTTTGAAGCTGGAGTAGTATTGCGCCATGCTTTCCAGATCGAATGCGTATTCGCGATCGTCATTCATAGCCGGATATGGTGGTGGGTTGGCCAAGTCGAGCGATCGCCTCCTGACCCAAAGATTGCATTGCTTGTAATACATCTAAGCCCTACGAGAGGACTGCCTATGCGGGCATATGCTGCGAGTCTGGCGTTTTAGGGGTCTTCTACTGCATTCAACGGCCAAGGGAAATTGCCTTGAATGCTGGTTACAAGGCACTTCCTTGTCACAGCAAACCACATCTCACCAAGCCATGCAGCCATGCAGCTGCCGTACATACTACCTTGATGATGCATTCCGCGCCATAGATATGGGGAGATCACTTCTTTCACTCAGACAAACATTAGAAGCTCTACACAGTACCTAGTCACTCTATTCAGCATTCAACTTTCACCGCTTCATCCTCGAGGAACTATCAGTAACCAGTCGCCACAGGTCCAGTCCAAATTCGGCACAGTTAGCTGAAGGCCTATACACTAGAAAGCGACTATCTCGACTATCTGTTGGAATATCTTCTTTCAGGCCTGGCTCGTCCGGCGCGTCTTTATGGTTATGGCTGCGTGGCAAGGTACTATACATATGTGGGCATGTTATGGATTTCCACTAGCAACAGCTCATGAGCCGCGCTTTCGTATACCAAATGCTCAATATTGGAATGATCAACAGTTGGCAGTTTCGCTCTCAACGGCCATGATGATCTGATTGTTCCAGTTGCAGTATAGCATGACGAGGCAAGCAGTGCGATCGACAACGTACAGGCTGCATGAGCTGCACTTGCTGGGTATCATTTATCCCTTTCAAGACATTCTCGAGCATGATTACAAGGACCATGCCTCCTTTGGGGGGATAGAGGCACGACAATCTTTGCAATAGTTTGTGTTGAAAAACAAAAGTCTCCGCATGGTTTTCTATGCAGAAAGAAAATCTATGGAAGCTCATAGTGGATAAGGGCTCCCACCGGACCAACACTGAACTTGCAGCGGTACTTGCGCAGCCAGGGATCCAGGGTAGTCTATCGATCCTGCGATTGGGAGATGCCGAGGCCTAGGCTGCCTGGCTGTACCTATGCTCCAGTCAATTTTCGATAGTGGTTAGCAATTGTGGATTGCTATCCTGGCCAAGTGATAGCGCAGTCGTGGACGATGAAAAAAACTTTTGCGCCAATTTCCACGATATATCCGGGCCGGGCGGGTCGCTCCGGAGCTGTCTCCTCTAGTCTCTCCTCTATAAATCTCGAGTTCCACCGCGGGACTGGCGCCGATAGGCGAGTGGCGTTCCCGGGAACTGGGGACATCCTTCTGGCCACGCGAACGGCGAATAAACTTCTGCAAGTCAAATCCTGAGAAATGCATAGGAATGGGTCGTAAGCATGAGCTAGTTGGTGCAACTGAGCCGCCCATCTCACGAGAATTGAACGATGTGTTTCAGCATAGTGCCTAAACAGGGAATCTTGGCCACTATTTCATGGTCATAATAGTACGATTTTACAAGTCAAGTTTATGTATCTGAAACACTTCAAGTTCCAGCAAATGGGGCCAACCTCGATTAGAAAAGAGCAAGACCTGCGTTCACCCGCCTCTTTGGACTTGCGAACTTGATTGACCTCTTGATAAGGCTCTCCCGCAGTACAATACACATGGGAAGAGGCAGAGAATGGTGTCTAGGATTAGTCTACGTGCCGAGTTGGCAATGACTGATATGTCAAAGATCATCAAAAGAAGTCTGTCGATACTAGTAGCGGATTTGGGGTCCGGTAGTATTACACGTGGATACGTCTGGATGAATGACTATACCAAGAAGGAAATGGACTTCGGCGACCCTGTTGATCAGAGAACAAGGTATAGTCAGGGGGCGGATGCGTATGCGGACACCGGCCGCGGAAGTTACCAACAGTCCGGTTGATATTTAAATGGTATTTATCATTTTAGAGACGGACCCTTACTGATACTCGAGTGCTCCTGTCTCTTTGTTGTGGTTCATCAGTTCTTACCCTGAGCAAGTTCTCGTTCTGTGTTTGCAAAGTCGTCCTTGTCAATTATTTGGGAGCAGTCTTCCTCAAACACCAAGGAAAAAAAAAACAAGATAATCGCCATGTCTCGCCAAGGATCCGTCGACGACATTGAGTCGCAGCAGAAGAACGGCATGACTTCTTCTGCCACTGCTGCCCCCGTCGAGCCGCGTCACAGGCAGCTTGCCGACCCTTCGCCCTTGGGTCTGCTTGCTTTTGCCCAGGCTCTGTTCCTCGTCAGCTTGTTCGGTGTCAACCCTCAGGGCGTTACTACTCCCAACATTCTGATTGCCAGGTAAGTTTGATTGAATTCTCCAGAATATCGAAAGATCAACAAAGCTCATACACGTGGCATCATAGTCTCATTGCCTACGGCGGTCTCGGTCAGACCATTGCCGGTATCTTTGCCTTTATCCACGGCAACACCTTTGGCGCCACCGTCTTTTGCACCTATGCCGGCTTCCAGCTCTCGTACGCGCTCATCTACCTTCCCGGCTCGGGCATCATTGCCGCCTACACGGATGCGACCACGGGCCTGCCCACGGCCGACTTCCTGACGGCTATTTCCCTCTTCATCTGGGCCTGGTTCATCGTCACCATGATCTTCACCGTCGCCGCCGTCCGCAGCAACCTCATCATGCTGCTCGTCCTCGTCTTTACCGATCTTACCCTCTTGTTCCTCGCCGTCTACTACCAGACCAGCATTGCCGCCTGCGGTACCGCCGCCTCGGCCTTTGGCTTCGTCACTGCTTTCATGGCCTACTGGGCTGGTGCCCAGGCGCTGTGGAGTGTGACCAATGGCGTCAACTTGCCCATGATCCCGCTCACCAAGCAGGAGAAGTCTGCCTAAGTGGACGACTGAGAAGGATTTCAGTACGAATGGACTAGAACGCAAGTTGATGTTTCTTGTCAGCTTGTATCATTTTTTCAAAAGTTACAATTACAACGGTGCCGCCAAATACCCCGGGAATGCGCTCCGAATCATAATATAATATCTTCTTTTACACATTACCCTTTGACAATGAATCAGTGATTTGTTATCGCTTTGTCTTGACACGTAAGAGTATTGCGATTGACCCATCTCAGCCATGAGTTCAATTTTCCAAATATCTGAATGTCAGTTTGCAGGATCGTCGCAGCTACAGACTAGCTCATGCGAAGAGCCACAAGTTCAAGCTCAAGAGGCTGCAAACTCGGGCAGAGTAGGCTTCTTCTGCCGCCTTGATGCTGAAGTGGAGGCACAGATCCCTCATACTTAAATTGAAAGTCCTGATATCACTGTCTCAAATCATGATAAAGACGGGACGGCTACTCGACCCAACTGGCGTCGGGTATTCTTGTCGATTTATCAGACATTTTACAGAGATCAATACCGGGGGGTTGTCAAAGAAGGTCCAATCGTCGCCCTGAAACACTTGGCCGCTGTCGATGCGGCTACAAACCTTTACCTTTTGGCAGCGAAGCGGGGATTTGGTCAACGGGCCCCGACATTTCAGCGAGCACTGCCACACCTGCCACCATATACGCAGATAGCCTGACAAGGCTCCGTAATGTTTTGGGCATCAAGGCATTCTCCAAGATCTCACCTTTTATCTAGTCATTACAACTCGCCGCAGCCCTCATTCGATAGCGACCACAACTTTCTGATAAAGTAGTGGGAATCGGGCCAATTAAGAGTCTTTCCCAAGTAGCTGCAGTCGCCAGAAGGAGCAGCACAGCGATGGAAGCCAATGTGAATCAATTTGTGAGAAATCTTCGCCATCTATTGCCATAGAAGTTTGTACTCAAAGCCGCATTCGGCCAGCCGTGTCATGGAATCGTGAAAATGCCCAGTTTAAAAGGCCCGTTCAATCGGCGTCCTCACTGGCCTACCTGATTAGTACATTGTATTCAAGCCAGATACGGTCTCCAATTCACGTATTTAGGTCAACACTTGACCCTGAATTCTTGAAGTAACACGCTGGAAATAATAGTCTTTCGCAATTAGAGTTTCGCTCATGGCTGATTTGGCTGTAGGCGAGCCTCGCCCCACGATGTTTCGACGATACACTGAATGAATGGATATAGGTCATGCGATGGTTGGGTGATGGATTGTGACTGTACTCTGTATTTTTCATTGTTATTCTTGGCACAGGCTGCAAGGCTCTTTTGACCCCGACCAGTCTGTCCGACTTCGGCATGTACCCTTACAATTCGGGATTGGCTGCCGTACCGATTGCTTTTGTGAGGTATAGCCTAGGTATCTGGGGTCGCCCCCGTGCAAATGCTGTAAGGCTGTTTCGACAAGCACCTATATTACCACCGAGGCGGATAGCTTGACAACATTTTGGGATGCATTATTTGTACCCTGAAAAGAATTTTAGAAATTACGCCAATAACGAACAAGACCGGTCCATAAAATAGAGCAAAACAGTATTTCATACTGGTTTTAAATGTTCGTCTCAACAGCAGCGGCGGGGCGTCCCAAACTCTCGCAAAGGCAGGCCGAGGGGAAATGTCACAGACTGCAGTTTACTATGTACCACACTCTGCCTTGCTCCATCGTATCTTTCATGATATGCGGCTATGCAGATTATCTCTACGACCATCGATGCTCTGATACGGCTGCTGAGCAGGGGCTGTGCAGTTCTGCATGGAAGGCCCACGACCCCTACAGAACCCTGTCAGCTGAAAAGCGGGGTAAGCGTTCATCTCTTCGCCTTGATAGATTGCCTGTCTTGAAGCATTCGAAACATTAACCTCTACGACCATCGTAGTAGCGTTATGGCTACCCATCATCACCTCAATTTCAGGTTGAGAGGGATCCCAACGAGATATGAGACAAGGATTGACGTCCGTGAACTCGTCAAAAGCGTCCTTTCCATTGAACCTGGCGCGAGCGTTATTATACATTCGCTTGTGGACAATCCGATCGAACCCGACAGTCAAGTCGCAACCTTGAGCTTTCATACTCTCCCGGCCGATTTAAGCGATGGGTCAAAAAACGAGTGGTCATTCAGCTTGCCGACAGATGATTCTTCATGTGAGGATGAGTTTAGCCGCATGGACTATCTGGTATTTGACACACATTTCACGGGGTTCACACCTTTACAACACACAAAAGCTGAGAACTGCCATGTCAAGTGAGCTATACATCTTGGATTTGCAATATCCAAAGGGGGGCAAAGAAACGCTAAATGAGATACAGTCTAATTGCGATATCTGGCCTTGGTGGTCATGCTTTCGGTTCCTTTAAAGAGAGAGGAGGACCGTTCATGTGGCTACGGGATGTGCTTCCATTTGATTTCCCTGGTGCGAGAATCCTCATTTACGGATACGATACTCAAATCGAGCAAAGTGTTTCTTTCCAGAATCTAGCAGACCTTGGAAAGGCCCTGGGAATTGACTTGAGAAGTCTTCGTGTTGGTTTACTTTTCCTTGAACCACAATACCCTGCTGACCTCGCAATCAGGTACTCGAGGAAAATGCGGCCATAGTTTTCATTGGACATAGTCTTGGGGGACTTGTTATCAAAGAGGTTCGACTATTTATTGTGACTCCAAGGCCATTATCCTGTCTTATACTGATCATATTACTGTAGGCTATGACTAATTTGCATGAGGCAATGAACAAGCAGAGCGCCTCAATCTTGCATTCTGTCTCTGGGTTCTGCTTTTTCGGCGTACCTCACCAAGGGATGGCGATTGAGTCATTAGTCCCTTTGGTCATGAACAATCCCAACCGGAGCCTTCTCGAATCTCTGAATAAAAATTCGGCACTCCTCCAAAGTCTTGAAAGGGATTTCAGCAATCTATTCGTTGCCACAAAGCCTGAAATCTTCTCATTCTACGAAACAGAGAAATCCCCGACTGCAATCAAGGTGAGCCGTTGGATTCCCCCCAACAACCAGCTTGAACCATTGCTGAATACCTTTGCAGACAGAAAAGGGCAAATGGGAACTCTGTGGGCCACCTGAAGTTTTGGTGGATGTCTCATCTGCGACATGCGGCTGCAACGAGCGATATCCTATCAACCGAAATCATTCGGAGTTGGTCAAATATCACAATCGCCATGATGGTTGCTACGTACGTGTCAGAAGCGTGTTAGAGCCACTGTTGGGTAAAGAGAGTCGTCTGGCATTTGAGTCCAAGAAAGCTGAACATAGCGGTACGTGACTGGACTTCGGACTACGTTCACAATGAATTATATTGACTTTTCTGGCATAGTGTCACTTTCGGATGACGATTGGGGTTTGTAGTTTCTTGATGAATTTGATACAAGTACTGACATGTCATAGAGTCTCTGAGATCACTCTCATTTCGTGAGCAAGAGTCAAGATACCTTGAAATTCACACCGCAAATGAGACTTGCGAGTGGCTACTTCAAGAACCGCAATATCAGACTTGGATGAACAAAAGTCACGGCCTGTTCTGGATCAAAGGGAATCCTGGAGCGGGCAAATCTGTGCTTATGAAGTTTGCTCTTGATGAAATGAAGCGCAGGCAATCTGGTGAAGTTGTCGCATCCTTTTTCATCCATGGTCGTGGAGTCCTTCTTCAAAAAACACCCGCTGGCGTCCTCCGCGCATTATTGAGCTCAATACTGGAACACTTTCCTGCCGATCTCTCTCGGGTCACCCAGCGATTTAAAGATTACCAAAGACAGTTTGGATCCTATGTAGAAGGAAGGTGGGATTGGACACAAAAAGAACTTGAAGACTTCATGTCTTATACCCTGACCAAGGGTACCATGAGTCCTGCCACAGTCATCTTCATCGATGCACTCGACGAATGTGGAGAAAACTATGCCAGAGGCTTATTCGCGTATTTCAAAAACCTAATGGAAGTCGTCGAGCGGAAAGGGGGCCAGGTGAAAATCTGCATTTCCTCCAGGCATTATCCAATTCTTGGCCTGAACACAATTCCAACAATATCTGTGGAAGAGCGAAATGACACAGATATTCGATTCGTTGTCCAGGAACTACTTCGGGAAATCCAGCCAAGAGCAAAACGCCAAGAGGTCGAGAAACAGATCCTTCTGAAAGCCCAAGGGGGGTTTCTATGGGCAATTTTGGTAACGCAGCGGGTTATACACAACAGTATAATTGGTACAAAAAACAAAAAGCTTTTTGAACAGCTCACAGTTACTCCCGAGACACTTAACGAACTATATACCGATATTCTGAAAGACACCGCCGGGAAAGAGAGATTACAAATGATCAAACTTTTCCAGTGGGTTCTATTTGCCGAGCGACCTTTGTCTTCACAAGAGCTACGGGAGGCGATCGCCACTGATAGGGACATGACTTGCGCGACCGTATCTCAACTCAGAGATCATGACAGCTGGATCGAAAGCTTGAATCAATTTGAGATACATATCAAACACATCACGAAAGGATTGGTGGCATTCGAAACTCGCGACCTTTGGGAACAGTACGAACTTGGGGGAGAACCTTAGGACCGAGAAGCTCAGTTTATCCACCAATCTATTGCTGACTATATGCTAAAGAGCTTTCTTCAGCAGCACGGGCCGTCCCTGCATGCCAACCAAACTCCCACTGGGGCTGGCCACTTTGAGATATCGAGATCCTGTCTCAGATACATTATGTTGAGTGAAGTGCTTGAGGCAACCCAGCTCTCTCGTAGCCTCCTTTGCGCAACCTTTCCGCTGCTACCGTATATGATCCGGTTCTTCTTTCACCATATTCGGAAGGTGGAACAGGAAGGAATTCTCCAAACGGACTTGCTCCCACTTCTTTGGGATGAAAAGGCAGGACCGTCAGACAAGATTGCCAGGCTATGGAGAACCTTAGACCCTGAAAGTGCACATACACCGAATGGGTGGCCATACATTGGTGCAACACCCCTCCATGTCCTAGTCGCACTCGGGTCCAGGAGCGCATTTGAAACGTTTCTGCAAGAAAACCCAGAGGTTGACGGCAGAGACTTGGAAGGAAACACACCACTACTTCTTGCCATCAGAGAGTCCCATCTTGACATGGCCCTGATGCTGGTGAACCGGTCCGTTGATTGGAAACTTCGGTACGCCAACGGGATTGACGAGGATATCAGACGGATTGACAACACTGACAATCGAAAATCATACGTGGTAGATATCAACGCGGAGAATTAGGATGGTGACACTCCTTTAGTCATCGCCCTAGAAGCAGAAGCCAGAGAGTTGATTCTCGGACTAATTGAGGCGGGCGCTGGCCTTAACGTTCCGGATAAAGAAGCCGCATTGGTTTCTTATGCCGTTCGTAACAGGGACAATCATCTGTTTATGCAACTTATCAAGACAGGTTTCCAACTTGACGGTGCCATATATTTCGTGGTGCAGGAGCTATCCTACGAGGGCAAAGATGATGTTCTTGAAACATTCCTTTCCGAATTGCTGATAGCGGGTGCAAACACATGCCGATTGATGGCGTTCAATGCAACATCTAACGCCGATACGTACTATAATAATGTCAACAATGAAGATGAGGACGACGATGCCATTCTATTGGCGTCACGAAGAGGACAAGCGTCTACAGTCTCTACTCTTCTAATACATGGCGTATCGGCCACTTACCAGGGCAGTAACGGACAGACGCCCCTCGATTTAGCTCTAGCCGGCGGGCATCTTGATATAATCAGGCTGCTTCTCGAAAAAGGCGTCGACCAAAATGCTTTATGCAATAAGCACGGACAGATACCACTTGAGTTAGCTTTAGGAAAGGGGCAATTCGACGTCGCCAGATTGCTTTTCGAAATGGGCGCCGACCCGAATGCTTTAGGTAGCAATCAAAACCAGACACTACTTTAGTCAGTTTTGGGAAAGGGGCAACTCGACGTCGCCAGACTGCTTCTCGAAATGGGCGCCGACCCAAATGCTTTAGGTAGCAGTAAAGACCAGACACTACTTCAGTCAGGCTTTTAGGGTAAAAAGGGG